>NC_092398.1:8095752-8730752 GCF_030028105.1 Mobula birostris
ACTGAATCCTTGCCAGAGTCTAAACTGTCAATCATGCACATTTGCTGGTAAATTTTAAGATACCTGATGGGGTGGAGATGTGTCTCTACCAAAGGAGGTGTAAGGTGCTCCTTCCCTCTGTTAGCTTGCAGATCACCCTTGGGCAAGTTATGGCACCTGCTAAGCCCCCTCCCCTCCCCCCATCAGGGTCACATGAAGCCATGGGAGCAGGTGGTGGATGGTCGTATGAGCAGCTGGTGCATGTCACAAGTCCTGGTTACACGACCACTGACGCCAGGCAGACAGTCTCTGAAGAGTACTGCTAATAGCTGGGCCGCCTGTCTTATAAATACACTGTCTGGAAGAAGGAAATGGCAAACCACTTCTGCAGAAAAATTTGCCAAGAGCAACCGTGGTCATGGGAAGACCACGATCACCCACGTCATACGACACGGCGCACATTGAGGTCACAAGTAACGGCACATAATGATGATGTCATACAACATGGCACATAATGATGATGATGGTAGTTAGCATTTCCACTTTTCATTGGATGGGTGAAAAGATTATTGTCTATTCTGACTTTCCTCGCTTGTGCACATTTTTACAATGTGTGAAATATAGAGTCACAAAGCAGAGAAATAGGGTCTTCTGAGGTCACTGAGTCTGAACCTAATGAAGCAGCCACTGAAGGTACGATCACGGTCTTCTGCTGTTGTAGCCCATCCACTTCAAATTTCGATATATTGTATGTTCAGAGATGCTCTTCTGCACACCACTGTTGTAATGTGTGGCTATTTCAGTTACTGGTGTCTCCCTGTCAGCTTGAACCAATCTGGTCATTCTCCTCTGACCTCTCTCATTAACAAGGCATTTTTGTCCACAGAACTGCCGCTCACCTGATGTTTTTTTTTGTTTTTCGCACCATTCCTGTAAACTCTAGATGCTGTTTTACATGAAAATCCCTGGAGATCAGCAGTAACTTACAGTGGCCATCTAACCTACCAACTCACAAGTTTAAAGTCAAAATAAATTTATTAACAAACTATTAGCAAGAGGTCACCATACACTGCTCTGAGGCATTTACTGGAAAAAGTAGAGAGAAAAAAAACAAATATACATAACTGGCAACCAGCCAATGTCTTTTGGAAGTGATATGAAGCAGGAGCACCCGTGGGTAACCTACTCAAGGAGAGCCTGCAAACTCCACACAGATAGCAATGGAGGTCAACATTCAATCCATCTCTATTAACTGTCTTCCTGCATTGTCCTATAGGGGAGACAGAGAGTACATTCGATGGATGAATTTCAAGGTTATGCGCACCTTGAATCTAGAATTGAATCAGCACAACTACTGTTGGCAGAATTTCAGCTGGTAACAAGGAGGCGTACAGGAACAAGATAAACCAGCTAGCTGAGTGGCATTGCAGCGACAACCTTGTACTCAACGTCAGTAGGACCAAAGAATTGAATGAGGGCTTCAGAAAGGGTAAGATGAGGGAACACACACCAGTCCTCATCAAGGGGTCAGAAGCAGAAAGAGTGAGCAAATTCAAAATCCTGAGTGTCAACATCTCTGAGGATCTATCCTGGACCCAACAGATTGGCGTAGTTATAAAGATGAGAGCTGTATGTCATTAGGGGTTTGAGGAGATTCAGAATGTCTCCAAAGACACTCTTAAATTTCTATATATGGACCGTGGAGAGCGTTCTAACTGGCTGCATCACCGTCTGGTATGTGGGGGGGGGGGGGGGTTGGTCACTGCACAAGATAGGAATAAGCTTCAGAAAGTTGTTAACTCAGTCAGTTCCATCATGGGCACCAGCCTCCCCAGCATCCATGACGTCTTCAAGGAGCAATGCCTCAAAACGTCGCCGTCCATCATCAAGGACCCCCATCACCCAGGACGTGCCCCCTTCTCACTGCTACCATCAGGGAGGAGGTACAGGAGCCTGAAGGCACACACTCAACGATTCAGGAGCAGCATCTTCCCCTCTGCCATCCGATTTCTGAATGGACATTGAACCCATGAACACTACCTCACTACTTTTTTTCTCCTTATGCATTACTTATTTAATTTAAGATTTTTAATATATTTATGCCTCTTACTGTAATTTGCAAGCTTTATACTTATGTATTGCATTTTACTTCTGCTGCATAACAGCGAACTTCACGACATTCTGATTCCGCTTCTGAGAGAAGGTTTGACAAGTAAGGGGGATTGGTAGGGGTGGAGAGCACAAAACTATTCTCACTGGTTCTGTTAGTTTCCTTCCTGTGCCGAATTTCCCCAGAAATCAGAGAAAAGGTCTTCAACTTGTAGCCAAGCTCTTCAGGATTAATGCCAGGAAACAGCAAGTGGGAGACATTAGTATTATTGTGAAACGGAGGAGGGGGAAAATTGACCAAACATCAGTCATGAACTTGTTGACAGTTGATTCATCACAAAGATTTGGCCCCAGGCTTTAGTAACTCTGCTTTCTGCCTATCTATCTGTTCCTAATTTATGTTGAGAAAGGCACATGCAATGTTAGCATTTATTTTAAGAGGACTAGAATATGAAAGCAAGGATGTAATGTTAAAGCTTTATAAGGCACTGGTAAGCCCTCACTTGGAGTACTGTGAGTTTTGGGCCCCTTATTTAAGAAAGGATGTGCTGACATTGGAGAGGGTTCAAAGGCGGTTCACAAAAATAATTTCAGGATTGAAAGGCTTGTCACATGAGAAGCGTTTGATGGCTCTGGGTCTCTATTCACTGGAATTCAGAAGAATGAGAGGTGGCCTCATTGATACCTATCAAATGTGAAATGCCTCGATAGTGTGGATGTGGAGAGGATGCTTCCTATGGTGGAGGAGTCTGAGACCAGAGGACACAGCCTCAGAATAGAGGGACGTTCATTTAGAATGGAGATGAGGAGGAATTTCTTTAGCCAGGGAGTGGTGAATCTGCAGAATTCTTTGCCATAGGTGGCTGTGGAGGCCAAGTCATTGGGTAGATTTAAGGCAGAGGTTGATAGATTTTTGATTAGTCAGGGCATAAAGAGATGTGGGGGGGTGGGTATGGAGGTGGGGTCAGGAGATTGGGGCTGAGAGGGAAAATGGATCAGCCAAGATGAAATGGCAGAGCAGACTCGATGGGCCAAATGGCCTAATTCTGCTCCTATTTCTTATGGTCTTATTCCACAAGTTTCCAAAACTCCATGCCCACATTCCTGCGGACATAATGAAAGGAGCAGAGAGAGAATTCCAATTGTTCGTTGTAGTTGGAAACTGAAATACTGCAGATGTTGGAAATTTAAAAGAGGACGAGAGAATGCTGGAAGTTCTCAGCAGGTCAGGGAGCACCTGTGGAGAGGGGAGCAACATTAACATCTCAGGTCAAAGTTCCTTCATTGGAATTGAGAGGTTGGAAGAGACAAGTTAGCTTTAGATAGTAAAAAAAGATGAGGAACGGGGTGATGTTATTAGTGAAATAATTCAGATACAATCATCCTCTACATTTCATATTGTTTATTAGCAGCTATACTAATGACATTGCACCTGGCCCACGTAATTTGGACCAGAGATATAGGTTTATGTATTTTTGACCGAGTACCTAATAAAGTAGCCACTTACTGTATTTCTGGATGTTCGTGTTCTTCAGCTGCGAGAGACCAACCCCTTCAAGATTTGACATGTTGTGGATTCAGAGACACTGTTCTGCACACCATGGTTATTTGAGTTACTGTCGCCTTCCTGTCGGCTTGAACTAGTTTGGCCATCATCAGCAATTTAAACCACTGGCACCACTTTATTAGGTACACCTGTACATCTGTTCGTTAATCCTAATATCTAATCAGCTAATCATGTGGCAGCAACTGAATGCATAAAAGCATGCAGACATGGTCAAGAGGTTCAGTTGTTCAGACCAAACACCAGAATAGGGAAGAAATGTGAGCTATGTGACTTGGACCATGGAATTATTGTTGGTGCCAGATGGGGTGGCTTGAGTATCTCAGATCTATTGGGATTCTCACGCACAGCAGTCTCTAGAGTTTAAGTATAATAGTGCAAAAAGACAAAGGAACATCCAGTGAGTGGTAGTTCTGTGGGAAAAAATACTTTGTTAATAAGAGAGGTCTGAGGAGAATGCCCAGACTGATTCATGCTGATTGGAAGGCAACAGTAACTCAGATAACTACGGGTTAGTAACAGTGTTATTCAAAAGAGCACCTCTGAACACACAACGCATCAAATCTTGAAGTGGATGCTCTACAGCAGCGGAAGACCATGAACATGCACTCAGGAGGTACCTAATAAAGTGGCCAATAAGTGTATATTTTTTACGATAACTTAGAGTAATTTTTTTTATCTATTGCACCGTACTGTTTCCACAAAACAACAAATTTCACAACGTACCGTATGTTTCTGATTCTGGCTGTTGGCCAAAGGCAGGACAAAGTATATATTGAATGTATCATTGCTAGGAATTTGAGCTTCAAGACCGGAGCGTTTTTGATTTGCCTGTAAATTCTTCTGTCTCAAATTTTGGGAACATCCTTAAAGAACCTTCTAACAAGCAGTATGCCACACAAAAGTTTCAATAGTTGTGCACTGCTCTATTAAAGTTCACAGTTCAAAGTAAGTCTTATTATCAAAGTACATATATGTCACCACGCACAACCCTGAGATTCCTTTTCCTGTGGGCATAGTCAGCATGTCTCTAGAATAGTAACTATACCAGGATCAATGAAATATCAGCCAGAGTGCAGAAGCAGCAAGCAAATATAAATAAATGGCAATAAATAACGAGAACCTGAAATAATGAGATAATGAGTCCCTAAAGTGAGATCATTGGTTATGGGAACTTCTCACTGAAAGGGCAAGTGAGTGTAATTAATCCCTTTGTTCAAGAGCCTGATGGTTGAGGGGTAGTAATCTGTTCTTGAACCTGCTGGTGTGAGTCTTTTGAGGCTCTTATACCTTCTACCTGATTGACGCAGCGAGAAGAGAGTCTGGCTCTGATAATAGATGCTGCTTTCCTGTGACAGTGTTTCATGTAGGTTGGGAGAGCTTTACCTGTTATGGACTGGGCTGAATCTACCACCTTTCATAAGGTATCTTAAATAAATATTCAAAGAAAGTTGGCAAGAAAGTAGAGGTGGACGCTTGTGTGAGGGGGTTCTCTTCAGGGCTGCAATACACAGAAACGATTAGGAGCAAGGATGAGGATCCATTTCAAATGACTTCAGCAGCTGCTTAGTCGACCCAGAGAGAACATTAATGGATTAATAGAGCATATGCACTTCTCTTGCCTCGACATGTGCCCAACAGGATTTATACCACACGTATACACTGGAAAGCTCAGAAGTGAAATCTCACACAAGTATGCGGAGGTGTGACATTTATTGCAAAATGTGACTGGCACATTTGCTGTGAGGTTGGTCTCCGGGGATACAGTGGGATCGCTAGTGTGTCGCTGCAGAGCAGAAACAAGTCCTTCTGCTCATCTAGTCCTTGTGAACTGTTACTCCACCCAGTTCCATCCACTCTCACTTAGACCAAAGACCTCCACACATCTTAAGTTCACGTAGATATTCTAACTCCTCCTAGAGACCTTAAGACCATAGGATCATAAATTGACCATTTGGCCAATCGAGTCGGCTCTGCCATTCTATCATGGCCAATTTATTACCCTGCTCAACCCCATTCTCCTGCCTTCTCCCCATAACCTTTGATACTCTTACTAATCAAAGTGCTCAAAAAGCTTAAAGACCTAAAGGTATATAAGTCATCTGGACCAGATGAACTGCACCCCAAGGTTCTGAAAGAGGCAGCATTGTGGAGGCATTAGTAGTGATCTTTCAAGAATCATTGGACTCCGGCATGGTGCCAGAGGACCGGACAATTGCAAATGTCACTCCACTCTTTAAGAAAAGAGGGAGGTAGAAGAAAGGAAATTATAGACCAGTTAGCCTGATCTCAGTGGTTGAGAAGATGTTGGAGTCAGTTGTTAAGGATGAGGTGATGGAGTACTTGGTGACACAGAACAAGATCCGACAAAGTCAGTATGGTTTCCTTAAGGGAAAATCTTGCCTGATAAACTGTTAGAATTCCTTGAGGAGATTACAAGTAGGATAAATCAGCCATGTTTGAAAGGCAAAGCAGACTCGATGGGCCAAATGACCTAATTCTGCTCCTATGACTTATGGTCTTATGGTCCAGCCAAGAACCTATCAATCTCCGCTTTAAATGTACCTAACGACTTGGCCTCCACAGCCATCTGCGGCAATGAATTCCACAGGTTCACCACCAACTGACTAAAGAAATCATTCCTCATCTCTGTTCTAAAGGGACAGCCTTGTATTCTGAAGCTGTTCCCCCTGCTCCTAGACTCCCCCACTATATGAAACATCCTCTCCACATCCACTCTATCCAAACCTTTCAGTAATCTATAGATTTCAATGAGATCGCCCCTCATTCTTCTAAACTCCAGCAAGTACAGGCTTAGAGCTATCAAATTCTCTTCAGACATGACCCTTTCATTCCTGGGATCATTCTCATGAACCTTGTCTGGACTCCCTCCAAAGCCAACACTTTGATAAGGGGCCCAAAACTGTTAGCTGTTCCATTCAAATCCACAGAAAAAACTTTTGCTGGCAGAGTATTTCACGCTCGCACCGCCGTCTGAGTGAAAAAGTTCCCCATCGGGTTCCCCTTAAATATTTCACCTTTCACTCTTAAATTATGAGACTACCTCACTACTTTTTATTTCTGTTTTGCACCACTTACAGTATATAATTTAACTCTTTAATATATATTTACTTAATATAATTAACAGTATTTTTTTTACTGCTGCCACAAAGACAACAAATTTCCTCACACATGCCAGTGATGTTAAACCTGATTCTGATTCTGATTCTGACTTCTAATTCTAGTTTTGCTCTAGCTCTGATAGAGACGGATGCAAAGTTTTTAAGCTCACCAGTGCTTTAGCACTGCTGGCCCACCACCTCGAAGGAGTCTTGATCATAAGCGGGCCGAAACTCCTGAAGACAGGTGGCAGATCAACTGATGATCCCACTGGTGATAGCACAGGATAGTTAACATCTTAGTCCACGTGTGTTTTCAATGCTGGCAGTGAATCCAAATGCAGTGAAAAGGACCACGTGGGTCTCAGGGTGAGGGTGAAGGAAATACAAAGTGTACTTTAAAGAGTCCATCCTTATCTGAGTTGCTTTTGTGGGACTTGTCATTGAAGCCAGCCATAAACTCTTCACCAATGGGCTGATGTGACCTTGTTGAACTTATAGCCTACTTCCCACTGCTAGCCTGAAGGTCACCTTTGGGCAAGGTGTAGTATCTGCTTAACCCCCCACCCCCCCCCACTTCGATCAGGGTCATATGAAACCATGGGAGCAGGTGGTGGATGGCCGTATGAGCAGCCCGCGTGTTTCACACGTCCTGGTTATACCACCATTGACGCCAAGCTGACAGTCACTGATGAGTATCAATAATGGCTGGGGGAGTGGGGGTCACCCGCCTTGTAAAGACATTTCCCAGAAGAAGGCAATGGCAAACCACTTCTGTCGAAAAATTTGCCAAGAACAATCATGGTCATGGAAGGAGAAAGGAATAAGAAGAGAAAGTCAGATGGAAGACCCTGATCACCCATGTCATATGACACAGCATTTGATGTTAATGGTGGCAGCAGCACAGTGCAAAGCATTAAAAATACCACAAGTTCCTACCGTGGACTGTTTAGAGATCTGATAGCAGAGGGAAGAAGCTAAAACTTTGAGTATCTGTACCTCCGCTCTGATCGTAGCAGTGAGAAGAGAGCATGTCTTGGGTGGTGAGGGTCCTTAATAATGCACGTTGCCTTGAGTCATGGCCTTTTGAAGATGTCCTCGATGGAGGGGAAGCTACTGGCCGTGATGGAGCTGGGTGCATCAAGGACGATGATGGCGGTGGACATGTAGTTTTCTGGTGGCTGCACCACGCAACCCTTGACAAATCCAATTAAACCTAACCTAACCATGGGACAATTTATAATGACCAACTAAACCATCCGGTGCATCTCTGGAATGTGGGAGGAAATCAGAGCACCTGGGGAAAACCCACATATTCCACGGGGAGGGCGTACAGAGACTCCTTACAGATGGCGCCAGAATTGAACTCTGAACTCCGAGGCACCCCGAGCAGTAATAGTGTCACACTAACCCCTTGTGCAAAACTGTGGTGCCCACAGTTCAGTGCCCTTTATTTCTCAGAGAAGGATATAATTCAGAATTAAATATTCAACGTCAAGAATCTGTGTTATATCTTACATGAGAAACTGAGTGTGAAAGCCAAGGCCAACCATTGAATTTCATCCGATAAAGGATTGGAAGTACATTTATTACGGCTGGTGGCGTAGTGGCATCAGCGTCGGACTTCGGGAGGAAAGGTCCCGAGTTCGAATCCAGCCGGCTCCCCTGCACGCTTGGGTTACGAGCTGGTGATCTCTTTGGCAACTCACCCGGCAGAAGGCAATGGCAAACCACTGCGGTAACTTACCTGGTACGCGGTTCCCCACTACGTCAGAGAGGCGTGGAGGGAAATCGTCCGCTAACCGGAGGAACTCCGGATGTGACGTACCTTTCCTTTACGACCAAAGTACGTATGCGGTATACAACCCTGAGATTTGTCTTCCCCACAGACAACCACAAAACAAAGAAACATTATGGAACCTCTTCAGAGAGGGAAAAAAAAATCACCATCCCCCCCTCCACCCCTTCACTCCAGGCATAAATAAAACAAATCACGCAAATGGCAGCAAGAAAAGAGCGAAGACACAGGATGCAAAACACAAAATCAAGAGACATATTTCAGTTCAACTCAGTGTTCATTATCTGCAGGCTGCGCCAGTTCAAACTCACCCAAACTAGCAACGAAGAAAGGAGCAACTGGAAACTAGAACACAACATAACGTGAGCCCAGTCTGCAAACTGTGGCGATTCAATCTTTCTCTGGCACCATCCTCCAACAGCATCAAGTGTGAGGGAGAGAGGGAGAGGGATCATTCTGGCAGCAGCGAGCGAGAGGCGGGAAGACGGCGCTGAACGCTCGTTCGCCTCCGCACCCACCTCGATGATTTCAGTCTGCCTTGGCACTTTAATTGGCAGGATCAACGAGAGATGGAGTCAATCATGGGCTTCCTTTTTGGAGTGGTAGGGTGGCCAAGTCTAACCCACAGCTTCATGCATCAGACTACAATCACTGTTTGTTCCCCATCCCTGCATCGCAACACTTCCCAAGCAGGTCAAGTTGTTATTTTGCATACTTGAATAATTTAAACCTTTAAAGAAATTCTTTTCAACAGCAATAAGAAGGTAATGTATCATTTCATTGGGAGATTATGAAATTAGTTTTATTTGCCACATGGAAACATTAAAGCATACAGTGAATTGTGCGTTTTGCGTCAATGACCAATACAGTCCAAGGGTTGTGCTGGGGGCAGCCCGCAAGTCACCATGCATCCAGTGCCAACATAGCATGCTCACTGTTTACTAATCGTGACCCGTAAGTCTTTGGACTGTGGGAGGAAACCAGAGCACTAGGGGCAAACCCACGTGGTTACTGAGAGAACATACAAACTCCTTACATCAGCAACAGGAATTAAACCCCAATTTTACGATTGCCAGCCTTGTAAAGCTATGTGCTACACTACCATAGATTATCCTCTTGCGCCACAATGAGGCCACCTCGGGGTGGAGGAGCAACACCTTATATTCCATCTGGGTAGCCTCCAACCTGATGGCATGAATATTGATTTCTCCTTCCACGAAACTAATACCCCCCCCATTCCATTCCAAATTTTGGCTTGTTACCTCTTCTCACCTGCCTATCACCTTTCCCTGGATCCTCTCCTCCCTCCCTTTCTCCTATAGTCCTTTCCTATCAGATTCCTTCTTCTCCAGCCCTTGATATTTCCCTACCCATCTGCCTTCACCGATCACACTCCCCTTCCCCCACCTTTTTATTCTAGCACCTTCCCCCTGCCTTCTCAGTCCTGATGAAGGGTCTCGGCCCAAAATGTTGACTATTTCTTCATTTCCATTGATGCTACCTGACCTGCTGAGTTCCCCCAGCATTCTGTGTGTGTTGCCAAAGATTATGGGGCTCTTTATTGTGTTTTAATGCTGATTGTGTTTTTAATGCTGCATCAGATCCAGAGTAATGATCATTTTTTCTCCATTACCCTCATATACGGAAGAAAAACAGCAAACAATCTTGAATTATGTGTTAGAAGAAAACCAAGAGAAGAAGTAGTTGAAAGAACTTTGTGGGGCCCCTCAGCTGGCTTCAGTGGATGGCTCTGTGCTTGGTCATGTGGGGGTAACATTTTTGTGATGAGTAATCGGTTTGCCCCTCTTATGCATGTCACATGCTCGTTCTCCTTTGCAATCGGCAGACTACCTTCCCACAACACGGAATCTCTCATGAGATAACAAGATGAAATACATCACAACTTACGGAAACCAATTAAACTCAATAGCTACTTTATTAGGTACACCTATATACCTGCTCATTAATGCAAATATCTAATCAGCCAATCCTGTGGCAGTAACTCAATGCATAGAAGCATGAAGATATGGCCAAGCAGCTCAGTTTTTGTTCCGACCAAACATCAGAATGGAGAAGAAATGTGATCTAAGTGACTTTGACCATGGAATGATTGTAGGTGCCAGACCAGCATTCTCAAAAACTGCCTGAGAATGGCAAAAAAGCGCACGTCACAACAGTGGTGGCAGAAGAGCATCTCTGAATGCACAAAATGTCAATCTTGGGCTACATCAGCAGAAGTCCACAGACATACACTTACAACACACTGGAGGAACTCAGCAGGTCGGCAGCATCCGTGGAAGCAATGAGTCGATGTTTTGGGCCGGAACCCTTCATCAGGACTGTAGAGGGAGGGGACAGAGGCCTTATAAAGGAGGTGGGGAGAGGGTGGGAAGGAGAAGGCTGGTAGGTTCCAGGTGAAAAACCAGTAAGGGGAAAGATAAAGGGGTGGGTGAGGGGAAGCAGGGAGGTGATAGGCAGGAAAGGTGAAGAAGGAATAGGGGAAAGCACAATGGGTAGTAGAAGGAGGCGGAACCATGAGGGAGGTGATGGGCAGCTGGGGGAGGGGGCAGAGTGACATAGGGATAGGGGAAAGGAGGGGGAAGGAATTACCAGAAGTTGGAGAATTCTATGTTCATACCAAGGGGCTGGAGACTACCTAGACAGTATATGAGGTGTTGCTCCTCCAACCTGAGTTTAGCCTTATCATGGCAGTAGAGGAGGCCATGTATGGACATATCTGAGTGGGAGTGGGAAGCAGAGTTGAAGTGGGTGGCTACTGGGAGATGACGGAGCGGAGGTGCTCGACATACACTTAGTGGCTACTTTATTAGGTACAGGGGACACCTAATAAAGTGCTTACTGAGTGCATATGTCACCATACACGTGTGACCTCATTGAAACCTATTGAACGTTGAAAGGCCTTGACAGAGAGAATGTTTCCTATGGTGGGGGAGTCTTAGACCAAAGGACACAGCCTCAGAATTGAGAGATGTCCTTTTAGAATGGAGAAGAGGAGGAATTAGCTAAGCCAGAGAGTGGTGGATCTGTGGAATTCATTTCCACAAGTGGCTGCAGAGGCCAAGTCATTGGGTATATTTAAGACAGAGGTTGATAGATTCTTGATTGGGCAGGGCATGAGGAGATACGGGGAGAAGGCAGGATATTGGGGCTGAGAGGGAAAATGAATCAGCCATGATGAAGTGGCCGAGGAGATTCAATGGATCCTATATCTTATAGTCTTATGGTCTTGTATACGACCTTGAGATGAACTTTCTTGCAGGCATTCACAATAGATACAAAGAAATACAAGAGAATCAAAGAAAAACTACACAGAAACAAAGACTGACAAGCAACTAATATGTAAAAGAAGAATATAGTGCAAACAAAAAAGCTCTAAATAAATAAATAATACTGAGAACATGATTTGTAGGGTCCTTGAAAGTAGTTTGTGGAATCAGTTCAGTATTGAGGTGAATGAAGTTATCTTGTTTGAGTGCCTGCTGGTTGAAGGGTAATAACTGTTCCTGAACCTGTTTGTACTGGCAAAGCTAATCCAAGGTTGCCACTAGCCTGAACTGCCACAGAGTTGTTATACTTGCTTGATGCAACCTCAGCTCCAATGAAATGATTGCTCCAAAGAGTTGAATTCTCTTTTCCAATCCTTTATTAGCAATTAGCAAATATACAATTAAGCATTATTGAGTGTTATCTCAGCGGTCAGCGAAGATATGACCTCTGCCGATCCCAAGCTATGAAATAAGCAAGGATACGTAACTTATTCCCTTTGCTTTTAACATGCCCTCACTACTGTGACTGATTACCACAAAATACAAAGCAGATAGGGAATAGATACATAGAAACATAGAAACATAGAAAATAGGTGCAGGAGTAGGCCATTCGGCCCTTCGAGCCTGCACCGCCATTTATTATGATCATGGCTGATCATTCAACTCAGAACCCCGCCCCAGCCTTCCCTCCATACCCCCTGATCCCCGTAGCCACAAGGGCCATATCTAACTCCCTCTTAAATATAGCCAATGAACTGGCCTCAACTGTTTCCTGTGGCAGAGAATTCCACAGATTCACCACTCTCTGTGTGAAGAAGTTTTTCCTAATCTCGGTCCTAAAAGGCTTCCCCTTTATCCTCAAACTGTGACCCCTTGTTCTGGACTTCCCCAACATCGGGAACAATCTTCCTACATCTAGCCTGTCCAACCCCTTTAGAATTTTATACAACAGACATTCAAAGTTGCTGGTGAACGCAGCAGGCCAGGCAGCGTCTCTAGGAAGAGGTACAGTCGACGTCTCAGGCCGAGACCCTTCGTCAGGACTAACTGAAGGAAGAGATACATTGCTCCCACACTGGTGGTGGGACATAAGGCTCCTGTACCACCTTCCCAATGGCAGCAGCATGAATAAATAAATAAATACTGAGAACATGAATTGTAGAGTCATGGTGCAGGGTGTGTTATGCGAAAGCATAAGATCTCCCATGGTGTTTTTTCTTAAGAAGCATGCAAACTGTATCAGCTTGCACTGCTCAATATGTTAATCCTCTCAGCTGTCAAAATTAATAACATTTAATCTCCCTCTACTTGGTATTTTGATTTCTTCCTGATGAGACCTTGCTTGCTATTGTAATTTCTGAAAGCAAAGGTTCACTGGCTAACCCATACGCAGACTTCATCTTACCACTTCTGCAATAACCACCACGATTTTCTTCCTTTACTTTGTCACGTACGATGATACCATGTGTCGCAGGAAGGAAAGGTACATCGTCTGCCTATCACAACAACAACCTTGCACTCAACGTCAGTAAGAGCAAGGAATTGATTATGAACTTCAGGAGTGGGAAGTTGAGGGAGCACACACCCGTCCTCATGGAGGAGTCGGCAACGGCAGCTTCAAGTTCCTGGGTGTCAACATCTCTAAGGATCTACCCAACATATTGATGCGATTAAGGAGAATGCACACCAGTAGCTATATTGATGAGATTTGGTACGTCACCAAAGACTCTAGCAAATTATGACAGATGTAAAGTGGAGAGCATTCTAACTGGCTGCATCACCGTCTGGTATGGAGGGGCCGCTGCACGGGATTGGAAAAAGCTGCAGAGGGTTGCAAACACAGCCAACTCCATGATGGGCATAAGCCTCCCCATCATTAGATTATGAGGACACACAGTCCTCTTTTATTGTCATTTAGTAATGCATGCATTAAAAAATGATGCAATGTTTTTCCAGAATATCACAGAAACCCATGACAAACCGACTGAAAAACTGACAAAAACCACATAATTATAACATATAGTTACAACAGTGCAAAACAATACCGTAATTTGATAAGAACAGGCCATGGGCACGGTAAAAGTCTCAAAGTCTCTCGAAAGTCTCATCATCTCACGCAGACGGTGAACCTCCAGTGCCGCAAACTTGCCGACGCAGCATCCTGGAAGCATCCGACCACAGTCCGACTCCGAGACCGTCCGAAAATTCCGAGCCTCCGACCAGCTCTCCGACACCAAGCACCGAGCACCATCTCTGCCGAGCACTTCGAACCCTGGCCCTGGCAACAGGCAATAGGCAAAGCCGAGGATTTGGGGCCTTCCTCTCCAGAGATTCTCGATTGCACAGTAGCAGTGGCAGCAAAGCGGGCATTTCAGAAGTTTCTCCAGGTGTTCCTCTGTGCTTCTCACGGCTGTCTCGATCAAATCAGGATTGTGCACGGCCCCCTAGTTAACACATATCAATATCATTTGGAATGGCCGCGCGCACTGCGTCTCGCCGCCATTTTCTCCTCCTTCATCAAGGTCTTCTTCAAAAGGTGATGCCTCAAAAGGGCAGTGTCCATCATTAAGGACCCCCACCACACTCTCATTACTGAGAAGAGGGTGATGAGGTGAGGACCCTTCATGAGGGTTATAATGAGAAGATATGCCATCTTCTCATTGCTACCATCAGGGAAGAGGTAGAGGAGCCTGAAGACACACACTTAATGTTTTAGTAACAACTTCTTCCCCACCATCAGATTTCTGAATGCTCCATAGATCCATGAACAGTGCCTCACTATTTTTGCTCTCTTTTTGCACTACTTATTAAATTTTTAGCATGTATATCTTGTTCTAATTTATTGTATATTTTATGTACTGCTCAACAATGCTGCTGCAAAACAACAAAAGATTCATAACATGTGTCAGGGATATTAATCCTGATTCCGATTCATTAATGGAGGACTCTGCACACCAAGGAATTCCCCAGTCTTGTAAAAAAGAACATTACAGCCTGAAAATGCTAAGCTAACTTTAAAACTGAAAAACAGTGGTTTTATGTAAACTAACAATATTATAACTTAAAAAGTAGAATAGAAATATTTCTATTCTACATACTGACACCACAATTGAAATTTCACAGATCGTAGAAGGTTTTGTTTTCCATTGGATGTCACATTGATATTTAAGACAAGTTGAAGCCACACAGGATGGCACTTTTGGTGATATGGGAATAATTGCCCAGGAGACCCCCTCAATTTGTCTTTCCAGTCATGGTGCCAAATTGTGAAACCATTGAAAATTATGTCTTCAGCAAGCATAGTAATTGGTAAGATCATAAGACCATAAGATATAGGAGCATAATTAGGCCATTTGGCCCATCGAGTCAGTACCACCACTCCATCATGGCTGATTCATTTCTCTCTCTCAGCCCCAATCTACTGCCTTCTCCCTTTATCCCTTCATGCCCTGACTAGTCAAGAATCTATCAACTTCTGCCTTAAATACACCCAATGACTTGACCTCCACAGCCGTCTGTGGCAACGAATTCAACAGATCCACCACCCTCTGGCTAAAGAAATTCCTCCTCATCTCTGCTCTAAATGAACGTCTCTCTATTCTGAGGCCGTGTCCTCATATTGTCTTTGGCTTGCATCAACGATATCTTGTACAGACTCGTCATGCAGACTATCAACAAAACTCGGTCAGAATTTCAGCTCGAGCTGTGAAGCATAAAGAATCATTGTACAGAGAGCACCCAAAGAGCAGTGGGTCTGATGATGCAGACCAGTGAAACGTTGCTAACTAATCACAGAAGTTAGCTGCAATTAAATAATGGCTCTTAAAAAATATATCAGATTATTGGGGAGCTATATTATTGGGGAATATATCAGATTAGGTGGGAGGAGAAGATAGCAGCGCGCTGCGCGTGCGCAGCTCTCCAATACAAATGATATTGTATCCATTAAATAGGGGCCGTGGACAATTCTGATTTGATGGAGACAGACGTGAAAGCACAAAGGAACATCTGGAGAAATTTCTGAAACGCTGATTCGCTGCCGCTGTTACTGTGCAATCCAGAATCTCCGGAGGGAAGGCCTCAAAATCCTCGGCTTTGCCTGCCGCTGGCGACTGAGATTGTGGTCGAATCGTTCGGACAGAGATGGTGCTCGGTACTCGGTGTCGGAGGGCTGATCGGAGGCTCGAAGTTTTTGGACGACTCAGAGTCAGACTGTGGTCGGGCATGGCAGGGAGAGTTTTCTTCCTTCTCCCGTCTGCGTGAGATGTGGGACGTTCAAGGGACTTTGAACTTTTTTACTGTGCCATGGCCTGTTCTTCATCAAGTTAAGGTATTGTTGCACTGTTGTAACTATATAATTATGTGGTTTTGTTAGTTTTTTTCAGTCTTGGTCTGTCCTGTGTTTTGTGATATCACACCGGAGGAATATTATATCATTTCTTAATTCATGCATTACTAAATGACAATGAAAGAGGACTGCATGTCCTCATAATCTAATCTAAACTGTTGACAAATTTCTCTTGACCTGTGGAACTGCTGACCTCTTTGGTCAAGAAAACACAGCAGCGTCTGCATGTCCTGAGGAGATTGAGGTGAGTGAAGTTTCCCCACATACCAACCAATTTTTATAGGAGCACCATGGCAAGTGCCCTAACCAGCTGCATCACCATCTGGTAGGGACATTGCAAGGCTTCAGACCACAAGACCCTACAAAGGCTTGTGAGGACAGCTGAGGGGGCCATCGGGGTCTCTCTTCCACCCATCAGAGATATTTATCAGGAGATTTGTGCATGCAGGGCCTTTAACGTTGTGAAGGATACACCTCATCATCAGTCCCACAATATCTTTGACCCACTACCATCAGGCAGGAGGTACCATAGCATTAGGACAAGGACTGTCAGGATTAGAAACAGCTTGTCTACCTTTCTCTTCACCATTTACACCTCGGACTTCAACTACTGCACAGAGTCTTCTCATCTTCAGGAGTTTTCTGATGACTCTGCCATAGTTGGATGCATCAGCAAGAAAGATGAGGTTGAGTACAGGGGACGGTAGGAAACTTTGTCACATGGTGTGAGCAGAATTATCTGCAGCTTAATGTGAAAAAGACTAAGGAGCTGGTGGTGGACCTGAGGAGAGCTAAGGTACCGGTGACCCCTGTTTCCATCCAGGGGGTCAGTGTGGACATGGTGGAGGATTATAATTACCTGGGGATACAAATTGACAATAAACTGGACTGCAAAGAACACTGAGGCTGTCTACAAGAAGGGTCAGAGCCGTCTCTATTTCCTGAGGAGACTGAGGTTCTTTAACATCTGTCAGACAATGCTGAGGATGTTCTACAAGTCTGTGGTGGCCAGTGCTATCATGTTTGCTGTTGTGTGCTGGGGCAGCAGGCTGAGGGTAGCAGACACTGACAGAATCAACAAACTCATTCGTAAGGCCAGTGATGTTGTGGGGATGGAACTGGACTCCCTGACTGTGGTGTCTGAAAAGAGGATGCTGTCCAAGTTGCATGCCATCTTGGACAATGTCTCTCATCCACTACATAATGTACTGGTCGGGCACAGGAGTACATTCAGCCAGAGACTCATTCCACCGAGATGCAACACAGAGCGTCATAGGAAGTCATTCCTGCCTGTGGCCATCAAACTTTACAACTCCTCCCTTGGAGGGTCAGACACCCTGAGCCAATAGGCTGGTCCCTGACTTATTTCCTGGCATAATTTACATATTATTATTTAATTATTTATGGTTTTATATCGCTATATTTATACTCTATTCTTGGTTGGTGCAACTGTAACGAAACCCAATTTCCCTCGAGATCAATAAAGTATGACTATGACATTGACTATGACTAACTTCTTTCCCCAGACCATGAGATGACTGAACTCCCGGCCACCACCCAGCTCTCATCACGTATGAAGCGCCATTGCTTTATACTGTTTACTTTTTAATTTGTGCTATAAATGCACCTTATGCTAAATATCAGTCTTATGGAAAATATTTTATTATTTATTAATTTAATTGTGGCAGTATTACTTTATGTGTTGTGTGCGAATTATATATATACTGTGTCGTGCACCTTGGTCTGGAGGAACAGTCTTTTATTTGGTAGTTTTCAGTTTTCATGTGTATGTCGAATGACAATAAACTTAAAATCTAGCAAAAGAATGTCTCGAGGCATTGAGTTGAAAAGTCAAGAAGTTATGTTGCAACTTTATAAAACAGTGGGCATGTGGCCAAGTGGTTAAAGCTTTCGTCTAGTGATCTGAAGGTCGCTAGTTCGAGCCTCAGCTAAGGCAGCGTGTTTGTGTCCTTGAGCAAGGCACTTAACCACACATTGCTCTAGTGGCGCCCCACACAGACTTCCAATCTGCGCCTTGTAAGGCATGAAAATGCCCGACGCAGGCCTCTCATGGTCTGAGTCGACGTTCCCTCCCTCTTTATATCTGGTTAGGCCTCATCTGGAGTATTGCAAACATTTCTGGTTGCCTCACTATAGGAAGAATGTTGAGGCTTTGGAGAGGGTGCAGAAGAGGTTCACCAGGATGCTGCCTAGTTTAGAGGGCATGTGATATCACAAGAGGCTGGACAAGCTTGGGTTGTTTTCTCTGGAGTGCTGGAGATCTGATAGAGGTTTACAAGATGATGAGAGGCACAGATAGAGTGGACAGAGAGTATCTGTTTCCCAGGGTTGAAATGTCTAATACCAGAGGGCATGCATTGAAGGTGATGTGGGGAGTAGGCTCAAGGGGGAAGTGAGGGGTAATTGTTTTACTCAGAGAGTGGTGGATGCCTGGAATGTGGTATCTGGTAGACGCAAATACATTGCAGACAACAAAGAGGTGTTTGGATAGCTACATGGATGTGAGGAAGATGGAGGGATATGGACATTGCGTAGGTGGGAGGGATTCATGTTTGGGGTGGTTTTGATGTGCTCTTTAGCTGGTTCGGCACAACATTGTGGGCCGAATGGCCTGTTTCTGTGTTGTACTGTGCTACAGTCTGCCTCAACTTTGCAACTAGGCATTTACATTTTTGTCATGGGCTGTAAGGTCAATGACTGATGAGCAAGTGACAGACTGCCGGTTGTTTGCTCAGGAATATTTATGTATCAGTGGACTCCTGACTCTGTTTACTCGGACCTCAGTCAGGCAGTTAACAGTGGGTGTGAGTTCTCAGGAAGGCGGAGCAGGCTGCTGTAGGCCAAATAGTGTTAACACTGTCAGTCCCAGACTGTTAACGTTTCAGTGTTCACGTACGCACCAGTTCTGCGTGCACGCTGAAAGTAACAAGTCATTTACGGTGGACTCAGAAATGGCAAACCAATTCATTCATTGCTTTCCTTAAAAAAATATATTATTTCACAGGGTGAGCCCAAGCTACTTTTGCAACAGATTCGAACATCTACCATTTGCAGTGGTTGGATTCTTTGGGAATACCACCTGAGAGTTACACTCAATGCAAACCAGCATCTTCACTCGACTGAATCGCACGGCACAGGGAGAGCCCCTTCAGAACATGGACCATGCTTCGAACTACTTATCGTAGGTTGCAAGAGAGAGGGGTTTTGACGGCAGCTGGACAAAGACGTGGAATGGAAGACAAGCACGCACGAAATGCTGGAGGAACTCAGCAGGTCAGGCAGCATAGAAACATAGTAACATAGAAAAACCTACAATGCCCACAATGCTGTGCTGAACATGTCCTTACTTTAGAAGTTATTTCAGGTTACCCATAGCCCTCTATTTTTCTAAGCTCCATGTACCTATCCAGGAGTCTCTCAAAAGACCCTATTGTATCCGCCTCCACCACCATCGCTGGCAGCACATTCCACGCACTCACCACTCTCTGCGTAAAAAACCTACCACTGACATCTCCTCTGTACCTGCTTCCAAGCATCTTAAAACTATGTCCTCTCGTGCTAGCCATTTCAACCCTGGGAAAAAGCCTCTGACTATCCACGCGATCAATGCCTCTCATCATCTTATACATCTCTATCAGGTCACCTCTCATCCTCCATCGCTCCAAGGAGAAAAGGCCAAGTTCACTCAACTTATTCTCATAGGCATGCTCACCAATCCTTGTAAATGTCCTCTGAACCCTTTCTATAGTTTCCACATCCTTCCTGTAGTGAGGTGACCAGAACTGAGCACAGTACTCCAAGTGGAGTCTGACCAGGTTCCTGACCAGCATCTATGGAAAACAGTCGACGTTTCGGGCCAAGGCCCTTCTTCAGGACTGAGAGGGAAGGGGGGAGATGCCTGAATAAAAAGGTGGTGAGAGGGGAAGGTGATGGGTGAAGCCAGGTAGGTGGGAAAGGTCAAGGGTTGGAGAAGAAGGAATCTGTTAGGAGAAGAGAGTGGAGCACAGGAGAAAGGGAAGGAGGAGGGGACCCAGTGGGAAGTAATAGGCAGGTGAGAAGAAGTAAAAGGAATGGAAATATTCAGATGGATATCACCCATCTGGAGGTCTGTGATCAGCTGTGTCCTACAGGGATCAGAGGTGGGACCTCTGCCATTTGGCGTATACTGTATGTTAATAATTTGGATGTAAACGTAATTAGGCTGGCTGGTGGCGCAGTTCTATCAGCACCGGACTCCGGAGCGAAGATTCCCGAGTTCGAACCCAGTTGGGCCGCTCCCGGGCACGCTTTCCATCTGTGCCGGGTTGAGTGTCGAGCCTCGTTAAAAAAAACTGCGCTGTGAGAAGGACGTGGGGGACCACTCAAGTGGTTGCCGAGCCTCTGGCAGAGTATGGCACACAAAAAAAATGTAAGTGGTCAGTTTAGTAAGTTTTAAAGTATAAAGTTCAAAGTAAATTTATTATCAAAGTAAATTTATTATCAAATTTATTATCATTGCAGGTGTGTCACCATATACACCCCTGCAATTCATTTTCTTGCAGGCATACTCAATAAATCCAGTAGCCATAATAGAATCAATGAAAGACAGCAGCAACAGGGTGGACAACCAATTGCAAAGGACAACCAACCGTGCAAATACAAAAAGAAAGAAATAATAGTAAATAAACAAGCAATAAATATCGAGAACATGAGATGAAGAGTCCTTGAAGGTGAGTCCATGTGCTGATGACATGAAAATTGGTGGAGTTGTGGATAGTGAGGAAGGTTAACAAAGGCGACAGCAACATTTAAGTCAGTTGGAAATTCAGAATCACAAGCAGCAAATTTATAGATGGCGTTTGAGCTCTGCCCAGCTACACAGTCAGGTGTGTCAAGAGAGTAGAGCAGTGGGCTGAGCACAGGTCCCTGAGATGTGCCAGTATTGATTGTCAACAAGGTGGAGACGTTATTCCCAATCCACACAGATTGTGAGGCTATGGTTAGGAAGGCCACGTGAAGAGCCAATGAGATCACCTTTGCCGTAGACCTATTGTGGTGATAGGCAAATGGCCGTGTGTCCAGGTCCTTGCTGAGACTGGAGTTAATTCTAGCCCACACCAACCTCTCAAAGCACCTCATCACTGTAGGTGTGAGTGCTACCAGACAATAGTCATTATGGCAGCTCCCCTGCTTTTCTTGGGCACTGGTCTGATTGCAGATGGCAGATTGAGTTTAATACGTACAAAGTATGAGATGTTATTTCTTGGGATGTCAAATGCAAGAGGAAAGTAGACAGTAAATGACAGGACTCAGGAGCACTGATGTACAGAGGGACCTGGGGGTGTAAGACCATAGGTCCCTGAAAGTGGCAAAACAAGTTGGCAGAGAGATAAAGAGAGCATACGGCACGTTTGCCTTCATGGGTCACAGTATTAGAATTAGAATCAGGTTTATTATCACCAGCATGTGTCATGAAATTTTTTAACTTAGCAGCGGCAGTTCAATGCATTACATAATATAGAAGAAAAAAATAAAATAATAATAATAAATAAATCAGTTACAGTATACGTATATTGAATAGATTAAAAATCGTGCAAAAAGCAGAAATAATATATACTAAAATGGTGAGGTAGTGTCCAAGGGTTTAATGTCCATTTAGGAATTGGATGGCAGAGGGGAAGAAGCTGTTCCTGAATCACTGAGTGTGTATCCTCAGGCATCTGACCTCCTACCTGATGGTAACAGTGAGAAAAGGGCATGCCCTGGGTGCTGGAGGTCCCTAATAATGGACGCTGCCTTTCTGAGACACCGCTCCCTGAAGATGTCCTGGGTACTTTGTAGGCTAGTACCCAAAATGGAGCCGACTACATTTACAACCCTCTGCAGCTTCTTTCGGTCCTGTGCAGTAGCCCCTCCATATCAGATAGTGATCAGCCTGTCAGAATGCTCTCCATGGTACAACTATAGAAGTTTTTGAGTGTATTTGTTGACATACCAAATCTCTTCAAACTCCTAATGAAGTATAGCCGCTGTCTTGCCTTCATTATAACTGCATCGATATGTTGGGACCAGGTTAGATGCTCAGAGCTCTTGACACCCAAGAAACCAAAGCTGCTTACTCTTTCCATTTCTAATCACTCTATGAGGATTAGTATGTGTTCCTTCGTCTTACCCTTCCTGAAGTCCACAATCAGCTCTTCCGTCTTACTGACATTAAGTGCCGGGTTGTTGCTGCGACACCACTTCACCAGTTGGCATATCTCGCTCCTGTACGCCCTCTTGTCTCCATCTGAGATTCTACCAACAATGGTTGTAACATCAGCAAATTTATAGATGAATTTGAGCAATGCCTAGCCACACGGTCATAGTCATAGTCATAGCCATAGTCATAGTCATACGTTATTGATCCCAGGGGAAGTTGGTTAAATTTCCCCCGGAATCATGAGTATAGAGAGAGTAGAGCAGTGGGCTAAGCACAGACCCCTGAGGTGTGCCAGTGTTGATCGTCAGTGAGGTGGAGACTATTTCTGATCCACACAGATTGTGGGGCTATGGTTAGGAAGACCACGTGAAGAGTCAATGAGATCACATTGGCCGTAGACCTATTGTGGTGATAGGCAAATGACCATGTGTCCAGGTCCTTGCTGAGACTGGAGTTAATTCTAGCCCACACCAACCTCTCAAAGCACCTCATCACTGTAGATGTGAGTGCTACCAGACAATAGTCATTATGGCAGCTCCCCTGCTTTTCTTGGGCACTGGTCTGATTGCAGATGGCAGATTGAGTTTAATACGTACAAAGTATGAGATGTTATTTCTCGGGATGTCAAATGCAAGAGGAAAGTAGACAGTAAATGACAGGACTCAGGAGCACTGATGTACAGAGGGACCTGGGGGTGTAAGACCATAGGTCCCTGAAAGTGGCAAAACAAGTTGACAGAGAGATAAAGAGAGCATACGGCACGTTTGCCTTCATGGGTCACAGTATTAGAATAAAACGTTGCAATTCTATTAAAGTACTTGATCACATCCGGAGTATTGCATGCAGCTCTTGTCATCACAATACTCTTGATGGTAGTAACAAGAAGAGAACATGGACAGGATGGTGGGGCCCTTGAGGGCACCACTGAATCATGGCTGAAAGAAGACCATAGCTGGGAGTTTAACGTCCAAGGATACACATTGTATTGAAAGGACATGCAAGTAAGTCAAGGGGTTGGGTTGTCTCTGCTAGTAAAAAAATAAAATCAAATCCTTAGAGGTGACATGGGATTGGAAGGTGTAGGTTCATTGTGGGTCGAGCTAAGGATCTGCAAGGGTAAAAAGTTATATACAGACCTCCGAACAGTAGCAAAGATGTGGTCTACAAATTACAAGGGGTGATAGAAAATGCATGTCTAAAGGAAAATGGGTCAGTCAGTGATGAAATGGCAGAGCAGACTCGTTGGGCCAAATAGCCTGATTCTGCTCCTATACCTAACGGTCTTACAGTAATTGCTGCTTTTGTGTGGCACCGCCTGGTATCTTTTGACGTATATGTGACAAAGAACCGAATCTGAATCTGAATCTGAAGTTTATTTATTGAGATACAGCGTGGAAAAGGCACTCCCAGCCCTTTGAGCCGCACCGCCCTGCAACCCCTGATTTAACCTTGGCCTAATTATGGGACAATTTATAATGGCCAATTAACCTGCCAACCTTTGGACTGTGGGAGGAAGCTGGAGCACGCAAAGGAAACCCACGTGGTCACGGGGAGAAAGTACAAACTCCTTATCGACAGTGATGGGAATTGAACCCGGGTCACCAGTAGTGTAAAGTGTTAGCTAACCACCACGCTAGCGTTTTCGGTAACATGCCGTATTTATGCAAACTTCTGAAAAAGCGGAGGTGCTGCTCTGCCTTCTTTGTGATGATGCTTATGGGGTCACTTACCTACTTCAGGGCATCCATGTCCTATTGAATCTGTACGCTCTTTCCCCGCGGTCCCTCTCTCCTCCAATGCCAACGTACTATGTGTACGTCGCTGTGGAGAGCATCGTTGGTATACAACACCGTGTTCCCAGTCACATTAAACTAATCTTAATCTCATTGCAAGCCACACTCCTCCCAATCCAACGCTTCCTTCTGGCCAAAATCATGACCAAGCAACATTGCGACTCACGGCACGTAATCAACTGAGTCAAATACAAATTCCATTGTCAGTTTTCTCACTTGGGAATTGTCTCCGGAGGATGTATTAGGGTTCAGGCAGCATCTTCTTCACAGGACACAGAGTAATACATTTGGAAGGTTGTTTGATTTTTGGCATGATTTCCTGTTGGTTGTGACAAATAGCAGTACCTTAAAATATTCATAAGCAGTCCAGCTAGATGTTATGGAAGAGGTCTTTGAGCATTTAGGAAACTTAAAAGGCAACACAGACAAAATGCTGGAGGAACTCATCAGATCAAATTAAAGGCATCCGTTAGTCTTGCGAGACCATGGATCTGCGCCTGGGAAGTCCTCACTCTCCAGGGCGCAGGCCTGGACAAGGTTGTATGGAAGACCAGCAGTTGCCCATGCTGCAAGTCTCCCCTCTCAACGACACCAATGTTGTCCAAGGGAAGGGCATTAAAACCCATACAGCTTGGCACCAGTGTCGTCGCAGAGCAATGTGTGGTTAAGTGCCTTGCTCAAGGACACAACACGTTCCCTCGGCTGGGGCTCAAACTCACTACCTTCAGGTCGCTAGTCCAATGCCTTAACCACTTGGCCACATGCCCACACACAGATCAGGCAGCATCTATAGAAATTAATAAATAGTCGGTTTTTCAGGCCAAGACCCTTCATCAGGACTGGAAAAAATGATGAGAAGTTCGAGTAAGAAGGTGAGGGGAGGGGAGGAAGAAATGCAAGGTGGTAGGTGATAAGTGAAACCGGAAGAGGGGAAGCTGGGGAGTTGGTTGGAGAAAGAGATAAAGGGCTAGAGGAGGGGGAATCTGATAGGAGAGGACAGGAGGCCAAGGAGAAAGGGAAGGAGGAAGAGCACCAGAAGGCAGGTAAGGAGACAGAAGAGAGAGGGAAGCAAGAATGGGGAATGGTGAAGGGGAGGTGCAGTTAGCAGAAGTTTGAGAAATTGATGTTCATGCCATCAAATCGGAGGCCCTTCTTCCTCCCCTCCCCCCATCTTCTTACTCTGATTGATGAAGGGCCTCAGCCCAAAATGTTGACTGTTGACTCTTTTTCATAGATGCTGCCTGACCTGCTGAGTTCCTCCAGCATTTTTTTTTTTGGATCTCCAGCTTCTGCAGATTTTCTCAAGTTTGGACATTTAAAAGTTACCTTTTTTCCTAAAATCCCATTCTTATGCTTAGTTCTAATTAAAGACAGATAAAAATTAAACAAAACATTAGAGACTGGTGTTCATTCGCGCTGACTAAGTTTACATCCTGCCTAATAGCACACAGTGTGGGAAGACCTTCACCAGAGACACTGCCTTCTCAAGGCCATTCAAGGGAGGACAATAAATGTTAGCTTTTATCGGCAATGGCCACATCCAGCGAACGTAGAGATCTTTCTTTCTGTTGAATCAACCAAACATTGGATTGCACGGTTTCTTTTTTGTTTTTGTTATACTACCTCAGACTGCATTCCAATACGAGATCAAGGAACAAGAGTCTTTGAACACTGTGACACGCAGGTCCAAACAAAATTCATACTCTGTAGAGCAGTCAACCTTCCTACATTAGTGTGTGGAACTGATTCGTGATCTACTTGAAAGCCCTGGAACAGGGATTCCTGACCTTCTTTATGTCATGGACCCCTCCCATTAGCCAAGTTGGAAACCACTGCCCTACAACAATACTACCAAAAGACCTTATGAAAGGTTTTGGGGATCACCTGGAAGGACAGGCACAATAAAAGCAGCGAACTGGAGGAGTCCAAAATGAACAGCTTCTCCACCATGACAAAGCAGCACCAACTCCGATGGGTAGGCCATGTCAGTCGGGTGCCTAACTCATGTCTCCCCAGACAAACCCTTTGCACCCAGCTGAAGAAAGGTAAGCAAGCCCCCGGTGGGCAAAGGAAACGCTTCAAAGATAGTATGGAGTACAATAGATATGCCTTATATAGGAAGAAATCTGTTCAATATTGATGCGCCATCAATAACTCCAAAAGACTGGAAGTAGAGTAAATACTGAAAGGCTTATATTAGCAGTAAAATGTGACCTCCATCATGCTGAGTATCTGCTCCTGGACTGAGGAGGAGGGGCAATGGCGCAATCGCCTTTATTCAGGGTTCTGTGGGAGGAGCTACAGGAGCAGTCAGCAGAGGGGCGTGTCCAGACAGGCAACCCAGTTACAACATATATATATGGTTTACCACAAATAGGGAGCTGCACTACAAGAGAGCAATCCCTGCTGCTCTGCAAAGAGCAAACAGCAGCTGCAAAAAGGGAGACTGAGCACCCAAAAGACCCAACCGCTAGCCACTTACTCTTGCCCTCACCTCACCAGAATATGTCATAGACACAAGAGGTACTGCAGATGCTGGAAATCTGGAGCGGTACAACAAGATGCTGCAGCTCTGACCCCCTGAGCTCCTCCAGCACGTTGTGTGTATTGCACCAGAATATGTTGGCGGCACCAGTAGACAACACTTTACAACAACATTATACTCAACTCATGTAATCGGACTACACTCTTTGCACCGTTTTGTTCTTTTGCTCTTGTTGTTGTATTAATTAGCGTACGTTGTTTAACCTGCAAGCAGCAGAAGGAACTTCATTGCACCCTGGTGTGGATGATAAAAACCTAACCTGCTTGACCCACTCCCGTCAGGGAGGAGGCTCTGTAGCATCCACCCCATGGCCACCAGATTCAAAATCAGTTACCCTCCCCGAGTAGTAAAGCTGATCAACACCTCCACTCTCTAATCCTCTCCCCCGCATCCCCAACAACCACTACCTCATCATTTCCCCTCAGACACTCCTCTGCCTAGCATCATGTTACAGACATACAATCAATCTATGCATATAAGCCATCTTATGTCTTTACAAATGTATATTTAATGTATTTTTTATTATTTTATTGGCATCTGTTAGCCTCGTGAGACGCAGGCCTGGGCAAGGTTGTATGGAAGACCAGCAGTTGCCCATGCTGCAAGTCTCCCCTCTCCACACCACCGATGTTGTCCAAGGGAAGAGCATTAGGGCCGATGCAGCTTGGCACCGGTGTTGTTGTAGAGCAATGTGTGGTTAAGTGCCTTGCTCAAGGCCACAACATGCTGCCTCAGCCAAGGCTCGAACTAACGACCTTCAGATCGCTAGACGAACACCTTAACCACTTGGCCACGCACCAACAAGCACCAATTTTTTATTATTATTGTGTTCTTAATCTTATTGTGTTTTGTCTTTGTGCTGCATCAGAGTCAGAGTAACAATTATTTTGTTCTTTACACTTGTGTACTGGGAATGACATTAAACAATCTTGAATCTTGAATCTTCAGAATCAGAATCACTGGCATATGCCGTGAAATTTGTTGTCGTTACGGCAGCAGTACATTACAATATATAAAATGCATAATATTGCAATATATAATTACAATAACATAGATAATATAAATAAATAATTATATATATAGAATATAATATATTATATATGAATAAGGTGGGCACGTGGCCAAGTGGTTAAGGCATTGGACTAGCGACCTGAAGGTCGTGAGATCGAGACCCAGCCAAGGTAGCGTGTTGTGTCCTTGAGCAAGGCACTTAATCACACATTGCTCTGCGACAACACCGGTGCCAAGCTGTACGGGTCCTAATGCCCTTCCCTTGGACAACATTGGTGTCGTGGAGAGGGGAGACTTGCAACATGGACAACTGCCGGTTTTCCATACAACCTTGCCCAAGCCTGCACCCTGGAGAGTGAAGACTTTCCAGGCGCAGATTCATGGTCTCGCAAGACTAACGGATGCCTTTATATATGAATAATTATATAAAGTTAAATTAAATAAGAAGTGCAATAAGAGAGAGAAAAAAGTAGTAATATTGTACTCATGGATTCAATGTCCACTTAGAAATCGGATGGCAGTGGGGAAGAAGCTGTTGGCAAAATGTTGAGTGTGTGCCTTCAAGCTCCTGTACCTCCTTCTTGATGGTAGCATTGAGAAAAGGACATGTCCTGGGTGGCGGGGGTCCTTAATGATGGATGCCACACCACTCCTTGAAGATGTCCTGGATGCTGGGGAGACTAGTCCCTGCGATGGAGGTGACTTGAGTTCACAACTTCCTGCAGCTTTTCCAGATCCTGTGCTGCTCCGCCTAATCCCACCCCCAGACCAGACAGCGATGCAGCCAGTTAGAATGCTCTCTGTGGACCTTGAACCTCCATCCGTAAAAAAATAAATCTAGTTATTGCAAAAGAATATGCAAGACGTTTGTGTGTAACTCATTAAAGCTCCAAGCTGTCAGATGGTTATTTTCCAGCGTTTATTAGAAGACCGATAATTTATTCAGAAACTGTGAAGGTGTTGCTAGGGACTGTGTACTAACTGTTCACCGTCACACTGCATCTGGCCACGACTGTATCCGATAACAGCATAACAACAAAACATAGCAATGTAGTTTTATAACACAAAAATGCATTATTGTTAGAAAGTCCCATATATTAAACCCCCTGATGGGTTTTTGTTATGACCAGAAATGAGTGAAAGGTTGAAGTTATCTCTTGCATCTTTCTGCCAGGTTTATTTTTAGATTATGAGGACACTCAGTCCTCGTTTATTGTCATTTAGAAATGCATATATGCATTAAGAAATGATACAATGTTCCTCCAGAGTGATATCACAGAAAAACAGGACAAACCAAAGACTAACACTGACAGAACCACATAATTATAACATATAGTTATAGCAGTGCAAAGCAATACCATAATTTGATAAAGAACAGACCATGGGTACGGTAAAAAAAAGTCTCAAGTCCCGATCGACTCCCGATTCCCTGACAGCAGGCGGCAAAAGGGAAAAACTCCCTGCCATAAACCTCCAGGCACCGACAACTGCAGATGCATTGGAAGCACCCGACAACAGCTGACATTGTGTCCGTCCGAAAACTTTGTGCCTCCGTCCAGCCCCTCCGATACAGCCTCCCGAGCGCCACCCTCTGCCGAGCGCCTTCGACCTCGCCCCGGCCACTGAAACAAGCAAAGCCGAGAATTCGGGGCCTTCTGCTCCGGAGATTCCAGACCACACAGTAGCAGTGGCAGCGAAGCGGGCATTTCAGAAGTTTCTCCAGATGTTCCTCCGTACTCTCACGTCCGTCTCCATCAAATCTGAATTGTGCACGGTACCCTACTTGACAGATTACAGATATCATTCACCGGAGAGGCCGCGCGCGCTGCGTCACACCGCGATCTTCCCCTCCTCCTTTGGTATCTAGAACAGAACAGTACAGCACAGGGAGGGGCCATTCAGCCCACAATGTTGTGCTGGACCAGCTAAAAAGCAAATCAAAAACACTCAAACACTGATCCCTTCTACCTACACGACATCCATGTCCCTCCATCTTCCTCATGTGCATGTGGCTATCTGAACAGCCTCTAATGTATTTGCCTTTACCACCATACCAGGTGTCCACCACTCTCTGAGTAAAAAACTTATCCCTCACATCCCATTTAACCTTATCCCCTCTCTCCCTCTGGTATTAGACTCTTCAACCTTGGGAAACAGATACTCCCTGTCTACTCTATCTATGACTCTCAGAATCTTATAAACCTCTACTAGAATACCATCAGCCACCGCCCTCCAAAGAAAACAACCCAAGTTTATTCAACCTCTCGTGGTAGGCCATGCCCTCTGAACCAGGCAGCATCCTGGTAAACCTCTTCTGCACCCTCTCCGAAACCTCAACGCCCTTCCTATAGTGTAGTGACCAGAACAGTATGTAATACTCCAGATGTGGCCTAACCAGAATTTTGTAATAACTTTTGCTTATCAATTTCTGCTTTAACTATCCCCAGTTTTTACAGCCAATTGTATCCATAACCATCAGCACTAAAAACACTCAACTTTTTTTTTAAAAATGTGGCTTTCTAAGATGCCAGAGCAATATTCCTTTTAAACATCTCTTTTGCTGATTACACCAGGAAATAGCTGCTCTCAAATACAAGCATTGCTTAACAGTGCTGTAAGGATGTGGTTTCCATTACATTGGGTTAGAAACATTAGAAAGATAATTGATTGGATATTGACAGTTGCTAAAGGATAGTTTGAATTCCATCCTTAACTGTCCCAGGATGTTAACAGTGAAAAATCAGATAAAGCATGTATTTTTCAACATGACATTAACCTTCAAACTGCTAACACTCTTGTTTTCTCAAGAGGATAAGGCTTAGATTATCTTGAGTTCATGTGCATTTTAGCTCCCTTCTTGGTACAGTGAAAGAATTAAGAGTCAGAACCAGGTTTAATATCACCAGCATACAGTGCAATACATAATAATAGAGGATAAAATTTATTACAGTAAGTATATATATCTATATTAAATAGTTACATTAAAATACTGTAAGTTGTACAAAAACAGAATCAAAAATAGTAGTGAGGTAGTGTTCATGGGTTCAATGTCCATTTAAAAATCAGATGGCAGAGGGGAAGAAGCTGTTCCTGAATCACTGAGTGTGTGCCTTCAGGTTCCCATATCTCCTTCCTGATGGTAACACACCATTAGCTTTATGCATTCAGACGGTCGAGTTTCTTTCTGATGTACGTACGCTGTGTGGCCACTTTACTAGGTACACCTGCTCATTAATGCAAATATCTAATCAGCCAATCCTGGGCAAGCAACTCAGTGCATAAAAGCATACGAGCGTGGCCAAGAGTTTCAGTTGCTGTTCAGACCAGACATCAGAATGCGGAAGAAATGTGATCAAAGTGACTTTGACTGTGGACTGACTGTCGGTGCCAGATGGGGTGGCTCGAGTATCTCAGAAGCTGCTGAACTGTTGGGATTTTCACACACAACAGTCCCTAGAGTTTACAGAGAATGGTGCGAGAAGCAAAAAACCATCTAGAGAGCATAAGCTCTGTGGGCGAAAATGCCTTGTTAATGAGAGAGATCAGAGAAGAATGACCATGTGGACAGGAAGGCGACAGTAACTCAAATGACGATGTGTTACAACACCGACTTTTGCAGAAGATTATCTCTGAATGCAGAACACATCGAACCTTGGACAGGTTGGGCAAAAGCAGCAGGAGACCATGAACATTTATTTGTAGGTTTTATCCTTAATTTTCTAAGTTATTGTGTGTTATATGTGTGTTACGTGTACCACTGTGCTTTACTCCCTGGTCCAGAGAAACGTTGTCTTGTTTGGTGGTATACATGCACATAGTTAAGTGAAAATTAACTTGATTTGGTCTGGGGGAGGGGTTGGGGTGGGTGGCTACTGCACAGGATTGATGTGAGCTGCAAAGATTTGTAAACTTCGTCAGCTCCATCATGGGTACTAGCCTCCGTAGAATGCAAGACATCTACAAGGAGAGATGCTTCAAAAAGGCGGCATCCATCATTAAGGACTCCCATCACACAGGACATGCCCTCTTCTCATTGCTACCATCAGGAAGGAGGTACAGAAGGCTCAAGGCACACACTCAACGATTCAGGAACAACCCCTCTGCCATCTGATTTCTGAATAGACATTGAAACCAGGAACACTGTCTCAATATTTTTTTATTTCAATTTTTGCACTACATACTTAATTTAACTATTTTATATATATTTGTTAACTTTACGGCAGCAGTACTTTTTTTAGGCATCCATTAGTCTCATGACACCATGGATTTGCCCTCAGAAGGTTTCTAGGACACAGGTCTGGGTAAGGTTGTATGGAAGACCAGCAGTTGCCCATGCTGCAAGTCTCCCCTCTCCACGAGACCAAGGTTGTCCAAGGGAAGGGCATTAGGACCCATACAGCTTGGCACCGGTGTCATCGCAGAGCAATGTGTGGTTAAGTGCCTTGCTCAAGGACACAACACACTGCCTCAGCCGAGGCTCGAACTAGCGACCTTCAGATCACTAGACCGACACCTTAACGACTTGGTCATGTGCCAACATATATATATATTTACTGTAATTCACATTTTTCTTTTTCTCTATATTATTACGTATTGCATTGTACTGCTGTTGCAAAGTTAACAAATTTCACAACATATGCCAGTGATATTCAACTTCACTCTGATCCTGATTACATGGTCATTCCTACTGAAATCATGCTTCTTAAAATTTCAGATTAATTTATTTAATTATTTTTTAAGTTCCACCATTGAAGCAATGGGATTTGAACTCCTCTCACAGAGTCAATGGTCTGGAATACAGACATGGTGCAGGAGTGTAACTACCGGCCTACCATAGAGACACCAGAGACAGCACAATTGGAACCTGAAGCAACACACAAGATGCTGGAGGACGCAAACACGAGGAATTCTGCAGATGCTGAAAATTCAAGCAACACACATCAAAGTTGCTGGTGAACGCAGCAGGCCAGGCAGCATCTCTAGAAAGAGGTACAGTCGACGTTTCAGGCCGAGACCCTTCGTCAGGACTAACTGAAGGAAGAGCTAGTAAGAGATTTCTTCCTTCAGTAATCCTGACGAAGGGTCTCGGCCTGAAACGTCGACTGTATCTCTTCCTAGAGATGCTGCCTGGCCTGCTGCGTTCACCAGCAACTTTGATGTGAGATGCTGGAGGAACTCAGAGGGGGAAGCAGCGTCCGCAGAGCGAACAGAGTGGTCCATAGTTTGGTTCAGCTCAGAGCAAGGACCTGACCTGAAACATTGACTAACCATTTCCCTCCACAAATGATGCCTGACCCATTGAGGTCCTTCAGCATCTTTTTGTTAACCATCATTAGTTTTAAATATTCTCTGGGTAGAATAACAGATTGACCAGGACTTAGTGGGCCAACGAGCCTGTTTCTGTGCAGTAGCACTCGTAAACCATATGATATTGGGATAAGAATTTCCATCATGTAAAGTCAGCGACAAATTATGTTGAGCACCTTCACTCCATCTGCAAAACACAGAATGTTTCAGTCCCCATCCTTTTAAATTCCAATCCCCATCCCTATTCTGACATGTCAGTCCATGGCTTACCGCCAGAGATCTGAAGACACACTACAACAAAAATTGAAAAAGGTAAACAGAACTCGGATCCACGGCACCCACTACATCGTCATGTGCCAGTTTCCAACCGCCTAAAATCGAGGAAAAACTTTGCTACAGTGGAGGAACTACCGCACGGAACATCCCCCCAAGCATACCGGATTGAGCTCTGGCAACAAACAGAAGCCAGAACTTCACCAAACAATACAGTGCAAGACCCCACAGAAATGTTACCAGATGGGGCGCTGCTTGACAGACGAAAGGGGTGCACTCTCAACAGAGCGAGAGCGGGAGTTTGTAGAACGGGAGACAATGTGGCGAAGTGGAGTTTAAAGACAGCGAATCCTGAGAGTGTGGCGAAAGGGTGCAGAACATTGAACACGTTCTGCGCAACTGCCCACTGTCACCTGATTTAGCTGACACTGACCTGCTCAGCATCAACCAAACAACACGAGAGTGGCTGGCTAGTGTGACAAGCTATGATGATGACCGCCATGATGAGGCCATTCTCCGGTTGGAGGAGCAACACACCACGTTCCATCTGGGTAGCCTCCAACCTGATGGCATGAACATTGATTTCTCTAACTACTGGTAATTTTTCCCTCTCCCCATCCTGCTTCCATTCCCCACTCTGGCTTCCCGCTCACCTCTTCACCTGCCTATCACCTCGCCTTGGTGTTCCTCCTGCTTCCCTTTCTACCATGGTCCACTCTCTTCTCCAATCAAATTCCTTCTAATCCAGCCCGTTACCTTCACTATCTTCACTACCTAAGTTACAGAGAAAGGTTGAACAAATTAGGTCTTTATTCTTTGGAGCGTAGAAGGTTGAGGGGGTACTTGATAGAGGTGTTTAAGATTATGAGGGGGGTAGATAGAGTTGACATGGATAGGCTTTTTCCATTGAGAATGGGGGAGATTCAAACAAGAGAACATGAGTTGAGAGTTAAAGGGCAAAAGTTTAGGGTTAACATGAGGGGGAACTTCTTTACTCAGAGAGTGGTACGAGCTTCCAGCAGAAGTGGTTGAGGCAGGTTCGATGTTGTCGTTTAAAGTTAAATTGGATAGATATATGGACAGGAAAGGAATGGAAGGTTATGGGCTGAGTGCAGGTCGGTGGGACTAGGTGAGAGTAAGAGTTCGGCACGGACTAGAAGGGCCGAGATGGCCTGTTTCCATGCTGTAATTGTTATATGGTTATATACCTATCACCTCCCATCTCTCACTTCATCCCTCCCCCCCCCCCCACCCACCTGCATACTTCCCTCACCTGGTCTCACCTCTGACCTTCTAGATTGCACTGCTTCCCCCCAACTTACATTCTCATTCTGGCTTCTTCCCCCCTCCTGTCCAGTCCTGATGAAGTGTTTTGGCTCAAAATGTTGACTGTTTATTCATTTCCATAGATACTACCTGACCCGCTGAGTTCCTCCAGTATTTTATGTCTGTTCAACAAATTATGCTTAATTGAATCACTATTAACGAGGAACTGGTTATCATAGGCCCAAAAATCGTGGGCACATAAACTTAGCTAGGGTGCCTAAGAGGTTTGCACAGTGCTGTATTTGTTAACGTGGAGCAAGAGAGCATGTTTGCAAAGGTGGCGGGACCAAAGGATGGTGGGAGTGGTGAGGGGAGGGGTGCGGGACAAGTGGCAGAGAGGGAGTACCAGGGCAGGGACTGGCACGGGTGCAGGCACACCCAGCCCTGTGATGTTTGATTCCAAACAATTGGTCTATTGATCATTACAGAATGTCTCTCTGGTACTTCCCCTCCCTTCCACTTTTCCCATCCCTGATTCCCCTCTCCCTGTCCCCTTCCCACCCTCAGTTCATAGTAGAGACCCATATCAGAATCAGGTTTATCACCACTCACATATGTCATAGTGTTGGCGCGTGGCCAAGTGGTTAAGGCGTTCGTCTAGTGATCTGAAGGTCGCTAGTTTGAGCCTTGGCTGAGGCAGCGTGTTGTGTCCTTGAGCAAGGCACTTAACCACACATTGCTCTGCGATGACACCAGTGCCAAGCTGTGTGGGTCCTAATGCCCTTCCCTTGGACAACATCGGTGGCATGGAGAGGGGAGACTTGCAGCATGGGCAATTGCTGGTCTTCCATACAACCTTGCCCAGGCCTGCGCCCTGGAAACCTTCCAAGGCACAAATCCATGGTCTCATGAGCCTAACGGTTGCCTATATACATGAAATTTGCTTTTTTTTTGTGGCAGCAGTACAGTGCAATACATAAAATGACTGCAGTACTGTGCAAAAGTCTTAGGGGCCCTAGCTATATATATGTTGCTAAGACTTTGTCTGCTCCTTTGTCTTATGGCCTTATTAGCCAGGGCATCAAAGGTTATGGTGAGAGGGCGGGGGAGTGGGACTAAATGGGAGAATGGATCAGCTCATGATAAAATGGCGGAGCAGACTCCATGGGCCAAATGGCCGACTTCTGCTCCTTTGTCTTATAGTCTTATGGTCTTTTTACACAGTATAATCAAAATATACAGTGAGATGACAAGTCCTGAAGTGGCTCGGCCCAAAGAGCCAACTATGTAGATATACACTGTATATGTGCCTCAGACATTTGCTCAGAACTGTATAAGACAACAATAGAAACACAAGGTATTTTGTTGGGTGTTTGACACCAATCCCTGAATTGGTGGTGAACACAGGAAACATAGAACAGACCACAACATCAATCAGTGGTAAACACAGATTTAGAGCCAGACTGCTATTTCAAAGCTCAGTGCACTGGTTAATGGCCCTTCTTCCTGCACATTAAGCTTCAGGAAGAACACCCACCCCCTTCCAGTTCCTCTTCACATGGTCCCATCGGCACTATTTAAAGGGCCAAGAGGAGGATTCCTTTCATGACATACTTGGCTCTGTAGGCCTCCAAGAGGGCCACAACCTTGTCGTAGGGTTTGGAGGCTTGTGTGCCTCAATGACCCCAAGAGCGATGCTGGCTGGAGCCAGGGCTTTAGGATTTGGCTCTTGGCGGGGTCAGCCATGCCAAACAGGTCAAAGGGTAGAGGCCAGACTAAGAGTGGTCCACCAGTCCTCCAGGTTCGGGGGTTCGGCTCAGGGCTAACAAACCTGACTGGCCAAACAAAACTGTTACGGAAGCAGCAATGAAGAATCCTTTTACACTTGAGTGCAACGGTATTCCTGAATCTCCACCTGGAACTTCCATGAGGGAAAGTAGTGAAAACTGGGAGGATGCTAAGGACATGATAAAGGAAGCCCTGACTACCGCCAAACGTCTCTTAAAATATATCTGCCTCTACCACCATTCCAGGTGCTCTCTGTGTAAAAATCTTGCCTCTCACATCTCCCGCTCACCTTCAATTCTTGCCCCCTGATATTAGACATTTCACACCTGGAAAAAAGATACTTTCTGCCTGCTCTATCTAGGCCTCTCATAATCTTATAAATCTCTCTCAGATCTCCCCTCAGCCTCCGTTGCTTCAAACAAAACAACTCAAGTTTGCCCAGCCTGTCATGAATTCACATTATCTTCCTTTCAGCAAAAATGTTTTTCTTCTAAGAATAAACTTTCACTGGAGCGTGGAAAGTTTCAGTAAATTATTCGTAACACAAAGCTTCTGTAAATCAAAAATACATTTCTAACCAATTTTGAGATCTCAAAAATTGCACTGGCATGTCAATTAGTTACAGATTAGTATAGAACTTAGTTAATTTTAGATCAAAAATCCAGCAGCACAGTTCTAAAGATCAAAATTAATTACAAATCAGACATAATGTCCTTCTGAACTGTCAGCCTCCTGAACTTCACTCGCCTTAGTGCTGAACTGACTCTACAACTCACTTTTAAGGACTCTAAAACTCATGTCCTCAGTATTATTTATTAATTTACTAATTTAAATTTATAATTGGCACGGTTTGCATTCTTTTTGCACTGTGAATGGTTGTTGGTCTTTGTTATGCATAGCCTTTCCACGAAGGTAGCCGCCAGTTCTAGCCAAGTGCTGCTGCTGACGAACTCCACTACTGTGACGCACCCTCAGCTCCAATAATGATTGTTCCAAAGTCGAAGATATGTATTCAGTCCTTTATTAGCGATTAGCAAACATGCAATCTTGAAACAATGAAATTAAGTGAAATTAAGTGTAATTGAGGAATCAACAAAAGATAAGATATCTGTTGGCCCCCAGTACTAAACAAACCAGTTGAGAACAAAGCATGAATAGGTAACTAAACCACGCCCCCAACCACATGGCTAGTTACCATAGTAAACTTAATAAGTGTGCAATGCAGATAGAGAACCGACGCATGGCTCTTACAGTAAACTATTGTAATTCTTTATTTCCCTGCAAGTGCCTGCAAACTTAGTCAGCTCCATCATGGGCACTGGCCTCCACAGTGTTCAGGACATCTACAGGAACGATGACTCAAAAAGGCAGCATCCATCATTAAGGACCCCCATCACCCAAGATATTCCGTGTTCTCCATCAGGGAGGAGGTACAGGGGCATGAAGACACACACTCAATGACTCAGGAACAGCTTCTTCCCCTCTGTCATCTGATTTCTGAATGGACATTGAACCCATGAACACTACCTCACTACTTTTTTATTTCTATTTTTGCACCACTTAATTAATATATGTTGGATTGGAGCAGGGAGCAGGGATTCAGATTTCTGGATCATTGGGACCTCTTTTGGGGCAGTTGTGACCTGTACAAAAAGGACAGGTTGCACTTGAATCCCAGGGGGACCAATACCCTGGCGGGGAGGTTTGCTAAGGCTACTGAGGAGAGTTTAAACTAGAATTGTTGGGGGGTGGGAACCGAACTGAAGAGGCGGTTGGCTCACAAATAGAGAAAGCTTGGAGACAGTGTGTGAGGGAGGATAGGCAGGTGATAGAGAAGGGACGTGCTCAGACCGACGGTTTGAGATCTGTCTATTTTAATGCAAGGGCTATTGTGAACAAAGCGGATGAGCTTAGAGCGTGGATCAATACTTGGAGATATGATGTGGTGGCCATTACAGACACTTGGATGGCTCAGGGACAAGAATGGCTACTTCAAGTGCCAGGTTTTAGATGTTTCAGAAAGGACAGGGAGGGAGGCAAAAGAGGTGGGGGCGTGACACTGTTGATCAGAGATAATGTCACGGCTGCAGAAAAGGTGGACATCATGGAGGAATTGTCCATAGAGGTTAGGAACAGGAAGGGGTCAATAACTTTACTGGGTGTTTTTTATAGGCCGCCTAATAGTAACAGGGATATCAAGGAGCAGGTAGGGAAACAGATCCTGGGAAGGTGTAATAATAACAGGGTTGTCATGATGGGAGATTTTAATTTCCCAAATATTGATTGGCATCTCCCTAGAGCAAGGGATTTAGATGGGGTGGAGTTTGTTAGGTGTGTTCAGGAAAGTTTCTTGACACAATATGTAGATAAGCATACAAGAGGAGAGACTGTACTTAATTTGGTATTGGGAAATGAACCTGGTCAGGTGTCAGATCTCTCAGTGGGAGAGCATTTTGGAGATAGTGATCATAATTCTATCTCTTTTACAATAGCATTGGAGAGCGATAGGAGCAGAGAAGTTACGGAAGCGTTTAATTGGAGTAAGGGGAATTATGAGGTTATCAGGCAGGAAATTGGAAGCTTAAGTTGGGAACAGATGTTCTCAGGGAAAAAGACAGAAGAAATGTGGCAAATGTTCAGGGGATATTTGTGTGGAGTTCTGCATAGGTACGTTCCAATGAGACAGGGAAGTTATGGTAGGGTACAGGAACCGTGGCGTACAAAGGCTGTAATAAATCTAGTCAAGAAGAAAAGAAAAGCTTACAAAAGGTTCAGAGAGCTAGGTAATGTTAGAGATCTAGAAGATTATAAGACTAACAGGAAGGAGTTAAAGAAGGAAATTAGGAGAGCCAGAAGGGGCCATGAGAAAGCCTTGGCGGACAAGATTAAGGAAAACCCCAAGGCATTCTACAAGAATGTGACCAGCAAGAATAGGACCTATCAAGTGTGACAGTGGGGGAAGTGTGTATGGAACCGGAGGAATTAGCAGAGGTACTTAATGAATACTTTACTTCAGTATTCACTATAGAAAAGGATCTTGGTGATTGTAGTGATGACTTGCAGTGGACTGAAAAGCTTGAGCATGTAGATATTAAGAAAGAGGATGTGCTGGAGCTTTTGGAAAGCATCAAGTTGGATAAATCACCAGGACTGGATGAGATGTACCCCAGGCTACTGTGGGAGTCAAGGGAGGAGATTGCTGAGCCTCTGGCGATGATCTCTGAATCATCAATGGGGATGGGGGAGGTTCCGGAGGATCGGAGGGTTGCAGATGTTGTTCCCTTATTTAAGAAAGGGAGTAGAGATAGCCCAAGAAATTATAGACTAGTGAGTCTTACTTCAGTGGTTGGTAAGTTGTTGGAGAAGATCCTGAGAGGCAGGATTTATGAACACTTGGAGAGGTATAATATGATTAGGAATAGTCAGCATGGCTTTGTCAAGGGCAGGCCATGCCTTACAAGCCTGATTGAATTTTTTGAGGATGTGACTAAACACATTGATGAAGGTAGAGCAGTAGATGTAATGTATATGGATTTCAGCAAAGTATTTGATAAGGTACCCCATACAAGGCTTATTGAGAAAGTAAGAAGGCATGGGATCCAAGGGGACATTGCTTTATGGATCCAGAACTGGCTTGCCCACAGAAGGCAAAAAGTGGTTGTAGATGGGTCATATTCTGCATGGAGGTCGGTCACCAGTGGAGTGCCTCAGGGTTCTGTTCTGGGACCCTTACTCTTCGTGATTTTTATAAGTGACCTGGATGAGGAAGTGGAGGGATGGGTTAGTAAGTTTACTGATGACACAAAGGTTGGAGGTGTTGTGGATAGTGTGGAGGACTGTCAGAGTTTACAGCGGGACATTGATAGGATGCAAAAATGGGCTGAGAAAGTGGCAGGTGGAGTTCAACCCAGATAAATGTGAAGTGGTTCATTTTGGTAGGTCAAATATGATGGCAGAATATAGTATTAATGGTAAGACTCTTGGCAGTGTGGAGGATCAGAGGGTTCTTGGGGTCCGAGTCCATTGGACACTCAAAGCAGCTGTGCAGGTTGACTCTGTGGTTAGGAAGGCATACGGTGTATTGGCCTGCATTAATCATGGAATTGAATTTAGGAGCCGTGAGGTAATGTTGCAGCTATATAGGACCCTGGTCAGACCCCACTTGGAGTACTGTGCTCAGTTCTGGTCGCCTCACTACAGGAAGGATGTGGAAACCATAGAAAGGGTGCAAAGGAGATTTACAAGGATGTTCCCTGGATTGGGGAGCATGCACTATGAAAACAGATTGAGTGAACTCGGCCTTTTCTCCTTGGAGCGATGGAGGATGAGAGGTGACCTGATAGAGGTGTATAGGATGATGAGAGGCATTGATTGTGTGGATGGGCAGAGGCTTTTTTCCAGGGCTGAAATGGTTGCCACAAGAGGACACGGGTTTAAGGTGCTGGGGAGTAGGTACAGAGGAGATGTCAGGGTTAAGTTTTTTTACGCAGAGAGTGGTGAGTGCGTGGAATGGGCTGCCTGCAACGGTAATGGAGGTGGATACAATAGGGTCTTTTAAGAGAGTTTTGGATAGATACATGGAGCTTAGGAAAATAGATGGCCATGGGTAAGCCTAGTAATTTCTAAGGTAGGGACATGTTCGGCACAACTTTGTGGGCTGAAGGGCCTGTATTGTGCTGTAGGTTTTCTATGTTCTATATATATAGAGAGAGTTCGCATCTCTCTGAAGCTTATTTCGATCCTTTGAGGTAAACCCCCTCCCCCGTATACCAGACGGTAATGCAGCCTGTTAGAATGCACTCACGGTACATCTGTAGAAAATTGCGAGTGTGCTAGGTAACGTACCAAAACTCCTCAAAGTCCTAATGAGATACAAATTTACTTTGAACTTTGAACTTCTGAACTTTGAAATTTTAAGCATGGGTCTAGAGCAGCAGCAGAGCTTGGTATGAATGAGAGACCATGTACTTAATTTCCTGTAAAATGTTGACATTAAGAAGAAATCCAGAGGAGGCCAGCAAGCAGAATTGGCTTTGGTGGAAAAGGGTTGACTGCAAAGTGAAGTGGGAATTGAGTTGCTATTAACTTGGCCCGTCCCGCTCTGCTTTCTCATCCAATTACCAAGGAAATTGGCGGGAGGCCCAATTAAATTTCCATGGGCAGACCTCATTCATAATGAACAGCCTTATTTCAGCCACTTCTGGTTTATTGTAGCTGCTTTATTTCACACCGGCTTTTGTCTAATTGGGCTACACGTTAGATCGTTACTCCAAACGGTCCCTCAAACAGGGGCACCCTCCGGCTGTCAAGGTAATTCCAGTGCCATCCCTGTCGGTCCAATTAAAAGTAGCTTCACCCTGGCTCACTTCACTTCTGCGGAGAAATTAAAGGAACATTTGCAATTGATACGGAAATCTCTGCTTTCCAGTTAAAAGCTAAAAGAACCTACCATATCTCTTTCGGAACACTCCAAAGCCTTTTCACCCAATGCTTGTTATTTACTGTTTAAAAGTAGGAAAGGTGGATTTGTGCATAGCAGGATCCCACAAGCTGTTAAAAGGGTAAGATGAGGAAACACACACCGATCCTCCAAGAGGGATCAGAAGTGAGAAGAGGGAGTGATTTCAAGTTCCTGGGTGTTAATACCTCTGAGGACCTTACCTGGTTGCAACATATTGATGCAGCTATAAAGAAGGCAAGTCAGCGGCTATATCTTATAGGGAGTTTCAGGGGATTTGGAATGTCACCTAAAACACTCGAAAATTTATACTGACGTACCGTGGAGAGCATTCTAACTGGCTCTATCACCAACTACTATAGGGGTGGGAAGGGTTATTCACACATTCAAATAAGCTGCAAGACTTGTAAACTCTGTCAGCTCCATCATGGGCACTGGCCTCCATAGTGTCCAAAGCATCTTCAAGGAGCGGTGTTTCAAAAAGGTGACGTCCATTGTTAAGGACCCTCATCACCCAGGACGTGCCCTCTTCTCATTCCTACCAGCAGGAAGGAGGTACAGGAGCCTGAAGGCACACACTCAGTGATTCAGGAACAGCTTCTTCCCCTCTGCCATCTGATTTCAGAATGAACATTGAACTCATGAGCACTACCTCACGACTTTATTTCTATTTTTGCACTACCTATTTAATTTAACTATTTAATATATATATATATCTTTTTTTCAATAGTGGGGGACTCTTGGACCAGAGGACATCCCCTCAGAATACATGGACGTCCCTACAGAACAGAGATGAGGAGGAACACACAGAAAAATTGCTGGTGAGTATTTAAGAAATTCTGACCAAGGGTCTCGGCCCGAAACGTCGACTGTACCTCTTCCTATAGATGCTGCCCGGCCTGCTGCGTTCACCAGCAATTTTTATGCGTGTTGCTTAAAATTGCAGCATCTGCAGCTTTCCTCCTGTTTGAGAGATGAGGAGGAATTTCTTTAGCCAGGAGATTGTGAAACTGTGGGATTCATTGCCGCAGGTGGCTGTGGAGGCCAAGTCATTGGGAATATTTAAAGCTGAAGTTGATAGCTTATTGATTAGTAAGGTAAGTTACAATTAGTAATAGGGCAAAAGAAAAACAGATTCTTGCAAGAACAGCTAAATTTCTTAACGGAAAGAAAGTTTCTATTGTTAATGGTCGGGCCTATAGGCAACTCCAGACCAATGCAATCTAGACAACTCTTCACTGTGCTCTCGTAGGCCCAGTAAGCTCCTGAGATCAGAGCAATAAAGGCTAGTCTTGTCCAGTTGCAGTTATATAAATAATGAATAGTGTCATCAGAAACTTCCTAATTGACATTTCCTATATTTAGCCTTGACTACAAACACCATGGACATCAAATCTGTGTGTGTTATGTTTCATAGTCCAAAACATAAAACAAATTGAAATAAAAACACAGAGTTGGGAATAACATGTTATAGTTTCATTTTACTTTAAGCAAGGCGCACGATGTGGTGGTGTGATAACATATGCCATTCACATACTTCTACATATAACCATTTATGAATTATTTAAACAAAAAGAATGCTTAATCAAACAAAATTAATCAAATATTGTTGAAATATTAACTACATAACAGAGTGCAAGATTAATTTTAAATGATTATGCCATTTACTTATTTGAGAGATGTTGTCATTGATATTGGAACACGTTAAATATGAGCTGCAAAAGAAATATTGCACAATGTCTATTCACCTTCTCCCTCACCTCCACTCAGGGCCCTAAACAGTCCTTCCAGATGAGGCAAAACTTCACTAGCAAATCTACTGGGGTTGTCTATTGTGTCCGGTGCTCCTGATGTGGCCTACGCTACATTGCAGCGACTTGTCATAAACTGGGGGGACCTCTTCGTCGAGCAACTCCACTCTATCCGCCAAAAGTGTAACTTCCTGGTGGTCAAACATTTCAATTCCCATTCCCATTCCCATTCCGACATGTTTGTCCATGGCCTCCTCTTGTGCCAAGATCAGGCCGCCCTCAGGGTGGAGAAACAACAACTAATATTCCCGCAAACACGAGGAATTCTGCAGATGCTGGAAATTCAAGCAACTCACATCAAAGTTGCTGGTGAACACAGCAGGCCAGGCAGCATCTCTAGGAAGAGGTGCAGTCGACGTTTCAGGCCGAGACCCTTCGTCAGGACTAACTGAAGGAAGAGCTAGTAAGAGATTTGAAAGTGAGAGGGGGAGGCAGAGATCCAAAATGATAGGAGAAGACAGGAGGGGGAGGGATGGAGCCAAGAACTGGACAGGTGATTGGCAAAGGGGATATGAGAGGATCATGGGACAGGAGGTCAGGGGAGAAAGACAAGGGGGGGGAACCCAGAGGATGGGCAAAGGGTATAGTCAGAGGGACAGAGGGAGAAAAAGGAGAGTGACAGAAAGAATGTGTGTATATAAATAACAGATGGGGTACGAGGGGGAAGTGGGGCATTAGCGGAAGTTAGAGAAATCAATGTTCATGCCATCAGGTTGGAGGCTACCCAGATGGAATATAAGGTGTTGTTCCTCCAACCTGAGTGTGGCTTCATCTTTACAGTAGAGGAGGCCGTGGATAGACATGTCAGAATGGAGATGGGATGTGGAATTAAAATGTGTGGCCACTGGGAGTTCCTGTTTTCTCTGGTGGACAGAGCGTAGGTGTTCAGCAAAACGATCTCCCAGTCTGCGTCGGGTCTCGCCAATATATAGAAGGCCACATCGGGAGCACCGGACGCAGTATATCACCCCAGCCGACTCACAGGTGAAGTGTATATTCCCGTTGGGTAGCCCCCAACCTGATGGCGTGAATATCGATTTCTCCTTCCGATAAAAAAAATTTCCCTTCCACTCTTCTTCTATTCCACCCTCTGACCTTCTTACCCCTTCTCACCTGTCTATTAGCTCCCCCGGGTCCCCTCTTCCTTCCCTTTCTCTTATGATGCACTCTCCTCTCCTGTCAGATTCCTTCTTCTCCGCCCCCTGACCTTTCCCACCCACTTGGCTTCACCTATCACCTTCCAGCTAACCCCCTTCGCCTCCCCCAAACTTTTTATTCTAACATCCTCCCCCTTCCTTTTCAGTCCTGAAGAAGGGGCTCGGCCCAAAACATCGACGATTTAGTCATTTTCATAGATGTTGTCTCACCTGCTGAGTTCCTCCAGCAGACCTGGTATGTTTCCCCAGGAACAACCAAAAATAGTATGTGACAAATAAAGCTAATTTTTAATCTTTAAATTAAGTGTGCATCGTACTTAATCTTGTACTTAACTTGGGATGGCAGGATAGTGTGGTGGTGAGCACAGCAACTTACTGTACCAACAACCTGGGTTCAATTCCTGTCGCTGCCTGAAAGGAGCTTGCAGGTTCTCCCCGTGTCCGTGTGGGTTTCCTCCTGCTGTCCCAAGACATAGCGGTTGGTAGGTTAATTGGTCATTGTAAATTGTTGCGTGATTAGGGTCGGATTAAATTGGGGGATTGCTGGGCCGCACAACTCGAAGGGCCGGAAGAGCCTATTCTGCGCTATAGCACAATAAATAAATAGATAGATAGATAGATGGATAGATAGATAAATAAATAAAACTTGTGTAAACAGGACAAGTGTTGGCAACTGGTGAAATGAAAACTCTGCAGGCTACCCTTTACTTCACCAAACTGTTTAGCTTCCTCCCTTTTTTCTCCTTGGAAGTGGAGGTTAGGCCTGGCCTTGCTTTGACAGAGGAGTTGGAAGCCTGACAGTTTTCGTTTACAGCCCTTCTGAGGGCAAGGCTTCCTCAGTCACCAGCCCTTTCCAATCCAGTTGCCTCAGAGAAAGGGTTAACTCCATGCAGGACCTGGGCCTACAGATAAAGAGCAGGTTGTCAACAAGCAGCAACCTCTCACTCACATCGGTGAGAATAAAGAGCTGATTGTTGACTTCATCTCCAAGAGGACCATAGCCTTGTCATTGGGTTTGGAGACTCGCGTGCCTCAGTGACCCGGAGAGCTACGTTGGCTGGAGTCAGGGCTTTATGATTTGGCTCTTGGTGGGGTCACCCATGCCAAACAGGTCAAAGGGTAGAGGCCAGACTAAGTGTGGTCCACCAGGTTCTTGTGGGGTGGGGGGGGTGCGTCAGCTCAGGGCCAACAACCCTGACAGGTCAAACAAAACTGTTACAGAAACAGCAATGAAGAATCCTTCTATGTCTGAGTGCGACGGTATTCCTGAGTCTCCACCCAGGACAGTAGTGATAACCAAGAGGAAGCTACTGACACGATGAAGGGAGCCCTGAACACCGCCAGAGATGGAGGACCTTCATTGCTGCCCTAAACACCAGTGGCATAACAGGCAGTAAGTAAGTGTTGACACCAGGAAGGGAAAGGAAGACAAATATGCACCGCTGATCAGTGGTGGAGAAAGCCAGCAGCTTTAAATTCCTGAGAGTTAACATATCAGCTGGCCTGTGCTGGGCTTAGTATTTTAATTTTCCTCACAGAAACTAGCCTCCCCTCAAAGGAGGCGATATTTCTTTCTGTCACAGTAAACCAGCCAACATAATCAAAGACACCTCCCACCACTGACATCATTCTGGTACTCCCTTTCCACTGGGTAGAGGACACAGATGCTTGAAAGCTCGTACCGCCAGGCTCAAGGACAGCTTTTTTTTCCGAGCACGGTCCTCGTGGATGATAAAATTAGAATCAGAATCAGAGTCATGTTTATAATCACTGATATAAAGTATCGTGCAAAACGTCTCAAGCTCCCTAGATGTGCCTGTATCTGTCAACGTGGAGCGGAGAGCGAGTTTGTGAATCTGGAGGGAGCAAAGGATGTTGAGAATGGTAAGGGTGGGGTGTCGCTGGGAGGGGCGTGGAACAGGTGGCAGAGAAGGAGTGCCAAGGGCGGGGATGGTGTGGGTGCAGACCCACCCAGCCCTGAGTCACCAGGCGAGGTTATTTGATTCCAAACAGCTGGCTTATTGATCATTACAGAATGTCCCTCTGGTGCTTCCCACTCCCTCCCCTCTCCCTTCCCCTTTTCCCAACCATGATTCCCCTCTCCCTCTCCCCTTCCCACTCTCAGTCCGCAATAGCGACCCATATCAGAATCAGGTTTATCATCACTCACATACGTCATGAAATTTGTTTTTCTTGTAGCAGCAGTACAATGCAATACATAAGATCACTACAGTACTGTGCAAAAGTCTTCAGCACCCCAGCTATATACAGTATATGTGCCTGAGTTTTGTTATTTTGTGGCAGCAGTACAGTGCAAGACATTACAAAATCACCGTAACAGGTAGGCAAGCAGACAGACAGATAGACAGAAAGAGCATCGAACATAGACCAGTACAGCACAGGAAAATACCTTTCAGCCCACAGTGTTGAGCTGAGCCAAGTAAATTAGTAATTAAATGGCTAACTAAACTGATCTCTGCATCCTACACAATGTTCAAATCCTTTTATTTTCCTCACATTCATGTGTCTGGCCAAACCTCTCTTAAAAGTCTCTAACATATCTGCCTCTACTGTCACCCCAGGCTGCATATTCCACTCACCCACCACTCTCTGTGTAAAAAAAAACTTGCTCCTCACATCTCCTTTGAGCTAACCCCTTCTCACCTTAAATGCACAACATATTAGACATTTCAACCCTGGGAAACAGATACTCTCTGTCCACTCTATCTGTGCCTCTCATAACCTTATAAACCTCTATCAGGTCTGCCCTCAGCCTCCGCGGCTTCAGAGAAAACAGCCCAGGCTTGTCCAGTCTCTCATGATAGCACATGCCCTCCAAGCCAGGCAGCATCCTGGTAAACCTCTTCTGCACCCTCTCCAAAGCCTCAACATCCTTCCTATAGTGGGGCGACCAGAACTGTATGCAGTACTCCAGAGATGACCTAAATACAGTTTTATAAAGCTGCAACATAATTTCCTGACCTGTGAACTGAATGCCTCGACTGATAAAAACAAACATTCTATTTGTCCTCTTAACCACCCTATCAACTTGTGTAGCCATTTACAGGGAGCTATGAATTTGGACCCCAAGTTCCTTCTGCTCATCAACATCATTAAGCATCTTGCCCCTAACAATGTACTCTCTTTTCACATTTGACCCACCAAGGTGCAACACTCTCCATTTGGCCTGGTTAAACTCCATCTGCCACTTCTCTACCCATATCTACAACTGCCTTACATCCCTTATACCTTGCCAGTCTTCTACACAATCCACAACACCACCAAACTTTGTATCATCCGCAAACTTACTAATCCACCCATCTACATTTTCGTCCAGGTCATTTATACACATCACAAACAACGAAGGTCCCAGTGCAGATCCCTGCAGAACACCTCTAATTACAGACCTCCAGGTAGACTAAGTCCCTTCATTCACTATCTTCCGTCTTCTATGGGCAAGCCAATTCTGAATGCAAACGGCCAATTCGCCACGGATATAATGCATCTTAATCTTCAGAATGAGCCTCCCAGGAGGGACCTTGTCAACTGCCTTACTAAGATAGATAGATAGATAGATAGACTGTTAGACAGATAGATAGATTGATAGATAGATCAATAGATAGGTAGATAGACAGATAGGTAGACAGAGAGATAAATAGACAGAGAGATGGATAGACAGACAGCTAGATTAATTGAGAGGTAGATAGACAGACAGACAGACAGACAGACAGATAGATAGGACAGACAGACAGATAGATAGATAGACAGACAGACAGACAGATAGATAGATAGGACAGACAGACAGATGGATATACAGGTAGATGGATAGATAGATAGATGGATGGGTAGATAGATAAGTAGATGATAGATATTTTGGACAGACAGATGGATAGATAGATAGATAGATAGATAGATAAATAGATAGGTAGATAGATAGACAGGCAGATAGATAGACCGATAGATAGGTAGATAGACAGATTGGTAGACAGAGAGGTAGATAGACAGAGAGATGGATAGACAGACAGCTAGATTAATTGAGAGGTAGATAGACAGACAGACAGATAGTTAGATAGGACAGACAGACAGATGGATAGACAGATAGATGGATAGATAGATAGATGGATAGATAGATAAGTAGATGATAGATATTTAGGACAGACAGATGGATAGATAGATAAATAGATAGGTAGATAGATAGATTAGATAGATAAATAGATAGATAAAACTGCTTTGCAGAGAGGAAGAAGGGGAAGAACTGTAACTAATGAACTCCTGACGTCACAATCTACCTCATTAAATCCTTACAGCTTATTGACTACCAAGACAGCATTCCCTCTGTAACTGTAACACTTTATTCTGCACTCTGCGGTTGCCCTTTCCTCAATGTGCCAATGTAATGAACTGCTCGCTCTGGGTATCATGTAACATTTTTCCACTGTATCACAGTACATGTGAAAATAATAAACAGATTACAAATGTACTTCGCTGGGAGGTCTTCAGTTTGGAACAAGATTTCTCTAAACCGCATTATAAACCAAGACAATTTGTAAATCCTACTAGCTCCTAAGTCACTTAATGATCTTCAGCAAGTAACAATATCAAAAAAATACTTAGTAGAACCATATTTTATACAAGTGAGCTGACTTAAAAACTCCACTGCAAACACCGGCAGGAATTTGATTGAAGATTGGCTAGACTTAACATAGCAAATATTTGAAAATAATGTATCACAGTGTTCTTTATGTGCAAATCAGGAGCATTATTGTTTGATTCTACACAGTGGAGAATGTGGGAAGCAATTCAGTATGTTGAAATTCTTAGCCCTGGTATGCTTGCATCTGGAATTGATTGAAAAATTTTGGAATGACTTAAACCAATTATTCAATCTGTCCAATAAAACTGCAATGGAAGCACGTTTAGGCGATATGTGAACTTTGACGCCCAATAGGCCTTGGATTTTGATTGATTGGTGTGTTTTTTGGTAAAGTATGTTTATTTTAAAATTTAATTCTAACCAAGCTGTTTAAGTCATAGGCCATCCAGCATAAAAATGAACTTTTCAGCCCATCGAGTCTAGACTATGCTCTCTTCTCTCTGCTGCCTGAGGAAAGAGGCATGGAAACCTTAGGACCTACCCATCAGCAGGTTCAGGAATAGTCATTACCTTTCAATGGTTAGGCTCACGAACCAATCTTTGTGCATAGCTTTTCATTGATTCTATTGTATTTCCTTATTCTGCCATGAATAGCTGCAAGAAAACGAATCTAGGGTTTTATATGGTGACATATACATTCTTTGATAATAAATTTACTTTGTTGTCCATCAAACACCCATTAAGCTATTAGTTTCTTTGTCCCACATGTAAATTAACTACCGCCCACCTCCACACTCTATTCTACCACTCACCTACCTTCAGGGCCAATTTACAACAACCAGTTAACCTACCTACCAGCCTGTTTTAAGGATGCTTGTTGCCTTGCCTTCATAGGTCAGAGGATTGAGCACAGGCGTTCGAATGTTATGTTGAAGTTGTACAAGACATTGGCGAGGCCAAGTTTGGAGCATTGTGTGCACTTTGGGTGGCCTATCTGCAGGAAAGGTTGAAGGAGTGCAGGGAAAATTTACAAGAATGTTGCTGGGATGCGAGCTATAGGAAAACATTGAATAAGTTATGGCTTTATTCCTTGGACATTGGAGAATGAAGGGAGATCTCACAGAGGGATATAAAATTATGAGGGGTGCAGATGTGTCTCTACCAAAGGAGGTGTAAGGCGCTCCTTTCATACATTAGCCTGCAGGTCACCCTTGGGCAAGGTGTAGCACCTGCTTAGTCCACATCCCCACCCTGCCAAATCAGGGTCACATGAAGCCATGGGAGCAGGTGATGGATGGTCATATGAGTTGCTGGTCCATATCACAAGGCCTGGTTATGTGACCATTGACGCCAGGCAGATAATCTCTGAAGAGTATTAATAATGGCTGGGAAAGGTCACCCATCTTGTAAAGACTCTGCCCAGAAGAAGGCAATGGCAAACCACTGCTATAGAAAAATTTGCACACGAACAATCACGGTCATGGAAAGACCAAGATCACCCACGTCACACGGCACAGCACAAAATGAACGAATGACAGACAGGGAAATGGCAGGCGTACTTTCTCCAGAGAGGTCGGATGAAACTAGAACGTAAAGGTTAAGGCTGAAAGGTGAAATATTTAAGGGGATCCTGACTGGAAGCCTCTTCTTTCAGAGGGTGGTACAAGTGTGGAACGAGCTGCCAGCAAACATGCTGGAGGCAGGTTCAATTTCAATGCCATAAGAAAGTTTCGATAAGTACATGTATGGTGAGAGTATGGAGGGGTATGGTCCAGGCGCAGGTCAATGGAACCAGGCAGATTAATATTTCAGCACAGACAGGGCTGTTTCTGTACTATAGTGCTCCATGTCTCTATGACCAGAAGGCCATAAGGTACAGGAGCAGAATTAGGCCATTTAGCCCATTGAGTCTGTTCCAGACCCCATTCCCCTCTCAGCCCCAATATCCCGCATTTTCCCCGTATCCCTTCATGCCCTGACCAGTCAAGAATCTATCAACCTCTGCCTTAAAGGTACATAAAGACTTGACCTTCACAGCTGCCTGTGGCAAAGAATTCTACAGATTCACCATCCTCAGGCTAAAGAAATTCCTCCTCATCTTCATTCTAAAAGGACACCCCTCTGTTCCGAGGCTGTGTCTTCTGGTCTTAGACTCTCCCCACCATCGGAAACATCCTCTCCACATCCACTCTATCGAGGCCTTTCACCATTCGACAGGCTTCAATGAGGTCACCCATCATTCTTCTGAATTCCAGTGAATACAGGCCCAGAGCCATCAGACGCTCTTCACATGGCAGGCCATTCAATCTTGGAATCTGATTCTGATTCTGAATCATATTCATGAATGTCCTTTGAACCCTCTCTGGTTACAGCACATCCTTTCTAAGATAAGAGGCCCAAACCTGTTCAGAGTACTCCAAGTGAGGCCTCAACAGAGCTTTATAAACCTTCAACATTACATCCTTGTTTTTATGTTCTAGTCCTCATGAAATTAATGCTAGCATTGCATTTGCCTTCTTCACCAGAAATTCAACCTGCAAATTAACCTTTAGAGAATCCTGAATCTCAGTTTTTTTTTGTATTTTCTCTTCATTTAGAAAATAGTCAATTCTTTCATTTCGTCTACCAATGATCATGAGCATACACTTTGTGACACTGTATTCCATCTGCCATTTCTTTGCCCATTCTGCTAATATGTAGCCTTTCCACTTCCTCAAAACTACCTGCCCCTTCAGCTATCTTCATATCGTCTGCAAACTTTGCAGCAAAGCCATCAATCCCATCATCCAAGCCATTGACATATAATGTAAAAAGAATCAATCCCAACCCAGACCCCTGCGGAATATCACTAGTCAGCGGCAGCCAGTCAGAACAGGCTCCCTTTATTCCACTCTTTGCCTTCTGTCAATCAGCCACTGCTTCATCCATGCTAGCATTTCTCCTGTAATTATTAAGCAGCCTCTCATGTGGTACTTTGTTAAAGGCCTTCTGAAAATCCAAGTTCACTACATCATCTGATTCTCCTTTGTCTATGCTGTTTGTTACTTCTCCAAAGAATTCCAACAGATTTGTCTGGCAAGATTTTCCCTCGAGGAAACCATGCTGACTATGGAAACCATGGAAGGGAGGGACCTCATATATATAACACCTCATATACCGTCTAGGTAGTCTCCAGCCCCTTGGTATGAACATTGAATTCTCCACCTTCCGGTAATTCCCTCCCCCTCCCTTCTCCTATCCCAGTTTCACTCTGCCCCGCCCCCAGCTGCCTATCACCTCCCTCATGGTTCCGCCTCCTTCTACTACCCATTGTGTTTTCCCCTATTCCTTCTTCACCTTTCCTGCCTATTCCCTCCCTGCTTCCCCTCCCCCACCCCTATATCTTTCCCCTTACTGGCTCCTTCACCTGGAACCTACCAGCCTTCTCCTCCCCACCCTCCCCTACCTTCTTTATAGGGCCTCTGCCCCTTCCCTCTACGGTCCTGACGAAGGGTTCCGGCCCGAAACGTTGACTGTTCGTTTCCACGGATGCTGCCCAACCTGCTGAGTTCCTCCAGCGTGTTGTGAGTGTTGATTAGGTTTACGAATCATAATACATGTGTATATAATACACATATTCTTTCTCTCTCTCTCCTTTTTCTCCCTCTGTCCCTCTGACTATACCCCTTGCCCATCCTCTGGGTTCCCCCCATTCCTTGTCTTTCTCCCCGGGCCTCCTGTCCCATGATCCTCTCATATCCCCTTTGCCAATCACCTGTCCAGCTCTTGGCTCCATCCCTCCCCCTCCTGTCTTCTCCTATCATTTTGGATCTCCCCCTCTCCCTCCCACTTTCAAATCTCTTACTAGCTCTTCCTTCAGTTAGTCCTGACGAAGGGTCTCAGCCTGAAACGTCGACTGCACCTCTTCCTAGAGATGCTGCCTGGCCTGCTGCGTTCACCAGCAACTTTGATGTGTGTTGCTTGAATTTCCAGCATCTGCAGAATTCCTGTTGTCAGGTCAGTAAGTTAATTGGTTACATGGACATAACTGGGCGGCGCAGGCTCATTGGGCCCGAAGGACTTGTTAATGTGAGTAAAATTTTACTCTAAATAAAATTGAACAAGTTTAAGATTAATTGTACTAGAAAAAAACGTGGCCAAACAGCCTTTCCTATCTGTTGCGCCATTCAAATGAAATTTTGGTGGATTTGCGACTAACTTTTAGGCATGCCTTTCCACCATATCTCCTTCACCACCTTCAATTACGGTTTAAAAATGATCATCTACTAGTGCTGTTACCAAGAAAAATGGAGGGTTATGAACTGTGTAGGAAGGAAGGATTAGATGGATTGTGGAGAATGTTTATATTGGTAGGAACAACATCATGAATCGAAGGGCCTGTGCTGACCCGTACGTTTCTGTGTTCTATGCTCTCTGTTCTATAGAGTCGTAGAACCCTACAGCACAGAAACAAGCCCATCAGTCCATGTAGTTTGTGCTGAACTATTAATCTGCCTAATCCCATCACTCAGAGCGTGGGACTCCCATCCATCTACCTCTTCAAATTTCTCTTAAATGTTGAAATAGAATTTGCATCCTCCACCTCTGCTGGCAGCTCGTTCCACGCTCACACACATCCAAATGAAATTATGCTTGACGTTTTCTTGAACGGGTTCCGCGGTGTTTCTTCGTTCCCTGGCTGCCTGCAGGAGGACGAACCTTAGAGTTGAGCTTGGTATGCATTCCTCGATAATGAATGTACTTCGAACTCTTTTGATCCTGGTGGGCCAGAAGATTTGAATCCATGGCATTTGCCCTTGGCACAACCACCTCTTAGTTTGCACCAGAACCTGCTCTGATTTAGTGTATTGAAGTCAAGGCTTGTCAGCAACGAGGCAAAGTTAATGTGACCCGGGCCTGTCCTATCCTGAGGCTGATCATCTGACTCTGGGTGAATTTTAGATGTTGCTGCAAATAACTCCCCTGCAGTCCCTGTGATCTGTACTGAGTGCATCTCCAAGAAGAGACGCGTGATGTCATGGCAGTGGCATCTGTGATGTGCAGATGGGGAATGCTCAAAACTAAATACCAACTCAGACTTGTGTAACCCTCAACGGGGAGATACTCGGCCACAGACCAATTTGGTGCCATCGCACCGTGTCTGAGAAGTGAGAGAGAGAGAGAGTGTGTGCGGATGAGAGGGGAGGGGAAAGAGATGGGAGGGAGGGGAGAGGAGGGGAGAGAAATGGAGAGAAGGGAAAGAGAAGAGAGAGGAGGGTTGGAAAGAGAGAGAGAGAGAGACGGACAGAGAGAAAGGTAGAGGAGAGAGAAGGAGAGAAGAGAGACAAGGAATGAGTTGGGGACCGCCCGCAAGTCCATGCTTCCAGCACCAATACAGCATGCCCAGAACTCACTAACCCTAACCTGTATGCCTTTGGGATGTGGGAGGAGATTAAAGGATTAAAATACATTTATTATCAAAGTACGTATGTAGTGTATAATCATGAAATTGGTCTTCCCCACAGACGGTGGGGACACAAAACCAAGAAAACAAAATGAAAGCTATTGAGTATGTGTTATTGTGCTTCTTTGTTTGGTGACTGCCTGTAAGAAGATGAACCTCAAGGTTGTATAATGTTTACATACGTTGAACTTTGAACTTTACAAGCTCCTTACAGGCAGTAGCCGGAATTGAACCGGGGTCACATGTGTTGTGATAACGTTACACTGACAACTAAAGAGGACATTATAATATGGGATATTAGCTTCCTATCTTAAATACCAGCTCAAACTGCAGGAGACTCTTTATCAGTGTGGACTTTGGGTGGCCTTAGTGGCGCTCTAGGTATAATGGACATTCCAGCTGAATGGGGGTGTATTGGGTTTTGATGTCCTTGCAGTTCACATGGTTTGATTTTCTGCGTGGAGGAGTTGATGCTCTTCTTGCCATTGCATGATCTTTTGCCGCTTGGAGGTGGGGGAGGTTTGATGACCATTTGGCCATTCTTTCTTGCTGCCGGGTGGCGCGATTTGCTAGGTTTGTTTCTGTGCCGGATGGGTTTCACATTTCCCTTTGAACGGCTTCCGTGGTTGGTGACAGATCTCAAGGATGTATTGCAGAACAAGGTTACAGCCTTTTTTGACAGGGAGCATGGGAGGGTAAGGGAGAAGAAAGTGAAGTGGCTGGAAGGCTCACTGGATTTCAGAAGAATGAAGGGGGACCTCATTGAAATCTATCAACTGTTGAAAGGCCTCGATAGAGGGGAGGAGAAGATGGCAGCGCGACACAGCGCGCGGCCGCTCTGAATTGATATCATATTTGTAAGTAGGATGCCGTGCACAATCCTGATTTGATGGAGACAGCTGTGAGAAGCACGGAGGAACATCTGGAGGAAATTCTGAAATGCCTGCTTCACTGCCGCTGCTACTGTGCGATCGAGAATCTCCAGAGGGGAAGGCCCCAAATCCTCGGCTTTGCCTATTACCATTTGTCGGGGCCGGGGTCGAAGCACTCGGCAGAGGTGGTGCTCGGTGCTCGGTGTCGGAGAGCTGGTCGGAGGCTCAAAGTTTTCAGACGGACTCAGAGTCGGTCTGTGGTCGGGTGCTTCCAGGGTGCTGCATCGGCAAGTTTGCAGCGCTGGAAGCTCATGGCAGGAAGAGTTTTCTTCCTTCAACCGTCTGCGTAAGATGATGGGACTTTCGAGAGACTCTGAGACTTCTTTTACTGTGCCCATGGTCTGTTCTTCTATCAAAATACGGTATTGCTTTGCACTGTTGTAACTATATGTTATAATTATGTGGTTTTTGTCAGTTTTTTTTAGTCTTGGTTTGTCTTGTGTTTCTGTGATATCATTCTGGAGGAACAAATTGTATCATTTCTTAATGCATGCATTACTAAATGACAATAAAAGAGGACTGCGTGTCCTCAAAATCTAAATAATCTAATTGAATCTAAATAGAGTGGATGTGGAGGGAATGTTTCCTATAGTGGAGGACCAGAAGACACAGGCACAGAATAGAGGAACGTCCATTTAGAACGGCAATGAGGAAGTATTACTTCAGCCAGGTGAATCTGTGGAATTTGTTGCCACAGGTGGGTGTGGACCCCAGGTCACTGGGTATCTTTAAAGCAGAGTTTGATAGATTCTTGATTAGTCAGGGCATGAAGAAATATGGGGAGAAGGCAGGAGACTGGGGCTGAGAGGAGAAATGGATCAGCCGCGATGAAACAGCAGAGCAGACTCGATGGGCCAAGTGGGCCTAACTCTGCTCCAGTATCTCATGGTCTTGTGGTCTAAAGCCATGTCAGCTAGTTGTGAAGTTTGAGGACAACAAGCCACTGTGAATCTGTTGACCTCAACAGTATTTGTAAAGAATAAATCAAAGTTCTTCTGCACAGGAAATGCTGACTTCTTGTTTTCCCTCTGCGTGGGGATCGGTTCTGCTTTAAGTTCTGAGTCCAGGGCTCGTCTTGGCTCGAACTGCTGACTTTGATTTTATTTCACAAACTCAGAGACCAGACTCCCCTGGCATGCCACAGTTTCCCTAGCAGATTTAGACTTACTTATCTCATGTACAGTACTGTGCAAAAGTCTTAGAGACTGTGTAGCTAGGGCGCCTAAAACTTTTGTGCAATGATGTATTTGTCAACGTGGAGCGGAGAGCGAGATTGTAAATCTGGCGGGAGCAAAGGATGTTGGGAATGGCGAGGGTGGAGTGCCGCGGGAGGGGTGTGGGACAGGTGGCAAAGGAGTGCCGGGGTGGGGGAGCTGGGTGGCGTGGGTACAGACACACCCAGCCCTGAGTCACCAGGCAAGGTCATTGGATTCTAAACAATCGGCTTATTGATCATTACAGAATGTCTCTCTGGTGTTTCCCACTCACTCCCCTCTCCCTTACCCTTCTCCCAAACATGATTCCTCTCTCCCTTCCCTCTTCCTACTCTTCAATAGAGACCCATATCAGAATCAGGTTTATCATCACACACAAATGTCATGAAATTTGTTGTTATTTTGCGGCAGCAGTACAGTGCAATACATAAAATGACTAGAGTACTGTGCAAAAGTCTTAGGCACCCTAGCTATACGTATATGCCTAAAACGTTTGCACAGTACTGTACATCAACCAAGGTAAGTGTGAAGTGGTTCATTTTGGTAGGTCAAATTTGCAGATAGATTATAGTATTAAAGGTAAGACTCTTGGCAGTGTGGAGGATCAGAGAGATCTTGGGGTCCATGTCCACAGGACACTCAAAGCTGCTGTGCAGGTTGACAGTGTTGTTAAGAAGACATATGGTGTGTTGGCCTTCATCAACCATGGGACTGAGTTCAAGAGCCGTGAGGTAATGTTACAGCTGTGTAAGACCTTGGTCAGACCCACTTGGATTACTGTGTTCATTTAAGGTCACCACACCACAGGAAGGATGTGGGTTCTATAGAAAGAGTGAAGAGGAGATTTACAAGGATGTTGCCCGGATTGGAGAGTGTGCCTTGTGAGAACAGGTTGAGTGAACTCGACCTTTTCTCCTTGGAGCGATGGAGGATGAGAGGTGACCTGATAGAGGTGTTTAAGATGATGAGAGGCATTGATCGTGTGGATAGCCAGAGGCTTTTCCCCAGGGCTGAAATGGCTAACATGAGGGGGCATAGTTTTAAGGTGCTTGGAAGTGGGTACAGAGGGGATGTCAGGGTAAGTTTTTCACACAGACAGTGGTCGGTGCATGGGAATGTACTGCCGGTGACGTTTGTGGAGGTGGATACAATAGGGTCTTTTAATAGCCTCTTAGGTAGGTACATGGAGCTTAGAAAAATAGAGGGCTATGCACTAGGGAAATTCTAGACAGTTTCTAGAGTAGGTTACATGGTCAGCACAACATTGTGGGCCGAAGGGCCTGTAATGTGCTGTAGATTTCAATGAATGTCTATGAAAATATACGGTGAAATGCTGAGTCCTGATGAAGTGTCTCAGCCCAAAAAGTTGGCTCTTTGTTCCTCTCCGTAGATGCTGCCTGACAAGCTGAGTTCCTCCAGCATTTTGTGTGTGTTACAGTGGAATGCGTCATTGCGTTAAGGATGTGCCGGGGGCAGCCAGCAACTATATCGTGGCATCAAATGCCCATGATGCTCAGCAGGACACAGAACACAAGAAAACAGGAATAGCAACCACAGCAAAGCATGCCATTTTCATTCTTGCCACCCAGGTTAAAATTTATCAACTCTTAGTTGTCAAAGTCTTTTTAGAGGCTAAACATGTCACTACAGACATTACAGTAACTCACTGAGTACTGGTGTCTGACAGCCACTTATCCTCATCTGTCAACTCAATTAATAGTAATCCTCTGACGCTCAATGTATGGGAAGATCATTATTTTCTTTGGCCTGCTATGCAGCTGACTGTAACGTATGATAAACCTGACCGTGTAGAATACTGTCCACATACTCAGTTTGGCTTGTTTCCCTGATATCCGCCAGAAAGGAGTATGTTTTTGCAGTTAGCATGTTGACTGAGAATTGTTATTGCAGGCTTCATCTCCCAATAGCTGCAGATTCCTCAGCTCGTGCTGGGCTGCTAAAAGCTGGGAGAGTCCATGAACTCTCCCAGTGGATTCACTAACAAAGTTCAACTTCGAGCTTTGATAGTGAATACACTGGGAGAAAATCAAGGGCTCTCCCATCTTGACCTTTGAACTTTGAGGAAGACTGAAGCACTAAGCTGAACGCAGAGGCGAGTGAGTATTCAGTGGCAAACACCTGCCTCTTGCTTGCTGCTGCCGGATTGTTAATAATTATTACTAATTATTAACAGTTAGTAATAACTGTTTCCTAACCTGGTACTCTGAGTCTGAAGACTCCTGTACCTTCTTCCTGTTGGCAGCAACGAGAAGAGAGTATGTGCTGGGTGGTGGGGGTCCCTGACCAAGAATACAGTTCACAAAATTCAGGTTACAGAGCAGCTTCACAAAATGGCAGTTTCCATTCCTTCAAGTATATGGCAAGAACAAAGACATCTGGTTTATCCACTTCCATTGACCTTGACCAATTTGACCTCAAGGTTTCCTTCCATATTTTAATTCCTTCATGGTCAACAGATGGCTTTAACACCACCACTTTCATCCAGGTGGTAGATGTGAAAAGACCTCAAAGTCGACGTTATTGCCATATGCCCAAATACATACATGAACAAGTGTAACAAAAAGCTGACTTACAACAGCATCTCAGTCATATAGAGTTAGAGATACAATATTCACCTGAGAAACACCTTACTCTGCATTGTTACTGCTTTATCTTATCCTATTTTAGTAAGTAATGATTTGACCTGAATGCGCAGTACTCAAAACAATCTTTTCACTGTATCTAGGTACATATGAGTACTGCGTTCAGTTCTGGTCACCTCACTACAAAAAAGATGTGGATACTATAGAGAGAGTGCAGAGGAGATTTACAGGGATGGTGCCTGGATTGGAGAGCGTGCCTTATGAGAATAGGTTGAGTGAATTTGGCCTTTTCTCCTTGGAGCAACGGAGGATGACAGGTGACCTGATAGAGGTGTATAAGATGATGAGAGGCATTGATCATGTGGATAGCCAGAGGCTTTTTTCCCAGGGCTGAAATGGCTAACATGAGGGGGCATAGTTTTAAGGTGCTTGGAAGTAGGTATAAGGGGGGATGTCAGGGGTAAGTTTTTCATACAGAGAGAGGTGGGTGCATGGAATGCACTGTCAGCGAAGGTGGTAAAGGCAGATACAAAAGGGTCTTTTAAGAGACTGTTAAAAGATATGGAGCTTAGAAAAATAGAGGGCAATGTGGTATGGGAATTCTAGGCAGTTTCTAGAGTAGGTTACATGGTCAGCACAACATTGTGGACTGAAGGGCCTGTAATTATGCTGTAGATTGTTATGTTTCTATGTGACAATAATAAACCGATGCCAATACCAAAAATTATCCAACAAAGTTCAAAGATCAAAGCTCAGATTAATTTTATTATCAAAGTATATATATGTCACCATATACAGCCCTAAGTTGGCGTGTGGCCAAGTGGTTAAAGCATCAGTCTAGTGATCTGAGGGTCGCTAATTCGAGCCTCAGCTGAGGTAGTGTGTTGCGTCCTTGAGCAAGGCACTTAACCACACATTGCTCTGCGACAACACCGGTGCCAAGCTGTATCGGCCCTAGTGCCCTTCCCTTGGACAACATCGGTGACGTGGAGAGGGGAGACTTGCAGCATGGGCAACTGCGGTCTTCCATACAACCTCGCCCACGCCTGCGCCCTGGAAACCTTCCAAGGCGCAAATCCATGGTCTCACGAGACTAACAAATGTCTACAACCCTGAGATTCATTTTCTTGCAGACATACTCAATAAATTGATAGAATAATAACCATAATGGAATCAATGCAAGGCCACACCAGCCTGGGCGTGCAATCAGAGTGCAGGAGACAATAAACCGTGCAAATACAAAAGGAGAGCAATAATAATATTAAATAAGAAATACATATCGAGAACATGAGATGAAGAGTCCTTGAAGTGAGTCCATTGGTTGTGGGGACATTTCAAAGATGGGACAAGTAGAGTTGAGTAAAGTTATCCCAAAGGACAAAGAGTAAACAGAATTTCCACTCCATTGCAGTGTAAAGTGGTCAATAGACAATAGGTGCAAGAGTAGGCCATTCAGCCCTTTGAGCCAGCACCACCATTCACTGTGATCATGGCTGATCATCCACAATCAGTACCCCTTTCCTGCCTTATCCCCATATCCCTTCACTCCGCTATCTTTAAGAGCTCTATCTAACTCTTTTTTGAAAGAATCCAGAGAATTGGCCTCCACTGCCTTCTGAGGCAGAGTATTCCACAGATCCACAACCCACTGTGTGAAAAAGTTTTTCCTCAACTCCGTTCTAAATTGTCTACCCCTTATTCTTAAACTGTGGCCTCTGGTTCTGGATTCCCCCAACATCGGGAACATGTTTCCTGCCTCTAGCGTGTCCAATCCCTTAATAATCTTATATGTTTCAATCAGATCCCCTCTCATCCTTCAAAATTCCAGTGTATACAATCCCTGTCGCTCCAATCTTTCAACATATGACAGTCCCTCCATCCCAGGAATTAACCTCGTGAACCTACGCTGCACTCCCTCAATAGCAAGAATGTCCTTCCTCAAATTTGGAGACCAAAACTGTACACAATATTCTGGGTGTGGTCTCACCAGTGGTCAAGGTAAACGTATAAGATAGAAGAGAATGAGGTCATTTGGCATGTTGATTATGCTCTGCCACTTGATCACAGCTGATTTATTTTCCCTCCCAGCCCTGCCCTCCTGCTTCCTCCCTATAGCATTTGACGCCCTGACTCATCAAGAACCTATCAATCTCTGTTTTAATTATACCCAAAGACTTGGCCTCCACAGCCATCTGTGGCATTGAATTCCACAGACTCACCACCTTCTGGCCGAAGAATTTCCTCCTCATCTCTGTTCGAGAGGGTTGACCTTCTATTCTGAGGCTGTGCTCTCAGTTCCTGGACTCTCCCACTATCGGAAACATTCTCTTCACGTCCACTCTAAGTAGACCCTTCAATGTTCAGTACGTGTCAGTGAGATTCCACCCCCGCATTCTTTTAAACTTCAACGAGTGCAGGCCCAGAGGCATTGAACACTCCTCATACGTTAACCCTTTCATAGACTCATAGAGTCATGGAAAAGTACAAAACAGAAACAGGCCCTTCAGTCCATCTACTCGGTGCTGAATAATTTAAACTGCCTACTCCCTTCGACCTGCACTGGGACCATAGCCCTCCATACTCCCACCATCCATGTACCTATCCACACTTCTCTTAAATATTGAAATCAGGCTCGCATGCACCACTTGTGCTGGCAACTCATTCCACACTCTCACCAACCTATGAGGGAAGATGTTCCCCTCATGCTCCCCTTAAACTTTTCACCTTTCACCCTTAACCTATGACCTTCAGTTGCAGTCCCACCCAACATCAGTGGAAAAAGCCTGCTTGCATTTACCCTATCTATACCCCTCATTTTGTGTACCCCTATCAAATCTCCTCTCAATCTTCTACATTCCAAGGAATAAAGTCCTAACCTATTCAATCTTTCCTTATAACTTGGCCCATTCCCAAGATCATCCTTGTAAACCTCCTCTGGGCCTTCTCCAATGCCAGCAGATCCTTCCTTGGATATGGAGCCCAGGCTGGTTCAAGAAGCGAATGGTTGAAGGGACGTAGCTGTCCTTGAACATCAGCGAATCACTCTGGCAATCACGGAGCGTGGTAGCATAGTTGTTAAGTTATGGGACTACAGCCAAAGTTCTGGGTGGCTGACGTAAATTCAAATCCCACTATGCCAGCTGGGGATATCAGGAATGAGTGAGCAGCCAGTAATAGTAATAATGAGGAACATGGATGGCCATATCTGGTTTGCTACTGCCTATCGGGCAAGATCTCCTTATTAGACCATAAGATCATTGGAGTGGAATTAGGCTCAGAACATGGCTGATCCATTTCCCTCTGAACCCCATTCACTGACCTCCCACCCACTCCCAAAGACCTCTTCAGCCTAGGGGTGCACATTCTGTAAATAAATGATGTGCACATTCTGTAAGTAAATTGAAAATAAATATTTGGGATAACTGAGGATTCCTTTGTCCCAGGAGGAATATTATCAATCTGTTGAGAACATTGGATCCCGTCCACAGAAATGTTGACTTAAGAAGTTCTGAAAGCTGGGTTCTCCGTTGTATCAGAAGCGGAGGTAGTGAGCAATTTCGTATTCCTGGGTGTCAATATCTCTGAGAATCTAACCCGGATGCAACATATCGATGCAGCTATAACGAAGGCATGACAGCGGCTACATTTCTTTTGGAGTTTTAGGAGATTTGGTATGTCACCACAGACTCTTGCAAATTTCTGCAGATGCAGTATGGAGAGTATTCTAACTGGCTGCATCACCGTCTGGTATTTTGGGGTGGGGGGCTACTGCACAGGATCAAAATAAGCTGCAGAGAGTTGTAAACTTAATCAGTTCCATCATGGGCACTAGCCTCTGTAGTATCCAGGACATCTTCAAGGTGTGAAGCCTCAAAAAGATGGCATCCATCATGAAGGACCCTCATCACCCAGGTCATGCCCTGTTCTCTTTGCTACCATCAGAAACTGCCTTAGGAACTTTGGTCAATCTTTTTCCGTTTTCCACTAAATGCCTACAAGAAAATGAACCTCAAGATAGCATACAATAACATACGTTCAGGGGCCACTTTATTAGGTTGTTCCTGTATGCTCACGGCTGCACACGCGTGATTATTTGAGCTATTGCTGCCTCATTGTCAAGTTGAACCTGTCTGGCCATTCTCCTCTGCCCTTTCCCATGAACAAGGCATTTTCTCCCACAGAACTGCCGCTCACTGGATGTTGTGCATAAAAACCCCAGGAGAGCAGCAGTTTCTAATATACTCAAACCATCCTGTCTGGCACCAACAACCATTTCCCGGTCAAAGTCAGTTAGATCAAACTTCAGGATAGGGAAGTGGAGGGAAGGAGCGCCTTACACCTCCTTTGGTAGAGATGTATCTCCACCCCTTATAATTATTTAAGTCACACTCAGAACAATATAAACATAGTGATTTGAGTGCAAGATGGGAGAAAAAAGAAAAAAATAAGCCAATGGCTAGAGCTTTTCCAAGTCAGTTCAAGAACCTGATCGTAGTGGGGAAGAAGCTGTCTTTGATCCTTGAGGTGTGGGGTTTCGGGATCCTGTACCTCCTGATGGCAGCATTGAGAAGAAAGCGTGGCTTGGTTGGTCCTTCATGATAATGAGGAGGTCTACATCTGTGATGGAATTATCTGAGTCCAGCAAGCTTTGTAGGCTCTTGCATTCCAATGCACTGGAGTTTCCATCGCAATGACTTTGAAAAATTTCCTGTTGAAATATGGCTGTAACAGTTTGTTCGATGAACTTTTATGTTTTATTGAATACAACTTGGCAGGAGGAGAAGATAGCAGCGCAATGCAGCGTGTTCAGCTCTCCGGTGAAATAATATCATATCTGTTAAATAGGGGCCGTGGATAATTCTGATTTGATGTTGACAGATGTGAGAAGGCACAGAGGAACATCTGGAGAAATTTCTGAAACGCCAGTTCGCTGCCGCTGTTACTGGGAGATTGAGAATCTTCCGGAGGGAAGGCCCCAAAATCCCCAGCTTTGCCTGCTGCTGGCAACCGAGGCTGAGGTGGAATCATCCGGATAGAGATGGTACTCGGTACTCGGTGTCGGAGGGCTGATCGGAGGCTCGAAGTTTTCGGATGACTCTGAGTCGGACTGTGGTCAGGCATGGCAGGGAGAGTTTTCTTCCTTCTCCCGTCTGCGTGAGATGTGGGACATTCGAGAGACTTTGAACTTTTTTACTGTGCCCATGGCCTGTTCTTCATCAAGTTATGGTATTCTTGCACTGTCGTAACTATATGTTATAATTATGTGGTTTTTGTCAGTTTTTCAGTCTTGGTCTGTCCTGTGTTTTTGTGATATCACACCAGAGGAATATTGTATCATTTCTTAATGCATGCATTACTAAATGACAATAAAAGAGGACTGCGTGTCCTCATAATCTAATCTAATCTAATCTAATAAATAGATACTGGGGTACAAATTCCTCCACTGCTGTGTATTGTTGCACTCCATTCATGAAAATCTGATACTTCTGGGCTCAGTAGAATCAGTAGAATCAGAATCAGGTTTAATATCACTGCCAGGTGTCGTGAAATCTGTTGTCCTTGTGGCAGCAGTACAATGCAATACACAACAGAAAAAAAGGAGAATTACAGAGATGTATATCTATACATTAAATAGTTAAATTAAGTAAGTAGTGCAAAAATAGAAATAAAAAAGTCGTGAGGTAGAGTTCATGGTCCATTCAGGAGTTTGGCGGCTGAGGGGAAGAAGCTGTTCCTGAACCTTTGTGTATGTGTCTTCAGGCTCCTGTACCTCCTCCCCGAGAATGGCCTGACAGGTTCAAATTGACAGTGAGGCAGCAATAACTCAAATAATCACGCGTGTGCAGCCGTGAGTATACAGGACAACCTAATAAAATGGCCCCTGAATGTATATTACTGTATGCTATCTTGAGATTCATTTTCTTGTAGGCATTTAGAAGAAAACAGAAAAAGATTGACCAAAGCTCCTAAGGCAGTTTCTTCCAGACCCACAACCACTACCATCTGGAAGGACAAGAACAGCAGATACCTGGGAACACCACCACTTGGAAGTCCCCCTCACCATCCTGACTTGGAAACATATCGGCATTCTTCATGGCATTCCCTCCCTAACAGTACTGTGGGTGTACCTACACCTCCGGGACTGCAGCAGTTCAGGAAGGCAATTCATCACCACCTTCTCAAGGGCAATTAGGGATGGGCAATAGATGCTGGCTTAGCTGGTGATACCCACATCTCGTAAATGAATAGGTAAAAAAAAACAACCATGGTGAAGAAGAATCAAATTGTTCAAACAAAAATAATACTGAGAACATGTGTTGTAAAGAATTCTTGAAAGAACGTCTGTAGGTTGTAGAATCTGTTCAGAGTTGAGGTGAGTGAAGTTATTCACTCTGGTTCAGGAGCCTGATGGTTGTCGGGTAATCGCTGTTCCTGAACCTGGTGGCGTGGGACCTAAGGTTTCTGTACCTCATCCGGTCGTGTTGGGCACGTGGCCAAATGGTTAAGGCATTCACCTAGTTACCTCAAGGTTGCTAGTTCGAGCTTCAGCTGTGGCAGCGTGTTCGTGCCCTTGAGCAAGGTACTTAATCACACATTGCTCTAGTGTCTATGCGAGGAGTGGGTCCCCACACAGACTTCCAACCTACGCCTTGTAAGGCACGAAAATGCCCTACGCAGGCCTCTGAGTCGACGTTCCCTCCCTCCTGCCTGATGGTAGTGACGAGAAGAGGGCATCAGAATTAGTCACTTTCTCCCGACACAAAATCCAGAAAGCCATGCAAAAGCCAAACCCAAGGTCGAAAGCTTAGCAAGCAAGATAAATTTACAATGAGGACTAAATATAATGTCAATTCAATCCAGAAAAATTGAAATTTCTTAGCTTCAAGCGCAGGAAGGTTCTAGTGAGCAGGAGATATTGAAGTTGTGTAAGGCCTTATTTGGAGAATTGTGGACAGTTCTGGTCACTGACCTACAGGAAAGACATCAAAAAGATTGAAAGAGTGTACAAATGGTCTATTAGGATGCTGCCAGGACTTGAGGAACTGCATTATAGAGAAAAGTTGAGTAGGCTACGACTCGATTCCCTGGTGTGTAGCAGAATGAGGGAAGAGTTGATAGAGGGCATGCAAGATTATGATGCATATAAATAGGGTAAATTAGTGCAAAAATATAGTGATGTAGAGTTCATGAGTTCAATGTCCAGTCAGAAATTGGATGGCAGAGGGGAAGAGGCTGCTGCTGAATTGTTGAGTGTGTGCCTTCAGGCTTCTGTACCTCCTCCATGATGGTAACAGTGAGAAGAGGGCATGTCCTGGGTGGGGGGGAAGGAGTTCCTTAATGAGGGTTTCATTTCAATTTTTAAGGGAAATTTGGGTAGGTACATGGATGGTAGAGCAATGGAGAGCTATTGTCCAGATGTGGATCGATAGGAATAGGCAGAATAATAGTTGAGCATGGACTAGACGGGCCAAAAGGCCTGTTTCTGTGCTCGGGTGATCTGTGTCTCTCTGAGTGCCTGCGTTTTTGTTCTGGTTCACAACAGAGATCATTAAAACTCAGGCGGGGGGGTGGTGAACGTAAACGTTGGTGAAGGAGTCAGGTCACCACTGGGAACAAGCACAATGTACCTAAGGAAGGCAGATCCCAACACAGTGATGCCTGGAGTTCTTCATGTTGCACAAACTTTATCTGTCCTCTCAGAGGTCACTCCCACTCCCTCACCCCCCATGCGGGAGAATGCTAGAATCCCAGCGTGAGGCGGCAGGACAGACAGCAACAGGCAAGTGTCAGCTGCTGAGTACAAAAGAGTCAGCCAATGCATGGGATCTGCCTCTGGCACAGAAGTGTGCAACAGCTGAATTCCGTGTTCAGCAGCAGCAAAGATCACTCAATGCAACGACAAAAGAAATAGAACTAGGGGCATCCCAGCCGAATTCTAAAGCCAGGGAGTGCTACAGTGCAATACAGAGAACGGATCCTGGAATGGAGAGATCGCACAAATTAACAGTTCGGGGGCTTGCGTTTCCACTGTGAGCTAGTGGGCAGAGCTCTTACCTCTGAATAATAAAAGTTGCAGTTCAAGCTCAGAGTCAGGTCTTAAACAAGTTCTGGTGCAGTGCTGAGTGTTTCAAAGCCTTTAGAATCACAGAGCATTACAGAACAGGAACAGGCCCTTCAGCCCATCTAGCCTATGCCGAACTGTCATTCTGCCTAGTTCCATCGACCCGCACTTGGATCATAATCCTCCATACCCTTCCCATCCATGTACATATCCAAATGTCTCTTAAATGTTGCAATCAAACTGGAATCCACCACTTCCACTGGCACTTGTTCCAAACCTGCACCATTCTCTGAGAGAGGACATTCCAAATTCAAAAATTCAAAGTAAGTTTATTGCCAAGTACATATTTCTCATCATGTACAACCCTGAGATTCATTTTCTTGCAGGTATATTCAATAATCCATAATAGAATAATAAGCATATTGAAAGACTGCACCAACTTGGGTGTCTAACCAGTGTGCAAAAGACAACAACCTGTGCAACTACAAAAAAAAATAATAATAATAATAATAATAAATCAATAAGCAATAAATATCAAGAACATGAGATGAAGAGTCCTTGAAAATGAGTCCATGGGTTATGGGAACATTTCAATGATGGGGCAAGTGAAGTTGAGTGAAGTTATCCCCTTTGGTTCAAGAGTCTGATGGTTGAGGGGTAGTAGCTGTTCCTGAACCTGGTGGTGTGAGTCCTGAGGCTCCTGTACCTTCTTCCTGATGGCAGCACGACCTGGGTATTGGGCAGTCCCTGGGGACGGCTGCTGTTGTCATGTGACAATGCTTCGTGTAGAGGTGCTCAACGGTGGGGAGCTTTACCCGTAATGGACTGGGCTGTATCTGCTACTTTTTGTAGGATTTTCTGCTCAAGAGCATTGGTGTTTCTGTATACGAAACAGTGGTGCCACCAGACAATATAGCAAGCAACACACACAAAATACTGGAGGAACTGAGCAGTCCAGGCGGCATCAATGGAAAAGAGTACAGTCGACATTTCGAGCTGAGACCCTTCGGCAGGTTCCTCATAAATATTTCACCTTTCACCCTTAACCGATAAACTCTAGTTCTAGTCACACCGAACCACAGTGGAAAAAGCCTGCTTGCATTTACACTATCTATACCCTCATAATATTTTGAATACCTCTTTAAATCTCCCCTCATTCTCCTACGCTCCAGGGAATAAAGTCCAAACCTATTCAAACTTTCCCAAAAACTCAAGTTACATTAGAATCAGGTTTATTAGCACTGATGCATTTCATGAAAATTGTGGTTTTGTGGCAACAGTACAGCGCAATACAGAGAATACACTGTAAATTATAATAAGAAATATATTAAAATTAAATAAGGAATGCAAAAGTAGATAGTGAGGAAGTGTTCATGGGTTCAATGTCCATGAGGCTTGTCATCTTCAGAAGTTTTCTGATGACTCTGCCATAGTTGGATGCATCAGCAAGGGAGATGAGGCTGAGTACAGGGCTACGGTAGGAAACTTTGTCACATGGTGTGAGCAGAATTATCTGCAGCTTAATGTGAAAAAGACTAAGGAGCTGGTGGTAGACCTGAGGAGAGCTAAGGTACCGGTGACCCCTGTTTCCATCCAGGGGGTCAGGGTGGACATGGTGGAGGATTACAAATACCTGGGGATACGAATTGACAATAAACTGGACTGGTCAAAGAACACTGAGGCTGTCTACAAGAAGGGTCAGAGCCGTCTCTACTTCCTGAGGAGACTGAGGTCCTTTAACATCTGCCGGACGATGCTGAGGATGTTCTACGAGTCTGTGGTGGCCAGTGCTATCATGTTTGCTGTTGTGTGCTGGGGCAGCAGGCTGAGGGTAGCAGACACCAACAGAATCAACAAACTCATTCGTAAGGTCAGTGATGTTGTGGGCATGGAACTGGACTCTCTCGCGGTGGTGTCTGAAAAGAGGATGCTGTCTAAGTTGCATGCCATCTTGGACAATGTCTCCCATCCACTACATAATGTACTGGGTGGGCACAGGAGTATATTCAGCCAGAGGCTCATTCCACTGAGATGCAACACAGAGCGTCATAGGAAGTCATTCCTCCCTGTGGCCATCAAACTTTACAACTCCTCCCTTGGAGGGTCAGACACCCTGAGCCAATAGGCTGGTCCTGGACTTATTTCATAACTTACTGGCATAATTTACATATTACTATTTAACTATCTATGGTTCTATTACTATTTATTATTTATGGTGCAACTGTAACGAAAACCAATTTCCCCTGGGATCAATAAAGTACGACTATGACTATGACTATGGGTTCAATGCCTGAAGACATGCACTCAACATTTTTGGAACATCTTCTTCCCCTCTGCCGATGGAGTTTTTGATGAGAAGAAGGCATGTCCTGGGTGGTGGGAGTCCTCAACAATGGGTGTTGCCTCATTGAGGCATTGTCTTTTGAAAAGGTCCTTGATGGCAGGGAGACTAGCACCCCTGATGGAACTGGCTGAGTTAATAACCCTCTGTCGATCTTTCCCATCCTGTGCAGTGGCCCCTCCATATCAGTGATGCAACCAGTCAGAACACTCCCCACTGTACATCTGCAAAAATTTGCTGGAGATTTTGGTGACGTACCAAATTTCCTCAAATTCCTAACGAAATGTAGGAATTCTCATTGCCTTCTTTGCAATTGCATTAATATGTTGGGTCCAGGATAGATAAGATAGGTAACACAAAATGCTAGAAGGACTCAGCGGGTCAGGCAGCATCATGGGGAGGAACAAAGAGTCAACGTTTTGGGCCGAGACACTTCACCAGGACTAGGAAGAAAGGGGGACGAAGCCAGAATTCAGATGATGGGGGAAGGGGAAGGAGTACAAGCTAGAAGGTGATAGGTGAAAGCCAGGTGAGAGGAAAGGTGGGTGGTTGGGGGAAGGGATGAAGTAAGAAACTGGGAGGTGATAGCTAGAAAAGGCAGAAGGAGAAAGAGCCTGATAGGAGAGGGGAGTGGACCACGGTAGCATAGTGGTTAGCACAAATGCTTTACAATACCAGCGACCCGGGTTCATTTCCTGCCCTTGCGTAAGCAGTCCGCACGTTCTTCCCGTGACCACGTGGGTTTCCTCCAGGTGCTCCAGTTTCCTCCCACAGTCTAAAGATGTACCAGTTAATGGATTAATTGCTCATTGTAAATTGTTGGCCAGCAATCCCCTTATTTAATCCTCAATCAATCAATAAATCAATTAATTAATTAGATAAATAGGTACAAATAAATACCAAAATAAAGAGATAGATAAATAAATAGATAGATGGATAGAAAAACAGATAATCAGATAAATAGATAGATACATAGATTGATAGGTAGGTAGATAAATACATAGATGGATAGATAGATAGATAGATAGATAGATAGATAGATTAAAGGCATCCGTTAGCCTTGCGAGACCATGGATCTGCACCTGGAAAGTCTTCACTCTCCAGGGCACAGGCCTGGGCAAGGTTGTATGGAAGACCAGCAGTTGCCCATGCTGCAAGTCTCCCCTCTCCACGACACTGATGTTGTCCAAGGGAAGGGCATTAGGACCCATACAGCTTGGCGCCGGTGTCATCGCAGAGCAATGTGTGATTAAGTGCCTTGCTCAAGGACACAACACGCTGCCTCGGCTGGGGCTCGAACTCACGACCTTCAGGTCGCTAGTCCAATGCCTTAACCACTTGGCCACGTGCCCACACAGATAGATAGATAGATACATACATGCATACATACATAGATTAATAAATAAAAGAAGAAAGGAAAGAATAAGGAGCGACACCAGAGGAAGGTGATAGGCAGATGAGGAAAAGAGAAAGGGTGAGGTAGGAGCTGGAATGAGAATGGAAAAAGAGAGGCAATCATATGGAAAAACCACTTGGCAGGCTGGGTAAGGCTGGCCGTCCTGTTATCAGATCCATACCAATTTTGCAAAAGTTTGCAATTGATTTTGTTTTCATTTTCAACCCACCCCACTCCCCCCAGACTCTTCCCGTCTGTTTTCCCAGGTCCTTGCTGAATGATTTTCTCCCAAGGAGTGTCGCAGAGAATTTATTGAACCAGTCCGTGTGAAGGAGACAAATTTAAGTACTCTCCTGAAGTGACACCATCGCTGAGGCACCCAGGACTATCACCGCTTACTCTGAGCAGACTGCCTGACTCACGTTGTATTTATTCAGAGGACACATGAGAGGCTTAGTAATTTACTGAAATGTAAGCCACTGCCTGACATTGGATGCAAACTCTTCAACCTGAAGGACGAGTTCAATGTGTGAACCAAACTAATAGGTTGTTCTCTTAATAAATGTGCCATGTGAAGACCAATTTCAATCAAAATGGATTCATGCACTGAGAAAACATAAATATTCATTCAGTGTCAACTTTATTAGGTACACCTGTGCACCTGCTTATAAATGCAAATATCGAATCAGCTGATCATGTGACAGCAACTCAATGCATAAAAACATGACGACTTGGTCAAAAGGTTCTGTTGATGTTCAAACCAAACATCAGCATGGGGAAAAAATGGGATCTAAGTTATATTGACCGTGGAATCGCAAGCACAAGTAGTTCTGTAGATGCTGGAAATCCAAAGCAACACACACAAAAAATGCTGGAGGAACTCAACAGATCAGACAGCATCTATGGACAAGAATAAACAGTTGACGTTTTGGGTCGAGACCCTTTTTTGAGACCTGGAGAACGGTCTTGGCCTGAAACATCAACTGTTTTCTCTCTTCCATATGTAGATGCTGCCCTGATCTGCTGAGTTCCTCCAGGATTTTCTGTCTATTGCTTTGACCATGGAATGATTGTTGGTGCCAGACAGGGTAGTTTGAGTATCTCAGAAACTGCTGATCTCCTGGGATTTTCATGCACAACAGTCCCTAGAGTTTACAGAGAGTGGTGCGAGAGACAATAAAAAATCAAGTGAGTGGCAGTTCTGTGGACAAAAAAGCCTTGTTAATGAGAGAGGTCAGAGGAGAATGGACAGACTGTTTCAAGCTGACAGGAAGGCGACAGTAACTCAAATAACCAGCAGTGGTGTGCAGAAGAGCATCTCTGAACGCACAACACGTTGAATCCTGAGGTTTGTGATGACAGTAACAGACGGCCACTCTGTGTTCCCCTCCTGAACCTTATAAAGTGGCCACTCAGTGTATTTGATTTTAGGGATTTATGCTATCCATGAAAAACAAATTGGACTATGAATACAGTGTGGGAACAAAGTGGTTTAAAATGAAGAATAGAAAATTCATATATTCCTTCCATGTCATTTAACAAACTTTGATGGATCTACAGTCCATGAATCAATATAATTATTGATGACTCACCTTTGCTGAGCGTTACCATGGCGACTACCCAGAAAGGGTGCAGAGGAGGTTTACCAGGATGCTGTCTGGATTTGAGGGCTTGTGCTATAATGGGAAGTCGGACAAAGTTGTTTTTTTTTTCTTTGGAACAGCAGAGATGTTTAGATATATATGGATGTGAGGGAAATGGACACTCTGTAGGCATAAAGGATTAGCTTTGTTCCTGGGCTGTACTGTTTGATCCAAAGAGGCACAAGCACTCTACATGGATTGTGTAAGCTCAGAACAGTTTTCTCCCTTTTCCCACTTAACAGCAGACTCCAGGAAGGTTGTAAGTGACTCTGGAAAGGAATAGGTTTTATGAGTGAAATTTAAATTGTCATATTTCTCGGCTTTCTTACATTCTGTGTCTTTAAAAGGGTCTGTTCCTGTGTTGTACCATTCTACGTTTTAGAGATTCTAAACATCTCTAGTTTAATTCCTAAACACAAGAGATTCTGCAGATGGTGGCAATCCCAAAGTAACACACACAAAATGCCGTAGGTTGGTCAGGCAGCATCTATGGAAATGAATAAATAGTTGACATTTCAGGCTGAGATCCTTCATCAGGACTGGAATATACTTACTGCCCAATATACTGCTGGCGTTTAGGGCAGTACTGAAGGTCCTCCATCTCTTCTGGCCTTCATCATGTCAGTAGCTTCCTCTTTGTTTTCACTACTGTCACTCCAAATCTCGGGTGGAGGCTCAGGAATACCATCGCACTCAGATGTAGAAGGATTCTTCATTGTTATTTCCATAACAATTGTGTTTTACCAATCAGGATTGTTAGCCCTGAACTGAACTCCCAAACCTGGAGGACCGGTGGACCACTCTTAGTCTGGCCTCTACCCTTTGACCTGTTTGGCATGGGTGACCCTACCAGGAGCCAAAGCATAAAGCCCTGACTCCAGCCAACATCGCTCTCTGGGTCATTGAAGCACAATGAGTTGTGGTACTCTTGGAGGACAGGACTGGAAAGGAAGGGGGAGGATGCCAGAATAGAAAGGTGGGGGGGGTGGGGGGGAACAGGAAAGAGGATCACTGGAAGGTGATGTTTCATTCCGAAAGGTGATAAAGAGTTTACAGTTAATTTAGCTGCCATGGGTCAATGGGGCCACATTTTTTCTTCTGAATAGCATTTGGCATTAGTAATAGTTTATTATTGTCCCGTGTACGAGATACGGCGAAAAGCTTTTGTTTGCTTGCCATCCAGACAGATCATAAGTGCAGAGGTAGTAAAAAGAAAACAGAATGTAGAATACAGCAACACACACAAAACACTGGAGGAACTCAACAGGTCAGGCAGCACCTACGGAGATGAATAAACAGTTGACGTTCAGGCCAAGACCCTTCAACAGGATTGGAAAGGAGGGGGGAAGATGCCAGAATAAAAAGATGGGGGGGAGGGGAAGGAGGATAGCTGGAGGGTGATAGGTGAAACCGGCAGGGTGGGGAAGGGCTGGAGAGGAAGGAATCTGATAGGAGTGGAGAGTGGACCATAGGAGAAAGGGAAGGAGGAGGGGGTCCAGGGGGAGGTGACAGACGGTGAGAAGAGGTAAGAGAGTCAGAGTGGGGAATAAAAGAAAAGGAAGGGCAAGGAATTTTTTTTACTAGGAGAAATTGATATTCATGCCATCAGGTTGGAGGCTACCCAAATAGAAAATGCTCCTCCACTCTGAGGGTGGCCTCGTCGTGACACAAGAGGAAGCCATGGATCGACATGGGAATCAGAGTTAAAATGCTTGGTCACCAGCAAGTTCCGATTTTGGCAGATGGAGTGGAAGTGTTCGGCAAAGACATCCCCCAATTTATGAGGGGTCTCACCAACATAGAGGAGGTCATATCGGGAGCACCTTAGACAATCCCAGCAGATTCGCAGGTGAAGTGTTGCCTCGCCTGGGAGGACTGCATAGTGTTGCAGTCACACAGAAAGTGCAGTAAAGGTAAACGAATAAAGTGCAGGGACCATGATGAGGGAGACTGGGAGTTCAAGAGTTCATTATTTAGTGTATGTGAGGTCCGTTCCAAGTGTCTGATAACAGCGAGATAGAAGCTGTCACTGAGTCAGTGGTACTGAATTCTTTGTTCTGTGAAATTTCGATGAATTGATCACATCTGAAATAAAAACTGGAAGAGTTGTGAAAAAAAAAGATACTTTGTCACATGTATAGTACTGTGCAGAAAGTTTTGGGCACATACAGTGTATATAGCTGGGCGCCTAAGACTTTTGAACAGTACAATATTTGTCAACGTGGAGTGGAGAGCGAGATTGTAAATCTGGTGGGAGCAAAGAATGTTGGGAATGGTGAGGGTGGGACGCCGTGGGAGGAGTATGTGACAGGTGGCAAAAAGGGAGTGCCAGAGGCGGGAACTGGCGCGGGTGCAGACATGCCCAGCCCTGAGACTCCAGGCAAGGTCACTGGATTTCAAACAACTGGTTTATTGATCATTACAGAATGTCTCTCTGGTGCTTCCCGCTCCCTCCCCCTTTTCCCAACCATGACTCCCCTCTCCCTGCCCCCTCCCCATTCTCACTCCTCAACAGAGACCCATATCAGAATCAGGTTTATCATCACTCACATAGATCATGAAATGTGTGTGTGTGTGTGTGTGTGTGTGTGTGTGTGTGTGTGTTTGTGTTTTTTGTGGCAGCAGTACACTGCAATACATAAAATTACTACAGTATTGTGCAAAAGCCTGAGGCACCCCAGCGGTATATATGTGACTAAAGCTTTTATACAGTACTGTAAATGGACACATCGAAACATACAGTGAAGTGCGTCTTTTGCATCAACGACCGACACAGTCCGAGATGTGCTGAGGGCAGCCTGCAATTGTCATCATACTTCTGGCACCAACGCAGATTGGCCACAACATACTAATCCTAACCCATATGTCTTAGAATATGGGAGGAAACCAGAGCACCCAGAGGAAACCCATGCTGTCATGGGGAGAACGTACCCATTACCTTACAATCAGCGGTGGGAATTGAACCCCTGTCACTAACACTGTAATGGTGTTACGCTAATCACTAAGCTAACCTGCCGCCCTTAATAAAATGAACTGTTACTTTCCTTTCATCTATGTTGCTCGGTCTTGTTAGTCGGTAAGAATTCCTCTGAGGTTGGGTGAGACTACAACCAGAGGTCATGGGTTTAAGGGTGAAAGGTGAAATGTAAAAGGGGGAACATGAGGGGAAACTTCTTCACCCAGAGGATGTTGAGATTATGGAATAAGCAAGTTGTGAATGCGATTTCGATTTCAACATTGAACCGAAGTTTGGATAGGTACGTGGATGGTAGGGGTATAGAGGGCAGATTGACAGTACTGGGCAGTTTAAATGATTTGGCCCAGACTAGATGGGCTGAGGGGCCTGTTTCTGTGCTGTACTTTTCTTTTAGTCTAATGAATAAACTGTAGACACGCACACAAAGATGGCTGGCCAGTGAGAGGACCCCCACCATTAACTACCCAAACCATACATCATTCTTAAATCATGAACAATAATGAAAGGAAAAGAATTCATCCTGAAGTTTGACAAATGAAGTCAATGAGTCCAGGCTTGGGACTGGAGGTCAGACACCTGGTAGCAGCCTGCCCCAGGAATGAAGGTCTGTCTGAGTCTTTGGGTGGGTTGAAGGTTGGGAAAGGGTCTTGCTTTTCTGTTGCTTTAGAAGTTCAAAGTACATTTATTATCAAAGTGTTGCGACGCTCCGGGGAAAGGCAGGGGGGTTGTGGTCGACAGCCCACCCCTACATTTCTAATGACCAATGCTGTTTATCGTTCTTGTGTTAAAATGCGTTTGTGGGATAATAGTGGGATGTTCAAGTTCACTTATTGTCACATTTTAGCTTGAGTTATACAGTTGTTCGTTTGTGTACTTGAAGGCCACCATGACGGTAACTGGAGTGTGAGATCATCGCCTCCCTCGTCTACATGAGACTGGTTGGGTTCTCCCTCCAGTCATGGCGCCCGGTCTGCTTTTATGTTTATCACAATAAAACCATTGTTGAGTTTAACGAGCTTACTTGTCTGTCAGTATGGACCAAATGCTCTCCTCAGTATGTATGCAGTGTACAACCTTATTCGTCCTCCCACAGACAGCCACAAAACAAAGAAAACCAAACAACCAGTTCAAAGAAAAACATCAAATCCCCAACGTGTAAAAAAAATAACAAATCATGCAAACAGCAAAAAAACACAGTGAAAAACACAGACTATAAAACATCAAACCACAAAGCCATCGGAACAGCCCAGGAATGTTCAGTTTAGATCAATTCATTTCAACTTAGTGCGTTGTTCTTTGGTTGCAGACTATGAATGTAGTGCACCCCAATCAAAATGGAGTAACCAGAAACACACCATAAAATGAACTATAGAGTCCAACCCACAAACCACATCAATGAGAGTGGTGGCTGTGTGGAACGAGCTTCCAGCAGAAGTGGTTGAGGCAGATTCAATGTTGTCATTTAAAGTTAAATTGGATAGATATATGGACAGGAAAGGAATGGAGGATTATGGGTTGAGTGCAGGTCGGTGGGACTAGGTGAGAGTAAGAGGTCGGCACAGACTAGAAGGGCCGAGATGGCCTGTTTCTGTGCTGTAATTGTTATATGGTTATATGGTTAATTAAACTTTGCCCAAGACCCAAGACTCTGGCACCATTGAGCAAGAGTGAGAGAGAGACCAATCAGATGCAGGCACCGTCCTCAAGAAATAGTGAGCAAGAGTAAGAAAGAGAGAGAAACTGATCTAAACAGTCACCTTCCTCCGGGAGCAGCAAGTAAGAGGGAAAGAGAGAGAGATCGGTCAAACACAGGCAGACACTTGCTCGACTTCCGCTTTCGTCCTCGTAGATTTCAATCTTCCTCGAAACTTTAATCAGCGAATTCAGCAGTTCTTGTTCATCTTCTTGTTGCTTGTGCTGTTCTGCTGAAAAATGGTGGGCAGACTCGGCTGGCACCGGAACATATGCCGACACTGGAGGGCGGCCCCCAGCACACCCTTTGATTGTGATTGTTGTCAGCACAAACGATGCATTTCACTCTGCGATCTCTGTGCATTTCGTAAATAAATAAGTCGGAATCGGGATGAAGCGTTGTCAGCACCAAATATGTACGTCTTCATTTTGGTGTCTACCTTCAGGAGCTAGAAATTATGCCTGTTTGGGATATGATTCACCTCAAGTAAATCACCATTCAAAGCCAATTTATTATCAAAGTACATATATATCACCATATCCAACCCTGAGCTTCATTTCCATGTGTGCAATAAATCTATAGAATAATAACCATAATAGAATCAATGGAAGACGTCCCAACTTGGACATTCAACTAGAGTGCAGAGAACAACAAAATGTGCAAATACAAAAAGGAATAAGTAACAGTAATAAATAAGTAAGCAATAAATATCGAGAACATGAGATGAAGAGTCCTTGAAAGTGAGTTCATTGGTTGAGGGAACATTTCAGTGATGGCGCAAATGAAGTTGATTGAAGTTATTCCCTTTGGTTCAAGAGCCTGATGGTTGAGGGGTAGTAACTGTTCCTGAACCTGGTGCTGTGAGCTCCAAGGAAGGTTCCGGTACCTTCTTCCTGATGGCAGCAATGAGAAGAGAGCATTTCCTGGCTGTTGGGAGGGGGTCTCTGATGATGGATGCTGCTTTCCTGCAACACCATTTCATATAGATGTTCTCAGTGCTGGGGAGGGCTTAACCCGTGAAGGACTGGGCCATTTTCACTACTTTCTGTAGGATTTTCCATTCAAAGTCATTCCATATCAGGCTATCATGCAGGCAGTCAATATACTCTGCACCACCCATCTATAAAAGTTTGTCGAAGTTGTCTGCAGTAGATAGCAAATTATTCCATAACATATTCCCTGGCCTAATGCCATTATGCTATTTGTGGTTTGTAACTGAAGAGCAATGGGGGGGGGGGGGTGGAAATATTTGAATTACGCTGAAGGATCCACCATGCCTGCAAGATAAAACCTTTGTTCATCAGTATTTAAACTTTAGCTATGCTTTAATCCCAGGGTAGAATCAATAAAGGAGACAATCGCCCTAAAGATATTCCCACAGTGGAGTTGGTGAGAAACAGCCATGAAATTTAGATTTGCACATTTAGGTGTAACATTTTAGACCATAAGACATAGGAGAAGAATTAGGCCATTCAGCCCATTGAGTCTGCTCCATCATTCAGTCACGGCTGACTTATTATCCCTCTCAGTCCCATTCTCCTGCCTTCTTCCTATAACCTTTGATGTCCTCACTGATCAAGAACCTATCAAACTCTGCTTTTGATACACATTTAGATACAACGACAAGTCAGGTGATTGACAGCCCATCAAATGTGACACACTCCAGGACTGATGCGCCAAGGCAGAAAAGTAGCCAATCAGAAGCCTCAAGTCATCGTGTGCAAAATAAGATTATAAAACGATAATTTGGGTCAAATGGCCCATCAAATCTGTTCCGCCATTTCGTCATGGCTGATCCATTCTCCCCATTCTCCCCATTCTCCTGCCTTCTCCCCATATTCCTTCATGCTCTGACTCATCAAGAATCTATCAACCTCTGCCTTAAACATACCCAGTGACTTAGCCTTCATAGCTGCCTGTAGCCATGAATTCCACAGATTCACCACTTCCTGGCTAAAGAAATTCCTCCTCATCTCTGCTCTAAAAGGACATACCTCCATTCTGAAACTGTGTCCTCTAGACTTAGAATCCCCCATAATAAGAGACATCTTCTCCACATCCATCCTATCGAGGCCTTTCAACATTTGATAGTTTTCAATGAGATTCCCCCCCACACACACCCCATTCTTCTGAATTCCAGTGAGTAGAGGCCCAGAGCCATCAAATGCTCTTCATATGACGAGCCTTGCAATCCCAGAATCATTTTCATAAACCTCCTTTGAACCCTGTCCATCCTTTCTAAGATAAGGGGCCCAAAATTGCTCACAATACTCGAAGTGAGGCATCACCAATGCTTTATAAAGCCTCAACATTACATCCTTGCTTTTATATTCTCGAGCCCACTCCAGGAACCAGGGGCAAGAACGGTGATATATTGCCATGTCAGGATGTATTGGGACTTGGAGAAGAGCTCAAAGGCGGCAGGGTTTCCATGCACCTGCTTCCTGGTGGGAACGTTGTAGTGCATTCACCTCAGAATCAGAATTAGGTTTAATATCACTGGAATAGGTCATGAAATTTGTTGTTTTGTGGCAGCAATACATAGTAATAAAAAAGCTATAAATTACCATAAGAAATATATAATCATCATCATGTGCCATGTCATATGACATCATCATTATGTGCCATGTTGTATGACATGAGAGATCCTGGCCTTTCCAAGACCATGATTGCTCTTGGCAAATTTTTCTACTGAAGTGGTTTGCCATTGCCTTCTTCTGGGCAGTGTCTTTACAAGACAGGTGACCCCAGCCATTTTCAATACTCTTCAGCGATTGCCTGTCTGGTGTCAGTGGTCGTATAACCAGGACTTGTGATGTGCACCAACTGCTCATTTGACCATCCACCACCTACTCCCATGGCTTCACCTGACCCTGATCCGGGGGGGGGGGGGGGGGAGGGGTACTAAGCAGGTGCTACACCTTGCCCAAGGGCAACCTGCAGGCTAGCAGAGGGAAGGAGTGCCCTACACCTCCTTTGGTAGAGATGTATCTCCACCAAGAAATATATGTTTTAAAAAATAAATTAAATAATTAGTGCAAAAATAATGAGGTAGTGTTCATGGGTTCAATGTCCTTTCAGAATTATGATGGTAGAGGGGAAGAAGCAGCTTCTAAAATGTTGAGTGTGTGTCTTCAGACTCTTGTATCTCCTCCTTAATGGCAGCAATGAGAAGACGGCATGTCCTGGGTGATGGAGGTCCTTAATAATGGATGCTCCCTTTTTGAGGCATCGTCTTTTGAAGATCAGTCTGTCTACCTTCTGATGTGGAATGCAAGAGAGGTAATGGTATTTGAAGATTCTAAAACAGTAAAGGCATCCGTTAGTCTTGCAAGACCATGGATCTGTGCCTGGAAAGTCTTCGCTCTCCAGGGCGCAGGCCTGGGCAAGGTTGTATGGAAGACCGTCAGTTGCCCATACTGCGTCTCCCCTCTCCACAACACCAATGTTGTCCAAGAGAAGGGCATTAGGACCCATACAGCTTTCTAAAACAGTAATTAGTCTCTTTACCAGCATGCTGCCTTTTCAATATCCATAAACAATTTTTGTTTTCCATGTTTAAATCTATCAACCTAACAAAATTATTTGCTTATTGATCAATATTCATTGGGTATATTTAAAGTGGAGGTTTATAGGTTCGTGATTAGCAGGGCATCAAAGGCTATGGGGAGAAGGCAGGAGATTAGGGGTTGAGAGGGAAGATAAATTTTATTTTAATATTGTCGAGTTGCAGAACAGAATAGACCCTTCCAGCCCTTCGAGCCACGTCAGCTAGCAATCCCGCAATTTATTCCTAGCCTATTCATGGGACAATTTACATTGACCTACGAACTTAGCAAGTGGTACGTGTTTGGACTGAGGGAGGAAACCAGAGCACCCGGAGGAAACCCATGCAGTCACAGGGAGAACGTACGAACTCCTTACAGGGAGCGGCGGGAATTGAACCCAGGTCACTGGTACTGTATAGCATTTTGCTAACCACTACACTATCGTGCCACCCCAAATTAGCCACAGTGGTACATCTGAGCAGATTTGATGGGCAAAATGGTCTAATTCTGCTCTTAAGTCTTATGATCAAATGATCTTATGACCAGTGTTTTTCGTTCAGAAGTTTCCTTGTCCAGGATTTCACTCTGAACAAGCAAGCATTCAGGAGAGATCAGGTGAACCTTCGCAAGAACGACCACCAGAATGTGATAAAGTAGGAACATGAGCAGGTCATCAGGTCTCTCAAGGCTTCCTGGCTATTCAATGTGACCCTGGCTGATTTATGCTGGCTGCATCTCCTTTCTTGTGCCAGTTTCCTATAACAAGCAATCTCTCGATCTGTCAGATATTTATCTATCTCAGGTAGTGATCTAGTCTCCACCACGCATTATGGCAAAGTGTCCCAGAGATTTACTACCATCTGAGAGAAGATACATCTATGCACCTCAGATTTAAATGAACAGACTTTTGTTTGGTGGGGAGATTTGGTATGTCACCTAAAACACTTGCAAATTTCTATAGATGTACTGCGGAGAGCATTCTAACTGGCTGCGTCACCGTCTGGTATCGGGGGGTGGGGGGACACTGCACAGGATCAAAGTAAACTGCAGAGAGTTGTACACTTAGTCAGCTCCATCATGGGCACCAGCCTCTGTAGTATCCAGGACATCTTCAAGCAGCAATGCCTCAGAAAGGTGACATCCATCATTAAGGAGCCCCACCACCCAGGACATGCCCCCTTCTCCTTGTTACCACCAGGAAGGAGGTACAGGAGCCTGATAGCACACACTCAGTGATTCAGGAACAGCTTCTTCCCCTCTGCCATCCGATTTCTGAATGGACATTGAACCCATGAACCTTACTACATTTTAATTCTATTTTTGCACTGCAGTATTTATTTAATTTATCTATTTCATATATATACCTCCTGTAATTCACAGTTTTTCTCTCAATTATCATGTATTGCATTGTACTGCTGCCGCAAAGAGAACAAATTTTGCGGCGTTTGTCAGTGATATTAAACCTGATTCTGACTCCTTGTCCTTGTATCTCTCACAGATGGAGTTATCTCAACATCTACCCACCCCTTAAGGTCTCGGAAGTTTGAATAATGTCCTCTGAACTCCAAGAAATACAGAATCTATGCAAAATACATGAATTTTCGATGCAATGAAATCTAGATTTATACATTTAGATACAACATGTTGATGTATATTTAGAAACAATGACAGTACAGGCGATTGCCAGCCCATCAAATATGACCCACACTAGGACTGACACTAGGACTGTGCCAAGGCGGCAAAGTAGCCAGTCAGAAACGTCAGATGGTAACGTGCGTAAGTTTTACAAGGGAAGCATTCAAAACTCTTGTAACAGCTGGGTAGAGGCTGTCCTTCAGCCTGGTGGTACGTGCTTTTTGGCTTTTGTATCTTCTGCCCGATGGAAGGGGGGAGAAAAGAGAATGGTCAGGGTGGATGGGGGTCTCAGATTATGCTGGCTGCTTCTGGATGTAGTTTGAAGTCTGTTTACTTATATTAATGGTTTCTACATTAACTGTCTATCGTGAACTGCTCTTTCTGGTGATCAAGGTTCTAGGTTCGAGCGGAGCTGCCACAGCATCCAAAGTTCAGAGGTCAAAGTACATTTATTATCAAAGCCTCTCTATTTAATACAACCTTGGCATTCATCTCCTTTCAGGCAGCCGTGAAGCAAAGAAAGTCAAAATAATCTATTAAAAACAAAAGAAAACTATCGAACCTCCAATGGGCAATGAGAAAAAAAAACAGCTGTGATACAGCCAGTCAACATAGCTCTCCGCCACATATCTATACAAGTTCGTCAAAGTTTTAGATGTCATTGTCATGCTTTTTTCATAATTGCACTTCTGTGCTTGGCCTTGGACAGGTCCTCTGAAAGGATAACACATAGGAATTTAAAGTTTCTGGCCCCTACCCAGTTTTGAACCCACGATGAGAACCACACCATAGTCCTCCAGTTTGCTCCTCCTTCTGAAGTCAATAGTCCGCCCCTTGGTCTTGCTGACATTGAGCGAGAGGTTGCTGTTGTGGCTCCACACAGCCAGATTTTCAACCTCCCTCCCACGTGCTGGTTCGTCAACAGCTTTGGTTCACCCTAGGACAGTGGTGTCATCCGCAGGCTTGAATGTGGCACTGGAGCTATGTTCAGCCACGCGGTCATAAGCATCACGCGAGCAGAGCAGGAGGCTAGGCACACAGCCTGGTGGTGCACCTGTGCTAACGGAGATCGTGGAGGAGGAGATGCAGTCGCCAATCGGAAATGGCTGGGGTTTGCAAGTGAGGAAATTCGGGATTCAATTGCACAAGACGCATTGAGGCCGAGGTCTTGGAGCTTATTGATTAGTTTTGAGTGAATGATAATATTGAAAGCTGAACTGTAGTCAGTAAAGAGCATTCTGATGTATTCGTCTTCACTGTACAGGTGTTCTCATTGCTACCATCGGGAGGGGGGTACAGGAAACTGTTGGCCCACACTCAACAATTAAGGAACTAACAGGGTTAGTGAGTTGCGGGTGTTTTATGTTGGCACCAGGAATCTGCTCAACACAATTCACATAGATTTGATTTGATGCAAATGACGACTTTTCACTGTTTGTCTGATGTAGGTGAGAAATAACGCTAATCTTAAAGAGTTTTATGGAGTAGCGATAAGATAAAATTCTATATTATCTTATCACAACTCTATAAAACCATTTATAACTCCGTCATTAGAATTCTGAATGGTCTATGAACTCATGAACACCACATCAATATCAACACACACAAAGTGCTGGAGGAACTCAGCGGGTCAGGCAGCCTTTATGGAAATGAATAAACAGTCAGCGTTATGGACCGTGGACCCTCTTCATGACTGGAAAGGAAGGGGAAAGACGCCAGAATAAAAAGGTGGGGGGGGGGGGAAGGGAAGGAAGATAGCTGGGAGGTGATAGGTGAAGCCAAGTGTGTGGGAAAGGTAAAGGGCTGGAGAAGAAGGAATCTGATAGGAGAGGAGAGTGGACCACGGGAGAAAGGGAGGGAGGAGAGGACCCAGGGGGAGGTGATAGGCAGGTGAGAAGAGATAAGAGGCCAGAGTGGGGAATTAAAGAAGAGGGGAGGGAGAGGGAAATGTTTTTTTTCACCAGAAGGAGAAATCGATGTTCATGCCATCAGGTTGGGGACTACCTAGATGGAATATAAGGTGTTGCTCCTCCACTCTGAGTGTGGCCTCATCTTGGCACAAGAGGAGGTCATTGACTGACATGTTGAAACAGCTGTGGGAATCGGAATTAAAATGTTTGGCCACTAGCAAGTTTTGCTCCGGAGGTGCTCAATGAAACAGCCCCCCAACTTACAAGGGGTCTCACCAATGTCAAGGAGGCCACATCAGGAGAACTAGACGCATTAGACGACCTCAGCAGATTCACTGGTGAAGTGTTGGCTGACCGGGAGGGACAGTTTTGGGCCGGAATGGAGGTGGGGCAGGAGGTGGCTGGGCAGGTGCAGCATTTACCACCACCTTTTGAATATGTCCTCGAAGATGGGGAGAGCTAACAATGGAAGATAGAATTCTGCTTCACTGTCTTCAGAAAGGGGTGGTGGGGGGGGGGTGGTAAATGGAAAAATTATTGAAGATTTTAAAAGTCAGGCCATAGGATTTTTTTTAAAAATTCTGGCTCTAATTTTACTGCAGTCCGTACAAACCTCAAGTGTTTAGGTGCCACTGCCTTGAGGTATTTGACCTAATTTAATCCTTTTGTGATATAGAGCTTGTAAAACTGGTTTGCACTGATACAATTTATGGTGTATATCTTAGTTGAAACCCTGGGCAGGGCTGTACTGCTGGTGTGTGAATTTACCTATTTTGCAGCTCTTTATATTTCAAAAATGAGCCTTATTCAAAATAAAAGACATATACAAAAAAGAAACAGTGCAAAACTTTGACATTCATGGCCATCTAAATTCAGAGGTAGTAAGTTTATTTTTAAATTGTAACTCCATTGCCTTTCGAGCATTCAAGGCATTTAAGAGAATCTTAGACAGGCTTTTGAGCCAAGCAACACCTTATATTCCCTCTGGGTAGCCTCCAACCTGATGGCATGAACATCAATTTCTCCTTCCAGTAAAAAAAATTCCCTCACCCCCTCCTCTCTTCTTCTATTCTCCAATCTGGCCTCATACCTCTTCTCACCTGCTTATCACCTCCCTCGGGTCCCCGTCCTCCTTCCCTTTCTCCTATGGTCCACTCTCCTCTCCTATCAGATTCCTTCCTCTCCAGCCCTTGACCTTTCCCACCCACCTGGCTTCACCTATCACCATCTAGCTATCTTACTTTCCTCCCCCCACCCCAACCTCTTTAATTCTGGCATTTTCCCCCTTCCTTTCCAGTGCTGAAGAAGGGTCTCAGACTGAAACATCGACTGTTTATTCATTTCCATAGATGCTGCCTGACTTACTGAGTTCTGATTTATTGATTTTGTGTGTGTTGCTCGGATTTTCAGCATCTGCAGATTTTCTCTTGTTTGTTACTGAGTTCCTCTGGCATTTTGTGTGTGTTATATTAGAGAGGCACGTTGATGTTAGATAAGTAAGAGGCTATGTAAGAGGGAAGGGTTAGATTGATATTAGAGTAGGTTTAGAGGTTGTCATTGAAGGGTCTGTACTATTACTGCAATGTTCTATATTCTATGTGGCTCCTCACGTGAGCATCACCTCCCTCTCGATCCCTTCTTCCTTCCCATTCCTCCATGGTCAATTGTCCCCTCCCACCAGGTTCACAGAGTCATAGCAAAGTACAGCACAGAAACAGGCCCCTCTGTCCATCTAGCCTGTGCTGAGCCATTTAAACTGCCTACTCCCGTCGACCTGCACCAGAACCATAGCCCTCCATACCCCTACTATCCATGCATCTGTCCAAACTTCTCAAATGTTAGACTTGAGATCACATGCACCACTTGTGCTGGCAGCTCATTCCACACCCTCACGACCTTCCTAGTGATGAAGTTTCCCCTCATGTTCCTCTTAAACTTTTCACCTTTCACCCTTGACCCATGACCTCCCTCGAGAGGGAGATGATTCTTTTTCTTTCAGCCCTTTACCTCATCTCACCTCCCGTTTTTTCATTATAAACACCCACCTCGCCATTCACTAACCTGCAGACATTTTAATTAAATCCCCCTTCCTTGTTCTTTCAATTAAAACCCCACCCCACAAGCCTCCTCATCCAGCACATAACCCTCCGTAACTTCCATCTTATCCAATGGGATCCCACCAACAAGCACATCTTTCCCTCCCCCCACTTTCCACTTTCTGCAGGGGTCGCTCCCTACACGACTTCCTTGTCCACCAATCTCTGCCCACTGATCTCCCTCCTAGTACTTATCCTTGCAATATTTCCTCCAATTTGTAATGATCAATTTTTGCAAAAATCTTGTGCTGTGCAATTTGTTGCCCAGTCCCAGTGACAACCGCGTGTGTGCACTGAATAACCTCTTCAATAAAAACATTATAAATAAGCCAGCTCTGAAATCTGCAGACAAACCATCAGAAACTCCACATTGTCAACATCGTCCGCGTCAGAAACCGAAAAAGGAAATGTGATTGCGTACAATCGTGAAGTATGCTGAACATGCCAATGAGGTAGAGGGTGACAATCTTTTGTGTGCAGTTTAAATTCCTTTGTGTGCTAGGGCAAAAGCTGTGTGCGTGCACGCACACCTTAGAGGGAGCATCACTCCTGGCACCCAACCTTGCAAGCGGAACAAGTGCCACACCTGCCCCTACGCCTCCTCCCTCACTACCATTCAGGGCCTCGAGCAGTCCTTCCAAGTGAGATGGCACTCACCTGTGAGTCTTTTAGGGTCACATACTGTGTCCAGTGCTCCCAGCGTAGCCTCCTGTACATCGGTGAGACCCAACGTAGATTGGGAGATCACTTCACTGAGTGCCTTCACTCCGTCTGCCGCAAGAAGTGGGATTACCCGGCGGCCACCCATTTTGGTTCTGCTTCCCATTCCCACTCTGACACGTTTGCCCATGGCCGACTTTATTGGCATGATGAGGCCACACTCAAGTTGGAGGAGCCACACCTTTTGTACCATCTAGGTAGCCTCCAACCTGGTGGCATAAACATTCCGATAATTGTCCCCAACCCCCCCCCCCACCTCTTCTTCACCATTCCCCATTCCTGTTTCCCTCTCTCACCTTCTCTTCTTACCTGCTTATCACCTCCCTCTGGTACTCCTCCCCCTCTCCTATCTTCCATGATCTTCTGGTCTTTCCTATCAGATTTCCCCTTCTCCGGCTCGTTATCTCTTTCACCAATCAACTCCCCAGCTCTTTACCTCATCCTCTCCCCCTCTGGTGGTTTCACCTATCACCTGCTACATTGTACTCCTTTCCTCCCTCTACCATCTTATGATTATGAAGACACATAGTCCTCTTTTATTGTCATTTAGTAATGCATGCCTTAAGAAATGATACATTATTTCCTCCAGTGTGATATCACAAAACACAGGACAAACCAAGACTGAAAAAACTGACAAAACCACATAATTATACATATAGTTACAAACAGTGTAACAATACCATAACTTGATGAAGAAGTCCGTGAGCACAGTAAAGTTCAAAGTTTCTCAAATGTCCCACATCTCACGCAGACGGAAGAAGGAAGAAAAACTCTCCCTGCCACGCCGACCACAATCCGACTCTGAGTCATCCAAAAACATCGAGCTCTGATCAGCTCTCCGACACCGGGTACTGAGCGCCACCTCTGTCCGAACGATTCGACCTCCTTCTCGGTTGCCAAAAGCAGGCAAGGCCGGGGATTTTGAGGCCTACCCTCTGAAAGATTCATGACGACACAGTAACGACAGCAGCGAACGGGCGTTTCAGAAATTTCTCCAGATGTTCCTCTGTGCTTTCACGTCCATTCTCCATCAAATCAGAATTGTCCACAGCCCCTATTTAACGGATACGATATCTTACTCCGACTTCTCCCCTTCCTTCTTTTGGTCTCAGCCCAAAATGTTGACCATTTTATCCCATCCATAGTTGCCGCCTGACCATCTCTGCTCCAACAGCATTTTGTGAGCGTTGTCTTGAATTTCTAGTATCCGCAGATTTTCTCTTGTTTGTAGACATGTTGGAAATGCTCGCCCAGACAAGTAGTAAGTGTGGGGTTAACATTTCAACCTGGTGAATATAATCAGAATTTAATACACTTTAACATAGAAACAAAGTTAATAAATTTAAATCCATCCATTAATATGTGGAGAAATAAAGGTGGATTTAGTGACATGCATAATTAATTCATGGAAATTTACATGCTTGGATCACTGCTTAATCAGCTCATCTAATTAATTTGCAGATATTAATTCCATATTAATGAAGAGAATGTGCTCTTCATTAAGGGGCAGAAGTACTTCAGCGCGACTTTAAGCTTTTGTTCCCCCACATGCCAACTGATTCATTCAATTATGCGGCTAGTTTTTAAATTAGGCCAAGATGCTGGTGTTCTGACCACACCCGGCACTGTGAATATCATTAAACTCTCATCCATGAATTTTGTGGTCGCCTTACCCTGAAATACGTGTAGCAGCAAAACTGAACCGAAACCCAAACAAGAATATTGTCTCTAACTTGCAATCACTACAGAGTTGGAATACTTGCACGATACGCCCTCAACTCCAAGGAAACAATTGTTCCAAAGGGTCAAACCCTTTATTCGATCCTTTATTAGCAACCATACAACCTTGAAGTGATTAAATTTGATGGAGACGGACGTGAGAGTATGGAGGAACATCTGGAAAACTTCTGAAATGCCCGCTTCGCTGCCGCTGCTACTGTGTGGTAACCGGAATCTCCGGAGCTGAAGGCCCCGAATCCTAGGCTTTGCGTGTTTCAGTGGCCAGGACGAGGTCGAAGGCGCTCGGCAGAAGATGGCGCTCAGGAGGCTGTATCGGAGGGGCTGGTCAGAGGCTTGAAGTTTTCGGACGGATGGACTCAGTGTCGGCTGGGGTCGGCTGCTTCCAAGGCATCGGCAAGTTGACGGTGCCTGGAGGTTTATGGCAGGGAGTTTCTCCCTTTTGCCGCCGTTATCGGGGACTCGGGAGTCGATCGACTCGGGGACTTTGAGACTTTTTTTACCGCGCCCATGGTTTGTTCTTCATCAAATTACGGTATTGCTTTGCACTGCTGTAACTATATGTTATAATCATGTGGTTCTGTCAGTGTTAGTCTTTGGTTTGTCCTGTTTTCTGCGATATCACTCCAGAGAAACATTGTATCATTTCTTAATGCATGTATGCATTTCTAAATGACAATAAAAGAGGACTGAGTGTTCTCATAATCTAAAAAAATCTAAGCATACCCATGTGGAAGCTAATCATTATTCAAAAGTTCAAATAAATTTATCATCAAAGTACATATATGTCATCATATGTAAACCTACCAGCATACTCAGCAAATCTGTAGAATAGTAACTATAACAGGATCAATGAAAGATCAACCAGAGTGCAGAAGACAACAAACTGTGCAAATGCAAATATAAATAAATCACAAAAGCATGAGATAATTGCATAAAGGGTCCTTAAAGTGAGATCTTTGGTTTTGGGAACATCCCAATGGATGGGCAAGTGAGTGTAGTTATCCCCTTTTGTTCAAGAGCCTGATGGTTGAGGGGTAGTAACTGTTTTTCAACCTGGAGGTGCGAGTCCTGAAGCTCTTGTATCTTCTACCTGATGGCTGCAGCGAGAAAGGAACATGGCCTGGGTGGTGGGGATCTCTGATGATGGATGCTGATTTCCTAAGGCAACATTTCATTTAGATGTGCTCAATGGCTGGGAGGGCTTTACCCATGATGTACACTCTGTTCAAAGGCATTAGTGTTTCCATACCAGGCCATGATGCAGCTGGTCAATAGACTCTCCATTGCACATCCATAGAAGCTTATCAAAGTTTTAGATATCATACCGAGTCTTGGCAGGCTCCTATAGAAGTAGAGGCACTGCTGTGCTTTCTTCACAATTGCACTTACGCGCTAGGTCGAGGACAGATCTTCTGAAATAGCAGCACCCAAGAATCCCTACCTCTGATCCTACAATGAGAACTGGCTCATGGATCTCTGGTCCCAAGCTACAAACTGCCCCGAAATAAGTAAGAATAAGAACTTTTGCCACGTCCCCTCTCATGTGACTTTTATAGGCATCCATTAGTCTCATGAGACCATGGATTTGCGCCTTGGAAGGTTTCCAGGGTGCAGGCCTGGGCAAGGTTGTATGGAAGACCAGCAGTTGCCCATGCTGCAAGTCTCCCCTCTCCACGCCACTGATGTTGTCCAAGGGAAAGGCATTAGGGCCGATACAGCTTGGCACCGGTGTCGTCACAGAGCAATGTGTGATTAAGTGCCTTGCTCAAGGACACAACACACTGCCTCAGCCAAGGCTCGAACTAGCGACCTTCAGATCACTAGACGAACGCCTTAACCACTTGGCCATGAGCCAACGCAACCAGTCACCATAATAAACATAATAATCACACAACACAGAATACAAAGCTGTAAACTCTAGAGACTGTTGTGTGTGTGAAAATCCCAGGAGTCAGCAGCTTCTGAGATACTCAAACCACCCCATCTAGCACCAACAATTGTTCCACGGTCACATTTCTTCCCCATTCTGATGATAGGTCTGAACAACAACTACAGGTTTACCCAACAAAGTGGCCAATGAGCGTGTACATTCCAACAGGATGCAGCGATGAATAAAAACTTCTGATGGATTTAACTTCAGGAGCTGGATTTGGCTGTGGGTGTTATTTGACAAGGCCAGTAATTATTGCCTGTGGAATCATGGCCTTACAAGGGCAGTTAACTGTAGGTGTGGTGTCACAGACGGCACATTTTCTTCCCTGGAGGGTGCTTGTGAATCAAACGGCCAATTATGGCAATCAGAAGTTCCCTGGTCATCATCACTGAAATCAGGTTTAGAGTTCATATTCATGTACTCAGCTAAATTTAAATTCCACATCTCACTTGCTTACTTACTGCCTGTTTCACCGCTGTTATGAGGAAGCATTTTCACGGGTTTGATAAGTGAGACAGATGCCACTGATTACGAAGAAACATGTTAACCATTTACTTACAGACAAACGGTAAAACATTCCGCCAAACATCTAAGTCACCCTAAGTTACAAAATCTACGACACCAAGCATTCAGTAACACTTCAAGCTCAGTAGGTACCTCATTACGTCTTCCCAAGTTACACAACCGCAAAACTACACGTTCAACAAACAGATATTTAGCGAAATGTGCATGTGGGCCCTCCTGTGCCTGCAGCACGCTTTCCCAATGGTTCTTCAGCACTGGTCATGAGCTTAGTGCGAAGTGGCGAGTCTCTCCCACGTGCTATTCTTATACCACGAGGTGCCTGGAACCAGACACACAAGGCAACCAAAGGGAAAGAGCTGCTGCGTCCTTCAAAAGGAGCAATCAATGATTGGCACATAAACTAACTCTTCACATTACGGCAGCTGGTGTTTAGAGCAGCAATGAAGGTCCTCCATCTTTGTCCTTGGCCATCTTCTCCATTGTCCCTCAGCTGTGGTTCAGGGTCCTCATTTCCGCCTCTACAGTATGGGCCAAGTTGTCTTTGGTCTTCCGCATTTCCTTCACCCTTCGGGGGTCCAATAAAGTGCTGTCTTGATGATGGAGTTGGCATCTCTTCTCATCACGTGCCCAATCCATCTTTCAACGTTTCCTCATGATTACAGAGAGTTACGGAGAAAGGTTGAACAAGTTGGGTCTTTATTTTCTGGAGCGTAGAAGGTTGAGGGGGGGGACTTGATAGAGGTGTTTAAAATTATGAGGGGGGATAGATAGAGTCGACGTGGATAGGCTTTTTCCATTGAGAGTAGAGGAGATTCAAACAAAAGGACATGAGTTGAGAGTTAAAGGGCAAAAGTTTAGGGATAACACGAGGGGAAACTTCTTTACTCAGAGAGTGGTAGCTGTGTGGAACGAGCTTCCAGCAGAAGTGGTTGAGGCAGGTTCGATATTTTCATTTAAAGTAAAATTGGATAGATATATGGAGAGGAAAGGAATGGAGGGTTATGGGCTGAGTGCAGGTCGGTGGGACTAGGTGAGAGTAAGCATTCGGCACAGACTAGAAGGGCCGAGATGACCTGTTTATGTGCTACGACGCAGCACGTAATGAAAGGACAAATGATTTGGCCTCCACAGCTGCCCGTGGAAATGGCTTCCACAGATTCATCATCTTCTGGCTAAAGAAATGTCTCCTCATCTCTGTCCTAAATCCAGCACCTGCTTCCATTCTGAGGTTGTGCCCTATGATTACTTTGATACAAGAACTGCCGATTAGGCGAGCTTAATCAAGGGCATTACACTGCCAATTCTTCCCAAATCACAGTGTGGGAGCCATGTGTCTGCTCTTGATCTGCTTTGTATCTTGAGCCGGAGGCTTATTATGTTCACTACGGTAACTCGTCACGTGAGTGGGTGTGTGGTAAAAGCGAAGGGAATAGATTATGTATTCTTGCATGTTTCATGCCGGCTTGTAGCTTAGGGACCAGCAGAAGTCAAATCTCTTGCTGATCACTGAGAAAGCACTGAGTAATGCTTAGTCTGTCAAAGTCCCACCCCAGGGGTAAGGCTGGCCATCAGGGCTCTGGTGAAGCTGTACAGGCCGATCCCTGTGCAGTGGAGGCAATGGATTGCAGAAATATTGATGAACTCCAACCAGACCATCGACCTCAGAGGACAATGGAGAAGGGAGGTCATCGATGGTCTATGCTCCACTGGGAGCTAACGGTCCAAGTAAATAAATAAGTAAGGCTTAGCTTACCCTTGGATACACTTAAGTTTCATCACGTCAAGATTGTGTGCTTGCTAATTGCTAATAAAGGGTCAAATAAAGTAGTCGACTCTTTGGAACTTTGGAGCTGAGGGTGCGTTATTCAAGTATAACAACTCTGTAGCAGTTGCAGGTGAGCAGTAATTATTATTCTATAAAAGGTAATGGGTTTGGCCCAGTACATCCCAGGTAAAGCCCACCCAACCATTGAGCACATCTACATGAAAAGCTGTCATAGGAAAGCAGCATCCATCATCAGAGATCCCCACCACCCAGGCCATGCTCTCTTTTCACTGCTGCCATCAGGTAGAAGGTACAAAAGCCTCAGGACTCGCACCACCAGGTTCAAGAACAGTTACTACCCCTCAACCATCAGGCTCCTGAACAAAAGGGCATAACTACACTCACTCACTCGTCGATCAATTGAGATGTTCCCACAACTAAGGATCTCACTTTAAGGACTCTTTGTCCCATTATGAACAAGAGAAACTCTGCACATGCTGGAAATCCGCGCAACACACACAAAATGCTGGAGGAACTCAGCAGGCCAGGCAGCATCTATGGAAAAGTACAGTCTTCCTAGATGCTGCCTGGCCTGCTGAGTTCCTCCAGCCTTTAAGTGTGTTGCTTTATTCCATTACAGTATCTCCTGTTCTTGCTATTTATTTATATTTGCATGTGTAAAGTTTGTTGTCTTCTGCACTCTGGTTGATCTTTCACGGATCCTGTTATAGTTACTATTCTATAGATTTGCTGAGCATGCCCGCAGGAAAATGAATCTCAGGGTTGTATATGGTGACATATATGTACTTTGATAATAAAACATACTGTACTCTGTCCTGCCGAAGGGACTCGGATCAGAACGTCGACTGTCCTCGTTTCCATAGATGCTGCCTGGCCTGCTGAGTTCCTCCAGCATTTTGTGTGAGTTACTTTGCTTTGTGCTTGGTTTTGGTTTGCTGTTGCCACTACACACAGCGTAAGTGGTTAAGCATGTGTGGCCTTGATAGCCGGAAACATAGAGGGCATCATAGATCCAGATGGTCATGGAAATCAGGAGCCGTGCCTCACGTTACCCAGGGTTTGTCAGGGCCTGCTAAGTGTGGGTCTTGTGTCTGCATCAGGGTGCTATTTACGTCGCAGTGACACCACACAGACACATTACAGACTATACTTCGTTTTCCTAACACAATTTTCCTTTGAGATGAAATTCTTAAAATATATGAATTTAAACAACCGCCCGAACGACAGCTTTATTTTTTTAAAAAGCTGCTAAATACAATAATTAAATATTCTGACAATCACAGTCTTTTAGTTCAGCATTTAAGTTCCTTCTTGCTATACAGAGTCCAATTCAGTAAATAGAGAAGTGTATATTTTCTGTCGCCATGGCGGCTGGTACCTCCGGAGAGAAATGTGTGAGGTAAGTGACATAGCTGAGGTGATTGATAGGTGGGGTCTGGAAGGGTGTAGGAAACCAGGCTGAATTCCTGCATTGCCACCTGAGAAAAGCAGGGCTATTGTTACCATCAGGAAGGAGGTACAGGAGCCTGAAGGCACACACTCAACAATTCAGGAATATCTTCTTTCCCTCTGCCATCCAATAGACATTGAAACCATGAACACTACCTCACTACTTTTATTTTCTCCTTTGGCGCTACTTATGTAATTTAACTTTTTAAATATATTAGAGTAGATTAGATTCAACTTTATTGCCATTGTGCCGAGTACAGATTCAAAGCCAATGAAATGCAGTTAGCATCTGACCAGAAATGCAAAGAATAGCGCGCAGCTCTCAGGTGAAACGGTCTCCATATCTGTTAAATAGGGGCCGTGGACAATTCTGATTTGATGGAGACAGACGTGAAGGCACAGAGGAAAATCTGGAGAAATTTCTGAAACGCCGGTTCGCTGCCGCTGTTACTGGACGATCGAGAATCTTCCGGAGGGATGGCCCCAAAATCCCCGCCTTTACCTGCTGCTGGCGACCGAGGCTGAGGTCGAAGCGTTTGGATAGAGTTGGTGCTCATACTTGGTGCCGGAGGGCTGATCGGAGACTCGAAGGTTTCGGACGACTCAGAGTCGGACTGTGATCGGGAATGGCAGGGAGAGTTTTTCTTCCTTCTCCCGTCTGCGTGAGATGTGGGACATTTGAGAGACTTTGAACTTTTACTGTGCCATGGCCTGTTCTTCATCAAGTTATGGTATTGTTGCACTGTTGTAATTATATATTATAATTAGGTGGTTTTTGTTAGTTTTTCAGTCTTGGTCTGTCCTGTGTTTTCTGATATCACACCGGAGGAAATATTGTATCATTTCTTAACGCATGCATTACTAAATGACAATAAAAGAGGACTTTGTGTCTTCATAATCTAAAAAAAATGCAGTTAGCATCTGACCATAAATGCAAAGAATAGTGTTATTTACAAAATAACTGCAAATAAAAAGTAAGTGCTACAGCACACAAATATAAAAGTACTGAGACAGTACAATACGGATGCAATACTGCTTAGTGCTGTGATGTGAGGTTCAGCAGGGTCACAGCCTCAGGGAAGAAGCTCTTCCTGTGCCTGCTGGTGCGGGAGCGGAGGCTCCTGTAGCACCTACCGTAATTTTACCTGATGACTTTTAATATATATACTTCTTACTGTAATTTTCATTTTTATTATTATATATTGCAATGCACTGCTGCCACGTAACAACAAATTTCACGACATATGCCGGTGATATTAAACCTGGTTTTGTCTATCAGGAACCTAGCAGACTTCAGAGCAAACAAGAGAAAATCTGCAGATGCTGGAAAGCCAAGCATCGCTCACAAAATATTGGAGGGAAACAACAGGCCGGGCAGCATCTATAGAAACAAGCACAGTCAACGTTTCAGGCCGGAACCCTTTGACAAGACTAAAGAAACAAGAGTGAGGAGTAAATTAAATCTGCTTCTCAGCTTTTTTTCTCCACCCTGGGAAAAGTCCCTGGATGCCCATCCAGTCTGTGCCTCTTATCATCTTGTATACCTGTACACCTCTGTCAAGTCACCTCACATCCTCATTCCCTCCAAAGAGAAACTCGTTCAACATATTTCATAAGACATCCTCTCTAATCCAGGCAGCATCTTTCTAAATCTCCTCTGCACCCTCTTTAAAGCTTCCTATAATGAGGCAACCTGAACTGAACCCAATACTCCGGGTGTGATTTAACCGGGGTTTTACAGAGCTGCAACATTACCTGATGACTCTTAAACTCAATTCCCTGACTAATGAGGGTAAATAATTAACTGACTAAGGAAATAAAGTATTTGTTTCATCCTATCAAGTCTACCGCTTATCACCATTGTTATCGCGGTTTTAGCTAATTGGAGACAAACCTCCTCTTGTACGTTTAAGATGAATATTTTCCAAAGGCCCAATGGAATCAAAAGAGAAGGCTACACACAGGTTGGGGCGAAAGATATAAAAAGAAGTGTTCACAGGCTTTTGGCTTTCACTACCAGCCCAATTGCATTGAGAGAGAAGGCCGTACACAGGCTGGAGTGGGCCATTTTAAAAAGACCATTCGCAGGCTTTCAGCTTTTCTCCAGCAGCCCAATCAAATTGAGAGAGAAGGTTACACATAGTTCTAGGCGGGAGATTGAAAAAAGAGCATTTGTATGTTTTCAGTTTTTTTTCTGATGGCCCAATCGAATCACAATTCATTAGCAAGGAGAGGAAAGGTACATCGCATCCAGAGTTTCTCCGGTTAGCAGACGATTTCCCTCCACGCCTTTCTGACGTAGTGAGGCAAGCAAAGAGGTACCAGGCAAGTTACAGCAATGGTTTGCCATTGCCTTCTGCCGAGTGAGTTTCCAAAGAGATCACCAGCTGGTAACCTTGCACGGATGGAAAGCGTGCAGGGGAGCCGGCTGGATTCGAACTCGGGACCTTACGTCCCGAAGTCCGACGCTGATGCCACTACGCCACCAGTCGGGTCATCATTAACAAGAGCAAATAAAAATAAGGCAGGGACAAGTGGAGTGGCCATTGCTGAAGTGGGCAAGTTTTAGAGCGGGGAGACTTTGGCTCAATAAACTTCTGCTCAGCAGGCTTTGGCGGCAATGGGTTTGGGTGAGGTAAGTTTCTTGTAAGTTTCTTTTTTGTTCTTTTTCTATTAGTGCATAGTTTGAGCTCTGAGAATGTCTCTGGAGGCTGTGCTGTGATCTTTACATGAGATGTGGGAATTCTGGGAGACACCCAGCCTCCTTGAAAACTATCTCTGCACCAGGTGCACCAAGCTGCAGCTCCTCAGAGAACATATTAAGGAAATGGAGCCGTAGTTCCCTCAGCTCATAAGGGAAACTGAGGAGGTGATAGACAGGAGCTATAAGGAAGTAGTCAGCCTAAGTTGCAGGAGGCAGATAAATTAGTGACTGTCAGGAGAGAGGGAAGGGAAATGGGCAGGTCTACAGAGAACTCCTGTGACTATTCACCTCGATAATAAGTAAAACACAGAATAAGTATACTGCTTTGATACTGTTGGGGAGGGGACGGGAGAGCATACCAGTGGGGAGCTGTGGAGACTGGGTCTCTGGCACTAAATCTGGCGCTACAGTTCCGAAGGGAAGTTGGGGAGAATAGGAATGCAATAGTGATAGGGAATTCCATAATCAGAGGAGCAGACATGAGATTCTGTGGATGTGAAACAAACACCCAGATGATATGTTGACTCCCAGGCTCCAGGGTCAGGGCCATAGCAGACCAGATCCATGGCATTCTTAAGGAGGAGGGGCAGCAGCCAGAAGTCTTGGTACATATTGGCATCAATGACAGAGGTGGGGACAGGAAGGGGGTCTTGAAGATAGAATCTAGGGGGTTTGGTAGAAAGCTGAAAAAAATAGGACCTCTAGGGTAACAACCTTTGGATTGCTGCCTGCGCCACGTACCAGTGAGGTTAAGAATGAGCAGATGGATGCATGACTGAGGAAATAGTATAGGAGACAGGACTTCAGATTTCTGGATAACTGGGATCCCTTCTGGGGAAGGCATGACGTGTACGTAAGGGATGGATTACACCTGAACCCAAAGGGGATCAACATACTTGCGGGCAGGTTTGCTAGAGTTGTTGTGGGGGGTGGGGGGTGTTTAAACTAATTTGACAGGGAATGGGAACCAGAGTGACTAGGCTGCGAATGGAGCATTTGGTACACAACTATATGCAGTGTGTAGTGAGACTGTCAGGAAGAACAGGCAGATGATAGGGCAAATTTTCAGTCAGTGGGATGAGTTCATAGAAATCTACGGCACATTACAGGCCTTTCGGCCCACAATGTTCTACTGACCTTGTAACCTACTCTAGAAACTGCCTAGCCTACCGCATACCCCTCTATTTTTCTAATCTCCGTGACCTATCTAAGAGACCCTTAAAAGACCCTATTGTATCTGCCTCTACCACTGTCGCCAGCAGTGCATTCCACGCACCCACCACTCTCTGTGAGAAAAACTTACCCCTGACGTCCCCTCGGTACCTACTCCTAAGCTCCTCAAAACTGTGCCCTCTCATGTTAGCTATTTCAGACCTGGGAGAAAACCTCTGACTATCCACATGATCAATGCCTCTCATCATCTTATACAACTCTATCAGGTCACCTCTCATCCTCCGTCACTCCAAGGAGAAAAGACCAAGTTCACTTAACCTGTTCTCATAAGGCATGCTCCCCAATCCAGGCAACATCCTTGTAAATCTCTTCTGGACCCTTTCTATAGTTTCCACATCCTTCATGTAGTGAGGTGACCAGAACTGGGCACACTACTCCAAGTGGGGGTCTGACCAGAGTTCTATACAGCTGTAACATTACCTCTCAGCTCTTGAACTCAATCCCATGGTTGATGAAGACCAATGCACTGTACACCTTCTTAACCACACAGTCAGCCTGCGCAGCAGCTTTGAGTGTCCTATGGACATGGACCCCAAGATCCCTCTGATCCTCCACACTGCCAAGAGTCTTGCCATTAATACTATATCCTGCCATCATTTTTGACCTACCAAAATGAACCACCTCACACTTATCTGGGTTGAACTCCATCTGAACTCCATTAGTAATGAGCTTTTAAGAATAGCTAGATTCTGTAATGTTTCCAAGACAGAAAGAAGAAAGGAAATTGCAGGCCAGTTAGCCTGATCTTAGTGCTTGGGAAGATGTTGGAGTTGATTGTTAAGGCTGAGAAACTAGGAAAGATACTAGCACGGATAAAGCAGTGGCTGATTGGCAGGAGGCAAAGAGTGGGAATAAAGGGAACCTTATCTGTTTAGATGCTGGTGACGAGTGGTGTTCTGCAGAGGTCGGTGTTGGGACTGCTTCTTCTTACATTATGTATCAATAATTTGGATGATAGTATTGATGGCTTTGTGGCCCAGCTTGCAGACGATATGAAAACAGGTGGAGGGGCAGGTAGTTTTGAGGAAGTAGAGAGGCTACAGAAAGACAGATAAGGGCAAAGAAGTTGCAGATGGAATACGGTGTCGGAAAATGTATGTTCATGCCGTTTGGCAGAAGGAATAAAAGGGTCAACTATTTTCTAAAGGGGCAGAATATTCAAAACTCAGAGATGCAAAGGGACTTGGGAGTCCCCATGCAGGATTCCCTAAAGGTTAATTTGTAGTTTGAGTCATTGGTGAGGAAGACAAATGCAATGTTAGAATTCATTTGGAGAGGACTAGAATATAAAAGCAAGGATGTAATGCTGACGCGTTATAAAGCACTGGTGAGGACTTGGAGTAGTGTGAGCAGTTTTGGGCCCCTTATCTGACATTGAAGGGGGCTCAGAGGAGGTTCATAAGAATTATTCCAGGAATGAAAGGGTTATCATATGAGGAGCGTTTGATGGTTCTGTGCCTGTACTCGCTGGAATTTAGAAGAATGAGGGGAATATCTCATTGAAACCTTTTGGATATTGAAAGGCCTCAATAGAGTGGATGTGGATAGGATGTTTCCTACAGTGGGGGAGTCTAGGATCAGAGGACACAGCCTCAGAATAGAGGGACATCCATTTCGAATGGAGATGAGGAGGAAGTTCTATAGCCAGAGAGTGGTGAAACTATGGAATTCTTTGCCACAGGAGGCTGCTGAGGCCAGGCTGCTGGGTGTATTTAGGGTGGAGGTTGATAGGTTCTTGATTAGTTAGGACATGAAAGGTTATGTGGAAAAAGTGGGAAAATGGGGTTAAGAGGGAAAATGGATTAGCTATGATGAAATGACGGAGCAGACTCGATGGGCCAAAGGGCATAATTCTGATCCTACCTCCTATGGTTGCTTATGGTCTTATGGTCTAACTCTTGACATTAGAATCTACCTCATTATGCCCCTTGCATCTCAATGTCTACCTGCACCTCCTTTTCTCTGTCACTACAAAGCGACAAAGAATGCACAACAGCAGCTATATTTCATTAGGAGATTGAGAGGATTTGGTATATCACCAAAAACACTTGAAAAATTCTACAGATGGACCATGGAGGGCATTCTAACTAACTGCATCACCGTTTGGTATAGTGGTGGGGGGCGGGGAGAAGAAACTACTGCACAGGATCGAAGTAAGCTGCAGAGAGGTGTAAACTCAGTCAGCTCCATCATGGGCACTAGCCTCCGTAGTATTCAGGACATCTTCAAGGAGCCATGTCTCAAAAAGGCTGCATCCATCATTAAGGAGCCCCCAGCACCCAGGTCATGCCCTGTTGTCATTGCTACCATCAGGGAGGAGGTACAGAAGCCCGAAGGCACACACTCAATGATTCAGGAACAGCTTCTTCCCCTCTGCCATCTGATTTCTGAGTGGACATTGAACCCATGAGCACTACCTCAGTACTTTTTTATTTCTATTTTTGCACTATTTACTTCATTTAACTATTTAATATACAGTAGATGCTCACTGTAATTCACATTTTTTCTCTAATATCATGTATTGCATTGTACTGCTGCTGCTAAGTTAACAAATTTCACAACATATGCCAGTGATATTAAACCTGACTCTGGTTCTGTACCACAATGTCGTGCATCTGATATTGCTCTTTCCCATGTAAGAACTCACTGTTCTTAGGTTTTAAAATGATCTGTATGAATGGCTGGCAAAAACTAACTTTTTCTCCATCCCTTAGTATATGTGATAATCATAAGCCAGGTCCAGTTTTAGAATCAGGCGTATTATCTCTGTCATATATGATGTGAAATGTGTTGTTTTTGCAGCCGCAGTACATTGCAAAGACATAAAATTGCTATAACTTATAAAATAAACTGTGAAAAAAAAAGGATACATAGATGGGGACAGAAATCTGTTGACAGATGGGAAGTTGCTGTTACTGAGATGTTGAATCTACTTCCTCACTCGCGATAGTAATGAGAAGAGAGTATCGGCCAGATGGTGAAAGTCCTTCATGATGGATGGCCCCTTCCTCAGGCACCGGCTCTCGAAGATGCTTTTCACGTGGGGAGGGTTGTTGCCGGGATAAAGCTGACTGAGTTTGCAAACCTCTGCGGTCTCTTGAAATTCACAGTTCTTAAGTTCAAAGTAAATTAGTTATCAAAATACATTCGTCACCAAATGCAACCCTGAGATTCATTTTCTTGTGGACATACTCACAAGAAATCTATAGAATAATAGCCTAATAGTGTCAATGAAAAACCGTCCAACTAGGGTGATCAACCAGAGTGCAGAAGACAACAAACTGTGTAAATAAAAAAAGAATAAATAATAATAATAATAATAATAATAAATAAATAAGTAATAAATATTGAGAACAATAGGTGAAGAGTCCTTGAAAGTGAGTCCAGTGGTTGTGGGAACATTTCAATGGTGGGGCAAGTGAAGTTGAATGAAGTTTTATTCAAGATCCTGATGGTTGAGGGGTAATAACTGTTCCTGAAACTGGTGGTGTTAGTCTTAAGGCTCCTATACCTTCTTCCTGATGGCAGCAACAAGAGGAGAGCATGTCCTTGGTGGTGGGGGTCCCTGAAGATGGATGCTTTCCTGCAACAGCATTTAGTGTAGATGTGCTCAATGGTTGAGAGGGCTTTACCCTCCCAACCACTGACTGGGCTGTATCCACTACTTTTTGCAGGATTTTCGTTCAACATTAGTGCTTCGATACCAGGCTGCAATGCAGCCAGTCAATACACTCTCCACTAAACATCTATAGAAGATAGTCAAAGTTTTAGTGGACATGCAAAATTTGTGCAAAATCTGAAGGAACTAGATGCTTCCTTCATAATTTCACTTACAGGCCTGCTCCATGACAGTCCCTCTGAAATAATAACCCCCAGGTATTTAAAGCTGCTAACACTGTCCAGCTCTTGTCCTCCGATGAGGACTGGCTCATGGATCTCTGGTTCCCCTCTCCTGAAGTATATAGTCAGCTCTTTGGTCTCGTAATAATCTGCAGATGCTGGGGGTCAAAGCAACACTCACAACACGCTGGAGGAACTCAGCAGGTCGGGCAGCATCCGTGGAAACGATGAGTCGACGTTTCGGGCCGGAACCCTTCGTCAGGATATGGCCCCTATGCCCCATAAGGCCTCTGCCCCTTCCCTCTACAGTCCTGACGAAGGGTTTCAGCCCAAAACGTCAACTCATCCTTTCCACGGATGCTGGCCGACCTGCTGAGTTCCTCCAGCGTGTTGTGAGTCCAGCTCTTTGGTCTTGCTGGCACTGGGTAAGAGGTTGTTATAATGGCAGCACTCAGCCAGATTTACAAGCTCCCTTCCTCTATGCTGACTCATCGCCATCTTTGATTCAGCCTAAGACAGTGGTGTCTTCAGCAAACTCGAATATGGCATTGGAGCTATGCTTAGCCACACACTCATTAGCGTTGTGAGTTGAGCAGAGATTTGGTGCATCGGAATCTCAAATTCCATGATATTCCAGCTTCTCCGGCCTTCTTCCAGTTCTGGCCTGAAACATTTTCTCTTGACCTCTTGTACGATAAGATGGAGTGTTGCCCTCACAATCCACCTCATTATTATTGCCTACCTGCACTGCATTTTCTCTGCAGATGCTACGCTTTATTCTGCATTATTCTTGCTTTGCTTTGTTCTGCTTCAATGCACTGTGTATCTGTGTGAACCGTATGCAAGACAAGCTTTTCACTCTATCATGGTGCATGTGACAATAATAAACCAATTCCGGTTGTTTCTCTCCCCACAGATGAAGCTCAGACTGCCGAGAAACTCCAGCATTGACTGTTTTAAGTTAGTTAAGAATAGAACGTTTACTTCGGTTAGTATATTCACAAAGTAGACAGGTTTTCCTAGCAGTCCAGGAAGTAAAGTTTTTCCTAGCAGGACAGGAAGTAAACAGGTTTTCCTAGCAGTCCAGGAAGTAGGCAGGTTTTCCTAGCAGTCCAGGAGGTAGGCAGGTTTTCCCTAGCAGTCCAGGAAGTAGGCAGGCTTTCCTAGCAGTCCAGGAGGTAGGCAGGTTTTCCTAGCAGTCCAGGAAGTAGGCAGGTTATTCCTAGCAGTCCAGGAAGTAGGCAGGTTTTCCTAGCAGTCCAGAAAGTAGGCAGGTTTTCCTAGCAGTCCAGGAAGTAGGCAGGTTATTCCAAGCAGGCCAGGAAGTAGGCAGGTTTTCCTAGCAGTCCAGGAAGTAGGCAGGTTATTCCTAGCAGGCCAGGAAGTAGGCAGGTTTTCCTAGCAGTCCAGAAAGTAGGCAGGCTATTCCTAGCAGTCCAGGAAGTAGGCAGGTTATTCCTAGCAGTCCAGGAAGTAGGCAGGTTATTCCTAGCAGGCCAGGAAGTAGGCAGGTTTTCCTAGCAGTCCAGAAAGTAGGCAGGTTATTCCTAGCAGTCCAGGAAGTAGGCAGGTTATTCCTAGCAGTCCAGGAAGTAGGCAGGTTTTCCTAGCAGTCCAGAAAGTAGGCAGGTTATTCCTAGCAGTCCAGGAAGTGGCGGGTTATGCCAAGCAGTGCAGGAAACAGGCAGGTTTTCCTAGTGGTGTAAGAAGTAGGAAGGTAAATCCAAGCAATCCAGGAATTAGGGAGGTTTTCCGAGCGGTCCAAGATGTAGATCAGGCTTTCCTAGCGGTCCAGTGCTTTTTTTTTGGACACTGTGACCAATCATCAGTTTGTTTTAAATAAAATAAATTGCTACCAATTAGGGATTTAAACTCGGGATCTAAGGCCTGCTATCCATCGGAGGGACTTCAGAAATTCCCACATTCCTGTGGCTTTGGTAGCCTGCTGATATTCTCAGAGCAAGGTGAGATAAGAGTCATCACGCTGATCTTCGTCACGCTGCAGACCCACATCAGAAGTCGCTTAGGTGATGGAAAGAGTGACTGCGCTGTCTGGAACGTGTCTGCAGTCACCCCCAGCTGTCAGCACAGCAAGCGGCTGCCCCGACTGCTTGCCGACCTGAGATCATTTATTTTGCAATAAAATATCTCAACTCCTGCATTCACAAAGCTCCAGAAGATTAATTCAGCAAGGAGGCCAGTAAGAACTGGCTAAGAGTGAAGGGGACATTAATAATCTGCAGGAATCGCACTCTTCACAATACTAAACAGAGAGGCAGGCTTTGCCTTTGATATTAAGCAGCAGATGGTATTTAGTTACTGCACTCCAGGGAAAACAACTTAGGTTTCAGGATGGAGGCTGAACTTCTACACAGACAAGTAACTAAGCTGAATCATTTGGGTTAATTAATTAATTTATTTATTGCGATACAGTGCAGAATAGGCCCATCTCACCCTTCGAGCTGCGCTGTCCAGCCACCCCCGATTTAATCCTAGTCTACCCACAGGACAATTTACAATGACTAATGAACCTATCAATCGGTACATCTTTGAAGTTCAAAAAATATTAAACAGTGCCTAAAGACTAATATAGGCATCCGTTAGTCTCATGAGACCATGGATTTGTGCCTTGGAAGGTTTCCAGGGCGCAGGCCTGGGCAAGGTTGTATGGAAGACCAGCAGTTGCCCATGCTGCAAGTCTCCCCTCTCCACGCCACTGATGTTGTCCACGCCACCGATGTTGGGCATTAGGACCCATACAGCTTAGCACCGGTGTCGTCGCAGAGCAATGTGTGGTTAAGTGCCTTGCTCAAGGACACAACATGCTGCCTCAGCTGAGGCTCGAACCAGCGACCTTCAGATCACTAGACCGACGCCTCAACCACTTGGCCACGTGCCAACACCTGAAGACTAAAGACAATGGAAATTTGGAGCAAGACACGAGACGAATGCAGGAACTCGGGGAAAATCTATGACAATGGAGGAATTCGGGACGTCCATGTTACAGGTCAAGCCATCAGAAAGAAGTCCTGATGAAGGTGCTCAACCTGACGTGCTTGACTCCATTTCCCTCATAGATCATAAGCACAAGGGATTCTGCAGATGCTGGAAAGATTCTGGCTTCTTTCTGCTTCCTTTCCAGCCTTGACGAAGGTTTTCAGCCTCAATCGTCATCTCTTTATTCATTTGATTCTGCCTGACCCACTGAGTTCTTCCAGCACCTTGCTTCTCTCTCTGGATTCCAGCATCTGCAGTCTCTTACGTTGTCGTGACCAGGTAAGTTTTTGTTCTCGTGTTGCAAGCAAAGCAACGGCAGGGCAGCAAGTACATTAGGGGAGAGAAGCAGTTCCTTAATTTAGTGTCGCTGACCTGAGCGGTGAAAAAAGTTGGCAGGGCACAGAGAGGTTCCCCTGCATTTCTTCACCATAACACTGGAATCTTTCTTCTCATCCAAGAAGCAATGAGGCCGCCCTTCACCGTGACACTGCAGCACCAGCCTCGATTTACCAGAACGTGATTTCAACCTGTATCTACCCATGTACGGCCTGAGCGATGAGGGAACAGCTGATGTAAATTATATAATAAAAGAAACTGTCACGCACTCAAAGTCCAAGTAATTTTATTATCAAAGTACGTATATGTCACCATATGCTACCCTGAGATTCATTTTCTTGTGGGCATTCACAATAGAACAAAGAAATACAATAGAATCAAGGAAAAATGATCCAAAAAGATTGGCCAACTACCAATGTACAAATACTGGATAGATAGATTGATTGATAGATAAGAGAGATAGATAAATAGATAGATAGATAAGATAGATGGATAGATGAATAGATAGAAGATAATTGATGGATAGATAGATAGATAAATAGATAGATAGATAGATAGATAATTACTGAGAACGTGAATTGTAAGGTACTTGAAAGTGAGTCTGTAGGTTGTGGAATCAGTTCACAGTTGAGGTGAGTGAAGTTATCCACACTAGTTCAGGAGCCTGATGGTTGAAGAGTTAGAACTGTTCCTGAACCTGATGGTGTGGGATCTTAGTGCTCCTGTACCTCCTTCCCGATGGCAGCAGCAAGAAGAGAGCATGTCCTGGATCGTGGGGGTCCTCGTTGGTGGATGCTCCTTGTAAAAGCATTCAAAAGTGGCGAGGACCTTTCCTGTGAGGGACAAGGTACTTTGCAGGCAAGTCAGACGGACAAAATGGACAGCACGCCAGAGAAGCCTGTCAAAAATGGCCGGCAAAATCAGTGCTGCTAATAACAGGATAGTCATGGGGTAACATGAGCTAAAATTGGCTGGTCCCGTTTTACCAAGGACCATCGCAGTTGTTGTAAAGCATGCGCCACCATCCCATCTGTTTGGATCTGAGCCTAAATATGAGAGATGAAAGGTTATTGTTCTAACCCGCTGCGACACCCTGGCCCTTCTCAGAAGCAGGCAAGTCAGAACATGACATGCTGCATGTTTCAGCAGACGCAGGTTATTTTGGAGAACTATGAATCGAGTTGAAAACTAGAACCATTAAAAGGTTTGATTGCTAATAAATTATACTCTGCACAATTTAATGAAGAACTATATTAATATTAAACAGTTACATTAACTGAAATAATTTTGCAGGCTTGGCCATCAACCCAAAGTATTGAATGTCCAGTTTATTGGTTCATGGACAAAACTGACAGCAAGGGAACTGCTTCGCCCCGGTGTTTGTGCCGATCAGGTCTTCACACACAGAGAGTTGTTTATTTTTTATTTATTTATTTTTATTTATTTACAGCATGGAGTACGCCTCTCTGGTCCTTCGAGCTGTGCCGCCCAGCCATCCAATGATCTAGTCCCAGGACAATTTACAATGACCGATTAACCTACCAACCTCTGCGTCTTTGGACTGTGGGAGGAGACTGGAGCACCCAGAGGCAACCAGCGCAGTCACAGGGAGAACGTACAAATTCCCTAAAGGCAGCAGCGGGAATTGAACCTGGGTTACCTGTACTGTAAAGCGTTATGCCAGCCACAACAATACCGTGCCGCTCACAGTACCTGGAATAATGGTGCTTGGATTACACTGCCTGGGGTGGTAGTAGAGGCAGATAAAGTTCAAAGTTCAAAGTTCATTTATTATCAAAGTATGTAAGCCATCCATTAGTCTTGTGAGACCATGGATTTGCGCCTTGGAAGCTCTCCTGGGTGCAAACCTGGGCAAGGTTGTATGGAAGACCGGCAGTTGCCCATGCTGCAAGTCTCCCCTCTCCATGCCACCGATGTTGTCCAAGGGAAGGGCATTAGGACCCACACAGCTTGGCACCGGTGTCGTCACAGAGCAATGTGTTGTTAAGTGCCTTGCTCAAAGACACAACACGCTGCCTCAGCCGAGGCTCGAACTAGCGACCTTCAGATCACCAGACCAACGCCTTAACCACTTGGCCACGCGCCAACATCTAAGTATAGTATCAAAGTATGTATACTATATACAACCTTGAGATTCGTCTCCTTGCAGGCAGCCACAAAACGAAGAAACCCGATAGAATCCATTGAAAGAAAGACCACCAAACACCCAGTGTGCAGAAAAAAAAGCAAACCATGCAAACAATAAAAGTAAGTAAATAACATGCAGAACTGAGGTTCATGAAAGTGAGTCCACAGCCGCAAAGCCAGTCGTCACTGCAGCCAATTCAGGATCCCATTAGTTGCAGGCTACAGCCTTAGCTCCGCGCAGAGACTAGTAAACCTCACCGAGCGGCGAGCTGAACAGCGGCCCATCCCTCACTTCCAGACCCAACATACTGATTTTTTTTGATCTGGCCCGGTGCTTAAATCGGCAAACCTGGCCAGGGACTTTTAAGAGATGTTTGGATAGGCACATGACTGTGAGGAAACTGGAAGGCTTTCGACATAATGTAGGCAGGACAAAATTAGTTTGGTTGGCCAGTTGCTTAGTTACTGAGTTGGTTCAGCACAACATCGTGGGCCTGCTTATGTGCTGTGCTGTTCTACATCCTATGGTCTCCTGTCCAGGTACCGCCTGGTGCAGCCCCCAGGGACGAGGCACGGGAGGTGGATTGGGAGAGAAACAAAGGCACTGTAGCTGTGCTGGAATCTCTGCTGGGATGAGGGCTGGCCCCTGCAAGCCGGTTGTCCTGTTGGTGCTGCTGGAGGGCAAGCTGGATCGCCCTTATCTGCGGCTGACCCAGAGGGAGATGAGGAACTGCTGCGTGCTTGTTCTTGTAGAAACATGGCTCCAGGACAACATCCCACGCACCATCAACCTTCAGGCCCTGCTACTCAGGGACTTGTGCTGATATTATTTTTGTAACTGTGTGTACCATCATAACAATATGTGCTGCGTGCTGTGTGTGACTGTATGTACCGCGCTTTGCACCTTGGTCCCAGAGGGAAACTGTTTCATTTAGCTGTATACACATGTAAGGTTGAATGACAATTAAACTTGAACTTTTCCTGTGCTTATAATTGCACCATCCTGATCCAGCTTCGTGATGAACATGAATTAAAACATATTTATTTCACTTGATTAAGTCTATTGTTCTATTCAGCTGAATACTCTTCTCCGGATACTTCAGATACAGTCTGTAGTTATTAAACATCTGACAGCTTCTTCACAGCAGAGCTAATTAAATAAATTAGATCCAATCAGCCGCAAATATAAACCCTAATAAGCTTTCTAGTATAAAGCATGGGGGAAGGGCTGATTTTGACTTTGACTCAAATGCAAGTGACACAGCATCACCCAGTATATCCAGGAGAACGTAAGCTTTAGCAGCGCCGTACATTCTCCATATGGTATGATTTAAGAACAGTGTTTGCATTTATATGAAGGCTTTTTCTCACTCAAACCTCTCAGGGGTGAAAGGTTTGGGATCTATATCTATGAAAGGGTGTGCTGGCATTTGAACTTTGTGCAGGCAAAATGAATCAATAGGCTCCAAGACCCTGACCTCAATACCGCCTTGTACAATTGGATCCTCGGTTTCCTCGCTTGCAGACCCCAGTCCGTTCGGACTGGCAGCGGCATCTCCTCCACCATCTCCATCGGCACAGGTGCACCACATAGCCGGCTGCTGGTCTAGCAGCATCAGAATCGGACCATGAGGCGAGCGGCCCCGGGTTCGAATCCAGCCGGCCCCTTGCGCGCTTTCCACCCGTGCTGGGTTGGGCATCGAGATAGCGACTCGGCCTCATTAAAAAAAACATGCTAAATAAATGGCAAGGTTGCTTCCCGGCGTGCCCAGAAGGTGCGGAGAAGAATAACAAAAACAAAAACAGGTGCACCATAAGCGTGCGTGCTTAGCCCCTGCTCTACTTTAGTTAAAGTTAAAGTCTGTCCCGAGCCTTTGTGGCCCATCAGGCCGGTGCTTACGCCGGTTTCTGAGGCGTGAAGCGACTGAGAGTCCAAGACTCCCCCCCCACCCCCGCAGATAGGGCAACAGTCTATCGCGAGGTTAACTCCCAGCATTTGCCGGTACCCATTCTCAGCTGGGTGGACTGGAGCAGTGTGCGGTTAAGTGCCTTGCTCATAGACACAACATGCTGCCTTGGCCGAGACTCGAACCCACGACCTTCAGATCGTGAGCCCAATGCCCTAACCACTTGGTCACGCGCCACACCCTGCTCTACTTGCTTTATGTTTAAAACTGTGTGGCTAAGCACAGCTCCAATGCCGTATTCAGGTTTGCCGCCAACACCATTGTCACTGGATAAATCAAAGGTGGTGATGAATCAGCATACAGAAGCGAGATTGAAAGTCTGGCTGAGAGGTACCAGAACTACCTCTTACTCAATATCTGCAAAGCCAAGGAGCTGATTGTTGACTTCAGCAGGAGGGCACCAGAAGTTCATGAGCTAGTCCTCACCGGAGGAACAGAAGTGGAGAGGGTCAAAAACTTCAAATTCCTTGGTGTTATTTCAGAGGATCTGTCCTGGGCCCAGCAAACAAGTGCAATTACAAAGAAAGCATGGCAGTGCCTCTGCTTAGGAGTCTGCGAAGATTCAGCATGGTGTCTAAGACTTTGAAAAACTTCTATAGGTGTGCAGTGGAGAATATATCACCTGGTTGCATCACAGCCTGGAATGGAAATACCAGTGCCCTTGAACAGAAAATCATACAAAAGGTAGTGGATACAGCCCAGTCTATCTTGGGTAGACCTACATTGAGCACGTCTACATGAAACGCCATCACACAAAACCTGCATCCACCATGTGGACCACTCCCCCTCGCTCTCTTCACCATCACCCAGGACATGATCTCTTCTCACTGCCACCATCGGGAAGAAGGTACAGGAGCCTCAGGACTCGCACCTGCAGGATCAGGAACAGTTACCACCCCTCAACCATCAGGCTCTTGAATAAAAGGGGATAGCATCACTCAACTTCACTTGCCCCATCCTTGAAATGTTCCCACAACCCATGGACTCATTTTCAAGGACTCTTCGTCTCATGCTCTTGATATTTATTGTGTATTTATTTATTTATATATTTATTTATTATTTCTTTCTTTTTGTACTTGCACAGTTTGTTCTATTTTGCACATTGGTTTGACACCCAAGTTGGTGAGGTCTTTCATTGATCCTATATCGATTATTATTCTGTTATGGATTTATTGAGTATGTCCACAAGGAAATGAATTTGGCAACACATATGTGGCAAATTTACTTTGAACTTTTGCACATTGACCTAGTGAGTCCAGAGGGAGTATACCAGAATGATCCTAGGAAACTAAGGGTTAATATCTGCAGAGTGTTTGATGGCTCTGAGCCTGTACTCACTGGAGTTTAGGAGAATGAGGGGGATCTCATTAAACCCTGTCGAATGTTAAAAGGCCCAGATGCAAGTCATTGTGTATATTTAAAGTGATTGTTGATTAGAAAGAACATCAAAGGTTATAGTGAGAAGGCAGAAGAATGGGGTTGAGAGGGAAACTAAATCAACCATAATCGAATAGTGGAGCAGACTCAATGGGCTGAATGGCTTAATTTTGCTCCAATCTCTTATGGTGTTACGGGTGCTTAATGAAATTATTTTTTCTGAATGTCGTGGACTGCATATACATGAGTAAGTTTGACGGCAAAGAGACAGGTAACCAGCCAGGACATGTCCTCTTCTCCATCATACTACCATCATGGAGGATGTACAGGAGCCTAAAGATCCACACTCAACAATTCAGAAACATTTTCATCTCCTCCACCATCAGATTTTTGAACAGGCCTTGAAACCGTGAACACTACTTTGTCAAAGACCATAAGACCATAAGATATAGGAGCAGAATTAGGCCATCTGGCCCATCGAGTCTGCTCCATCATTTCATCATGGCTGATCCAATTTTCCTCCCAACCCCTGCCTTAAATATAACATAAAGACTTGGCCTCTACAGCTGTCTGTGGCAAAGAATTCCACAGATTTACCACTCTCTGGTTAAAGAAATTCCTCCCCATCTCCCCTCTATTCTGAGGCTGTGTTCTCTGGTCTTAGATTTTCCCACCATAGGAAATATCCTCTCCACATCCACTCTATCAAGGCCTTTCACCATTCAATAGGTTTCAACAAAGTCGCCCCTCATTCTTCTGAACCCTAGTGAATATCGGCCCAGAGTCATCAAATGCTCCTCCTATGACAAGCCATTCAATCCTGAAATGGTTTTCATGAACCTCCTTTGAAACCTCTCCAGTTTCAGCACATCCTTTCTCAGATAAGAGGCCCAAACCTGATCACAGTACTCCGTGAGTTTGCACTAGTGCTTGGTAAAGCTTTGACAGTACATCCTCACTTTCATATTCTGGTCCTCTTGAAATGAATGCTAACATTGCAATTGCCTTCCTCAGCACAAAGACCAAGATAGAGTGAACAAGGAGAGGATGCTTCCAACAGTGAGGCAGTCTGTGACCAGAGGCCACAGCCTCAGAATAGAGGGATGTCCCTTTAGAACTGAGATGAGGAGGAATTTCTTTAGCCAGAGGATGGTGAATCTGTGGAGAGGGCTGTGGAGACCAAGTCATTGGGTATATTTAAGGTGGAGGTTGACAGGTTCTTGATTAGTCAGGGCATCAAAGGTTACGGGGAGAGAGAATGGGGTTGAGAGGGATAGTAAATCAGCCATGATGGAATGGCCGAGCAGACTCAATGGGCTGAATGGCCTAACTTGGCTCCTATGTCTTAATTCAGCTCTAATGCCTTGTGGTCTTTTATCTGCACTATTTAGTTATTTTGTAATTTATAGTAACTTTATTTATTTAATCTTTTATTGACATACAGCACAGAACAGGCCCTTCCATCCCTTCAAGCCACGCCACCCAGCAACCCCGAATTTAGCCCTATCTGAATCATAGGGCAATTTACAATAATCAGCCAACCTACAAACTGGTACACCCTTGGTACTGTAGGAGGAAACCGAACCACCGGGGGGCGGGGGGGAACACATGTGGTCACGTGCAAACTCCTCCCAGGCACCGGCAGGAATTGAACCTGGGTCGCCTGCACTGTAATCTGCTGTGCTAACCCATTATGCCACCGTGCCACCCCTTTGCTCTAAACTGCTGCTGTTAAATGACAAATTCCATGTCATTTCTGTCAGTGGTAATAAATCCAATTCTGATTCTAACTGGTTAATCCAATTTGGTTGAGAAATTATATCAAGTATACCTGAAAAACTTCCTTTATCTGCCGGGTATTTTCAGCAAATTTATAATTGCTATTGAGAGATCAATCTTTCTAGTTAGCCTCCTCACCCTCCCACCCGCTGAACCGTAAACACTTTAAAACATCTTTCACAATGGTGTTTACATTGTAAATACATGCTGGTATTTATTTATTAACGCAAAGTTTATTCCATATCTGTTCTTTAACCTCAAACTTATCTTCATATAATTCTTTATTCCTTATAATTGTTGAATGTTAGTGTAACACACACAAAATGCTGGAGGAACTCAGCAGGTCAGGCAATATCTATGGAGAGAATTGGAAAGGAAGGGGGAAGAAACCAGAAGCAGAAGTGGTGGGGGGGATGGGGAAGTTGGCAGGTGATAGGTGAGACCAGGTGAGGGGGATGCAGTGAGACACTGGCAGGTGATAGGTAAATCAGGTGAGGGGGACGAAATGAGGCACTGGGAGGTGATAGGTGAGATCAGGTGAGAGGGAAAGTGGGTTGGTGGGGGAGCGGGGATAAAATGGAACACTGGAAGCTGATAGGTTAGACCAGGTGAGGGGGAAGGTGAGTGGGCAGGTGAGGGGGATGCAGTGTGACACTGGCAGGTGATAGGTGAGACCAGGTGAGGGAAAAGGGAAAAGGTGGGTGGGTGGTGGAGGGGGTTGCAGTGAAACACTGGTGAGTGATAGGTGAGACCAGGTGAGGGAAAAGGGAAAAGGTGGGTGGGTGGTGGAGGGGGTTGCAGTGAAACACTGGGGAGTGATAGGTGAGACCAGGTGAGGGGGATGCAGTGCGACACTGGCAAGTGATAGGTGAGACCAGGTGAAGGGGAGGAGGAATGAAGTAGAAGCTGGGAGGTGATAGGTGAGACCAGGTGAAGGGGAGGAGGAATGAAGTAGAAGCTGGGAGGTGATAGGTGAGACCAGGTGAGGGGGAAGGTGGGTGGGTGGGGGAGGGGGGATGAAGTGAGAAGCTGGGAGGTGATAGGTGAGACCAGGTGAGGGGGAAGGTGGGTGGGGGAGGGGGATGAAGTGAGAAGCTGGGAGGTGATAAGTTGGAAAAGGTGGGGGCTAAAGAAGAAGAAATCTGTTAGGAGAGGAGAATGGACCATAGGTGAAAGGGAAGAAAGGGGGGACCAGGGCAAGTTGATAGCCGGGTGAGGAGAAAAGAGGGGGTTAAGAAGGGAACTTGAATGGGGAATAGAAAAGGACAGAAGGGGTGGTGGAGAAAGCATTTTGTGTGTGTTACTCTGGATTTCCAGCACCTGCAGGATCCCTTGTGTTTATGATTGCTGAATGTTGTTGTACTTTATTAAGAACCTCCAGCACCCAGGGCATGCCCTTTTCTCACTGTTACCATCAGATAGGAGATACAGAAGACCGAAGTCACACACACAGTGATTCAGGAACAGCTTCTTCTCCTCTGCCATACGATTCCTAAATGGACAATGAAACTTTGGACACTACCTCACTTTTTTTAATATACAGTATTTCAGTTTTTGCACATTTTTAAAATCTATTCAATATGAGTAATTGATTTACTTGTTTATTTATTATTATGTTTTATTTTATTTACTTTTTTTTCTCTCTCTGCTGTTACATTGAACTGCTGCTGCTAAGTTAACAAATTTCATGTCACATGCCGGTGATAATAAACCTGATTCTGAATTCTGATTCTGATTCCTTTTGTTAGATGTCCCACCAACACACACGGCAAATTCCAAATACATGTAAATATATATAGCAAATCAAATTGACCCTTGACCCTGCTGGCAGGATCAAGGGTCAACCTGAATTAGTTGTGTGGAATTAGTGGTGTGGTGAGGCCTCAAAGACTCTGGTGTATTATACACTAACCAAAGTCAAATCACTTGGAAAATAGGGCATTGGAAAAAAAAGTCACTGAATCTTATCCTAATGAAAACAGCTGCGTATAAATTATGTGCACAGAACCAATTTCACAGTAGTGAATTCACCAAGCATGATTGACTAAAGAATTATCCAATCACCGCCAATCTGCGGGCTGTGACCTCATCGTTTTGGGCCAAGAATTGGCTATTTATGGACACTTTGACAAAATGATCAAACTATTGGCCTAGCAACCAGAGATCCGGAAACAGGAGTTCAAATCTGACAGGCTCAAAGTGTGTCGATGCGACAGGCCTCAGGACCTAGAGCGAGGGATGGGCCGATGTTTGCACAATTTAAACTCCGGGCCAGGTGTCAGCCCCAGAACCGAGAGCTGGACCAGTTCTGTTCATGACTCTGCGACGATTACCCCACTCTTAGCTGCACGGATGCTGAGGCTCTGGCCTACTCCGGCTGCTCCAGGTTCCGTGTCCGTGAGGTCCACTGTATGATGACCTGAGCCTGAGGCTGTGGCCTGCTCTGGGCTTCGTGTTTATGGCCTGAATGTTCTTTCATTCTGAATGCTGTTGCTTGCTTTTATTGTTTGTACTGCTGTAGCGTGGATGAAATCACTGGAGAGACAGAGTCACTGGTAGATACAAAGCAGCTTCTTTATTTGACACAGCAAGGTACAGCAGACATCATACAGACGGAGACACTTTCGGTAGAGAGGTCTGCTAGCCCAATGTGGGCTCGATATTTATATGCTAAAGACAAGGACAACCGCTACTTAAAAAGTTATAGACAATGCTTCCTTTTGAAGCTACATACAAAACATCACACCTTCTGACTTCATCCTTTCCATCCGATGCCAACGTGCCTGGGTTGGTATCCACAGCCATTAGGAATGCAAGTTAAATCCACAATACATTTATTTGGCATTTTACGTGCTAACATAGAGGACAATTAATATTATAAAGTATAGGTAATACTGTCTTCGAAACTACCTGTAAACTTCACACTTCCATACGCAGCATCTGGCTAGTATCCCGATATTCACAACTTTTAGGAAGCGCATTGCTGTGAACTCAATCCACAGTACTTTGGCAAATAGAAGATTGGTGGCCAGAGTCATTTAAGTGTAAATGAATCATCTACCCAAAACTCACTCTAACAGTACAATTTGTGTTTTTTCCTATCTCTGCATATTAGGTGTTTGTTGTTTTTTTATGAATAGGTTTTTACAAGTTTCTTATTTTATGGCTGCCTGTGAGGCGACACATCTCAAGGTTGTCTAATTTACGCATCCTTTGATAATGAATGTAATTTGAACTCTGTCAGATGGGGAGTTTCAGTTTAAAGAAGGAAATCTGGTCTGAGGTAACACGATTTTTTTTAAACTCTCCTGGATCCCTTACAACCTTCTGGGAAGGAATTCCGCCTTCCTTACATTGGCTAGCCCACATGGGAGGGTTATGAAGATGTATGGTCCAGGTGCAAGTTGCTGGGACTAGGCATGGACTAGATGGGCCAAAGGGCCTCTTTCTGTGCAGTAGAACTCTTTGTGATCTGCAGATTTACCACTGTAGTAGCCTCATAATAATTTTGTGGCCATTTCCCTCAGGAGACTGAAGAAATTCAGCATGTTTCCCTAGACCACTACCAATTTTCTAGGTGCTCTATAGAAAGGAACTTCTCCAGATATATCGCGGCTTGGTATGGAAACTGCTCGGAGGAAACTGCAGCATCTCGGACACAGTTCAGCACATCATCAAGACCAGCCGCCCGTCCATCGACTCCGTCTACACTTCTCAGTGCCTCAAAGATCCCTCCATCTCAGAACATTCTCTTGTCTCCCTCCTCCCACCAGGCAGGAGAGACAAAACCCTGAAAATGCCTACCACCAGACTTCAGGACAGCTTCTATCCCGCTGTTGTGAGACCATTGAATGTACCTCTTGTACAACAAGATAGAATCTTGACCTCACAATCTACCTCACCATAGCCCTTGCACTTTATTATCTGTCTGCACTTTCTCTGTAATTGTGACACTTTATTCCACATGCCCACTCTCCCCACCCATCGGGGTATCATCAGAAAGCACTGTCTAAAAGAAAACAACACCTATTATTGAAGATGGCCACAATTCAGGCCATGCCATCTTCTCACAGCTGCCATCAGGCAGGAGGAACAGAAGCTTGAAGTTCCCAGCTACTTGCCTTCAACCATTCAGTTCTAAAACCATCCTGGACAGCCCTAACCACTATAGTTCAGCAATGCGATGACACTTTGATCACTTTGCACCTAAATGCACTTTACCTGATCTAATTATGTTCTTTATTTTAAAAATCGTATAGAATTTCTGTTTAATTCATATTTTTTCTTGTGAATGCTGCTTCTGATTCCACATGCCTGTGATGCTGCTGCAAATAAGTTTTTTTTATTGCACCTGTGCACTCATCAACTTGAGCACAAGACAAAAAACTCAACTCTTGACACTTACTATCTCGATGCACTGATGCAGTGAAATGATCTGTATGGATGGCTTGCAAAGCAAAGTTTTTCATTGTACCTCAGTTGTCATCATCATTATGTGCCGGGACATATGACATCATCATTACGTGCCATGTCTAATGACATAGGCGATCATGTTCTTTCCATGAACATGATTCTTCTTGGTCAATTTTTCTACAGAAGTGGTTTGCCATTGTCTTCTTCTGGGCAGTGTCTTTTCAAGATGGGCAACCCCAGCCACAGTCAATACTCTTCAGAGATTGTTCAAAGTTCAAGGTAAATTTTATTTTTGAAGTACATATATGTCACCACATACAACCCTGAGATTCTTTTTTCCTGCGGAAATTCGCAGCAATCTTATATAATGGAAGATCAAGAGAGCACGGAAGACAACATACTGTGCAAATGGAAATATAAATTAATAGCAATAAATAACAAGAGAATAAAATAACAAGGTAAAGAGTCCATAAAGTGAGGTCATTGTTTGTGGGAACACTTCAATAGATGAGTGTAGTTATCCTCTTTTGTTCAAGAGCCTGATGGTTGAGGGGTAGGAACTGTTCTTGAACCTGGTGGTGTGAGCCCTGAGGCTCTTGTACCTTCTACCTGATGCCAGCAGCGAAAAAAGAGCATGATGTGCATAGTGTGTATCTTTGATGATGGATGCTGCTTTCCTACGACAGCGTTTCATGTAGGTTGTCTGCCTGGCGTCAGTGGTCGCATACCCAGGACGTGATATGCACCAACTGCTCATACGACCACCCACCACCTGCTCCCATGGCTTCACGTGACCCTGCTCAGGAGGTTGAAGCAGGTGCTACACCTTGCCCAAGGGTGACCTACATGCTAGTGGAGGGAAGGGGTGCCTTACACCTCCTTTGGTAGAGACGTATCTCCACCCCGCCTCCCATGTACCTCAGTACATGTGACAACAATAAAGTGGTTTGCCAATCTGCTTGCTCCATGAGTGCTGTCCAAGTCCTGTGACGATATTCAGAAACGGAGTTAGCCACTCCGGTTTGGTCTGCCATTCACTGAGATCACAGCAGGTCTGAATTTGAATAGAGAGGGCCACTGGTTTCAGTGCTTGAACTGAGGTGTAATACCCTGTATAATTCAGTGTTTGTACCAAGGTGCACCACCCTTTACAATTCAGTGTTTGAACCAAGGTGTAACAACAAATTACAATTCAGTGTTTGAACCAAGGTGCAACAACAAATTACAATTCAGTGTTTGAACCAAGGTGCAACAACAAATTACAATTCAGTGTTTGAACCAAGGTGCACCACCCTTTATAATTTAGTGTTTGAACCAAGGTATGACGCCCTTTCCTCCAAGGGAATTACAATCTTGTCGTAGGGTTTGGAGGCTTGCGTGCCTCAATGACCTGGAGAGCTATGTTGGCTGGAGTCAGGGCTTTGTGCTTTGGCTCTTGGTAGGGTCACCCATGCCAAACAGGTCAAAGGGTAGAGGCTGGACTAAGAGTGGTCCACCGGTCCTCCAGGTTTGGGGATTCAGCTCGGAGTTAACAACTCCGGTCAAAAAAATTGTTATGGAATCTCTTCAAACTCCTAATGAAGTATAAATGCTGTCTTGCTTTCTTTGTAGCTGCATCGATATGTTGGGACCAGGTTCGGTCCTCAGAGATCTTTACACCCAAGAACTTGAAACTGCTCACACTCTCCACTTCTGATCCCTCTGAGGATTGGTGTGTGCTCCTTCGTCTTTCCCTTCCTGAAGTCCACAATCAGCTCTTTCGTCTTACTGACGTTGAGTGCCAGGTTGTTACTGTGGCACCACTCCACTAGTTGGCATATCTCACTCCTGTACGCCCTCTCGTCACCATCTAAGATTCTACCTGCAATGGTTGTATCATCAGCAAATTTATAGATGGCATTTGAGCTACACCTAGCCACACAGTCATGGGTATAGAGAGAGTAGAGCATTGGGCTAAGCACACATCCCAGAGGTGCGTCAGTGTTAATCATTAGCGAGGAGGAGATATTATCACCAATCTGCACAGATTGTGGTCTTCCGGTTGTGATGTTCCTAAAGCATCTCATCCAAAGCAATGGTGCTGATCTATGGGGTTAGGCAGAATAATAGTCCAGTAAGGACTAGATGGGCTGATAGGCCTGTTTCTGCTCTGCATGACTCTACAGTACACATAGGTTCACTGGCATTGCACAGGAAAGCAATCAAAAATGACAGTATGTTTTCAAAGGATTTGCATCCCCAAAATTTTCCTCTCAATATTGCCAAGCTGTGGAGCCTATCTAATATAAGCATTTGTTTCTAGTCTACGTGGCCAGAGACTGCAAATTATGTCCCTGGTCCCTCTTTGGAAATACGCAATCTCGTACATCACTATCCTCTAAATGAGGCCTCTGCCAGTCAGGATTGACCATGGAAACTGCGTCCTAGCTGTCTAGCTATGCAAGCCTGGGCAGTACGTTATGGAGAGCAAGCTGTTGCCCACGTAGCAAGCTCCCCCTCTCCACACATCTGCTGAACCCAAAGGAACAGCAGAAGTCGATACAGTTCGGCACCAGCAGCATCGCAGGAGTTGCCAGTCAGCATTGAACTCAACGTAGGACTGCCTTAGGGACTCCAGCTCCGGATTTTTCCCTCGGGGTTTACTCCCAAAGCCTTCCCCTTGAGTGGGTCCAGTGGAGGTCTGAGAACTGAGCTTTCCTTCTCTTAGGTGAGCTGCCCACCACAGCTGACGAGCCCCATCTGCCCGAAGCAACTGGTTTTAAGGTGCCAGTAACCCGCTTTTGTACCACCTTCTGTCAGTAAAAATGGTTCTGCTGAGCACTTGAGCTAAGCGCCATGTGAAAGTCAAGAGCTGGACCTGGTTGTCAGAGGCTATTATAGATGCACGCCATTGGGAGCACTTAATAGGTAGTGGGAGCTTGTCCCCATTACCAACCGTGGCTATAACAACCTTAAGGAAACACTCCTCTAATTACAATGTTAGAAATGAAACTATGTGGACAAGGATGATGCACTGCATTGCATTAGAAGTGTAGAACTATACCGCATAGAAACAGGCCCTTCAGCCCACAACATCTATGCTGGCCATTACACCAATTGATACTTGTTTGCATTATAGAGCCATAGAAACAGGTCCTTTGGCCCATCTAGTCCATGCTGTAACCATTTAAACCACCTAGTCCCATTGACTTGCAGCAGGACCACAGCCCTCCATACCTCTCCCATCCATGTCCCTATCCAAACTTCTCTTCAATGTTAAAATCGAACTCACATGCACCACTTGTGCTGGCAGCTCGTTCCACACTCTCACCACCGTCTGAGTGAAGGAGTTTCCCCTCGTGTTCCCCTTAAATTTTCACCTTTCTCCCTTAACTCATGAAATCTAGTTGTAATCCCACCCAACCTCAGTGGAAAAAGCTTAATTGAATTTACCCTATCTATACCCCTCATAATATTGTATCCCTCTATAAAATCTCCCTCCATTAATTCTGTAATCCTTTATTCAGATTGGGCATCACAGTAGCTTAGTTGTCAGCACAACGCTTTACAGTGCAATTGACCCGGGATCAATTCCCGCCGCTGCCTGTAAGGAGTTTGTACGTTCTCCCCGTGACCACGTGGGTTTCCTCCAAGTGCTCCGATTTCCTCCCACAGTCCAAAGGCGTACCAGTTGGCAGGTTAATTGGTTATTGTAAGTTGACCCATGATTAGGCTAGGGTTAAATTGGGGGAATGCTGGGGGGTGCCTCTGGAAGGGCCTATTCAGCGCAGTATCTCAATAACAAATCTGTGAAGGGAAGTAAACAGTTGACAGCCCTAAAATATCAACTGTTTATTCGCCTCCATAGATGCTGCCTGACTTTCTGAGTGCCTAAAGCATTTTGTGGTGTGTCTGTTGTTCACAATATCCAGCATCCACAGAATCACTTGTGTCTGTTTAGATCAGGGTCAGGGTTCAGTGGCATCAAGTGCAAGGCAACTGGGGATTCTTCACTGCTGCAGCCTTCCCCGCCTTCACTGCCGCTGTGATGTCATCATTTTCCTCCAATCTCCACTGAGAGGTTTTGGTTGGATGCTCTTTATCTGGAATCTCCCCCTTGTCCTTGTAGCCATGGGTAACCCTACCAGGAGCTAAGCAGCAGATGGCTAAATTTCAGGTGGCATTGCTCCCGGGTTCTTTGGGAGCTCAGGCCTCTCCACCACAACGAGGTGACGGTCCTTGGGTTAGTGAGTTTTGAGCATGCTATGTTGGCGCCAGAAATTTACAGACAGACACCAGCACAACCTTGGACTGTGTTGGTGGTTGACACAAATGACGCACTTCACTGTATGTTACGGTGTACATGTGACAAATGAAGCAAATCTCTCTGTGACCCAGCTGAAGCCCTGCAATATCCCAGCCACAAGGTCATCTTCTGTGTCATCTGGGACAAGTAGAACCAGCACTTAGTGGGTGACACTTGGTGTTTGCACACAGGGACTCTATGCGCTGCTAAATTTGCGTTTATGTCAGGTTGATATTTTTAAAGATATCTGCCCACCCAATATGTAAAAGACCGACAGGACAATGGTCAAGCTGTTCCCCAGAACACCGAGCCGGGAATCATAGGAAGCTAATCTTAGACTAGTCAAGGATCCAAATCCACCGAGCCAGCTTGGCCAACCGTTCAGTCTGAACTCGCAGGTTAGTGACACTGTGGAAGCGTGGGTGTTATTGGACACACTGCAGGGCTCTTGATTAGTGATGGAATATTCAAAAGAATAATCAGTCCAAGGGAAGGAAAACAATAGAGGAAGAAACTTTATTTTCAAAGTTCAAAGTAAATTTACTATCAAAGTACCTATTATAATCATTGTTAGCTGTCATGTTGTATGATGTCAGTATTATGTGTCGTGTCATATGATGTGGGCAACCATAGTCTTTCCATGATCATGATCGTTCTTGGCAAATTTTTCTACAGAAGTGGTTTGCCATTGCCTTCTTCTGGGCAGTGTCTTTACAAGACCGGTGATCCCAGCCATTATCACTACTCTGTCAGAGACTGTTGCCTGGCGTCAGTGGCCGCTTAACCAGGACTTGTGACATGCACCAGCTGCTCGTACGACCATCCACCACCTGCTGCCATGGTCACTTGACCCTGATCGGGTGGGGGTGAGGATCTAAGCAGGTGCTACACCTTGCCCAAGGGTGACCTGCAGGCCAGTGGAGAGCAGGAGCATGTTTCACCTCCTTTGGTAGAGACGTATCTCCACCCCGCCACCCAAAGTACCTATATGGCACCAAATGCTACCCTGAGATTTATTTTCTTGCAGGCATTCACAGCAGGACAAAGAAATACAATAGAATCAATATAAAGCTACACACAAAGACGGACAAACAACCAATGTGCAAAAGAAGACAAACTATGCAAGTAACAAATAAATAAATAAATAATACTGAGGACATGATTTGTAGAGTCCTTAAATTGGTTCCATAGGTTGTAGAATCACATCAGTGTTGGGGTTAGTGAAGGTTTCCACTGTGGTTCATGAGCCTGATGGCTGAGGGGCAATAACTGTTCCTGAACCTGGTTGTGTGAGACCTAAGGCTCCTGTTCTTCCTTCTCAACGGCAGCAGCAAGAAGAGAGCACGGCCTGGATGTTGGGGTCCTTGATGATGGATGCTGCTTTCTTGTGATAGGACTCCTTGTAGATGTGCTCAATGGTGGTGGGGGTTGCTTTTCCTGGGATAGGCTGGGCTGTTTATAGGGTGCCTCCAGTACCTTCTCTGGCAGCTCATTCCAAATACCACTTTAGATTATGAGAACATGCAGTCCTCTTTTATTGTCATTTAGTAATACATGCATTAAGAAATGATACAATATTTCCTCCGGTGTGATATCACAGAAACACAGGACAGACCAAGACTGAAAAAAACTAACAAAACCACATAATTATAACATATAGTTACAACAGTGCAACAATACCATAACCTGATGAAGTCCATGAGCACAGTAAAAGTTCAAAGTCTCTCAAATGTCCCATATTTCACGCAGACGGGAGAAGGAAGAAAAACTCTCTCTGCCGTACCCGACCACGGTCCGACTCTGAATCATCCGAAAACTTTGAGCTCGGATCAGCTCTCCGACACCAAGCACTGAGCACCATCTCTACCCCAGCGATTCGACCTCCATCTCAGTCGCCAACAGCAGGCAAAGCTGGGGATTTTGAGGCCTACCCTCCGAAAGATTCCCAACCACACGGTAACGACAGCAGCGAACGAGCGTTTCAGAAATTTCTCCAGATGTTCCTCTGTGCTTTCACATCCGTCTCCATCAAATCGGAATTGTGCATGGCCCCTATTTAACAGATACGGTATCGTTTTTCACCGGAGGGCTGCGCACACGCGACGTGCTGCTTCTCTCTCCTCCCGCCTCACATTAATTACTATTAATGTGAAAAATCTTTCTTTCAGATCACCTTTAAACCTCTTCCCTCTCAACATATAGACAACCCTATAATGGGAAACAGTTTCTTGCTATCAACCTATCTCATCACTGTCATTGTGTGCCATGTTGTATGACATCATCATTATGTGACGTGCCAAATGACATCATCATTATGTGCTGTATTGTATGATGTGGGCGATCATGGTCTTTCCATGGCCATGATTGTTCTTGGCAAATTTTTCTACAGAACTGGTTTGCCATTGTTTTCTTCTGGGCAGTGTCTTTACAAGATGGGTGACCCCACAGCCATTATCTCCAGAGATTGTCTGCCTGGCGTCAGTGGTTGCATAACTAGGGCTTGTGGTTCTGGTTTCTAATCTACGTCTGCATGGGGCCACTGAACATCAAAGGAAGCTATTCAGGGGGAGAAGCAGCAGAGGGAGATGATGGGCTGGTAAGGAGATAGGGTGAGAGAGGGAAACAGTAATGGGGAATGGTGAAGTTGTCAAGGGGGAGGCAATTACCAGCACTTTGAGAAATTGATGTTCATGCCATCAGGTCGGAGGCTACCCAGACGGAATATAAGACGTTCTCCTCCAGTCAGAGTGTGGCCTCTTTGTGACAGTAGAGGAGGCCATGGACTGACATGTCGGAATGAGAATGGGAAGTGGAATTAAATTGGGTGGCCACTGGGAGATCCCGCTTTTCCTGGCGGATGGCGAAGCGATCTCCCAATCTACGTCAGGTCTCACCGATATACAGGAGGCCACACCGGGAGCATCAGATGCAGTAGATGACCCCAACAGGCTCACAAGTGAAGTGTCACCTCACCTGGAAGCACCGTTTGGGGCCCTGAATGGTTGGGAGGGAACAGGTGTAGGGGCAGGTATGGCACTTGTTCTGCTTGCAAGGGTAAGTGCCAGGAGGGAGATCAGTGGGGAGGGACAAATGGACACGGGGTTGGCGTAGGGAGCGATCCCTATGGAAAGCAGAAAGTGGGGGGGGAGGGAAAGGTGTGCTTGGCAGTGGGATCCCTAACCCCTCCCCACGTCACACACACATGCACAGACACCATTGATTCCAGAATGTTGTTAAAAATATCCATCAGGCAACAGAGGAATGCTACTCACTTAATCTCAATAAACCTGGCAGCCCTCTCAAGGTCAGGACGTTACCACTGCTCTTTCTCACACATCTTCGCATTTGTTACCTTTCTCAAGGACTTGTTAATTTCCTTCCAGCTGCCACTCCGAATAATGCTCTATTATATATGCAGAAAATTAGGTTGCTCCTTTTAAAACGTAAAATGCTTATTACTATATCTCCTGACAGCAGCAGAAAAGCCACTTTCATTTGTATAAACCTTGTTCAAACATAGAATCATGAATATTTCATTTCTCCTGGATTTTCAGAATCAAAATGAGTTCATGAGCGAGCAAGATCATTCACAAATTATTGAACTCAGAATACTCATCAAATTTCAGCTCATTGTGAATTATTACAGAAATACCTCACAAGAATGGATGTTCCCAGCATAAAGGAAAAACCGTGTTTCAGGGACGTGGCAAGGAGTTTTATTAAATATCACGGGCGTGTCACCCCAGGTAAAGCGCCACGTAAGAAACAAGTCTTGACTGCCATTAACAACTTGAGCAGATGACTAATGATCACTGCGTTAAGGGCCATAACAGCTCACAATTCCACAGCCAGCTTGGCCAAGACATCAAAGAGTGACGTCAGAGACAGAGAGAGGGAATTCATACAACAAAGGAACGAGCTCAGAATTGCAGAGGAAACAATAATTCCCTTCAGCCCATCTGGTTCATGCCGTCGAATTGTTGAAAAATTCTATTTGTTGTTTAGGGAAGGAAATCTGCCACCTTTACCCAGTCTACCTGGATTTTCTGTAGATAAAGTCACACACAAGAGGTTATGGGGCAACATTTAAACACATGGCATTGGGAATATTATACTGAAAGTTGATCGACAAATGGGGAACAGCAAGCAGGAATATATAGATCTTTTTTAAGATGGCAAGCAGTGACAACAGTCATAGTGATAGTCATACTTTATTGATCTCGGGGGAAATTGGTTTTTGTTAAAGTTGCACCATAAATAATTAAACAGTAATAAAACCATAAATAATTAGATAGTAATATGTAAATTATGCCAGGAAATAAGTCCAGGACCAGCCTATTGGCTCAGGGTGTCTGACCCTCCAAGGGAGGAGTTGTAAAGTTTGATGGCCACAGGCAGGAATGACTTCCTATGACGCTCTGTGTTGCATCTCGGTGGAATGAGTCTCTGGCTGAATGTACTCCTGTGCCCAACCGGTACATTATGGATGTAAAAATTAAATCTATGTCAAGAGTGTGGGATTAGGTATGGTTTTGTTATAAGTATCATCCATTGTAATAATGATTAGTGAGGCACAGAGGATCTGTATTATTGGTGAGTAACTTCTATTGTCTCAACTGAAAAGCACGTGGGTTCACAAACTAACTACCTGTGTGCACACCCACTGAGATTCCCTTGCCCTCCAGGAGCAGTCAATGAACCTGCAAAAGGGGTCTATGTTGGCCGGGCGTTCCTCGTGGTTCTGATCTCCATGTGTTTGTGGGGTCTTCCTTATCCGTGATGGCTGGCCTCTCGTTGCTGGAGAGTGATCGCTCCTTCGTGTCTGGAGGTCCTGGCTCTTATAGTGTTGCTCATCAATTGAAATGATGGAACTCCATCCAATTGGCTCAAGGTCACCGGACCTTCCTGGGTCACCTTCTTACTCCCCATTGTACAAGACTACAACCAACGTTGTTTCATAGTTCTGCCCACTCCAGCTTTGTGTATTTGTGTCTCTCAAAGCTGACTAGTCCAAAATGGTTAAATGAGGTGACCCAGACAGAATCTAACAAGATTACAAATTGCTTCTTTGGTAGGTCTGACATTTCACATAATAAGTAGCTACTCATCTGAGAATGGTCTCAGATTTAGCAGGTTATTTGGACGCTTCTTGTGTCCACATTCAATTGCTCTGATTAGATTGTCCCAGAGCAAGATTCAGTTCAGAGTGCACAAAATGGTGGTGGGGGGGCTGTTGTCTGCTTCCCCTGTCCCTGATTAGACTGTAGTTTCTTCTGGCCAACAGTTTTAGTTATGAGAAGGATGCATTGAAGCTTCAAGGTGATTTAGATAAAACAAGTGAGTTGGCAAATAGATTGACCGATACACCATAAAGCAGACAATATAAGAAGAGACAGAAGTGACTGCAGGTCATAAAGTTGCTAGGGCATATTCTGGAGTTATGGTGTATCATAAATATTAATTTCAACAGCAACCAGTCTTCAGATCTGAATGTGGATTGTAGATTGAAATTAAGATGCAGCTCAGAATAATGGTCTTCCTAAAGCTGCGGACTGGGGTCAATTGCAGGCCAGGAAACGTCCCATTGACCTGAGATGTCTGCATATGCATGAATGCAACTCAGAGGCAGTAGTGATTAACATTCAGTCTCGGGTGCCTGGAGGGTTGGTGTGAAGACCGAAGTGTTTGAAAATTATATGTAACTTAAATGAAGCATTGTCAACCAAAAGTATTGAAGTAAGCAATGTCATTGTAGCTATTGAAAATGTATTGAATTACCATTGATTCTAAAGGCTGTAAAAATGGGATGTACTTTGAGTTTTGGAGGCTTCTTCCTAGAATGTCTCCAGTATGATTCCTCCTTGTTTTGCTGAATAAAGACTTCTATATCCACCAGCTTCAGTGTCTCCCAGAGATTTTGTTCACATTCACAACAGGCCCGTATTCCTCGAAATATTTCCTATTCATGTACCTTTTCACAAGTCTTTTAAATGTTACTAAGTACCTGGCCCAACCACTTCCTCTGGCAGCTCATTCCACATACACACCACCTTTGTGTATAAAAGTTGTCCCCCCCCTTGAGTTCCTATTAAATCTTTCCCCTCTCATTTTAAATCTGTGTTCTTTAGTTCTTTATTCCTCAAGCCTGGGAAAAAGACTGAGTGCATTTACCATCTCTATGCCCTTCCTGATTTTATACACCTTTATAAGTTCACCCCTTAGTCTCCTGCACTTCAAGGAAAAAGTACTGGATTGTCCAAACTCTCCCTGTCATTCAGCCCCTCGAGTCCTGGTAACCTCCTTGTCGATCTTTTCCACACTCTTTCCAGTTTAGTAACATCCTTCCTATAGCAGGGCGACCAAAGCTGAACTTAATTCTCCAAGTGTGGCCTCACCAGCGTCTTGTGCAACCGCACCATGACTTCCCAAGTTTTATACTCACTGGCCTGACTGATAAAAGCCCTCTTCACCACACTGTCTACCTCTCTGGACCAACAGCTCTACAGCCTTGGGCCTGTACTTGCTAGTGTCCAGAAGAATTTGGGTAAGAAAGGCAAATGGCAATGTTAGCCTTAATTTCAAAGGGACTAGAATATAAAAGCAAAGGTGTAATGCTGAGGATTTATAAGGCAGTGGTGAGGCCTCACTTGGATTATTGTGAGCAGGTTTTCTTTTCACAGAAAGGATATGCTGATATTGGAGACGGTTCAGAGGAAGTTCGCAAAAATGTTTCCAGGACTGAAAGGCTTGTTATCTGAGGAGAAATTGATGGCTCAGGGCCTGTACTCACTGGAATTCAGAAGAATGAGGGGGGATCTCATTGAAACCTATCGAATACTGAAATGTCTCGATAGAGTTCATGTTGAGAGGACGTTTCCTATGGTGGGGGAGTCTAAGACCAGAGGGCACAACTTCAGAATAGAGGGACGTCCATTTAGAACAGAGATGAAAAGCAATTTCTTTTGAAAGAGATTGGTGAATCTGTGGAATTTATTGAAAAAAGTAAATAGAACTCGGATCCACAGTGGAGGAACTACCACACGGAACATCCTCCCAAACATATAGGATTGAGCTCTGACAACAAACAGAAGCCAGAACCCCACCAAACAACACAGTGAAAAACCCCACAGAAATATCGCCAGCTGAGGCACTGCTTGACAGACGGAAGTGGTGCACTCTCAAAAAAGCGGGAGCGGGAGTTTGTAGGACGGGAGACAATATGGTGAAGTGGGGTTTAAAGACCAGCGAATCCTGAGAGTGTGGCGAAAGGGTGCAGAACATTGAACACGTTCTGCGCAGCTACCCACTCTCACTTGATTTAGCTGACACTGACCTGCTCAGCATCAACCAAACAACACTGGAGTGGTTGGCTGTCTGGTGTGGCAAGCTATGATGATGATTAGCACAGACGACGATGGAGACCAACACACTGGGTATATTTAAAGTGGAGGTTGTTAGGTTCTTGAATAGTCCAGATGTCAAAGGTTACCGGGAGAAGGCAGGAGAATGGGATTCAGTGAGATAGTAAATCAGCCATGATGAAATGCCAGGGCAGACTTGATGGGCTGAATGCCCAAATTCTGCTCCTTTGACTTATGATCTTCCTCCAAGAGGACCACAACCTTGTCATAGGGTTTGGAGGATTGCTTGCTCAATGATGCGGAGAGCATTGTAGGCTGGAGTGAGGGCCTTGTCCTTTAGCTCTTGGCAGGGTCACCCATGCCAAACAGGTCAAAGGGTAGAGGTCAGACCAAGAGTGGTCCACCGGTCCTCCAGGTTCGGGGATTCAGCTCCGGGCTAACAACCCTGTGACCGGTCAAAAAACAATTGCTATGGAAACTGCAATGAGGTCTCCTTCATTGCAGCCCTAAACACCGGCAGCATAACGGCAAGAGGCAAGTGAGTCTTATGGTCTTGAGGTTTGAGCGCCTAGAACAGTCGCCAGGGTAACCAATTCAATTGTGGGATTGAAAATTAATGTTTAAAATATGCAGCTGATGGGGCACCAAATTGCAGTCAGCTGTGGAACAGGACCCGCTGTCTGATCCCGGTTCAGTGCGGATCCCTGGCACACGCCAACTGCGATCTCAGAAACCAATCACAATGAACCTCGACAGACAGCTAACCAGGAAGAACAAAGGAAGTATGCTTAATTAGCTTATAAAGTATAATACAGAGTGCTAAATCTTGTATGTTCTGATCTTGAAGTTGAATCATTTTAAAATTACTTATTTTTGAAATATTCATGAGGAAATTACAATACGTAGTCATAAAATTAGCTTAAGGTCCAATAGTTTGCTGAGCAGTAATTATAGTTTAGCACATCGTATTAAAAACCTACACAGACTGATGTGCATGCTTTTAGGGTCTTATAGAGCAAGAGAAGTTGAAATGATTTCTACTAATTGTAGTGGAATGGTAAAAGATACACAACTGTCATGCCATTCTCATATTAAAACTCACGTGGATAGAAATTATTCTTTATAAAAATGGAAAATGCGAGTGTTGTTATAATGACTATCACAATATTAGGCCACAATATTGTCTTTCTCAAAGTGCGGTGTCATGGGGCGGCATGGTAGCGTAATGGTTAGCACAATGCTTTCCAGTATCAGCGACCCGGGTTCAATACCTGCCACTGCCTGTAAGGTGTCTCTGTACATTCTCCCTGTGACTACTTGGGTTTCCTCTGGGTGCTCTGGTTTCCGGTTGGTAGGTTCATTGTACTGTGGTTAAGCTAGGATTAAACCAGGGACTGCTGTGCGGCGTGGTCCGGGGTGCTGGAAGGGCCTTTTCCGCTCTGTGCCTCAATAAATAAAAAAAAGATTTGATCTGTATGAACAAAGATTCAAAGTACATTTACAAACCTGAGCTTCATCTTCTCACAGACAGCCACGAAACAAAGAAATCTATGGAACCCGTTCAAAGAAAAATATCAAACCTCCATTGTGCAAAGAACAAATCGTGCAAATGACAGAAAAAGAATGAGCGGAAGACATAGAATATAAAACATCAAACCACAGGTCATCAAAACAGTCCGGGAATATTGCGTTTAGTTCAATCCATCATTCATTGACTGCTGGCCGCGGAGTCGATCTGCCCCGATCAAAACCGCACAAAGCAGCAGCAGAAAAGGAGCAACCAGAAGCCACAATCAAATCACAACATGAACCAGTGTGCAATCCACGAACTGCATCGATTAAACCTTGCCCAAGACCCAAGACTCCGGCTGCATCGAGCAAGTGGGAGAGAGAGTGACCAATTGATCACAGGCACCTTCCTCTGGGACAAGTTCGTCACTACCTCTTGGTACACTGGGGCAACGTTTTACAGCCGTCAGCTGTAAGATCGGGGTTCAATTCCCACCGCTGTCTGTAAGGAGATTACACCTTTTCCCCATGACTGCGTAGGTTTCCTCCGGGTGCTTTGGTTTCCTCCCACATTCCAAATGAGGTACGAGTTCAGTTTAGTAGATTGTGGGCATGTTATGATGGCACTGGAAGCATTCTGACACTTGTGGGCTGCCTGGCACAATCCTCACAGATCTGAATCTCAGAAAGCCATCACCCGCCTATGACATGAAATTTGTTTTTTTGTGGCAGCAGTACGCTACAATGCATAAAGTTACTACAGTACGGTGCAAAAGTCTCAGGCACCCTAGCTACATATGTGTGCCTAAGAATCTTACACAGTACCGTATATCTTCTGCCCAATGGAAGTGGGGAGAAGAGAAAATTACAGGGGTGGGGGGGGGATTTTGATTACATTGGCTGCCTTCCCAAGGTCGGTGGAGGGGGGCTGGTTTATTTGTTAGACTGGCTGTACCTAGAACTCTCTGCAGTTGCTGAGTTATAATAGCTATAATTAGTTTAGATGATGAAGTCACGCAGTCCTCTTTTATTGTCATTTAGTAATGCATGCATTAAGAAATGATACAATATTCTTCCGGTGTGATATTGCAAAAACACAGGACAGACCAAGATTGAAAAACTAACAAAAACCACATAATTATAACATATACAAACAACAGGAATTCTGCAGATGCTGGAAATTCAAGCAACACACATCAACGTTGCTGCTGAACGCAGCAGGCCAGGCAGCATCTCCAGGAAGAGGTGCAGTCGACGTTTCAGGCCAAGACCCTTCGATAGGATATATAATTATAACATATAGTTACAACAGTGCAACAATACCATAACTTGATGAAGAACAGGCCATGGCACAGTAAAAAAGTTCAAACTCTCTCGAATGTCCCACATCTCACACAGATGGGAGAAGGAAGAAAACTCTCCCTGCCATACCCGACCACAGTCCGATTCTGAGTCGTCCGAAAACTTCGAGCTCCGATCAGCCGTCTGACACCGAGTACTGAGCACCATCTCTATCCGAACGACTCGACCTCAGCCTCGGTCGCCAGCAGCAGGCAAAGCCGGGGATTTTGGGGCCTTCCCTCCGGAAGATTCTCGATCGCCCAGTAACAGCGGCAGTGAACCGGCGTTTCAGAAACTTCTCCAGATGTTCCTCTGTGCCTTCATGTCTGTCTCCATCAAATCAGAATTGTCCACTGCCCCCATTTAACAGATATGATATCATTTTCACCGGAGAGCTGCGCGTGCGTGTCGCGCTGCCATCTTCTCCTCCCGCGAAGACTCCATGGTTTACCTCAATAAATTGGGGGTATAAATAAACTATTCTATAGAATTACAGTTGGAACACTTCAGTGATTTAACAATTCTGAATATTCTCAGCCCAAAACATCGTCTGTCTATTCCCTTCTATTGATGCAGTTCCTCCAGCATTCTGTGTGCATGTCATTCTGAGACTTCAAACACCTTCATTGGGAATCCAGGTACCAAAATCAGTATTCTTTCACTAATGCATTGAGAGAGGGTTTCTGGACACACTCCCCCACCCAGCACCACACCCAAGTTACGACTCAAAGATAAACTTATCACCATCACCACGACCACAAGAGCTTCTGCAGATACTGGAAACCTTCAGCAACAAACACAAAAGGTTGGACGATCGCAGCAGGTCAGGCAGCATCTATGGAGAGGAATGAACAGTATGAGATCCTTCATCAGGACTGGTAATGAAGGGGCAGAAGCCATATGAAGAGCGTGGGGGCAGAAGGAGCAGGTGATAGATGAGACCAGGTGAGGGAATAGAGGAGAGAGGTGGGGGAGAAGAAAGAAGCTGGCGGAGATAGGTGGAAGCACTAAAGGGCTGAGGAGAGTGGACCATGGAAGAAACATAGAAACACAGAAATCTACAGCACATTACAGGCCCTTCAGCCCACAGTGTTGTGCCAACCATGTAACCTACTCTAGAAACTGCCTAGAATTTCCCTACCACATAGCCATCTATTTTTCTAAGCTCCATATACCTATCTAAGAGCCTTTTAAAATATCCTATTGTATCCACCTCTACCACCTTCACTGGCAGCCCATTCCAAGCACCCACCACTCTCTGTGTGCAAAACTTACCTCTGACATCCCCCTTGTACCTACTTCCAAGCACCTTAAAACTATGCCCCCTCATGTTAGCCATTTCAGCCCTGAGAAAAAGCCTTTGGCTATCCCCACGATCAATGCCTCTCATCATCTTATACACCTCTATCAGGTCACCCCTCATCCTCCGTCGCTCCAAGGAGAAAAGGCCAAGTTCGCTCAACCTATTCTCATAAGGCATGCTCGCCAATCCAGGCAATGTCCTTGCAAAAGAAAGGGAAGGAGCTTGGGAATAAGACAGGGGTGATGAGCAATTGCAAAGAGAAGGGGTGAGAGGGGAACCAAAATGAGGACTTTAAAAAAGAGAGGGGAGGGACCTTTGAACTTTGAAATTACTGGAAGTTGGAGAAATCAGTGCTCATGCCATGAAGTTGGAGACCACCCAGACAGATGGGATTAATGGAGGCCACTGTTGGATTGGGAACGTCAAATCAAATTGAAATGGGTGGGTACCAGGAGATCTTGAATATCACCATGATGTGCTAAAAATGACAAAATAATCGGTTTGGAACTTACAGGGTAGCATGGTAGCGTAGTGGTCAGCACAATGCTTTACAGTACAGGTGACCTGGGTTTAATTCCCGCCGCTGCCTTTAAGGAGTGTGCACGTTCTCCGTGTGACTGCGTGGGTTTCCTCCGGGTGCTCTGGTTTCCTCCCACAGTCCAAAGATGTACCATTTTGCAGGTTGATTGGTCTTTGTAAATTGTCACATGATTAGTCTAGGATTAAATCAGGGGATTGCTGGCTGGCATGGCTCAAAGGGCCGGAAAGGCCTATTCTGCACTCTATCTCAATACGTACGGGGTGTCCTGGTGGTGAAGCACCTTTGGTGAAGGGACTTGTTGTGTCCATTCGAGGGCAGCTCATTCACTTTTCTGTCCCCCACCCCCAGCCCCGACCCCAGACACTCAGCTCTCACCTGTGGCTCCAAGTAGCTGTTCGCATGAGACAGTGGCCACACCCTAGTACATCGCTTCAACAGGTGGGCTAAGCTGGCAGTCTCACACCCCAGTGAGCAAGGGACGTGGCTGTCCCAGCATGCGAAGTCAGCTCTGGCAGACTGGGCGGATGAGATCTACAGTGAGATCCAATGTCCAGGAAGGCGGTACTTCAACGCTCTGTGGAGAGCGAAAGGTACAGAAGACGTCACGGCCATCCACAGCAACCAAGGAAAGCCCAGGTTTGTGACACTTGCTCGTACCACTGGACCCGGACTGCTGAGGTCGTGAGGGTGGAACCGCCCCAGCGCGACAGCTTTTCCACTTCAAAAACTCTCCCGCGCAGATTCCTGTCATCGTCGTACACGATGGACGACCACCACCACCATCTCAATAAATATATCAATTTTCTTAACCTCTGTAACAATGGTGCAATATATCCTAGTTGAAGATGCCCACAGTGTCTGGTTTGATGGAAACTAAGTAATTCAGCTCTTTATTTTGCCAAAGTGTAAGGTCACATCACAGTCCATAGCACCTCTTTTAAGTGGCCTCCTGCTGTGAGCAGGCAGTCTGCTCCCTTCCCAGACGGCAATGTTTATTCATACAGCTGTCCCTGTAATTTCAAAACTAATTACTGCTTGTAGGTTACATTTGGAATACTTTGACGCCTGGTCTTGCTTGCAGTAATGAAATGACTCTGATTATAACTGCTTCATCCATTATTACAGAGAAAATTTACAAGGATGTTGCCGGGACTTCATAAGTGAAAGGGAAAGGTTGAATAGGTTAGGACTTTATTTCCTGGAGCGGAGGAGAATGAGGGGGGATTTGATAGAGGCATAAAATTATGAGGGGTATAGAAAGGCAAATGTAAGCAGCTTTTCCCGCTGAGGTTGGGTGAGACTAGAACTAGAGGTCATGGTCAAGGGTGAAAGGTGAAATGTTGAAGGGGAGCATGAGGGAGGACTTCCTCACAGGGTGGCGAGAGAGTGGAAGGAGCTGCCAGTGGAAGTGATGACGTGGGTTCGATTTCAACACTTAAGAGAACTTTGGATAGGTGCGTGGATGGGAGGGGTGTTGGTGGGTGGGTAGGTCGATGGGCTAAGCAGATTAATAGTTCAGCTTGGCCAAAGGGCTTGTTTCTGTGCGGTACTGTTCTAAGATTAAATAAAAAGTTAAAAAAAACAATAATGAGAGGCCGGTGGGAGTGTGGATCCGGTGGATGCGGGTTTGATCTCAAAACTTAAGAGAAGTTTTGATGAGTGTATGGATGGGAGGGGTATGGGGGTCAATGGTCCAGGTTCAGGTCAATGGGACTAGGCAGAATAATAGTTCAACATGGACTAGATACAGTACTGTGCAAAGATCTTAAGCCATATATATTGAGCTGCAGTGCCTAAGACTTTTGCACAGTGCTGTACGCATGTCTACGTGAAGCGGGGAGCGAGTATGTAAATCCAGCTGGAGCAAAGAATGTTGGGAATGGCAAGGATGGAGTGCCGAGGGAGGGGTGTTGGACAGGTGGCAGAGAAGGAGTCCTGGGGTGGGGGCTTGACACACCCAGACCTGAGACACCAGGCAAGGTCATTTGAATCCAGTCGATTGGTTTATTGGTCATTACAGAATGCCTCTCTGGTGCTTCCCACTCACTTCTCTTTCTCCCAACTATGATTCCCCTCTCCCTGCCCCCTTCCCTCTGTCAGTCCACAATTGATACCCATATCAGAATCTGGTTTACCATCACTCACATATATCATCAAATTTGTTTTTTTTTGTGGTAACAGGACAGTGCAATACATAAAATTACTACAGTGCTGTGCAAAAGTCTTCGGTACCCTAGCTATCTATACTGTATATATGAAGACTTTTGCATAGTACTGTAGGTCAAAAGGCCTGTTACTGTACTGTAGTTCCCTGTGACTCTATCCCAATCTCTAACACTACCATCATCTCAAGTATGAAGGCTACAGTACTTCCCTGTAGTCGGCAGGCTTCGGTAGAGAGGATGAAGACACCAATGTCCATCTTTACGTTGTCAGTCTTTCCAGAGTCCTTGCAACCTGGGTGATGGGGGTCCTTAATCCATCAGTAACAACCCCCATCAGCCAGGACATGTCCTCTTCCCATTTTTACCATCAGGAAAGAGGTACAGGAGCCTGAAGTCACAGTTGAAGTCACAGGCCTGAAGTCAGGAACAGTTTCTTCCCCTCTACCATCCCATTTCTGAATGGGCTTAGAAACCATGAACACTACCTCACTACTTTTATTTTGCAGTACTTATTTAAACCATTTAATATATATATATAGGCATCCGTTCGTCTAGTGAGACCATGGATTTGCGCCTTGGAAGGTCTCCAAGGTGCAGGCCTGGACAAGGTTGTATGGAAGACCGGCAGTTGCCCATGCTGCAAGACTCCCCTCTCTACGCCACCGATGTTGTCCAAGGGAAGGGCATTAGGACCCATACAGCTTGGCACCGGTGTCGTCGCAGAGCAATGTGTGGTTAAGTGCCTTGCTCAAGGACACAACACGCTGCCTCAGCCAAGGCTCGAACTAGCGACCTTCAGATCACTAGACCCATGCCTTAGCCACTTGGCCATGTGCCCACACACACACACACACACACACACACACACACACACACACACACATACATATATATAAAATATTCTTACTGTAATTCACATTTTTCTCCATTATTATGCATTTCATTGTACTGCTGCCACAGAGACAACAAATTTCACAACCTGTGCCGGTGATGTTAAACCTGATTCTGGCAGCAGGTTTCTCTGCACTGAGCGCAGTTTGTAAAGTGAGCAGGTATAGATCACATGGACCATACCCAGTTTGGGATAGGATGCTGGGACTTTCCTGGAAGGGTGTTGTCCTGAAATTGAAGCCCTGGAAGTGAAGGAGGTGAGGCGGGGGAGTCACACACAGGTACAGGCAGCCTGCTGGAGGAACTCGGGGTCGAGCAGCAGGTCGGAGCCCTACAGGCCTGGCCTGGAGTTGGCGGGCTGTCTAAGTGTACGGGCGGGAGGAAAGAAAGGGGGCTTGTTTTGCTGCTCGCACAAAATGCTGAAGGAACTCAGCAGGCCTAGCAGCGTTCGTGGAAAAGAGTAAACAGTCGATATTTCGGGCCAAGACCTTTCATCAGGACGGGAAAGGGAGGGGAGAAGTCAGCGTGAGAGGTTGAGGGAGGAGAGGAAGGAGTACAAAGCAGCAGGCGATAGGTGAAACCAGGAGGCGGGAAGGGGTGAAGAGCTGGGAAGTCGATTGGTGAAAGAGATAAGGAACCGGGAAATCTGATAGGAGAGGACAGAGGACCAAGGAAGAAAGGGAAGGGGGTGGAGCACCAGACGGAGGAGATGGCATGAAGATTGATTTCTCAAACTTCCAGTAATTGCAACACCACCCACCCCCCATCACCATCCCTCATTCCTGATTCCCTCTCTCACCTTATCTCCTTACCTGCCCTACCCCACAGACCTGCTGAACTCCTCCAGGTGTGTGTGTGTGTGTTTCTCCAGATTTCAACACCTGCAGTCTTGCCTCTCAGATATTTCCGTGTCTCTTCATTAGAGCTGGGACAAGCCTCTCCCATGCAGAAGAGGGGAATCTCTGGTCACAGAAGAATGATGTTGATAGGTTTGAATGTATTCATGACCAAGGTTAAGGTTAGTTTACTGAATAGATCAGGCCACATGCAGAGCAGTCTTTTTATTCAAAGTCGTACTACTTACAACCACTTGGGGAACAGAGATCAATATCACTCTCTTCATTACTACTGAATTAGCATCACTCCAAATTAATTAGATGAACAGATTAATCAATGCTCCAAGCATGCATATTTGTGAATTAATTATGCAAAGATCTGAACTGATGATTCAGTACACACAAACTTTGTAGCGTCTAAATCATCAGAGCCTCCTTCCTTTGGTACTTCCAGGTTTCAGCGCCGTTTGGCTCCAGGATGCTGCCTGGATTGGAGGAAATGTCTCACTTTGATTCTGAACGCTGATGCTTGCTTTTATTGTTTGTAGGATTGGTGTTTTGCTCTCTCTTGGCACAATGGGTGTTTGTTAGTCTTTTTCCAGTGGGTTCTTTCGGGTTTCTGGTTTTGTAGCTGCCTGTAAGGAACAGTGCCTTAGGCTTTGTGGCAAAGTTTGCGGATGAAACAGAGATAGGTGGAGGGGTGGGTAGTGCTGAGGAAGCAATGCGATTGCAGCAGGACCTAGACAAAGTGGAAGAATGGGCAAAAAGGATGGCAGATGGAACACAGTGTTGGGAAATGTATGATAATGCATTTTTGTAAAAGGAACAGTAGTGCAGACTCTTATCTAAATGGGGAGAAAATTCAAACATTGGACATGCAAGGGGACTTGGGAGTCCTCGTACAGGACTCCCAGAAGTTTAATTTACAGGTTGAGTCTGTGATAAAGAAGCCCAATGCAATTTTGGCTTCATTACAAGGGGAATAGAATATAAAAACAGAGGGATAATGCTGAGACTTTATAAGACAGTAGTCAGCTACACTTGGAGTATTGCCAACAGTTTTAGATTAGATTAGATTATGAGGCCACCCAGTCCTCTTTTAATTGTCATTTAGTAATGCATGCATTAAGAAATGATACAATGTTCCTCCAGAATGATATCACAGAAACACAAGACAAACTGACTGAAAAACTGACAAAAACCACATAATTATAACATATAGTTACAACAGTGCAAAACAACACCGTAATTTGATAAGAATGGACCATGGGCACAGTAAAAGTCTCAAAGTCTCTCGAAAGTCCCATCATCTCACGCAGACGGTGAACCTCCAGCGCCGCAAACTTGCCGATGCAGCATCCTGGAAGCATCCGACCACAGTCCGACTCTGAGTCAGTCCGAAAACTCCGAGCCTCCAACCAGCTCCCTGACACCGATGCTCCGAGCACCATCTCTGTCGAGCGCTTCGACCCCAGCCCTGGCAACAGGCAACAGGCAAGGCCAAGGATTTGGGGCCTTCCCTCTGGAGATTCTCGATCGCACAGTAGCAGCAGCAGCGAAGCGGGCATTTCAGAAGTTTCTCCAGATGTTCCTCCATGCTTCTTCACGTTTGTCTCTATCAAATCAGGATTGTGCACAGTATCCTACTTCACAGATACAATATCAATTGGGAACGGCTGTGCACGCTGCGTCGCGCCGCCATCTTCTCCTCCCTCAGCATTATCCCTTTGTTTTTATATTTTAGGCCCCATATCTAAGAAAGGATGTGTTGTCATTGGAGGGAGTCCAGAGGAAGTTCACGAGGCTAATTATGGGAATTAAGGGGTTAACATATGAAGACTGTTTGGCGGCTTTGGGCCTGTACTCAATGGAATTTAGAAGAATGAAAAGGGGAGATTGCATTGAAATCTACTAAATGTTGAAAGGACTAGATAAGGTGGATGTGGAGAGGTTGTTTCCTATGGCGAGGTGTCCAGAACTAGAGGGTACAGGCTCAGAATTGAGGAGCAACCTTTCAGAAAGGAGGAATTGCTTTAGCGAGAGAGTGGTGAATCTGTGGAATGCTCTGCCACAGACAGCTGGGATGGCTAAATCCATGGGTATATTTATAGCAAAAGTTGATAGTTTCCTGACTGATCAGGGCATCAAAGGATATGGGGAGAAGGCAGGTGTATGGGGTTGAGTGGGATCTGTGATCAGCCATGGAGGTGCAGACTTGATGGGCTGAATGGCTTAATTCTACTCTTATGTCTTATGGTCTTAAGGCGGCGTCCATCATTAAGGATTCTCATCACACTTTGTTCTCACTGCTACCCTCAGGGAGGAGGTACAGAAGCCTGAAGGCACACACTCAACGATTCAAAAACAGCTTCTTCCCCTCTGACATCCGATTTCTGAATGGGCATTGAACCCATGAACACCACTTCACTATGTTTTTCTGTCATTTTTGTCTGTCTTTGCACTTTTTAATTTAAATATTTAATATACACATATATTTACTGTAATTCTTTTCTTTTCTATATTATCATGTATTGCTTTGTATTGTTACAGCAAAGTAAACAAATTTCACGACATATGCCGGTGATATTAAACCTGAATCTGACTCTGAACTTCCTCTTGCTTTCCAAGTGACCACTGCCTCTCTGACACCGGTACGTAGCTTGTGCCTATCCGTCTGAGTCTGCAGTAGGAATGGGCATACGCAGGATTTGGTGTGCATTATTTCCGATGAGCTTTTCAAATGTCTTTGCTTTACCTTTTCAAAGTTATTGGAGTTTCAGTTTCTATAGAACAGAATTAGATACACACTTTGATAATAAATGTACCTTGAACCTTGAGATACGTTGAGCGAGCCAGGGCTTTTCTATTCAGACCGAAGGAAGTTGAGGGGCCACTTGATAGAGGTGTTTAATATCAAAGTTCAAAGTGCATTTATTATCAAAGTTTATTATACAAACTTAAGATTTGTCACCTTACAGGCAGCCACAAAACAAAGGACCCAGGGTGCAGGGAGAAAAAAAAATTGTGCGAACAATAAACGCAAGCAAATGGCATTTTGAACTGAAGTCTGCTGAACCCTTAGTTCAGCGTAGAGTGGAGAACTGAGCTGACTCAGCCTATCCCTCACCTTGCGCCCTGACACGCTGGCCTTATCAATCCAGCCCGGTGCTTAAATTATCGTGCAAACATCGGGTTCAGTCACTTTGATACACTCTGGGGCCTCGACCACACCGCCTCGGTTTGGCCTGTACTCAACCGTTCTGATTTGGCATGGCGCTTAAATCATTGTCCGAACACTGGGTTCATTTGCCTCAGTATGCTCTGGCGCCCGGACTCCACCGCCTTGATTAGATTATGAGAACACTCAGTCCTCTTTTATTGTCATTTAGAAATGCATACATGCATTAAGAAATGATACAATGTTTCTCCGGAATGATATCACAGAAAACAGGACAAACCAAAGACTAACACTGACAGAACCACATAATTATAACATATAGTTACAGCAGTGCAAAGCAATGCCATAATTTGATGAAGAACAAACCATGGGCACGGTAAAAAAAAAGTCTCAAAGTCCCCAAGTTGATCGACTCCCGAGTCCCTGATAGCAGGCGGCAAAAGGGAGAAACTCCCTGCCATAAACCTCCAGGCACCGTCAACTTGCCGATGCCTTGGAAGCAGCCGACCACAGCCGACACTGAGTCCATCCGTCCGAAAACTTCGAGCCTCCAACCAGCCCCTCCGATACAGCCTCCCGAGCACCATCCTCTGCCGAGCGCCTCCGACCTCGCCCCGGCCACTGAAACACGCAAAGCCGAGGATTTCGGGGCCTTCTGCTCCGGAGATTCCGGTTACCACACAGTAGCAGCGGCAGCGAAGCGGGCATTTCAGAAGTTTCTCCAGGTGTTCCTCCGTACTCTCACGTCCGTCTCCATCAAATCAGAATTGTGCACGGTCGCCTACTCGACAGATAACAGATATCATTCACCGGAGGGGCCGCGCGCGTTGCTGTCGCGCCACCATGTTCTCCTCCCAGCCTGTGGCCAACCTTTCCAGTTCAGCCGGACACTTAGGTCGATCGAAACTTGGGTTTTCCTCGCTCCTTGCTGCCTCGCTTTGGTTCTGCCGCATCCAATTGCTCCCAAGTCCAAAGGGAAGTTACAGATTATGGCTTGTGATGGTCGTTTACCAGAGAAAGAGTGACTAACAAAGTATTTAGTTGCTTTCCTTGTTTCATCGGCCAGAAGTCGCTGAGATTCACCAGCACCATCTTAAACTGGAGCGGGTGATAAGGGGTACAGAGCAAATGGACTGACAGACACTACATTTCCTAGGGAAGAAATGGCTCATACAAGTGGGCATAATTTTAAGGTGATGAAATGCTCTGTATGGATGGTATGTAAAACAAAGAGTTTGACCGTACCTCAGTTGGTTGGTATCCGTCTGCCTCGAAGGACAATGGGTGACGATGATCATCATCACAAGCCTGGGCGGAAGGTATGGAGATCCTGAGATGCCCAGTCGTCAAGATCCCCTTCTCGGCCTCACCAGTGCAGTCCAAAGGAAAGCTTATGAAGCAACACGTTTGGCACCAGCTTGGCTGCGGGAGCTGCCGGAAGGATGTTCAATGACGTCCAGCCGCCTCAGGGGCTCCACTCTGGACTTGCTGTCTGTGTTTACTCCCGTAGCCTTCATCTCTCCTGAGGCTGCCCACAAGGCAGTGGGGCTGTTTACCCATAGCTGGGGATCTGGTTCACGAGCGCCAGGGCGTGTCCACACACCGGTGGGTCTGTGTGCTACATGTGCAGAGGCCAGACCTCCTCCCCGTCCTCTGTAGTTCAGCCCAAGTCTGAAAGGAGTTCAGTTTCCGTGTGCCACCAGCGAGGAGGCACTACATGAGGCTTGCTGTTGGAGAGACGATGTACTGGCAGGGAGAGACTTACACACTCAGCTCTCCTTTTCACAAGACTGCTCGCCAGCAGTGGAAGCTGAAAGTGGGAGCAACAAGCACGACCCACCACACCACCACACTAGACGCGTCACAGCAACCATTTTGTACCTGTGTGCCTGGGACAATAAGAAACTGATTTACCAGTTTTAAACTCCATGCAAGAACTGATCATCTTTCAATAGGTGCACACGGCCTTTCAAACTGGGTGACATTCAACCCGACGCAATCCTGCCCGCTTAAAGAGAAACTGAAAACAGCACACGTCATCAGAGTTCAGAATTGAACCTGAATCCCTGAAGTAGTAGCACTAGCTGTACCAATGTGTAGGTCAATTAGATCATCACAACTTTAAATTCCTGGATGTTATTATTTCAGAGGACCTGGACCCAGCGGGTAGGTGAAATTGCAAAGAAAGCACAGCAACACCTCTACTTGCTTCGGAGTCCGTGGAGATTTGGCGTGACATCTAAAACTTTGGCAAACTTCTCTAGATGTGGAGTATTGTCTGGCTGCATCACGGCCTGGTATGGACACACCAATGCCTTTGAAAGGAAAACCCTACAAAAGATAATGGATTTGGCCCGGTACATCACGGGTAAAACCCTCCCAACCACGGAGCACATCTACATGAAAAGTTGCTGTAGAAAAGCAGCATCCATCATCAGAGATCCTCACCACCCAGGCCGTGCTCTCCTCTCAATGCTGCCATCAGATAGAAGGTACAGGAGCCTCAGGACTCGCACCACCAGGTTCAGGAACAACCATCAGGCTCTTGAACAAAAGGGGATAACTACATTCATCTGTTGAAATGATCCCACAACCAATTACCTCACTTTAAGGGCTCATTATCTCATGTTCTTGTTATTTATTGCTATTTATTTATACTTGCATTTGCACAGTTTCTTGTCTTCTGCACTCTGGTTGATCTTTTTTGAGTATGCCTACAGGAAGATGAATTTCAGGGTTGTATATGATGACATACATGTACTTTGACAATAAAATTTACTTTGAACTTTGAACAAAGATGGGTCAGTGATCTATTAAACAAATTCAGTCATACACTTACAGAATTTTACTGCAAGACAACTCTGCAATAAATTAACATGAACGAGGACACATTGCTTGATAAACTGAAATAATGTGTAATTAGAGAGAACCATATTCATTCCTCTTTTGATTAGATGTTCATGATTCACCAAGAAAGCATTCACTCCCAAGACTTAAATAATCATTGTAATGAAATACTCATCTTGGCATGATTCAAGAAGAAATCTCAAATCTCAGAAAAGAGCAACAAAAATTAAAGCTTAACCTGAAATATTAAATATAGAATCAATTCTGTAAAAGAATTTTATCTGTTCCACTGATTTCCACTATTTACATACTGGCAGAGCACAGTTTTAAAATGGTCACATTAGTAATTTGTCAGTCCTTGTGTGTAGATTTTTATTGATTCTGATGTATTTCTTTGTTTTTATTTACTATTTGTTGAGATAGAGGGAAGAGTAGTCCCTCTAGGCCCTTCAAGCCACACTGCCTAGCAACCCGCAAATTATCCCCAGCCTAATCATAGGACAATTTACAATGACCAATTACCTGACCAACTGGTACATCTTTAGACTGTGGGAGGAAACCGGAACAGTCGGAGGAAACCCACACGGTGGGAATGGCGTGGCAGTGGCGGGAATTGAACCTGGGTCATCTGTACTGAAAATTGTTGAGCTAATCACTACACTACTATGCTGCCCCTATTGTGAATTCCTGCAAGACATTGAACCTCGGGATAGTACATGGTGACATACTGTACAGTGTATGTATCTGGATAATAATTTTATTACTAACTTTCAAGTGAAATTGGAATTGGTTTACCATTGTCACGTGTTGGTTGTCCATCGTTTCCGACAATGATGTAACCTGTGTGGGAGGAGTTTTAGAGTGAAAACTTCTGAAATGTCCGCTTCGCTGCCGCTGCTACTGTGCGGTAACTGGAATCTCTGGAGCTGAAGGCACCGAATCCTCGGCTTTGCTTGTTTCAGCGGCTGGGGCGAGGTCGAAGGAACTCGGCAGAGGATGGCGCTCGGGAAACTGTATCGGAGGGACTGGTTGGAGGCTTGAAATTTTCGGACGGACGGACTCAGTGTCGGCTGTGGTTGGCTGCTTCCAAGACATCGGCAAGTTGACGGTGCCTGGAGGTTTATGGCAAGGATTTTCTCCCTTTTGCCGCTGCTATCGGGGACTCGGGAGTCGATCGAGTCGGGGACTTTTGAGACTATTTTTACCGTGCCCATAGTTTGGTCTTCATCAAATTATGGTATTGTTTTGCACTGCTGTAACTATATGTTATAATGATGTGGTTCTGTCAGTGTTAGTCTTTGGTTTGTCCTATTTTCTGTGATATCACTCTGGAGAAACATTATATCGTTTCTTAATGCATGTATGCATTTCTAAATGACAATAAAAGAGGACTGAGTGTTCTCATAATCTGAATGTTGTTGCACAGGGGCGGTTCCACTCTGTCAGCTTCAAAAGTCTCGGTCCAAAGGTATGAAAAATCTTCACGACTGGAGACTTCCTCAGCTGCAGTGGACAGCCATGACACCTTCTGTGCCTTGTCATGTCTTTCGCTCTCCACGCGCCACCTTCTTGGCCGTTGGATCTTGTAGCTGATTTCATCCGCCCAGTCCACCGGAACTGGCTTCGGATGCTGGGATAGGCATATCCCTATCTCACCAAGGTTGGAGGTTCCCAGCTACCCTCTACTAGTTTAGCCCACCAGTCAAAACAATGTACTGGCAAGGGGGGGGTGGTGGCCACTGTCGCACGCAAGCAGTTTCTTGGAACTGCAGGTGAGAGCTGTTTGGCAGGTGGGGATCAAAGGCGGACGAGCTGCCCCTGGGCGGAGCACGACAAACCCGCCACCGGAGGAGCTGCCCCTCCCTGGACACCCCATACACTGAGGTACATCGAACACAGAACAGAACAGCACAGGAACAGGCCCTTCAGCCCACAATGTTGTGGCGAACCAGCTAGAGAGTAAATAAAAAAAACTAATCCCTCCTAATAGTAATCTGAAATAAATCTGAGTCTGAATCTGACATGTACCAGGGTGCAGTCGAAAACTTTGTTAATAAATATACTTTAAACATGTCTTGCATACTGTTCAAGCAGATCAAAGCTTTACAATGTGTTGAGGCCTTACAAGGTAAAACTAAAACAATGGAGAATAAAGTGCAACAGAGAAAGTGCAGTGCAGGTAGACAATATGGTACAAGATCATAATGAGGTAGACCATGAGGTCAAGAATCCATCTTATCATGCTAGGGAACCGTTCAATAATTTTAATGAATCGCTGAGCTGGCTTGATGGGCCTGATGGCCTACTCCACTTCCTATGTCTTACGATCCTATGACAGCCCTTTGACCTGGCGGTATGCACTTTCAAGCTTTTGTACCTTTTACTCAATAGGAGAAGGAATGATGTTTGACTTTGCAGCGTTCACCGAGCTTGGCAATCAGCTTGCAGACATTTCATCACCAGTCGAGACGGCATCCTCAGTGCGCAGTTATTGTTTCTCTCTGGGAGCGCTCGCGTTTATATAGCACCTGTTCGTTCATCTCGATCCTGATCGGCTACCCCTTCAGTTGACCTTCAAATTCTGTTAGGTCACGTTTCTTTGGCTCTTAGGGATTCGTAGATGGCATCGATTTAGATATGTTTGTTTATGGAGTTATCAGAAGAGAATCACGTTTCTAAAAAAGAGAGGGAATGTTTGAGTTATGTTAAGTCTCACTGCATAATGTTCCGTAATGCATCACTTTGAATGTGAAGGAAAGGATCAGGGGGAAGAAAGTACCAGAAAATATCAAATACTTTCATTTGTAGACCATTGTTTATATGGTATGCAATGATGGAAGTTATTATTTTCCTGGAATGGAAAATCCTACAAAAAGTAGTGGCTATGGACCAGTCCATCAAGGGTAAAGCCCTCCCCACCATTGAGCACATCTACTCAAGACACTATCTCAGGAAAGCAGCATCCATTATCAGGGGCACCCACCATCCAGGGCATGCTTTCTTCTCACTGCTGCCATCAGAAAGAAGATACAAGAGCCTCAGGACTCACTCTAGTTGGTTCAGGAACACTTACTACCCCTCAGCAATCAGGATTATGAACCAAAGGGGACAATTTCACTTGCCCCATCACTGAAATGTTCCCACAACCTACAGACCCACTTTCAAGGACTCTTCATCTCATGTTCTTGATATTTATTGCTTACTTATTTACATATACTTCAATTATAAAGTCTGCTTGAACTTTATTCCCATGTTGAGGCTTTCCAGACGTTTTTATTGGCTTGAACAATTGGTTCGCAAGGTGTGAGGGCCACTTCTAGTTCTTAAGAGGAGAACGAGCTCTGGGGAAGGCTTGAATGCAATCCTCCAAGTAAGAGGCTCGATTCTGTCTGTTAGTGTGGCACTGAGTGCATTGTTTTACAGAACCACCGATCAGGGTTCAATTCCTGCTTCGGTCTCTACAGAGTTTGTGTGTTCTCCCTGTGACCATGCCGGTTTCCTCTGGCTTCCTCCCACATTCTAAAGACGCTTGGATTACGGTTAGTGTTGGCAGTGGAAGTGTGGCGACATTTGCGGGCAGTACAAGCACATCCTCTGGCTATGTTGGTCTTTGACACACAATAAGGCACATTTCACTGTAAGTTTCGATGTCCATTGACAAGTGTAAACCTTGGACATTGGGTGCTTGTCAGTCTGTGTGTGTAGTTTTTCACTGATTATTGTATTTCTTTGTTCTACTGTGAATGCCTGCAAGAATATGATTCTCAGGGTACTTTGGGTGGTGGGTTAGAGAAACAATACGTCTCTACCAAATGAGGTGTAGGATACTCCTTCCCTCCGCTAGCCTGCAGGTCACCCTTGGGCAAGGTGTAGCACCTGCTTAGCCCCCAAACAGGGTCACTTGAAGCCATGGGAGCAGGTGGTGGATGGTCGTATGAGCAGCTGGTGCACATCACAAGTCCTGGTTATGCGACCACTGATGCCAGGCAGACAAGCTCTGAAGTGTATTGATAATGTCTGGAGTCACCCGTCTTGTAAAGACACTGCCCAGAAGTAGACAATGGCAAAGCACTCCTGTAGAAAAATTTGCCAAGAACAATCACAGTCACAGAAAGACCTTGATCGCCCAAGTCGTGCGACACAACACATAACAATGATGATAATAGTTACTTTGATAATAAATATACTTTGAACTTTGAAAGTAAAGTTTCTTCCTCTACTGTTTTCCTTTCCTTGGACTGATTATTCTTTTGAATATTCCATCTCTAATCAAGAGCCCTGCAGTGTGTCCAATAACACCCACGCTTCCACAGTGTCACTAACCTGCGAGTTCAGACTGAACGGTTGGCCAAGCTGGCTCGGTGGATTTGGATCCTTGACTAGTCTAGGATTAGCTTCCTATGATTCCCGGCTCGGTGTTCTGGGGAACAGCTTGACCATTGTCCCGTCGGTCTTTTACAAATTGGGTGGGCAGATATCTTTAAAAATATCAACCTGACATAAACGCAAATTTAGCAGCGCATAGAGTCCCCATGTGCAAACACCAAGTGTCACCCACTAAGTGCTGGTTCTACTTGTCCCAGATGACGTGGAGGTTGAGCTTGTGGCTGGGATATTGCAGGGCACTCTCTTCAGCTGGATCACAGAGAGATTTGCTTTATTTGTCACATGTACACCGTAACATACAGTGAAGTGCGTCATTTGTGTCAACGACCAACATAGTCTAAGGTTGTGCTGGTGTCTGTCTGTAAATTTCTGGCGCCAACATAGCGTACTCAAAACTCACTAACCCAAGGACCGTCACCTCGTTGTGGTGGAGAGGCCTGAGCTCCCAAAGAACCCGGGAGCAATGCCATCTGAAATTTAGCCATCTGCTGCTTAGCTCCTGGTAGGGTTACCCATGGCTGCAAGGACAAGGGGGTGATTCCTTACGGTGGAGCTAGCAGAAGTCAGTGGTGGAGGCAATAAAAATAAATTAAAGGCATCCGTTAGTCTTGCGAGACCATGGATCTGTGCCTGGAAAGTCTTCACTCTCCAGGGCACAGGCCTGGGCAAGGTTGTATGGAAGACCAGCAGTTGCCCATGCTGCAAGTCTCCCCTGTCCACGACACCGATGTTGTCCAAGGGAAGGGCATTAGGACCCATACAGCTTGGCACCAGTGTCATCGCAGAGCAATGTGTGATTAAGTGCCTTGCTCAAGGACACAACACGTTGCCTCAGCTGGGGCTACAAACTCAGGACCTTCAGGTCGCTAGTCGAATGCCTTAACCACTTGGCCATGTGCCCACAGGAGATGCACTAGAGAAATTCAAGAGACTACTAGACAGGTATATGGCGGAATTTAAGTTGGGGTGTAATATGGGAGGCAGGGTTTGAGGGTCGACACAACATTGTGGGCCAAAGAGCCTGTACTGTGCTGTACTTATTCCATGTTCTATGTTCTAAGATGATGGCATCAGAATGGCAGTGAAGGATCCCCAGTCACCTTGCACCCCATGACACTGGACCCTGACCTCGAGCTGTCAAGGACCATGCGATAATCTCCTGGGAATCTGCCTCCCCACGTTAAGCGAAGTCACGCACAGGCATTCTGCATTAAATTAATCCATCCTAATCCTGGTTATGAGGATCCTGGTTTGGCCTCTACAAAGTTCAACATTCAAAAGTTCAAAGTAAATGCATTATCAAAGTGCATATCATCACCATATACAACCCTGAGATTTATATTCTTGCAAGCATACTCAATAATCCACAATAGAATAATAACCATGATAGAATCAGTGAAAGATCACACCAATGCAAAATGCAAGAAACTGTGCAAATACAAAAATAAATAATTATAATAAATAGTATATTTAATGTTAATTATTGCAACCACCTTAGGACCCACCATTAGACAAACCCCTTAGGAGACCATTATACGCGACTCGAGTGATAGCAGAACTACGAACCCGTATGTCTGTTCCACGTGTCCCATATAGAAGCTTCACTGTATCGAAGGAATTTTCCTACATTATGTTTTACACAATGCTCTTGAAGAGGTGTGGGGGAAGGACACTGGATCCAGTGGGATAGTTCCCTGAACAGACAACCTCTCATTTGGCAGAATGCCCCACCACCAGAACTCCCAAAGAAACACCGAGACCTTGTTTGCTGATGCTGCGATGAGCACTCCCAGTCAGAAGCTTCAGGCACAGCTGGAGTCCCAGTTCACTGCACGTTTCCTGCAAGGTGACTGTGTTGCAGATGAGGCCATTATCCTTCTCTTTGTGGACTGTGCTGGTGCCAAGGCAATTTGGAAAGTGATGAAGGATTTTTATTCAGATTCATCCCGAACAGCTGCACAACTCGAGATTCTGCACTTTATGGGCAGATTCCAAGGACACACACATAGATACGATGACAGCTGGGAGACCGCAAGCTCTAGAGGACAAACTTTAGTTTGTCTACAGCTTGATGCTCCACAAGAAAAATGCTAGAGATTCAAAGGTGGAGGAACACACTGAAAACTGCCACAAGGGTTCCAAGATGAAAGTATGGTCTAGCATCCTGGAAGTTGAGGCAGCAGGATTTGTGTAATGAACCCCTTAAATTTATTACTGATATGCCTTTGAACGGAAAATTCTATGAAAGGTAGTAGATTTGACCTGGTACATCACGGGTAAAGTCCTCCCAACCATTGAGAATATCTACATGAAACACTGTTGTAGGAAAGCAGCATCCACCTTCAGAGATCCCCACCGCCCAGGTCATGCTCTCTTCTCACTGCTGCCATCAGGTAGAAGGTAAAGAGCCTCAGGGCTCACACCAGCAGGTTCAAGAACAGTTATTACCAATGTTCCCTCTAAAGTGAGGATGCACGCCCATCTTTCGCTACTAGCGCACAAAGGAATTTAAAATGCGCACAAAAGGGTTGTCACCCTCTACCTCATTGGCATGTTATGTATATTTCATGATAGTACACAATCACATTTCCTTCTCAAGTTTCTGATACGGACAGTGTTGACAACATGGAGTCTGTGATGACTTGTTTTCTTTTTTTGATGGAGTTTTCTGAACTGACTTATTTATACAGTTCTTATTGGAGGAATTCGTCATAGTCATACTTTATTATCCTGAGGGAAATTGGTTGTCGTTACAGTTGCACCATAAATAATAAATAGTAATAAAACCATAAATAGTTAAATAGTAATATGTAAATTATTTATGCAGGAAATAAGTCCAGGACCAGCCTATTGGCTCAGGGTGTCTGACCCTCCAAGGGAGGAGTTGTAAAGTTTGATGGTCACAGGCAGGAATGACTTCCTATGACACTCCGTGCTGCATCTCGGTGGAATGAGTCTCTGGCTGAATGTACTCCTGTGCCCACCCAGTACATTATGTAGTGGATGGGAGACATTGTCCAAGATGGCATGCAACTTGGACGGCATCCTCTTTTCAGACACCGCCATCAGAGAGTCCAGTTCCATCCCCACAACATCACTGGCCTTACGAATGAGTTTGTTGATTCTGTTGGTGTCTGCTACCCTCAGCCTGCTGCCCCAGCACACAACAGCAAACATGATCGCACTGGCCACCACAGACTCGTAGAACATCCTCAGCATCGTCCGACAGATGTTAAAGGACGTTAGTCTCTTCGGGAATTAGAGACGGCTCTGACCCTTCTTGTAATTATTCAGGCATACGTGTTGTCACTGGGCAAAGAAGTTGTACAGCACAAGATTTTTGCGCACATTGGTCATTACAAATTAGAGGGAACATTGGTTATTACCCCACAGCTATCAGCCTCTTGAACAATCACTTTGATAACTACACTCGCTTTCCCATCCACTGAGATGTTCCCACAACCAATGACGAGGAACTCTGCAGATGCTGGAAGTTCAAGCAACACACATCAAAGTTGCTGGTGAATGCAGCAGGCCAGGCAGCATCTCTAGGAAGAGGTAGAGTCGACGTTTCAGGCCGAGACCCTTCGTCAGGACTAACTGAAAGAAGAGCTAGTAAGAGATTTGAAAGTGGGAGGGGGAGGGGGAGATCCAAAATGATAGGAGAAGACAGGAGGGGGAGGGATGGAGCCAAGAGCTGGACAGTTGATTGGCAAAAATGGTAACGTACCCCATCCGTTATTTATTTATATACACACATTCTTTTTCTCTCTCTCCTTTTTCTCCCTCTGTCCCTCTCACTATACCCCCCCCCCCCACTTTTCTTTCTCCCTGGGCCTCCTGTCCCATGATCCTCTCATATCCCTTTTGCCAATCACCTGTCCAGCTCTTGGCTCCATCCCTCCCCCTCCTGTCTTCTCCTATCAATTTGGATCTCCTCCTCCCCCTCCCACTTTCAAATCTCTTATTAGCCCTTCCTTCAGTTAATCCCGACGAAGGGTCTCGGCCTGAAACATCGACTGTACCTCTTCCTAGAGATGCTGCCTGGCCTGCTGCATTCACCAGCAACTTTGATGTGTGTTCCCACAACCAATGATCTCACTTTAAGGACTCTTCATCTCGTTATTTATTTGTATTTACATTTGCACAGTTTGTTGTCTTCTGCACTCTGGTTGATCTTTCATTGATCCTGTTATAGTTACTATTCTATAGATTTGCTGAGTATGCCCACAGGAAAATGAATCTCAGGGTTGTATAATTTACTTTGAACTTTGCACTGAAGGAACAGTTTAAAATCAAAGGGTCACAAATAAAAGTAAATGCCAATTTCTAAAAGATAAGAATCGCCAAGGCTTCCAACTCTACAAGTTGTGATGCTGGATAACGAGGGAATATTCAGTAGTGATGAACACATGCAGTTCAGTGTACAGTTTCGGCCACCCTGTCACAGGAAATGTGTTATTAAATTAGAGAGACTGCAAAAAGGATTTATCAGGATGTGGCCTGGACTTGGGGCCCTGAGTTACAAGAAGTCGTAGACTAGGATTTTATTCCCTGGAACAGAGGAGATTCCTCCAGAAGAACTGCAACCTCATGGTTTGGGGGTTTGCGTGCCTCAATAGCCCAGAGGGTTATGTTGGCTGGAGTCAGGGCTTTTATGCTTTGGCTCTTGGTAGAGTCACCCATGCCAAACAGGTCAAAGGGCAGAGGCCACCAATCCTCCAAGTTTGAGGGTTTCAGCTCAGGGCTAACGACCCTGACTGGTCAAACAAATCTGGGAAAAGCAACAACGAATCCTTCTATATCTGTCTCCGACTGTGTGGACAGGCAGAGATGGAGGACCTTCACTGCTGCCCTAAATGCCAGCAGCATAATGGCAGACATCCCACCTCTCCCAGGAGTTCTGGGAGTCTCCCGCATATTAATAGCGGCTCCCTGATGCCCGCAAATTATATACAATGTCCCGGAAATCAATTTTTTTGAGAGCGAGAGAGTGAGCGCGTGAGCGAGAGCGAGAGACAGAGCGAGAGAGCGAGTGAAAGAGAGAGAGAGCGCCGTGGGAGAGTGTTCCAAAAAAAGAAAATATAAAACGTACGTCACCCCAGACTACACTAAAGTGTACCCCTGCCTAACAGGGGTCAAAAATAATGACAGTGTTGCTCACTGCACTGTTTGCAACAGTGACTTTTCGGTTGCCTGTGGTGGGTTAAAATGTAAAAGACATGTTGAGGTGAGATTAACAGGTGTCATTCATTCATTAGCATATCTAACATTATTTAAACTAGCTGGCTGGCTGCTAAGGAGCTACTCTATTGCAGACATCCCACCTCTCCCGGAAGTTCCGGGAGTCTCCCGCAAATTGATGGTGCTACCCCTCTGAAATGAGTTTTTGCAGGGTGGGATGTCTGTAATGGGCAGGAAGATGAAGAACATATGAGATTGGGGTGTGACCTGATAGAGATATATGGGATCAAGAGGGTGAAATCACCTCTGATCTTAAACCTAACCTATACTCTTTTATTTTTATAGCACTTCCCAGAGATATGAGGGTAGCTTCTTCACTCAAAAGATGGTGTGTATTTGGAAACAAGAGAAAAGCTCCAGATGCTAGAAATCCAAAGCTTCACACACAAAATGCTGGAGGAACTCAGCAGGTCAGGCAGCATCTATGGAAAACAGTAAAGAGTCAATGTTCAGGCCGATGTTTCAGCCCTTCTTCAGGACTGGAAAGAAGGGGAAAGATGCCAGAATAAAAAGGTGGGGGGTGGGGGGAAGAGGGTAGTTGGAAGGTGACAGCTGAAGCCAGGTGGATAGGAAAGATAAAGGGCTGGAGAAGAAAGTATCTGATAAGAAGGATGAGTGGACTATAGGAGTAAGTGGAGGAGGAGGTGACAGGCAGGTGAGAAGAACTGAAAGGTCAGAGTGGGGAATAGAGGAGGGGTGGGAGGATTTGGTTACCAGAAGGAGACATCGATGTTCATGCCATCAGGTTGGAGGCCACCCAGATGGAATATAAGGTGTTGCTCCTCCACCCTGAGCAGGCCATGGATCGACACGGTCGGTGTATTTGGAATAAGCTGCCGGAAGTGGTGGTTGAGGTAGACATACTAGCAACATTTAAAAGTCATCTCGTACATGGATAGGATGGGTTTAGAGCAGGGGGCTCCTAACCTGTTCTTCACTGTCTCCTTGCTTAATGGTATTGGTCCATGGCATAAAAAAGGTTGGGAACCCCTGGTTTAGAGGGCTAAGGCCAAATGTGGGTTGATGGGACAAGTTCGATGGACAACTTAGTCAAGTTATGTCAAAGGGCCTATTTCTATCGTGCATGACTATGACTCTGGTAAGTTTGGCTACCCCACCTTATACATATTATGTTACAGACTTGAAATCTGAAGCCAAAGTATTCAGAATGTCAGGATCAAATATTTTAGCCATTGGGTGCCACGGTAGTGTAGTGATTAGCACAACGGTTTACAATACAGGCGACCCAGGTTCAATTCCCACCGCTGCCTGTACGTTCTCTCTGTGACCGCATAGGTTTCCTCCGGGTGCTCCAAAGACGTACGAGTTGGCAGGTTAAATGTCCTGTGATTAAGCTAGCATTAAATCAGGGGATTTCTGGTTGGTGTGGCTCAAAGAACAGGAAGGGCCTACTTATATCTTAATAATAAATAAATAGCTATTCTCCCCCATCATGTCTACTCTAGCTTTAAAAAAAAGTTGGACTGACATTTTCACAGCTTTTTGGGTTAAATTATCGTACACAGACACTTTTTAAAAATAATTCTCACTTCCAATACCCCTTTTTTTCCAAAGCCCTCACGAGCCAGTAGGAGAAGTTTTCTTCAACTTCCCTTTGTGGGCAGTACAAATGACCTTAGCTGTTTCATGTATTCTGAGCAGACAGGAAGGTGACTAAGATTTCCAAGGGCCTCGGCCTGAAACGTCGAGTGTTTTTAACCCCCACAGAAGCTGCCTGACTTGCTGAGTTCCTCCAGCACGTTGTTTGTTTTGCTCAAGTTGTCCCGCTCCGATCTTTTCTGTGGGTGCAGCAAAAAAAACAAATTCAGGGAATAGGCACACCCTGCACTCATGACCTGGCATCGGCCGGCCACTGGGCAGACAGATAAGCAAGTTTCTTGGAAATGGTGGTCAGCTGATATTCCCCGAGCTGTTGCTCGACAGGACAAAAGGGCAGCAAATAAAAGCCATTTAATTTTCCTTTTTAAAAAAACACAAATTAGAAGTTTGTGCATTACAGAACATTTATTGAAACAGTATACATGATAACATGAAAAATTTTCAAGTATTTTATGATAATTTACTGTACCTCTCTTGGGTCTGTTCTTAATCTAAAGGTTGCCACTAAACTCCTTATTTCTTCCCGTAAACTGTTGCGTTACCTCCCTAACTGTATCTGTCAGATTCAGATGCGTTTATCACACGTACATCGAAATGCGCTGTGTGCATCAACAACCAACAAAACCCAAGGACGTGCAGAGGAAGCTCATCGGTTTATTTATTGAGATACAGCACGGAATAGGCTCTTCCAGCCCTTCGAGCCATGCCACCCGGCAATCCCTCGATTTAACCCAAGCCTAATCACGGGACAATTTACAACAAGCAATTAACTGACAAACTGGTACGTCTTTGGACTGTGGGAGGAAACTGGAGCACCTGGCGGAAACCCCACACGGTCACGGGGAGAACATGCAAACTCCTAAACAGGCAGTGGTGGGATTTGAATCCGGGTCGCAGGTACCAAATAGCGTTGTGCTAACCACTTCGCCACTGTGCTGCCCAAACATTCTACGTGCCAATTTAGCGTGCCCGCAGAGCAACACAACAGCAGCAAAACATGCCATGTTCCTCCCTCCCACCCACTCATTCACACAGTCATCCAACCCCCAGGACTGGGCCTTCAACTTCCCCACTGGACCCGCAGATCCAGGGCCTCAGCCTTTGGGCCTGAACTTTCGATCGACCTTTGGGCTTTGATCTTCAGTTCCAATCCAGGACTCGCAGAAGACAACATGGCTCATGGAGCCATTGTACTCAGTGGTAAAAGAAATTAGTAGGTTAGGCAAGTCAGGCTGCAACTATTGAGGGAAATGGACAACATTTCAGGTCCAGACCCTTCAGCTTGACTGAAGAAAAAGAGACAAGTTCACATTCCACTCTCACCCTCCACTGCTTCATATCGGCTGCCTCCCCAGATGAAGGATCTCAATCCACCGTTCATTTTCTTCCATAGACGCAGTCCGACCTGCTGACTTCCCCCAACATTTCATGTGTTGATCCCGATCCCAGCATCTATATTCTCTTTAGCCTCCAATAATATGGAAAGAGCCAGAAGAATCTTACAGCAAGCCCACAGGGAATGCATACACAACTTCAAGATAAAAGCTGAATTATTCCTTCTCTGAAAAAATGTATCTGCAACTTATAGTGTCTCTCCTCACCTTATAGAAAGCCAAGGGAAATGATGAGTATATAGGTTTACACAATCCCATTCTAATGAACTAAACTAATGTGCTGCCTGTTTCAAAGATTCAAAGTATATGTATTATCAAAGAATGCATAAATTATGCAACCTTGAGATCTGTTTGCTTACAGGCAGTCACAAAGCTAGGAACCCGAAGGATCCCAATTTAAAAAAAAATAAAGACCAACCCCCGTTGCGCTCAGAGAAAGAAAAAAAAATGAATTGCGCAAACTGCAGAAGTGACCAACAACAGCATTCCGAACCAAATTGGGTCGTTACATCCAAATCCCTGGAGCAGCCCAGAGTAGACCCAAAGCCTCAGTATTCAGTTCATTGTATTGGTGGGACAAATCACCGCAAAGTTCGCAGACACAAAGTACAGCAGCTGGGGCAATCTCACAATTTAAATATTATGCTGATAACAAGACACTTGGGTTTTAAGTAAAGTATGAATTGATAAAAGTGCCTTAATTCCAGCAAAGACCATATTTAAAAGTCACTGGTTTGCATCACCCCAGTTCCCAGTTTGGAGGGAAGTAACCAGATTCGCTTGTAAAGCTTGCATCACATGACGAAAAAACTTTAATCACGTTAAAACAGGTTGGCCAGCCACTCTTAATATGAAGCGAGACTGGTCCTTCAGCTACACTGGTAGGCAAAAAAAACCTATCAAGATTAAGCTTGGAAAAATGTAGCCCTAAAATGCAAATTCATTTGAGGGTTGATGGAGACCTTCGTCACCATCCTCTCTAGCATGCACGAGTCTAAGTGTTTCCAAGAGTTTAGAGCGAGGAGCCACTCTTGCTCAACAGCTCAGTATGGAAACTCAGAGAAATCCTTTGGCAATGATTTGCTCTGAAGGTTGCAGGCAGCAACACACTTGTCACCTTTGGCTATGTACTGCAGCAAGAGTTTGTAAGGAAATAGTCTCCAGCATGATCACAGATTGCAGTGCTGATCAAAGGCTGCTCTGTGCACCAGATCTGCAACAATGGTGACGTGACCTTGGAGCAGAATTCAGCCATTCAGCCCACTGAGTCTGCTCTGCTCTGGCATTCCATCATGGCTGATCTATTACCCCTCTTAATCTCATTCTCCTGGCTTGTCCTCGTACACTTTGATGCCCCTACCGATCAAGAACCTATCAACCTCTGCTTTAAATATATCCAATGACTTGGCCTTCACAGCCATCTGTGGCAATTAATTCCACAGATTCACCACCCTCTGGCTACAGAAATTCCTCATCTCTGCTCTAAAGGGAGAGAGGGGAGGGAACATCGACTCAGACCATGAGAGGCCTGCGTCGGGCATTTTCATGCCTTACAAGGCGCAGATTGGAAGTCTGTGTGGGGCACCACTCCTCGCACAGACTACAGCAATGTGTGAAGGGAAGTCCTTGTATTCTGAGGCTCTTAAGATAAATCAGTAAATTATAGGCATGTGAGTCTAACATCGGTTGTGGGAAGGTTGTTGGAAGGTATTCTAAGGGTCCGGGTATATAGTCATACTTTATTGATTCCGGGGGAAATTGTTTTTCGTTACAGTTGCACCATAAATAATAAATAGTAATAAAACCATAAATAGTTAAATAGTAATATGTAAATTATGCCAGGAAATAAGTCCAGGACCAGCCTATTGGCTCAGGGTGTCTGACCCTCCAAGGGAGGAGTTGTAAAGTTTGATGGCCACAGGCAGGAATGACTTCCTATGACGCTCTGTGTTGCATCTCGGTGGAATGAGTCTCTGGCTGAATGTACTCCTGTGCCCAACCAGTACATTATGTAGTGGATGGGAGACATTGTCCAAGATGGCATGCAACTTGGACAGCATCCTCTTTTCAGACACCACCATCAGAGATTCCAGTTCCATCCCCACAACATCACTGGCCTTACGAATAAGTTTGTTGATTCTGTTGGTGTCTGCTACCCTCAGCCTGCTGCCCCAGCACACAACAGCAAACATGATAGCACTGGCCACCACAGACTCGTAGAACATCCTCAGCATCATCCGGCAGTTGTTAAAGGACCTCAGTCTCCTCAGGAAATAGAGATGGCTCTGACCCTTCTTATAGACAGCCTCAGTGTTCTTTGACCAGTCCAGTTTATTGTCAATTCGTATCCCCAGGTATTTGTAATCCTCCACCATGTCCACACTGACCCCCTGGATGGAACAGGGGTCATCTGTACCTTAGCTCTCCTCAGGTCTACCACCAGCTCCTTAGTCTTTTTCACATTAAGCTGCAGATAATTCTGCTCACACCATGTGACAAAGTTTCCTACCGTAGCCTTGTACTCAGCTTCATCTCCCTTGCTGATGCATCCAACTATGGCAGAGTCATCAGAAAACTTCTGAAGATGACAAGACTCTGTGCAGTAGTTGAAGTCCGAGGTGTAAATGGTGAAGAGAAAGGGAGACAAGACAGTCCCCTGTGGAGCCCCAGTGCTGCTGATCACTCTGTTGGACACGCAGTGTTGCAAGCACACATACTGTGGTCTGCAGATCTGGACTGATGAAGGATAGTCATCATGGCTTTGATGGTGGTACATAACGTCAAACCAAACTTACAGAATTTTTAGAGGAAGTTACCAGGAAAGTTGATGAAGGTAAGGCAGTGAATGTTGTCTACATGGACTTTAGCAAGGCATTTGACAAGGTCCCACATGGGATGTTGGTCAAAAGGTTCAGTTGCTCAGAATTCAAGATGAGGTTGCAAATTGGATTAGACATTGGCTTTGTGGGAGAAGCCAGAGAGTGGTAGTAGAGGATTGACTCTCTGACTGGAGGCCTGTGACTAGTGGTGTGTCACAGGGATCGGTGCTTTGTCCTCCGTTGTTTGACATCTGCATTGATGACCTAGATGATAATGTGGTCAACTGGATCAGCAAATTTGGGGGTGTAGTGGACAGTGAAGAAGGCTATCATGGCTTGGATAGAGGGATCTGCATCAGCTGGAAAAATGGGCTGAACAATGGCAGATGGAATTTAATGCAGACAAGTGCAAGGTTTTGCACTTTGGTAGGACCAGCCAGGGTAGATCTTACACAGTGAACAGTGGGACCCTGAGGAATGCAGTAGAACAAAGGGATCTGGGAATACAAATCCATAATTCGTTGAAAGTGTGTCACAGGTAGGTAGGGTCGTCAAGAAAGCTTTTGGCACATTGGCCTTCATGAATCAACGTATTTGAGTACAGGAGATGGGATGTTATGTTGAAGTTGTAAAAGATGTTGGTGAGGCCTAATTTGGAGTATTGCTGCAGTTTTGGTCACCTACCTACAGGAAAGATGTAATCAAGGTTGAAAGAGTGCACAGAACAATGAAGCTGCTGGGTCTGGAGGACCTGAGTTATAAGGAAAGACTGAATAAGTTAAGACTGTATTCCTTAGAATGCAGGAAGATTGAGAGGAGATTTGACAGAGTTATATAAAATTATGAGGGATATAGATAGGGTTAATGCAAGCAGGCTTTTTTCCACTAAGGTTGGGTGGGACTACAACCAGAGGTCCTGGGTTAAGGGTGAAAGGTGAAAAGTTTAAGGGGAAGATGAGGGGAAACTTCTTCGCTCAGAAGGTGGTAAGAGCGTGGAACGAGCTGCCAGCGCAGGTAGTGCATGTGAGCTCGATTTCAACATTTAAGACAAGTTTGGATAGGTACATGGATGTGAGGGGTATGGAGGGCTGTGGTCCTAGTGCAGATCAATGGGAGTAGGTAGTCTAAATGGTTTCAGCATGGACTAGATGGGCCAAAGAGTCTGTTTCTGGCTGTACCTCACATATACACACACACACATACTTACTGTAATTCATAGTTCTTATTATGTTTGCCATAAAGGGATAGGAGAGGATCATGGGACAGGAGGCCCAGGGAGAAAGAAAAGTGGGGGGGGGGGGGGAGCCCAGAGGATGGGCAAGGGGTATAGTGAGAGGGACAGAGGGAGAAAAAGGAGAGAGAGAAAAAGAATGTGTGTATATAAATAAATAACGGATGGGGTTCGAGTTTTGTGATAGTTTCTGAAATCATTTGAACATTACTTCACCTGAATGTTAGCCCTGTGACTTTTGACATGAATTGGTTATGTATACCAAGTCAAGAAATGCAGTGCAAAAAAGCAACCTATATTAGATCACCAGTCACCTTTTCAAGACATCAGGTTTGACAAGATTTCTCCTATGAGCCCTTTGTGCTTGGGGGCAGATTACACCCAGTGGCCACTTTGCTAGATACCTTTTATATGTAATAAAGTGCCGACTGAGTGTATGCTCATGGTCTTTTGCTGCTGTGGCCCATCCACTTCAAGGTTCAACATATTGTGCATTCAGAGATGCCCTTTGTTAGCTTGATCTGGTCTGACCATTTCCCTCTGATGTCTCTCACTAACAAGGCCTTTTGCCCACAGAACTGCCGCTCACTGGATGGTACAAAAAACAAAAAATAAAAATTCTCTGTAATCTCCAGAAACTGTCCTGCATGAAAATCCCAGGAAATCAGCAGTTACTGAGATACTCAAGCCATCCCATCTGGCACCAACAATCATTTCAAGGTCAAAGTCACTTAGATCACATTTCTTCCCCATTCTGATGTTTGATCTAAACAACTAACCTCTTGACCATGTCTGCATGCTTTTATTCTGACTTGCTGCCACATGATTGGCTGATATTTGCGCTCATGAGCAGGTGTACCCAATGAAGTGGCCACTGAGTGTAATGAAGTTGTTGAACCTAAATACTTTACAGTCAGGTGGTTTCCGATGGGCCCACTATCGGGGGGGGGGGGTTGGGAGTTTGGGACTCTAATGCAAGGCATAAACTAATATGGTGGGGGGGGGGGGAGAAATATTATTGAAATCTAGAGAATTTTGCAAGGCATAGAGTGGACATAGAGATGCTTCCTATGGTAGGACCAGAAGGCACAGCCTCAGAGCATAGGGATGACCATTTAGAACAGAGATGAGGAGGAATTTCTTTAGCCAGAGGGTGGTGAATCTGTGGATTCCTTGCCACAGTCATGGAGGCCAAGTCATTGGGTATATTTAAAGTGGAGGTCGATGGGCTCTTGATTGGTAAGGGCATCAAAGTTTATGGGACGAAGTCAGGAGAATGGGATGAAGAGGGAAAATAAATGAGCCATGAATTGTGGAGCGAACCCGATGGGCTGAATGGCCTAATTCTGCTCCTATGTCTTATGGCTGAGTTCAGTGGTGTGGCAAGAAGTTTGGCCAGTTCATCACCCTTTATCATACCTGCTAGATACTGGCAAACAGTTGTAGTCTTTTACGTTGACGTACAGCACAGTGTAGGTCTTTCGTCCCTTCGAGCCATGCCGGCCAGGAACCCCTGACTTAACCCCAGCTTAGTTACGGGACAACATAATGACCAATTAACCAGCCAACTGGCACGCCTTTGGAATGTGGGAGGAAACCAGAGCACCCGGAGGAAACACACCACTGCACAGAAGACTGTACTGGTGACAGCAGACTGGTGGAACACGTGAGGGAGAGGCCTGCAGACTCCAAAGGACCTCGGTCTCCTCAGGAAGTAGAGGCGACTCTGGCCCTTCTTGTACACAGCCTCTGTGTCAGTGCTCCAATCAAGTCTGTCATCCAGGTGCACCCCCAGGGTAGGTCCTCACCACGTCCACACCATCGATCTAAGCAATCCTTAATCTGCAAAGGGATTTTAAGTTTTTTTTTGTAATTTTTTCCCCCAAGAGTTAGGGCAGTACTTTATGGACAGCTTTACTCCTTCCAGATTCCATCTACAGAAAGCCATTTCCAAATAAAATCTCAGACTTGCAATAAAATTTCAACAATCCAAAACAATCTAATTAACTGAGATAAACCTAGCTAGCCCAGATAAGCAAGTTGCGCCAAAACAATATTGTTTCCTTTAATAGCAGTCAAGTCTGGTTTGCATAGTGCATTGCCTTAAAACTACAGGGGTTCCCAAACTTCTTTTATGCCATGGACACCCGCCATTAACCGAGGGGTCCGTGAACCCTAGGCTGGGAAATCCTGTTAGAATGGCACTTTCACTCTGACTAAAATTCCAGCAAAGGGATCGGCAGTGTGAGCTCTTTACTCCAGATGGTAATGATGACCAGGTGGAAAACATCTGCCCCCATTCTGAAGCATATTGTAAACAGCAGCTCAATGAGAGCAGGTGTCCATGGCGAACACTGGCAGGGAAATTCAACAAAAAAAAAACTAGAGCAGTACACACAATGTGCTGGAGGAGCTCAGCAGGTCAGGCAGCATCTATATAGATGGGAATAAACAGTTGATGTTTTGGGCTGAGACCCTTCCTCAGGAACGGAAAGGAAGGTGGAAGAAATCAGAGTGTGTGTGTGTGGGGTGGGGGGAAGAGGGGAAGAGTACACGGTGTCAGGTAATAGATGAAGCCAGGAGAGGGAGAGAGCTGAAATAAAGAGCTGGGATGTCGATTGGTGAAAGAGATAAAGGGCCAGAGAAAGGAGAGTCTGACAGGAGAGGACAGAAGATCATGGAAGATAGGAGAGGGAGGGAGGGAAGATAGGAGAGGGAGAGAGGGAAGATAGGAGAGGGAGAGAGGGAAGATAGGAGAGCACTGGAGGGAAGTGATGAGCAGTTAAGGAGATAAGGGAAACAAGAATGGGGATAGTGAAGGAGAAACCACTCAATCCACCACTTTAAAATTTACTATTTTGTAACATCTTGAAGATGACACTCACTTTTTGTTTTAGTTCTCAGGGCCAATCAGATGATGCAGAATTGATTGATAATACAAAGATTTCCAATTATGAGAGAGATTCATCTCCCAACCCCCACAGAAATATACTGTACAAATACAACTAGGCAGAGTCAAAGACCTCCAAAAGGATCACAATCTCATCACAGTTTGGAGGCTTGTGTTCCTCAATGACCTGGAGAATTACGTTGGCCGGAGTCAGGGCTTTGTGCTTTGGCTCCTGGTAGGGTCACCCATGACAAACAGTTCAAAGGGTAGAGGCCAGACTAACAGTGGTCCACCAGACCTCCAAATTCAGAGGTTCAGCTCAGGGCCAACAACCCTGACTGGTAAACAAAATTGTTACGGAAACGGCAATGAAGAATCATTCTACGTCTGAGTGTGATGGTATTCCTGAGTCTTCACTCAGGACTTGCATGGCTGACAGTAGTGAAAACTGAGAGGAAGCTCCTGACATGATGAAGGAAGCCCTGACCACCACCAGAGATGGAGGACCTTCATTGATGCCCTAGATGCCAGCAGCATAACAAGCAGTAAATAAGTATCAAAGAGGATCCTGCGAAGAATGTAATAATCTGCTGTATTATATGTGAAATAATCAAATTTAGTTTTTATTTAGTACATATTTAGTTTTTATGTACCTCAACATCAACAATCATGCTCACAACTTATTAACACTAACCCATGTGGAGAGGAAACAGAAGCACCCAGAGGAAACCTATATAGTCACAGAGAGAACACACTATCTACCAAGGGCGACACCCAGTGCAGAATCAAGCAAAGCTAGAAGCATCTCCAGATCAATGAACAACATCGGGGATCGACCAAGTACAGCATCCACACCAAGGTGAGGCTGTGTCAGAGTCGCGGTCTGTCCACACTCTTGTATGGGTTAGAAGACTGGCACATGATAGAAAGTGACCTTGCTAGGCTGTTGTCATTCCACACCACAAGCCTCCGGAAGACCCTCTACATCTTCTGGCCAAGAAAGATCTCCAGTACTCCTTCAGTGTCATCAAGAGGGCGTGGCCACAATCATCAGGACCCTGAACCACTTCTGGGGCACAATAGAGAAGATGGCTAAGGACAGAGGGAGATGGAGGACCTTCATTGCTGCCCTAAGGCCAGTGGTGTAAAGCATTACACTAACCACACTACCGGGCTGCCTAGATTTCATAATAATTTCATAATTACACGGAATGATATGAGAGCTAATCATTTGATTCTTTGAGCTTCACTCTTCAATATGACCTTCTCAATACCATGCACCCACTCTCCAACCCTCTTGAGGTTTGTGTCTAGAAATTTATCTGCGCTTCTTGCCAGGCCAAACAGTAAATTCTTACCCTTTATCTTGGGATTTGTTCCTTCCTCTGTTCCATTTGGCTGTTATCAGGATCTTGCATATTTCTATGAAATCCACTCATCAAACACCTCAAACTCTCAATACAAGTCAACCACATCTCTCTGCGTCCAACAGTGGTGGTATCTCACAAATTGCCAGAGGAACTCAGAACTACTGGCTACACATGAATGTCCACTTTTGGAGGTGTGTTCAAGAATACTCACTTTGCTGCGTTCAACATTGATTAAGTGTGGATTATCTCTGGCAATGCCAGCAGACACTGCCTAACCCTTAACACCTCAAACAGTTAAGAGTCCCCTGATCTGATGGGCCTGGCATCACATGGAGGTCACAGATGATGAATTCCTTCATTGTAAAACATTGGTCAGTTACTGCTATTTCCTCGTGTTTGCGTTACTAATGCCCCTGCCTGGTCTCAGCTGTTTTACACTGATACTTCGTGAACTGTAGAACAGGGGTTCCCAACCTGGTGTCCACAGACCCCTTGCCTTATCGTATTGGTCCATGGCATAAAAAAGTCTGGGAACTCCTGCATTAGTGGTGTTTATGTGGTATTTTTTGTGGAAAACTGCAAATAGCATTTACGGCAGACGCACAGATGAGACTTCCTCCAGAACTCAAAAGAGCCATTCAGGACAGGAAAAAAAAGTCAACTCAGGCATGTGATCCTTTAGAACTCTCTACCCCAATAGGCAGTAGACATTCAGCCTCTTAGTACATTCAGGACAGATATATAAGTTTTAGGGTGCTACTGGAACTAAGAGGCACACGGGGGAGAGATGAGCAGATGAGAGTGACATGGCGGGGGGGGAGAAGGGACATCAGTACAGGAAGGAGGCACAAGGTAAAGAGGCACTGTTATTTCATAATTCTGGCTAAACAGTGTAATCACAGAAACCAGCTGGCCTAGTCCTGCTCTGGTTATGTGAGACTTGCCGAATTCCAATTCACAATTACACTCTTACAATTAAAATCCTGAAGAAGGGTCTCAGCCCGAAATGTCGACTGCTTATTCTTTTCCACAGATGCAGCCTGTCCCATTGAGTTCTTCCAGCGTTTTGTGTGTTACAATTAAAATGGCTGCTTTAATTTTCTCATAACATCTTCAGTCAATTGTAGCACACATTCAGCACCTTCCAAGTGTTATATCCGTTATCAAAAGCCTAATGAAAAAAGTAGATTTGTCAGATCTGGTTCGCTCATTATTAAGGCAGCGTCCATCAATAAGGACCCTCATTACCCCGATGTTGCCCTCTTCTCATTGCTACCAGCAGGAGGTACAGGAGCCTGAAGGCACACACTCAGTGATTCAGGAACAGCATCTTCCCCTCTGCCATCTGATTTCTGAATGGACATCGAACCCATGAACACCACCTCACTTTTGTTTTTCTGTTTTTGCACTAATTTTAACTTAACTATTTAATATACATATACTTACTGCAATTGATGTGTTTATTTTCTCTATTTATCATGTATTTCATTGTACTGCTGCCTCTAAGTTAACAATTTTCGCGACATATTGTCGGTGATATTAAACCTGATTCTGATTCATTTTCCCAAAATGTCAACCCTTTATACAGCCGGGTGGAAATCAGTCTGTAGATGTAGAATCCAAAAATGTGCTTCAAAGAAGGATTTCCCAAAATTCATCTTTCAATTTAATTATGCCAACAGGTTCTATTAGTAACGTTAAGGTTTTGATTGGAGCTTATTGAATGGAAAAGCCCCATGCACAATACAATAGACAATAGGAGCAGGAGTAGGCCATCCGGCCCTTCGAGCCAGCACCGCCATTCACTGTGATCATGGCTGATCATCCACAATCAGTATCCAGTTCCTGCCTTATCCCCATAACCTTTGATTCCGCTATCTTTAAGAGCTCTATCCATCTCTTTCTTGAAAGCATCCAGAGACTTGGCCTCCACAGTCTTCTGGGGCAGAGCATTCCATATATCCACCACTCCCTGGGTGAAAAGGTTTTCCCTCAACTCCGCTCTAAATGGCCTACCCCTAATCCTTAAGCTGTGGCCTCTGGTTTTGGACTCACCCATCAGCGGGAACATGCTTCCTGCCTCCTGTGTGTCCAATCCCTTAATAATCTTATATGTTTCAATAAGATCCCCTCTCAGCCTTCTAAATTCCAGAGTATACAAGCCCAGTCGCTCCAATCTTTCGACATATGACAGTCCCGCCATCCCGGGAATTAACCTTGTGAACCTACGCTGCACTCCCTCAATAGCAATAATGTCCTTCCTCAAATTTGGAGACCAAAACTGCACACAGTACTCCAGGTGTGGTCTCACCAGGGCCCTGTACAGCTGCAGAAGAACCTCTTTGCTCTTATACTCAATTCCCCTTGTTATGAAGGCCAGCATGCCATCAGCTTTCTTCACTGCCTGCTGACTTGCATGCTTGTTTTCAGTGACTGATGTACAAGAACAGCTAGATCTCGTTGCACTTCCCCTTTTCCTAACTTGACTCCATTTAGATAATAATCTGCCTTCCTGTTCTTACCACCAAAGTGGATAACCTCACATTTATCCACATTAAACTGCATCTGTCATGCATCTGCCCACTCACCCAGCCTGTCCAGGTCACTCTGCATTCTCATAACATCCTCCTCACATTTCACACTGCCACCCAGCTTTGTGTCATCTGCAAATTTGCTAATGTTACTTTTAATTCCCTCATCTAAATCATTAATATATATTGTAAACAGCTGTAAAGAAATGTATTTACAACACATTGTAAAGAAAGCAAATGTGGTATTTGCATTAATAACAAAATCTTAGAAATGGTTAACATAAGACCATGAGACATAGGAGCAGAATTAGGCCATCACTTGAACCCAACATGACACAGGATGGGTTCAAAGGAGATCATATGTTTGTATTGTTACCACTGATTAACTGGACTCTGAAAACTTTCACTTGTTCCTCAACCATACTTTATTTACTTGTGCACAAGGAGAACAGCGTGGCCCCCCATCACCACACAGTTCCAAAGTCTGAACAGACAAATGCCATTTTATACAGAATTGACCAGCAGCTATGGATATTGACCATTTAGTAACCTTCTACATGGTCAAATGGTGTTAAAAGTCAATAGAAGCTGCAAGCAAACTGATGACACTTTGGAGTTCGTAAGTGTCCCTTAGTTAGTGTGTGCCTTGCATCCTTCTGTTACATCCTTAGGTTGTTTCTGTATGCCAAATGGCTCCAGTCCCATGCTGCGTAAAGGGAAGCCATGCCGTTCAAAGATCTTCCCTTCAGAGACCTCCCCCCCCCCCAAAACTTCCCTTTCTCCCAAGGTCAATTCTATCAGATTCCTCCTCCTTCAGCCCTTTACCTTGGACAGCTACCATCTCCCAGCTTCCCACTTCATCCCCTCTCACCTGCCTACCCCCTCACATGGCCTTGCGTATCACCTGCCAGCTTGTACTTTCCTCGTCTCCATACCACCTTCTCTTCCTTTTCAGTCCTGATGAAGTGTCACAACCCAAAACGTGGACTCTTAATTCCTCTTCCTCTTCATAGATGCTGCCTGATCTGCTGAGTTCCTCTGGTATGTTGTGCGAGTTGCTCCTTTCTTGAAAGATCACATTATCTGCTTTCTTTGCTTGCTTGGACGTTACCTTAACCCTTGCCTTGACACAACTTCCACAGTGTCATGCCAAATTACATCTCAACCTGGACTTCAAGGCACTGGATTTTCACGATCTTCCTTAAATCCAAACTGAAGAGATAGCTTGCGTTCATATTGACTTGCAGTTGGACAACAAGTCGTGGTCTCAAGTCAAACAGTACAGCGACTGCATGAAATCATGAACATGGAGTTGAAACAAAAGTTAATTAGAATCAAACCACATCTCTAAACATTGAACATGAAGCTTGCTGCAAAATATTGGATTACATGCAAACTTGGCCCCATAAGAACGACTTTGCAAAGTGTTAACATGGGAAGAATCAACTAAGATTCTCCTCAACTCACCTAGCCCGGATTACTGACTTTCTACAGATGTAGCCTATTAGAACATCTAAAACAGAAAAAAACACACTTTAACCCTCTTCAGAATGATCCAGGGAATGAAAGGATTAATGTATAAGGGGCATTTGATGGCTCTGGGCCCATGTGGGGGCTGATTTCGCCCAAACCTACCAAACATTTAAAGGCCTAGATCAGGGGTTCCCAACCTGGGATCCAAGGCATAATAAAGTAGGGGAACCTCTGGCCTAGATAGAGTGGATGTGGCCAGGCTCTTTCCTATTGTGGGGATTCTAGGATCAGAGAACACAGCTTCAGAATAGGTCATCCCTTAGGCTCTGGAGGCCAAATCATTGGGTATATGTGAAGTGGAGGGCAACAGGTTGTTGAGTGAACTCAGCCTGTTCTCCTTGGAATGACAGAGGATGAGAGGTGACCTGATAGAGGTGTGTAAAGTGATGAGAGGTATTGATCGTGTGGATAATCAGAGGCTTTTTCCCAGGGCTGAAACAGTTGCCACAAAAGGACACAGGTTTAAGGTGCTGGGGAGCAGGTACAGAGGAGATGTCAGGGGTAAGTTTTTTTTAAAACTCATAGTGGTGAGTGCATGGAATGGGCTGCCAGCAATGGTGGTGGTGATGGATACGATAGGGTCTTTTAAGAGACTTTTGGATAGGTACATGGAGCTTAGAAAAATAGAGAGCTATGGGGAAGTCCAGTAATCTCTAAGGTAGGGACATGTTCAGCACAACTTTGTGGGCTGAAGGGTCTGTATTGTGCTGTAGGTTTTCTATGTTTCTATATCAAAAAGGGGAGAAAATGGGAGAATGGGGTTGAGAGAGATAATAAATCAGCCATGATGGAAAGGCAGAGCAAATATGACGAGCCAAATTCTGCTCCAATGTCTTATAGTCTATTTTTCTCATTGATTCAATAAACATTAATATGATGTGCATTGATGGAGACACTGAAGTATAAATCTATAAGGAAAACGTACAGCATGTCAGCAGGCATTTAACTGTAAAATAACTTTTGAAGGAAAAGGATGAACGTTTTGCCAAATGGATGATCACTTGTAATGGAAAATGCCTAACTTCAAATTTCTGTAATGAAAGTTTAAAAAAATGGCAGAGATAATTTCTGGTGCATTTGATACAAAGCACTATTAGGAGTCATGTTATCTCTGTAGCCAAGTTTATGTGTTCTTGAGACTCATTTGAAACGCAAGTGAGAATGAAATAAGTTCCTTGCATTATGTCAGAGCAAATCCAGTTTGTCATAATCTGGACGTACAAAATTCAACAGGAATGTTTAATGCTATTCCTTTTGTTGTTTATTGTTCCTTTGCGCGGATTGGGCGTCTTTTTTTTTGCCGTTTCCTTAGCGTGTGTTTTTCAAGGCCGAGTTCTTAGTTTTTTTTTAACAAGGCCAATGTTCAACTCAGCACGAGGAGCTAGCTGGAACCCAAGACCACTCACCTCGAAGTCCGGTGCCGACGCCACTACACCAGCGGTCGGCTAATGCCCTGCTTTGATCTTCCCTATTTACCTTTTAACATTGCACATCCTCATTCAAATGGATAGCATTCACGTCAGTCTGTATTTACTTGAACCAAAATTAGCAGGGCACCAATCAAATAGCCTTTTATCTGAACCAGGGGCGACACACACACACAAAATGCTGGAAGAACTCAGCATACCAGGCAGCATCTGTGGAAAACAGTAAACTGGACTGGGGGCGGGGAGGGGAGAAGGGAGAGGGAGAGGGAGAGAGGTGGGAGGGGGAGAGAGTGTATGTGGGGGTAACAGTACAATGTGGTAGGTGATAGATGAACGCCGGCGAGGGGTGAAGTAAAGAGCTGATAAGGTGGTTGTTGAAAGGGGGAACCTGATAGGAGAGAATAGAAGACCATGGAAGAAATGGAAGGGGAGGAGCACCAGGTAAGAAGATGAGGGGAACAAAACAGGAATGGAGATCGGTGAAAGAGAGAGATAGGCAATTACTGGAGGCTTGAGAATTTGATGCTCAACCTTTAAGCCATGACCCAATACCATTAAGCAAGGAGTCCATGGACCCCAGATTGGGAACCCCTGATCTAAGCCTTTCATTTTAATTTAGAATTGCAACTATTGAGGGTAATTAGATTTAACATCCACACAAGAGTGGAAATTTCCAACATAATGATGCAGCCGTAAAAACCATAAGAACTCGGAGCAGAATTAGGTCATTTGGCTCATCACTCTGCCATTTCATCATGGCTGATCTAATTCTCCTCTCAGCTCCAATCTCCAGCTTTCTCCCTTATCCCTTCATGCCCTGACCAACCAACAATCTACCACCCTCTGCCTCAAATATACATCAAGACTTGGCCTATATGCCTGCCAATGGCAAAAAAAATTCCGGATTCACCATTCTCTGGCAAAAAAAATTCTTCATCTTCATTCTAAAAGGACATCCCTCAATTTTGAAGCTGTGTCCTCTGGTCTTAGACTCTTCCACCATAGGAAATATCCCCTCCACATCCACCCTATCAAGACCTTTCTCCATTCAATAGGTTTCAATGAGGTCAACCTTAGTCTTCTGAATTCTAATACAGGCCCAGAGCTATTGGATGCTCTTCATATGACAAGCCATTAAATCCTGGAATTATTTTTGTGAACCTCTTTTGAACCCTCTCCAGTTTCAGCACATCCTTTCAAAGGGGCCCGAACCTGCTCACAATACTCCAAGGCCTAACAGTGCTTTATATAAAGCTTCAACATTACATCTTTGCTTTTATGTTCTAGTCCTCTTGAAATGAATGCCAATATCACATTTGCCTTCCTCACCATAGGACTCGAACTGCAAATTAACCTTTAGGGAATCCTGCACAAGGACCCTCAAGTAAGTCCCTTTGCATCTCAGTTATTTGTATTTTCTCTCCATTTAGAAAATAGTCAGTCCCTTCATTTTTTCTACCAAACAGCATCGCCATGCACTTTCTGGCACTGTATTCTATCTGCCATTTCTTTGTCCATTCTCCTAATCCAAGTCCTTCTGTACCCTCTCTACTTCCTCAAAACTACCTAGCCCTCCATCTATCTTCATCATCCGCAAACTTTACAACAAAGCTATCAATTCCATCATCCAAATCATTGACATAGCTTGTTAAGCAGCCTCATGCGTGGCACCTTGCCAAAGGCCTTTTGAAAATCCAAGTACACAATAGTAACCAATTCTCCTTTGTCGATTCTACTTGACATTTCTTCAAAGAATTCCAAGAGATTTGTCAGGCAAAATTTTCCCTTGAAATCATGCTGAATACAGCCTATTTTATCACATGCCCCCAAGTACCCTGAGACCTCATCCATAATAGTCAACTCCAACATCACCTCAATCACTGAGGTCAGAACAAAATGACCTTTTCTTTCCTTTCTTCTGCCTCTCTCCTGGAGTGGAGTGACATTTGCAATTTTCCAGTCTTCCTGAACCATTCCAGAATCTAGTGATTCATGAAAGATCATTACTAATGCCTCCACAACCTCTTGCAGAACTCTGGGGTGTACACCATCCAGGTGACTTGTCTACCTTCAGACCTTCCAGTTTCCCCAAGAACATTCTCTAGTTATGGTTAACTTCACATGCTTCATCCCCTTGATACCTGGAACTTCCATCATACTGTTAATGTCTTCCACAATAAGACTGACACAACATACTTATTCGGTCCGCCTGCTATTTTGTTGTCCCCCATTACTACCTCTCCAGCGTCATTCTCTAGCAGTCCAACATCTCTTTTACACTTTATGTATCTGAAGAAACTTTTGGTATCCTCTTAAATGTTATTGGATAGCTTACGTTCGTATTCCATCTTTACCTTACTCATGACTTTTTAATTGCCTTGTTGGTTTTTAAAAAGCTTCCCAATCCTAACTTTTAACTAACCTTTGCTCTAATATATGCCCTCTTTGGCTTCTATGTTGGCTTTGACTTCGTTAGCCATGGTTGTATCATCTTTCCTTTAGAATACTTCTTCCTCTTTGGGTTGTATTTATCCTGTGCCTTCCAAATTGCTTCCTGAAATTCCAGCCATTATTGTGCTGCCATCATCCCTACCAGTGTTCTTTTCCAACCAATTCTAGCCAGCTCCTCTCTCATGGCTCTGTAAACCCCTTTACTCCACTGTAATACTGATACATCTGACTTTAGCTTCTCCTCAAATTTCAGGTGAATTCAATATTATGATCACTTGACCCTGTGTTCTTTTATTTTGAGCTCTCTAATCAATTCCGGTTCATTGCACATCATCTTCATTGCTGATCTAGTGGGCTCAACCAAGAGCTGCTCTAAAAGCCATCTCATAGGCACTCTAAAGATTCACCAGCACCAACCTGATTTTCCCAATTTACCTGCATACTGAAGTCCTCCATGACAACTGTAACACTGTCCTTTTAGCATGCATTTTCTATCTCCCGCTGTAATTTGTAGGCAACATCCTTACTACTGTTTGGGTTCCAAGCAACACCGCCCCATCTTCTTGCCTATCCTTTCGATGCAATGTGTATCCTTGGACAGGACATTAAAGCTCCCACTTATAATTCTGTGATGCCTACATCCTATCTGCCAATCTGCAACTGTGTTGCAAGTTCATCTAAAGGCAGTAAATCAGTGGCTATATTTCATTAGGAGTTTGAGGAAATTTGGTATGTCAGACACTTGCAAATTTCTACAGATGTACCATGGAGAGCATTCTAACTGACTGCATTACCGTTTGGTATGAGGGTTACTGCATAGGATCAGAGCAAGTTGTAAACTTAGTCAGCTCCATCGTGGGCATTAGCCTCCATAGTACCAGGACATCAAGGAGCAGTGCCACAAAAAGGCAGTGTCCATCATTAAGGACCCCCATCACCCAGGACATGACCTCTTCACACATTGCTACCATTAGGAAGAAGGTACAGAAGCTTGAAGTTGCACAGCTTCTTCCCCTCTGCCATCTGATTACTGAAGACATTGAACCCATGAGCGCTACCTCATTACCTTTTTATAATTTTTTGCACTACTTATTGAAATTATTTAATATATACTTACTGTAATTGTTCTATTATTACAGATTTCACAACATATGGTGGTGATATCAAACCCAATTCTGATTCATGCTATTTGTACATATCTACATTGGCGGTGCTGGATACTTTGGAAAAAGAACAACCTCTAATTCTGATTTTGAAAACAGTGAATGGAAAATTCCCACAATGAAATATAGTACACGGGAGGGTTACAGAATAAGTACCAATTAAATATTTCCTTCAGACAGCAAACAAAAACTTAAAACAAAACTTTCATGTAGCAGTTTCAAAACTAAAGTGTTATGAAGCTTGAAAACAGTTATTCCCTTCAATACCACAGCACAGTGGGTTATCGGACACCTAGGATCACCTTGTCCAGTAATGCAGAAAAATCACAAGCACAAGAAAATCTGCAGATTCTGGAAATCCAAGGCAACACACAGAAAATGTTGGAGGAACTCAGCAGGTCAGGCAGCATCTATAGAAATGAATAAACAGTTGACATTTTGGAAGGAGTGAGGCTTGAATTGGAGAGAGGTGCAGCAAAGTTGAGACAGTTGATGTCTTGTTGACAGCTAACAATAAAGAGATCCAGAGCAGGCAGAAGACTAGAGCAGAGTGTCCAGGTAGAGGGGAGGGGGGTAGTTGAAGATGGGAAAAGGAGTCATTAGTGCGGGCTTTGCCAAAGAAGTAGGCATGGAGACGGAGGAAGAAGAGTTTAGTGTCATGGCAGGCGCAGAACTCACAGAGCTGCGGGCACAGAGGTCAAAGGCTAGGCCCTTACCGAGTACAGAACATTCTGCTTTAGGTCAGAGCGAACTGAGAAGACCTGGCACGACAGAGCTAGGATCAGAGGTTAGGGGGAAAAACAGTTGGTAGTGTCTGAGGGATGGCTGGGGTGTTCAGGGAAGGTGGGTGCTCTGAGGGCCCAAGAGCTGATGGTGGGACCTGTGAGACACAGGACTGCAGAGTGGTGGTGGGGTAAGGGGAGACTGGGGTTCAAGCGGCAGCACGTGAAGTCCCGGCCTGGAGATGCCATCAGTCAAGGCAGAAAAATAGTCAACCAGATTGAATGTAATTATACCCCAAATAACTAAGAAAAACTTGTTTGTGTTTAGTAAAACATTGTTTGAGCTCACGGATATAGGCAGACATTCCAGTTTTACGTCATTTTATTGCACACTTACAAGAGAGCTCCTTTTGGTAGAAGTTACATACAAGTGAATTTCAAATTTATCTATAAATACTACTTATATACAGTTTCAAACAAATATCATTTATGCATAGTCTATCTTAAAGTGAAAATTGCAGGCATATACTGACTGCAATGTGATTCCCTAAACAATGTATTGTATTAGATCTTCAGTGTTCTGTCTCTTCCAATTTACATGATAAAACACTGGGAAATAGGCAATTATATAATATACTTCACACTCAGTAGTCCATGGACTGCTTTACTAACTATTGCCAACCTCCCCCCTCATCCCAACTCTTTCCAAAAAAAATTGAATTGATCTCAGCATAAAAATAACCAACGTTTATTCCCCATCACCCTGTACCGAGCTCCCTACACCCTCCCCCAGATCATTGCTTGTGTGCCTCTATGAACAACATCTTCCACATTAGTCAAAAAGAAGAAAGAAAGCACAGAGGCCAGGTCCAACATTAGTACACAGAGAAGGTGCTTTTAGCTGGTAGGCAAAAGACAAGACTAGACAGATATCTCGAAAGAAATGTTACTTTGTTCCCGACCTCGAAGGGATGATATCCACATCACCCCGTCCAGGTTGTTCTATAATACCGAATGTAGTTTTTTATATATATATATTGCTGTGCAGTGCAAGTCAGTCAACGAAACGATATAGCACATAACTTGGAGCAATTTTTCAGCTAGTGTTATTGTGTGCGTGGATGTATGTACTTGAGAGTAAATTCATACTCATCAAAAGGTTAGTCCAGTGAACCAGACTGTTCATCGAGGGTTAAACAAACTATTCAGCAGTTAGTAGATTTGTACTATAACGTTTATTAAAATAAATGCCAGGGTTAATAGAAACAGCAAACACCATGAAATAAAATGCAAGCATGTAAAAACATTTTTTAACAAGAAACTTATTAAATGAATAATGAGTTAACAAGTCAGAAAAGGCAACACTCCCAATGATAGAGATTATGATCACGAGAAATCTGCAATGGTTTCTGGCTATCAAAACCACAGTGGCCTCAAATCTGGAAGAAAAAATTGTAAATGGTATACAATATACATACAAAATGAAGATAGAAAAATACATTATAAACTTGTAACAATGGTGGTAATTACAATACTATACATGTGTGTAGGCAATATATTAAATATTGTACACAGCATATGTAATTGCTTTGCATTCAACCAACCATTTATGTAACAGCAGAGTCTTCGAGCTATTCCTTAATGTAACTGAGGGAATACATAATACTGTCAAAAACTTTCAATGTTTTGTTTACAAAAAAATAACACTGACAAAATATTGAGTTCGTACAATTGATGTAAACTCAATGAGAGTTGACAGAAGAAAAAACATCGAAGGGCAGCGAGAAATAAAACATTTCAAATTTGTTCTTACGCACTTTGTTCTAGAGTCAAACACTGCAGCATTGTATAATTAGTGATAAGAGCTGGTTTTCTGCCTCTAATTAATCGGCAAAACTAAGCCAAAAAAAGGCCTTCATTTTGTAAGTGAACATTAGAAAACTCTGATCTTACGCGGGGGAAAAAAGCTTCAATTTTATGGAGAAATAATGGCACAATGAGAAAAATTTGAAATATGAACAACTTAGGAAGACACAAATGGTGGCATAAAATAGAAGCTGGTTGAGAAACTTGTTGCATAGAATCAATAAACTGAACAGGCCTAATCGCTTTTAAATTTGAGTAGCTTCACACAACTGCCCTCGCTGTTCTCTCTTTTTTTGAACACCTTTGCCAATTCAGACCACTTCCCTTCTCTCTAATGATGGACTGACATGCATCAGGGTTGAGTCAAACAATATGTTGGTTAGACACTTACAAAATGACCAGGCATGTATAAGGCACTATTTTCCTTCTGTTATGCTCTTCTCTTCTCACCCACAACCCTGCAAAAATCCTAGATATACTGTTTTGGTCTTCAGTTTATCTTTTTTTTTACCATAACCATCCAGCTTCACTTCCATTACATTTTTTTAATAGTTTTTGTATTTTGTTACTGCAAGTAAGTATAAAAAGCTAAATTGTCAAAAATATATATTTCTTCACCAGCACCCTGTAAAAGTATCTAGTTTTTCCTCTGTGGTTTAAATGCACTGAACTTATCTACACTTTTATAACATATATAGTAAATAGAATAGGCAAGCATGGCTTTCACATCCTTCTGAAAGAAGTGTCCATTTACGAAGAGTTAGAAACAGATTTTTTTTTGCATCCAGAAAGTGACACATTATGAATGTACCTTCACGTCAAGATACGCGTGAGTAGTAAGAATGGCACTGGCTTTCCCCAAGCTGAGCTTGAATGCAAACTAGTACATTGGATCAATGTAAGCAGCTCGGATCAGTTAAATGACATTGTAAACTCGTGGGGCGGGGACAAGAGAGATGGGAGAGGAGAATACTACTGCGCACGACAGTAATTGGAGATGACGAACTAAATGTTTGGCCTCTTCAATTGGATGCTTAATGCAAAAGAATAACACAACAAAGTTTGCAAAAGTTAATCAAACATAAACATTTCAAGCGGTATTCTTAGCAACTAAAAAAAGCAATTTCTGGCACAAGATGCTCTAACGATGCAAAATGTTATGTTACCCCTATATTGGTGTTTTGGCATTTATCTTACTTTAAACTGCATGGTTTGGATTAACCAGGGCTGTAGATACCCGGGAACAGACTGGAGAGTCAGGCTCAAATCATGAACAGACTTATGATTTGATTGATATATGTGGAAGATGGCAAAAGGTTTAAGGTTTGCTGATCATTGAAGTATGACACCAAGAAGGTGTGCTTGTGGCAGAATGTGAAGTCCGTGCTACAAGTGTACTAACCAGCAGACAGCTATTCCACTTACAGCTGTGGGAAGGGGGATGCCGCTGACTGGAATTGATTGAACTACAAAAACAAATAGTGGGAGAAACCATCCCATAAAACCAATTGTTGACTAATTTAATTGGTTTAATCAGGTAGTTCTGATATTCTCACCAGGCTTTGTTCAACACATTTTTCTTTTGTTTTGTGGCTAGCAATACTGAATTACATTCTCATTCTAATGTGGCTCCAAAAATGGGCTTGAGTGTTTGGCAACAAAAACCAATAGTACTGTACATGAAGTATTAAATCTCCGTTCATAATTGCAGTGTACGTTGTCCGTATTGAACTCTTCCCCAATATACTTGACTCAAGGTTCATTCATAATGCATCATCACAAATGCGGTCAAAGAGTTTGTAACTACAACACAAACTAACATCAGATCTCCATCACATTTGTCCAGTGGCAACTGTCTGTACAGCGCTCAATCCTTTTGCCAGTGCAGTTAGAGACCTTCCTTACCATTCTTTAGGGAGAATCTTTAAGAGATGATCACTGAGAAACAGTAGTGAGGGATGAACTGGACTTATTGCTTTAGTATTACTCAGTGCAGGTTCTGGCACCACATTCACCCAACCAGAAAAGCTGTGGCTGGAGCTTTTTTTTTATATAAACGTTGTTAGGTAACGAGACGAACAGACAGTGCCTCAGCTCGCTGCATTGGAGACAGGCAAGCATAGGCGATAACCAGTTAACTGATCAGCAGACAGGCATGGTCAGGTCATCATTGGGTGAAGAGTTCAGAGGTCAAAGGTCATGGGTTAGTTGCTTGTGGCAGCTGGGTAGTTAGGAACATAAGAAAACAAAAAGATAGAAAAAAGATATTAGCGTCAGCTAGTGAAGACTGATGACATGAACACTACTTAACTAATACAAACTATTTGTAAAAGATCTGAAACTCGATCACAAGTATCATGATTTGAGCATGAAAACATGTCAAACTCTCAACAAAATGAACAGAAATACACGACTAAATTAATGGTTAGTAGCAGTCACAATATAAAGTTCAAGGCTGGAAGAATTTTGTACAATACATGAGCCAAAACAAATTTAGAGTCATGGTCCGTTAATTACAATTCTAGTCCTCCAGATATACATACAGCAAGCACTTAAAATGGAGGGAATTTTAAGCTGAAATGCACGTTACTTTGGGCCACATTTTAATTTAGGATATTTCATGCCACATTTACTTCTGTCATGGAATTATGGCTTCTAATGCCACATAGCATCCACCATCAAGCAACCCCTCTCCCACAAACAATCACCCCCTTTCCTCCCCCACATCTGCTGCCACATCCTTGCCTATGGTTCTAGGCTCTTGGTTCCCAGTGACAAACAACTGGAGAATGGTCCCAAAGTTATCAAGAGTGTCGGAACCACCTCTGCCTCCTGGAGACAGTAAGTGGAGAACTCTTGACGTCCAACTTTGGTCTTGTATTAATTTCCAGAAAATGATTTTGCCACAATGAAATGCTGTTATAAACTTTTTAACTCCTTGTCACAAGCATGTGGCAGCCATCGCCACATGGTGTTGGAAACAGTATTCAAGATCAAAATTGTGAGTGCATGTGTTCATTTTAGGTTAATAATGAGAAGCCTGTAATTTACATACTGAGTACTGTTGAGATGGTGATCCTTTGGTCTCGTACAATTTGAATTGAGGTCCTGCCAGATTTTTGTAGGGCCCAGGACCCAGGACCAATGGATTCATCCAGCCCTGAAGGTCTAAAAAAATTATGGGAAGAGAGACAGCAAAAAAAATTCAAAAAATGCTTTTCTAAAGATGTTCGAGTTGACTGCTATTAAACATTAGTATTTATCTATGGCAAAATGAAAGGGCAGAGGTTATTTTTACTCTAGATGAAAGTTAATTGGGGAACACCTTTGCTCCAAATTTCATTTTAAGGCACAGCGTTAAAATCACTGTTGCCGTGTTTAACGTTAAAAAAAAATTCTAATGTTAATCAAGCTTCTAGATAGATGCAAGTTCAGTGGGGGTGGTCTGAATCTGAACACTTTTGCAAAAAAAAATTCTGTACAAAAATTGCTACATTACAATTTCAAATACCTACTCGTAGTTTCACTGATACACAATTTATCAAACTGAAATAGCATTAAATCTAAATATATTTTTTTTTACGATTTCATCTCTACAACAAATTCTCAGAGAACAGCCATGTGTTGGAACCAGAATAAAAAGACTATACTTCGAAGGCAGTACAAAGAACGGTTTTGGAAAGGTAAGAACCACCATTTAACCCCACAATATACATGTAGCTTAAACATACCCTCTGCTATCGAAGTAGGTTGCCTTTTCTCTACACAAGACATTAAAAGCTTTTCACAGAGTGAGCAAAATTCACAGGAATGAAAAATTTTATAGTGAAGAATAAAAAATAAATACCCATGATAAAAATTCCAGTGCAGAAACACTAGACAACCAAAAATTTTATTAAGACTAAAAACCAGGAGCAAAAACACATTGCAGAGAACAAAAATGAAATACAAACTCAGTGCAAATTTGAACAATTTTAACCAGAGTAGACATGACCCTTGAATATGTACACCTACAGTTAAGTCCTCAGGGACCAAGGTTATTATTTCCATAAAGCGTGCAGAGGGTTGAATAGCTATTCGGGCAGTAATTTGAGCTCTAAGCTTCATTGCCCTTGCCTCTAATCAATTCCTGTAAACTGTTACACTAAAGAAGCAAATAAAAGTCAAAAGGGCACTCTGACAGTGTATAAAAAAAACCTTAAAATTTCAAACAATGCTTTTAAATTATAGTTTACAAGGCCTCAGTACTGAGGTTCAACTGCAACTAAGCAAACTGGATCCAGCCATTATAAAATGCTCCCACCATCGCTTTGCAAATGTTAAATGCAGAAAAATAATCTATTCTTTTCAAGCAGGATTTATTAGACAGAAGATTAATAAAGAAATGTAGACATTTTAGTAGCTTCATAACTTTGAGCTCCGTGGTAAAAACCCAAACATCAGCAACTAATCCTGTCTTTTTTATATAAATATGATTAACATTTGGCGAAGCCACAGATAGATTAATATTATGGATTTATACAAAAATGATGAATTAAAATTAGTGCAAGGAGAACCAATCTGTACTCCTGACTTCTTGTATAACTTAGGAATGTAAAGTTTTTTTTTTGTTTTTAGATTTCCAGTGGTCTTTATTGGTTTCTAAAATAATTCAGTTTGCATTACAGCCGTTCATTTCATGCTCTTCATTCCAATGAACCAAGTACTTCCTACTCTTGACAAGTCACTGCTTTAATACTGATCAAAGTAAGTGCCGTTCTGGCTACAAAACTAAACTAACCTCTGTCTGCGGTCACAATCCTTTGGTAAGGATGGACACGCGAATCATGCCTCCGAACTTTTGTTGCCATCGCACCTAGTTAAATTGCAACAAGTCCAAAAGAAAGTTAGAATCTTTTTTTGAAAAAAAAGGAACTCAAAATTGGTGAAGATGTACATAATTCAACAATACAATAGCACAATGACTTGAAAAGTTAGGTAATCTTGCCAGACATTTGCTTTACTAACTGCTTATCTCTCAGTACTGTGTGCTGGGGCTGTTCAAAAGGTTTCATTCCAATGGATAACTGCATATGACCAACACACCCAAGTACAATATCAATTTCAGTTAACTTACTTAAAGATTTGCTAAATGGCCTTGGACAAGAGGAGCAGGGCATTTCTGTGTTCAATTCAACTGTAGTATTTTCAGTGCTAGCCTTTTGGAAATCCTCAAGCAAGTGAAACCAGATTAACGCAGTAAGAGTGAAGCTTACCAACATTGTTGCAGATATCTCCATGACTGTTGGGGGCATTATTAAGCTGTCATTCCTTGACGATCAACACTCAAAGCTTTCTCTTGCAATCTAATTCCATTTTTTAAAATTGAAAATCCTTAAACAGGATACTAGTTAATGGGATTAGTGTAAATGACTTAAAAATCCATAGTGTCAAAATGAAATTATGAGGATTCGTTTCAATATGGTCCAGGAATTTCCTTACCGAACCCAAGAGAGTAAAGAAAGACATCTGGAGTATTGCATACAGTTCTGGTCACTCCACTATTGGAAGGACATTGAGGCTTTGGAGAGGCTGCAGAAGAAGTTTACCAGGATTCTGTCTGGTTTAGAGGACATGTGATATCATGAGAAGCTGGACAAACTTGGGTTGCTTTCTCTGAAATGACAGAGGCTGAGGGGAGATCTGATAGAGGTTTACAAGATTATGAGAGGCATAGATACAGTAGATAGACTGTATTTGTTTCCCAGGATTGAAATGGCTAATCCCAGAGGGCTTGCATTGAAAGTGAGAGGGACAAGTTTTTACTCAGTGATGGATGCCTAGAATGTGTTGCCTTGTATGGTGGTAGAGGAAAATACAGAGGCTTTTATGAGGTATTTGGATAGGGTACATAGATGTAGGGATATGGACATGGTGTGGGTAGGAGGCATTAGTGTTTGGATTTTGTTGATTTGCTTTTAGCTGGCTCTGCACAACATGGGCCGCATGGCCTGTTCTTGTGCTGTACTATTCTATGTTCTAAAACTTGTATTCAGAACTGCTTTGTTCTTCAGAGCCTCTAAATACAATCTCAACGAAATGCTTTGTTATTTTGGTATGACAGACTCAAATTTAACAGTATTTAACACCAGAGCACTCTGCACAACCTCTAAAGATGCTCTTCCAAAGATGCCCATTCCTGTTATGTAAGAGCAGCCCTGGGTCCTTTATGGTACCTGCAGATTACTGTAGGTCTCGTTACTTTATTGTGATGTTAGGAAAATTGCATCACACAAGTTATCTACTTAAGTTTACTCATGTGCTATGTTGTTAATTAAGTTAGCACCAGTAAATATTCAAGAGGGGGGAGAAACACTGTGGGCAGTTTACACATATAATTTAGTGCAGGAGAGAGATCCAGAACCACAGTAAAAACCCATCAGCATTCATTGATAAGCAGTTAGTAAAAAAATAAAGTACAAAAATAAATGAGCCTTGCACCAAGCAGAGATTGAAACACTGCAGATTTGGATCATGAGTGCCAGTTTGGCAAGTGTCAGTGTGTTACAAAGGTTGATCAGTGGTTAGTGTGCATTGTGATACAAAGATCAGATTCCAATGCCTCTTGCTCTAGATCCCAAAAGAAATGTACTTTTAAATCATAACAGCATGTGCCACTTCAAGGCAGCAGCAGCATTTCCAGAATTTTTTTAAAAAAACTTGTTTCAAAGGAATTTAAAGTAATTTAAGCTTCACCTTATCTTGATCTATTATTTCACAGGCACAATGACAAAAGGTTCCATTGTAATGATTAACCCTTAAAGCCCTAGCCACAGGTCTGTTTTGTAGATTTAAGGTCATGGGTTAATTTACCAATGTTTACAGATTAATGTTGTTACTGAGATAAAGCACTAAGCCACCATTTCAGAAAAAAGGGTAAAGAGCGATGTTTGGTAGATCAAAATAAAATGTCAGCACATTGAGACTAGTCTGCAAGTGACCTTCAAAATCACTGAACCTGCACCTTCTTCAAAGGGTAATGTCTAATTCATAGGTAGGTCAGGCAAGGAACAAACTGGACACAGTTCAGATCTCCTAAGCTGCTTCAGCACTGCATCTTGACCATAAAAGCCTCAAAGCAAGATTGCCCATTGTGAGCAGTTTTACATTGTGGGTCTGTATCCAACAGAAAACTAAAACAGAAACTGTATACATTTGAGATATAAAATAGGAACGTCTCATTTCAATACGGGTTGGAACTGAACCCAAATAAAATTGACAAGAACGGAGTGTTCTAATCCATTGCACCATCATGTCCCCAACACATTTCTCGCAATTTTCCATTCTGACATTTAAATTTTAAATACAGGCCCACGAGTTAAGCAGTATGACAATTTAGAGCTGCTTTTTTTTTGAGAATTATATCTGAATCAATACATTGTCTACTAGCTATATTTACAAAAAATCTAAAATACTCAATTTTTTTTGATTTTTTTTTCCTTTAAAAATCTAATAACCTTTATGGGAAAGCCAGTAAAAACCCCCTTTAATTCTGGTTCTTTGTTTATCACCGCACACCATCACCTTGCTGCTCCAAGTAGTGGTTTGATAGGGTATATGGTATGGCATTCATCCAATCAGGTCTTCAGTGTATCCATTTTTTCAACATCGCTACAAGGGAACACTTGTTTCAAAAAAAATAAAAGTGCTTTAGGTACTTTAAACCACTGACCGTGTCCTTAAGTCTTAGGATATATTGTATGATGTGGTTAAAGCCTGCCAAATACTGTACACCCTGCACCCAAAATAAGCTTGGCTATACTGCTCGTGTTTCAATGTGCTTGGTCAGGCTCTTCACTTCTTCAGAGGAAGTTATTATTTTCCTGAGGATTCAGACACATGTCCCATGCATTCTTAGCCTTTCGCTGGAAAAGCCATACCTAAGGACAAACAATCAGCAAGTTAAGAAAGTTACAGTTTTTCCACTTGTACATTTTAAAAATAATTTAATATAGCATAACACATTAGCTTGTCCCTCATGATTCACTTTTTTTAAACTCACTACAAACCCTTACCTATTCCCATGTCCTCTTATCTTGCTTAAATTGTGTAATCTCAGTGGTTCAACTAAATTTCAAAGCTTTGTGTTCTACAGCTGTTCCCAAGCGATTAGTTAAATGTTGAAAATTCAAAACAACTCATTTGCAGTTAATTCAATTTTTCAGCAATATTCAAACTGCAAGCTAATCTACATTTTAGGTAGTCCACCAAATGTACTAGGTAACATGTATTTTCCACAACTGATGGTCTCACTTTAAGGACCATCTTGTTATTTCATGGTCTTTCATTTCATACTCATTATTTATTGCTAGTTATTTATATTTCCATTTGCAGTTTGTTGCTCATTGATCCCGTTTTCAGTTACTATTCTATAAATTTGCTGAGTATACCCACAGAAAAGGAATCTCAGGATTGTATGTGGTGACATATACGTACTCTGATAATAAATTTTATTTTGAACTTAAAAGTCACAAGATTTGATAAATATCGTATCTTAATTTTAGCTGGAAAGTCAAACATCTGTAGGATTCATTTTAAAAAGTTCAGCTGTGAATACGATTGTGCACTAATAAAAATTAGTTATTTCCATTTGGCTATATGAACCTGCATACAGATCTCAGCGTAAGTAATAAGTATTTTTCAAGAGGGAATTGATTTAATTATTTAGAAATGTAAAACAAAACCATAAAATATTAAAAAAGTAAAGATAGCATTTTTGCTAACTTTATGCTTCAAGTCTACTTGCAGGGTTTGCTTACCTAGAACCCCACTTGGCTCCATTGGATATTCCAGTAGAGATGCGGCTGGTGTCAAAGCATATGGGTAGTCGTAGGGAGTTGTATAGATTATACCAGCTTCTGGTGAAGGTGGTACTAAGGCAGTTGGATGAGGAGTTCCGTTAGGCATAACTGTAGCTGTCTGAATTGGCCTAATTATATTCATAATGGCAGGACCAGCTGGCGTAGAGGCACGCAAGGCAGCTGGTGGAAGCATGGGGGCAGCTGGCCCAGTTATCAGCCGTGGACCCTGCGATGTCGCTGCAAGAGAAAAGGCAAGGGTAGCTGCAGTAAGCAACAGGGATCACAAGGAGGGGAGAAAGGAAGGTGAGCAGGAAACAGGAGGAAAAGAATTAAAGGAAGTATGATAGGGAAGGAAAACAGGAAATTAGTCCATGCAATGATCACATATGCCCAAATAAAAGCACCCCATTTGCAAGCTAATTTCCCCTTTACCAATATTTAATCAAGCATAATTTTAAAGAAAATACAAATAGAACAAACTGAAGTGATATATACAACAATTTGACACAGAAGCCAAAACTGCAAATTCAAAAAGCCGTGACAATTTTATACCAAAGATTGAAATACTAGTGCCATGTACTGTAGCCATTTCTGTGATATATTTCATCCCTCTTTCCCTCATATTGACAAGTTCTAAAATACGAAGATGTGAATGAAATCTGCACACTTCTCCAGATTTTAGATTCTTCAGTTAGAAGTCCCATGTCACAGTAAACTTAATTATTCTTGAAGTGATCTCTTACTTGATTCCAATTTCAAATGTTTTATTGCTCAGATTTAAGATAAACTGCAGATGGTACAAGCAAAGGCACTAGCATTTCTGTGCACTTTGAAATGGAATACATACTTTCAGCTGCGTTGAAATTAGCAAGTGCAAAATTTCCATAAATTTACCAGTAATGCATTAATGGGTACATGCAAGGTGATACCATTTGTTGGGAAGCAAAATGTTTGTGTAGCCAGTGAAGTTGAAATATCCCACAAGGTTGGCTGATGCACTGATGCTAATCGTGACTTCACTCCTACAACTTTTAAATGCACATCAAAATTAGGCCCTTCAATCAGGGTTTTTCCAACCTGGGGTCCATGGATCCCCTCAGTTAATGGCAAGGCGCTATGGCATATAAAAAAAGGCTGGGAACCCCTGCCTTAATTGCAACAATGGCACTTTAAAATACTTCATCTGGAACATGCATGGTCATCTAAATGTGTGTGTGGTCAGAAACAGAACATTCATCAATTGGTATCACCTCATTCATGTACTCAGTATACACGGCCACAGACTTGTGAACATCAATCATGCAAGTGAACATTTTGATAGAAAAATACTCAGGAAGTTGGGGGTTTAGAAAGCCATTTATAATTCAGGACAAGGTGACATCTTGCAGGTGGATGAAACAAAATTAAGACAATGTTCCACTACTAGTCCAAAAATTAAACCAGAAATACATTAAAATATTCAGGAGTGACAAAACTGACATCAAAATTTGTGCCCTTTCAGTATTTGAGGATATTCAGATCTTTCACAGTCCAAATCATACAAGTCTTCTTTCTTTTAGCTCTCAACAGGTTACAAAAGCTTAGCTTACTTGGTCAACTTTAAACAAAATAATCTGGCACAGCATTACTTGCTTATCTCAGTATTCTAAATCTTATATTCACGAGAATGCTAAAGAGAGTTCTTAGCAAGTGGCAGTAGTAGCTTAAAATATTTCAGAAGCCAGGATTTATTTAGAGAGCATTGTTTTCCCCTTGCCCTGAAACAGGAAATCTTTTACACCAGGTCTTTAGGATGCGAGAAGAACTGGAAAATCAACAACTACTTGCCTCGGTGAACTTGGTGAGCTGCTGGGCTTTTCCATTAAATGCTGGGAGTCAACTACGTGGACCAGACCGGGCAAGTCGGGCAGATTTTCTTCAAAATGGCTTCAATAGATTTTTAATGACAGTCCCGCAGTTTCATGGTTACCAATACTGAGAGCTGCTTTCATTAGTTAGGTGGCATGATAAGATGCAAAATAATGTCTAGCAACATTATTATTTTGCTCTTCTAACCCCCTCAAACCACTGCCATCCTAAGTGACAAAAGGAAAATGGAAGGACCCCACTAACAGTTGTGCTTAAAATTGGAAGTTACTTCATTTTGCGCCACACGGTGGAATAAAAAGTCAACATTTACAGTTTGAGCTCGCAAAGAACAGTCTCAACAGCGGCATCTGAAAGTGCGAGACACATATTTCGAAGGTCAGTTAGTCATCCAGAGCAGACTCAAGGCCAGCAAAAGATTTCTGGATATATTACTCTATACTCCCAGGTGGGAATCACATCTTCACTGATTCATACCATACCCATTGAATGAATGCTACAACCATGTGCTTACAATCTTACGTCATCTGATATGCTTTGACTTACTGTGACCAGCCTTCCTACTCTTGTAATCCTCATGTATATTTTTGTTTACTCTGATCCAGCACATTTCCTCCCAGCTAACAACTTTATTGTTTTCTATGTTTAAACCTTTGCACTAGTGACTAAATATGCACTTAAATCTCTTCCAGGCACCTCCTACATTGTAAGGAACTATGAAACAGACGACCACTCCTTCCGTCCTTTAACACTCGCTGTTCACTCTAATTCCAAGCCTCTCAAAGTCAGGTCCTCGAACAGAACCACAACCTTGCCGCAGGGTTTGGAGGCTTGTGTGCCTCAATGACCCAGAGAGCTATGTTGGCTGGAGTCAGGGCTTTATGCTTAGTAGGGTGACCCATGTCAAACAGGTCAAAGGGTAGAGGCCAGACTAAGAGTGGTCCACCGGTCCTCCATGTTCGGGGGTTCAGCTCATGGCAAACAACCCCGACTGGTAAAACAAAACTGATACAGAAACAGCAGTGAAGAATCCTTCTACATCTGAGTGCGACGGTATTCTTGAGTCTCCACCCAGGACTTGCAAGACTGAGTGGTGAAAGTCTGGAGGAAGCTACTGACACGATCAAGGAAGCCCTGATACAAGAGACGGAGGACCTTCACTGCTGCCCTAAATGCCAGCTGCATAACAGTCAGCAAGTCAAACTCATATGTTAATCACTCATCAGCAGAATAGTTACTTATTGAGATGGTAAAACTGGAATACTATCCCATCTGCCTGTATCCCAGTTAGTTGCTCCTTGAAACCTCCCCAATCAATCTCAAACCCTTACATTTTGATGTCAAATTCTATTTAATAATGCTCCCATAAGAGATATTAGAATGTACATGTTTTAAGGCACTAAACAGATGCAAACAGCTTGCAACACAAAAGTATTATAACCAATTTGTGCTTTCTAAAACTAAGATTCACATTGAAAACAATTATGTGAAAGTGCAGATCTCTTACGTGTTTTGATGTTGGCATCTCTGTAGGTACCATTAAGAATAGCTAACTCCATCAGTTGCATCTTCTTCAAGTTGTCTTCACCTTCTGCCTGCAGTAAGATGAATATACCACTGTCAGTAATTAAGTTACATTGTATGTTGCTTTTGATACCTTAATACCCCTGTCTACATATGTGGCCTTAACAGAAGGCAAAGTATCAAAACTTATCCTCATTTCAGTTCTGTTCTAAAATTCCATTCAAGAAAAGTATAGAGTTCTGAAAAAGGATCTCGCAAACACGAGGAAATCTGCAGATGCTGGAAATTCAAGCAACACACACACAAAAATGCTGGCGAATGCAGCAGACCAGGCAGCATCTATAGGAAGAGGTACGGTCGACGTTTCGGGCCCAGACTCTTCGATCTAGTGCTTTCCTGGCATATATGAAAAATATACTCTTTGATTGCACATATAAACTATGTTGGCCAGACGGGACACGTGGTGGAAACATAGGCAGCCTATCCGTTTGGGTTACCTGGAGAAATCGGCAGTAGCAGAACATTGCATTCGCAATGGCCTTAGGATTGACTTCGACGACAATGGCTTTTGGGACCGCAAATTAAAGGAAGCCATTGAATTAAAACTGGAGGAAAAGAATTTTAACAAAAACGAAGGTCTCACTCTAAGTAACTGGAATTCAACTGTTAACAAGTGCGAGAGTGGAAACCTGATTGCATGGGGACTAACCAATCAGGAGGGACAGACTACTGGGGTATAAATACCACCGGACTAAACATACCCACGCATCATCCCTGATGAAGATGGCAGAGTTTGTCATTGAAACATCGATTACAATTGATACTTGCACCCAGCTAGAAGCCCGAGAAGAGTTTACTTGTACAAGGATCTGGCTTATAAGGTGAAGTTCAATACAAGGGATCGGCTTCTCACTCAAACATTGAGTAAGAGGTCAAAAATCCATAGGGATTGAGTATTTTAATTTTAGATTCAGAGACAGAACATGGTATCAGGCCCCAACGAGCCAATGTTGCCTAATTATATACATGACCAATTAACCTCCTAACCCGTAGACCTTTAGAAAATGGGAGGAAAATGGAGCACTAAGAGGAAATTCATGCAGTTATGGTGATAACGCACAAACTCCTTTCGGACAGCAGTGGGAATTGAACCCAGGTCACCAGTTCTATACTTTGCATTATGCTAACCACTACGCTATTGTGCTGTGCTCAATGGAGGAAGATAGGCATGCAATAAAATACTGAAAATATTATTGATCTGAAATTAAATATTAAGATAGAGATCAATTAGAAAATTCCACAGAAAACAAGGCAAAAACACTTGGATGTATTTGGATGCCAATTAAATGAACAAAAAGTTAGTACAGCCAGTTCCGAGAGATAAAAAACTGAAGTTTGTTTATCAAAGCCCATTTTCATCCCCTTGTAGACAACACACATTATGTGTCATGTCATATGATGTGGGTGATCATGGTCTTCCCTCTGTCTTTAGTATGAGCAGTTCTAATAAGCTGTTCAAAACCTTTGCCTGTCCTTCCCTTGATATAACTCATAACTTATGGACAACAGACTTTTTAAAAATGTACCAGAAACATAGAAAATCTACAGCACAATACAGGCCCTTCAGCCCACAATGCTGTGTTGAACGTGTACTTACCTGAGAAATTACCTAGGGTTACCCATAGCCCTCTATTTTTCTAAGCTCCATATACCTATCCAGGAATCTCTTAAAAGACCTTATCTGCCTGCACCACCATCACTAGCAGCCCATTCCACACACTCACCACTCTCTGCGTAAAAAAACCCCTGACATCTCATCTGTACCTACTTCCAAGCACCTTAAAACTGTGCCCTCTCGTGTTACTCATTGCAGCCCTGGGAAAAAGTCACTGACTATCCATACAATCAATGCTTCTCATCATCTTAAACACCTCTGTCAGGTCACCTCTCAGACTCCATCACTCCAAGGGGATAAGGCCAAGTTCACTCAGCCTATTCTCATAAAGAATGCTCCCCAATCCAGGCAACATCCTTGTAAATCCTCTGCACCCTTTCTATATTTTCCATATCCTTCCTATAATGAGGTGACTAGAACTGAGCACAGTACTCCAAGTGGGGTCTGACCAGGGTCCTATAAAGCTGTAACATTACCTCTCGGCTCTTAAACTGAATCCCACGGTTGATGAAGGCCAATGCACGGAATGCCTTCTTAGCCACAGAGTCAACCTGCGCAGCAGCTTTGAGTATCCTATGGATTCGGACCCCAAGATTCCTCTGATCTTCCACACAACTAAGAGTCTTAGCATTAATACTATATTATGCCATCATATTTGACCTACCAAAATGAACCACCTCACACTTATCTGAGTTCAACTCCATCTGCCACTTCTCAGCCCAGTTTTGCATCCTATCAGTGTCCCGCGGTAACCTCTGACAGCCCTCCACACTATCCACAACACCCCTAACCTTTGTGCCATCAGCAAATTTACTAACCCATCCCTCCACTTCCTTATCCAGGTCATTTATAAAAATCATGAAGAGCAGGGGTCCCAGAACAGATCCTTGATGCACACCACTGGTGACTGACCTCCATGCAGAATATGACCCGTATACAACCACTCTTTGCCTTCTGTGGGCAGCCAATTCTGGATCCACAAAGCAAGGTCCCCTTGGATCCCATGCTTCCTTATTTTTTCAATAAGACTTGCATGGGGTACCTTATGAAATGCCTTGCTGAAATCCATATACACTACATCTACTGCTCTACTTTCATCAACGCATTTAGTCACATCCTCAAAAAAATTCAATCAGGCTCCTAAGACACAACCTGCCCTTGACAAAGCCATGCTGACTATTCCTCATCATATTATGCGTCTCCAAATGTTCATAAATTCTGCCTCTCAGGATCTTTTCCATCAACTTACCAACCACTGAAGTAAGACTCACTGGTCTATATCTACTCCCTTTCTTGAATAGGGGAACAACATCTGCAACCCTCTAATCCTCCGGAACTTCTCCTGTCCCCATTGATGATGCAAAGATCATTGCCAGAGACTCAGCAATCTCCTCCCTCGCCTACCACAGTAGCCTGGGGTACATCTCATCCAGTCCCTCTTGATGCTTTCCAAAGTCCCCAGCACACCCTCGTTCTTAATGTCTTATACAGGTGTCTCCCGCTTTTCGAATTACGAAAGACCTACATTAGTACCCTGTTTTCACTAACAGAAGGTGTTTTCACTGTTATGAAAAAAGCAGCGCGCAATAAAAAGCAGTCAGATTCAGAACTGCATTCTCACCGGCATTGCTTTAACACGTGCCTGGGAGCAGCCGTTTGCAAGATGAGTTCTATGGCATCAGAAAAACCTGAAAGAGCTCGTAAGGGTGTTACACTTAGCTTAAAACTAGACATAATTAAGTGTTTTGATTGTGGTGAACGAAATAAGGACAAGTGAGTTTGGCTTGTGGAAGCTGACGAAGATGATGTTGAAGAGGTTCTAGCATCCCATGACCAAGAACTGATAGACAAAGGGCTGATGCAATTGGAAGAGGAAAGGATAACAATCGAAACCGAATGAGTAATGATAAAGTACGACTTTAATTTTGAAGGGGTACGTTGGTTTAGGGGATATTTGCAGGATGGTTTGAGTGCTTACAAAGAACTGTATGATCTAAAAATGCGCAAGGTTCAGCAGTCAAGCAAGCCTTCCACATCAGCCACAGCAGATGACGAACCTCGACCTTCGACATCGAGTCGGGCAGTCATAGGAGAAGATGAGCTGCCTGCTCTAATGGAAACAGACGACGAGATGACACCCAGTGTCCCACCACCTGAACACCCAGGCTGCAGACAGATACCGATTCGCGGAGAATGCAGCAGTAGCCGGGAGACACACAGCACATCTTTATGAAAAAAAGCCGAAAGTAATTGTCAGCCCAGAGCAGAGACGACGCAATCGGCGCTGATCTGGGCCGACAATTACGTGCCGGGCGGCACCTAATTAATTAGCATGTTTATTTCAGCTTTTATCTTAAAGATCTGCTGGATACGTCCCAGCTACCGCTGGACTCCTGCATGCTTCGCGGCAATGTATCACTCGGCAGTCTGGAGGGTGGGGCCACTGCACCACCCAAACTCCGACGACTCAACTTAACACACCATCACCAGTGTGCTCCGCGCTTTCCCAATTCCGGTAAGTGATACTACACTGTATATACATATTTCTACTTTATATAGGCTGTGTATTTTTACGTGTTATTTGGTATGATTTGGCAGCTTCATAGCTTCAAGGTTACTGGAGAGCGCTTGCGCCGTGTTTTTGCCGACGGCGCTTGCATGAGACTTTCGCTATGGAGAACAGTTCAGGCAATGACTGTGGAAAAGTATTTCTACTTTATATAAGCTGTGTATTTATCATATCATTCCTACTTTTACTATTTGTCACTGTTATTTTAGGTTTTGTGTGTTATTTGGCATGATTTGGTAGGTTATTTTTGGGTCTGCGAACGCTCACAAAATTTTCCCATATAAATAAATGGTAATTGCTTCTTCGCTTTACCACATTTCCGCTTACCAACAGTTTCATAGGAACCCTCTACTTTCGGATGGCGGGGGAAACCTGTACGCTCAAGCTTTTCAATTCGCTGTAAGTCACCCCTACAATCGCCAAGATCCTTTTCCATAGTGAATACTGAAGTATTTATTAAGTGCCTCTGCTATCTCCTCCTGCTCCATACACACTTTTCTACTGTCACACTTCATTGGTCCTATTCTCTCACGTCTTATCCTCTTGCTCTTCACATACTTATAGAATGCTTTGGGGTTTTGTTTAATCTTGTTCGCCAAGGCCTTCTAGTGGCCCCTTCTGGCTCTCCTAATTTCTTTAAGCTTCTTCCCACTTGCCTTATCTTCTAGAACTCTATTATTACTTAGTTTTTTGAACCTTTTGTAAGCTTTCCTTTTCTTCTTGACTAGATTTTCAACAGCATTTGTACACCACGGTTCCTGTACCCTACCATCATTTCCCTGTCTCATTGGAACATACCCATGCAGAATATCACACAAATATCCCCTGAACATTTGCCACATTTCTGCCATACATTTTCCTGAGAAAATCTGTTCCCAATTTATGCTTCCAAGTTCCTGCCTGATAGCTTCATATTTCCCCTTACTCAAATTAAACACTTTCCTAACCTGTCTGTTCCTAACCCTCTCCATGCGACGGTAAAAGAGAGAGAATTGTGATCACCATCTCCAAAATGCTCTCCCACTGAGAGACCTGAATCTGATCAGGTTCATTTCCCAATACCAGATCAAGTACAGCCTCTCCTCTTGCAAGACTATCCACATATTGTGTCAGGAAACCTTCCTGAACACATCTAACAAACTCCACCCCATCTAAACTCCTTGCTCTAGGGAGATGCCAATCAATATTTGAGAAATTAATACCTCCCATGACAACCCTGTTATTATTACCTTTCCAGAATCTGCCTCCCTATCAGCTCCCCGATATCCCTGTTACTATTGGGTCGTCTATAAAAAACACTAGCAGCAGAACTATTGACCCTTTCCTGTTTCTAACTTGCACCCACAGAGACTCAGTAGACAATCGTTCCATGACTTCCTCCTTTTCTGCAGCTGTGACACGATCTCTGATCAGCAATGCTACGCCCCCACCTCTTTTGCCTCCCTCCCTGTCCTTTCTGAAGCATCTAAAGCCTGACATTCTAAGTATCCATTCCTGCCCAAGCCATCCAAATCTCTGTAATGGCCACATCATCATAGCTCCATGTACTGATCCACGCTCTAAGCTCATCCGTTTTGTTCATAATGCTTCTTGCATTGAAATAGGCACATCTCAAACCATCGGTCACCTGCCTATGAGATCACCTGCCCATCCCCCCTCGCGCACTGTCTCCAAGCTTTCTCTGTTTGTGAGCCAGCCACCCCTTCCTCCGTCTCTTCGGTTTGGTTTCCACCCCCCGGCAATTCTAGTTTAAACTCCCCCCAGCAGCCTTCACAAACTTCCCTATCAGGATATTGGTCCTCCACGGATTCACGTGCAACCCATTCTTTTTGTACAGGTCGTTCCTGTCCCAAGCGGTCCCAATGATCAAGAAATCTGAATCCCTGCCCCCGCTCCAATCCCTCAACCACACATTTATCCTCCACCTCATTCTGTTCCTATACTCACTGTCGCGTGGCACAAGCAGTAATCCCAAGACTACTACCTTTGAGGTCCTGTTTCTCAACTTTCTTCCTAACTCCCTGAAGTCTGTTTTCAGGATCTCCTCCCTTTTCCTACCTATGTCGTTGGTACCAATATATACCACGACCTCTGGCTGTTCAGTTTCCCACTTCAGGATATCGTGGACTGAATCAAAAACATCCTGGACCCTGGCACCTGGGACACAAACTACCATCCGTGTTTCTTTCCTGCATCCACAGAATCGCTTGTCTGACCTCCTAACTACAGATTCCCCTATTACTGCTGCCTTCTTCCTTTCCTTACCCTTCTGAGCCACAGGACCAGACTCTGGCACGGCCACTGTTGCTTCCTCCAGGTAGGCCGTCCACCCAACGGTACTCAAACAGGAGTACTTATTGCTAAGGAGTACTCTCTAGTATCTGACTCTTGCCCTTACCTCTCCTGACTGTTACCTACTTGTCTGTCTCCCGAGACCCTGATGTGACTGCTTGCCTATAGCTCCTCTCTATCACTTCCTCACTTTCCCTAACCAGACGAAGGTTATCGAGTTGCAGCTCCAGTTCCCTAATGCCGTCCCCAAGGAGCTGCAGCTCGACGCACCTGGCGCAGGTTTGGCCGTCCGGGAGGCTGTGAGTCTCCCGGACTTCTTACATCTGACACCCAGTACAGGACACCAGCCTCACAGACATACTTCCAGTTTCTACTCCTTACAGGTAACTTACCTCACCTCGACCCTTTATCACCAAAGCCCAAAGCCCTATCACTCCGTCGATGACTGCTCCACTAGCTTCTCCCTTTTATGCTTAAACCTTCCCTGCTATCTAACTCATGACTGGTGCTCCGGTTATAGCCGCTGATAGGCCACGTACAATGGACTAACCCTCTTGAAGCTCCTTTTTTAAATAACTGCTGCCGACCTGAAATAACCTTTGAAATCACAGAAATATTTGAAGACGCAAACAACAGGAATTCTGCAGATGCTGGAAATTCAAGCAACACACATCAAAGTTGCTGGTGGACGCAGCAGGCCAGGCAGCATCTCTAGGAAGAGGTACAGTCGACGTTTCAGGCCGAGACCCTTCGTCAGGACTAACTGAAGGAAGAGTGAGTAAGAGATTTGAAAGTGGGAGGGGGAGGGGGAGATCCAAAATGATAGGAGAAGACAGGAGGAGGAGGGATGGAGCAAAGAGCTGGACAGGTGATTGGCAAAAGGGATACGAGAGGATCATGGGACAGGAGGTCCAGGAAGAAAGACGGGGGGGGGGGGGGGGGGAGACCCAGAGGATGGGCAAGGGGTATATTCAGAGGGACAGAGGCAGAAAAAGGAGAGTGAGAGAAAGAATGTGTGTATAAAAGTAATAACAGATGGGGTACGAGGGGGAGGTGGGGCATTAGCGGAAGTTAGAGAAAGTAAGAGATTTGAAATATTTGAAGCTCAGATTCAGAAATCTTGTCTGCAACAGCTTTCTCCTTTAGAAGTTATAATATCCGAAGAACCATTATGTTCTCCAAAAAAAATGGTTCTTTAACAACTAGTTGTGACTTTCCAATCTGCAGAATCAATAACGGACATCTTGCACTGGGTAAGGTAGGAATGGCCAGTTGTCTAACATAACATGAAGTGTTTGGTGGGTCTGGGCTTCTACTCACTGGAATTCAAAAGAATAAGGGAAGACCTCATTGAAACCTATTGAATGCTGAAAGGACTCGAGAGTGGACGTGGAGAGAATGTTTCTTGTGGTGGGGGTGGGGGGGGGGGGGGGGGAAGAGTCAAGACCAGAGGACACAGGTTCAGAATAGATGGGCATTCTTTTAGAACTGAGATGGAGGAATTTCCCTAGTCAGAGAATGGCAAGTCTGTGGAATTCCTGTGAAGGCCCAGTCACTGAGTATACTTAAGGTAGAGGCTGATATATGCTTGATTAGTCAGGGCATGAAGGGATAGGAGAAGGCAGGAGATTGAGGAAAAATGTATCAACCATGAAATGGCTAAACACTTGATGGGCAAATGGCCTAATTCTGCTCCTATATATTTCCAATATGCAAAATATGTAACAAATAATTACAACATCAGGTCTTTGGCATGCAATGATTTACCTCCTGCATGTTAACCTTTAAAACAATGGATGTAAAGTCAAAAGCTTCTTTTCCAAACCCTTTGCAATGTCATTTTTCAAAAGACAAAATCTGGTTTATACATCAGCACCATTAGATCACCCTCCTCTTTCTTGTTTACTACGTTGACACTGGGGAGGGCTGGGGACAAAGGTTAAATTTACAGCTTGGGTGCCCATCATTTCCTAAATATTTAAAAATATAGGCTGAGGCAAACCAGGAGTATCACAGTGCACGATGTTGATTGAAACACAATTTATAGAAAACTCAGAAGTTAAACACTCGAGTTGGAGTTTGGTGCAGCTACATTAAATGGCTAAACTAGGGTTGTTTTCTCTGGAGTTCCGGAGGCCAAGCGGAGATCTGATGTTGGTTTACAAGATTACAAGAAGTGTAGATAGTGTTTTCATACAGTATCTGTTTCCCAAGGTTGGAATGACTAATACCAGTGAGCATGCATTGAAGGTGAGAGGGAATAGGTTCACAGGGAATATGAGGGACAATTTTTTCTGCTCATAGTGGATGCCTGGTATGGTGGTAGAGGCAAGTACATTGGAGGCTCTTAAGAGATGTCTGGACAGGCACATGGATGTAAGGAAGATGGAGGGATATGGATATGGTGTAGGTAGGAGGGATTAACATTTGGATGTTTTTTTAATTGCTTTTTAGCTGTTTCAGCACAACACTGTGGGCTGAATAGCCTGCTTCTGTGTCGTACTCTTCTATGTTCTAAGGCTAATTGCTTTTATATTCACTGTCTTAGAAAGTTTTACTGTTTAAAATTTTAAATCAGATCTGTCCTGATATCCCAGTAGACAGCCTCACATATGCAGCACGTTTTGCCCGTACCATTGTGGCAGTCAGAGATGAATTAGCACCATCTCTGCCTGGAGACTCACTGGCTAATCTTCAAAAGAAAGCGAACAGTTCAGATACTGAGCACAGACATGTGACACTGCTTTATACTGTTTGATAAATTTGCAGGTTATAAAGTTAAACTGACTCCAGGGAAATGGATGTCATTCAGTCCGTAAATGCAGTTCTGCTAACTGCTGTTGTGAGCTGAAAGTGATGAAGTTTTTCCTGCAAAAAGCACAAACTATCCTACCACATACTGCACTCACACAAAAGTTGCTGAACTTAAATGATCCAAGGTATATATCTAAAGAAACCCCTAGAAATATCTAAAAAGAATAGCATTTGCTTGTCATATCAGCAATGTTTTATTCTCAATAGTAGCTGCATTGGTTCCAAAGAATATAATTGTAAGCACAGAATCAGATTGATAGTCAAAGGACTCAGCATGCAGCTCTTCCAGTCTTCAATAACTCCCAAGTCTCTCACCAATTCCCCATTATCTTGCAAATTGTCCAATCATCAGTTAAGACATTCAATTGTTTACACAGACATGAGGAAATCTGCAGATGCTGGAAATTCAAGCAACACACACAAAAAATGCTGGTGAACGCAGCGGGCCAGGCAGCATCTATAGGAAGAGGTACAGTCAACGTTTCGGGCCAGGACCCTTTGTCAGGACTAACTGAAAGAGTCCTGACAAAGGGTCCGCGCCCAAAACATCAAATGTACCTCTTCCTATAGATGCTGCCTGGCCTGCTGCGTTCACCAGCATTTTTTGTGTGCGTTGCAATTGTTTACACCATCTTTTCACACAAGTGCGAGATTCCCACTGTCCAGATATTTTAATCCCGATTCCCATTCAGACACTCGGTCCATGGCCTTCTCATGCTACAATGATGCCATCTTCTCGGTGGAGGAGCAACACCTTGTTACCAGGAGAAATTGATATTCATGCCATCAGGTTGGAGGCTACCCAGACAGAATATAAAATACTTCACCCTCTGCCCCAACTTCTATCCACTTCTGTCTGGGTAGCCTCCAACCTGATGGCATGAATATCAATTTCTCCTTCTGGTAACAAGGTGTTGCTCCTCCAGCCCTTTACCTTTCATCACCTTCTAGCTGTCCTCCTTTTTATTCTGCAGTCTTTCCCCCTTCCTTTCCAGTCCTGAAGTGTCTCAGCCCAAAACATCGACCATTTATTTCCACAGATGCCACATGACATGCTGAGTTCCTCCAGCATTTTGTAAGTGCTGATCTTGTGCAAGAGTTATTCCCTCACATCCACAATCCACCCATTTTTCCTGCCCAGTGAACCATCTGGCACCAGAATCAAGTTTCCTCTATCAAGTTTTTAATCCAAGAACAACTCTCCCTTCTAACCTCAGTCAGAACTCCAGCAAACACTTCATGCAGTAAATGAAAAATCATAAATTAACGCTGAAATTGAAACAGAAAACGTCGGTACGGTATCTGCCATTAACTTCAATGCATCATGCCTTCTGCCAAACTGAACCTTTCACATTCAATTGTTTTGAGTCACTGCTTGCCCATTCAGCCAGCTTAGAGTCAGAGAAAAGTATAGCACAGAAACATGCCCACCATCCAATCTAGTCCATTCCGATCCACCTGCACCCAGACCATAGTCCACCATACCCCTACTATTCATGTACCAATCCAAACTGCTCTTAAATATTGAAATTGAGCTCACATCCACCACTTATGCTAGCAGCTTGACACTCTCACTGCCTCCTGAGTGAAGTTTCCCCTCATATTCCCGCTAAATATTTCCCCTTTCACCCTCACTCAGCCCACGACCTCTTGTTGTAGTCCCACCTAACTTCAGTGGAAAAAGCCTGCTTGCATTTACCTCATCTATACCCTTTATAATTTTGTCTACCTCTATCAAATCTCTCAATCTTCTACATTCCAAGGAATAATGCCCTAACCTACTCAATCTTTCCTTATAACTCCGGTATTCCAGACCCTGCAGCACCCTCAAATCTTCTCTATACTTTTCCAATCTTATTTAAAATCTCACTTACTTCGATTTTATGAGATTTAGTTTATTTAGATTCTCACCTTGCAATCTTTGAGTTAAATGAAACCATATGGTTAAACATGAAATAAAAGACATGATGTTCCATGCTTCCTCAGCATGGTCAATACGGTATTTGGCATAAAATCCTAACCAGGTATATTGTGCGGTTAGGAGTCCATCTTATTCGAGAGAATGTCCTTAATCCTGGTGGCACACGTGGTCAAGCTTTGTTTGTTGCAAGCACAAAACATAATCTAGTAAATTGAAAGCGCTGGTTCATGTGGAGGAACTAAGATTCCCTGGAAGGTGCAAACAGGGCAGGTAAAAGGAATGGGAATGCAATTATGGAAGTGGCACAAGAGAAATGGAAGAGATCTGGAAAAGTATATGGTATATCCGAGTGTCGCCACTGAAGTGTTGGGAATTCAAGAGTGGCCCATTGAAAATACAGACCAGTGGAGTGAAAAGTGAAGATAAGGGAACCCCCACCACTCTGGCTGGGGTGAATATACAATCGCTAAACAGCAAAGAAGTTGAAAACTTTGGTCTCTAATGAGGGAAAGAATTCACAGTTAAAGGGAAAATGTAGAACATCGCCAAAGCAATCAAACCAGACGAAGAAGCCAGATCTAAAAAAGAAACAGCAGCTAATGAGAAACTGGGAAAATGGAAAGCGCCCATTGCAGAAAGCAATATCTGGAGGAGGATGTGGGAATCCCCGGACTTGTAATGGATATTGGGCCCTGGAGTGTTTCAGTCCACAAGTGTTAAACAGGCATCAACTTAGCTTTGTCATGAACAATGTGCCGATAAACCAGACTGGACAGAACATTCCAAGCAATTCCAGAGCAATGAAACTGAGGGCACACAATTGTTGCAATGAACATTGTGTGCCTAGGTGTCACTTTGCAAAAAAAACAATTTTTTGTCTGTATTTTTCTTCAATAGATGCTGGCTGGCCTGCTGAGTTCCTCCAGCATTGTGTTGCTTAGATTTCCAGCATTTTCAGATTCTCTCTCGTTCCCAGTTTCTTCATATCTGAGTGATTTAATCATTCAGCTCTTCAAATCAGAGCTCACACTTATAATGCCCTGAAAGATTTACAGTGAATCAGAAGCCTTAAAAGGCTAGAAAGATTTCAACCCAGTTTGTCCAAAAATTTAAGATTCATAAACTGCAGTAACAGCTCAAATTGTTGTCAAGATGTACAGCCAACATGATCTCCACTTTCCTATTTAACATAATTACTACTATCCATCCTATTGACAGTAGATGGGCAAAAATACACTAGGCGTTGCAGCCCAAAATATGAGGCAATTTCTTCCATCAAGAGGCCAAGTTAACTTATTCATACTTGTTGGATATACATTGGAAAGTTTCACCGTTCATAGTTGAACCAGCAAAAAGCTTATGGGCTTGCGTCAAACTATTGATGTGTGGGATTACTCAAGCAGTTTATAGTTATATTAGAAATTCCTATTAATTTTCTTTAATGTATCACTTCAAAATGTAGCGATTTCTCAAGTTCAAAATATGTTTATTATCAAAATGTGTATGTAGTATACAACCCTAAAATTTGTTTTCCCCACATCAGGCATGAAAGAAAGTAACACCATGGAACCCCTTCAAAGAAACGATCTCAAAAAAAATTGAGCAAAAGGGAAAAAAAATGAGCAAAAAAAGACCCATCAGAATATTAAACATTGCAGCAGCCTAGGAATGATTAGCCGAGTTCAGTTCATTTCAATTTAGTGCGGCGCCGCTTGTTGACCGCAGGCTGCAGAGCCTGGATTGCTCTACGGCAATCCAGATTAGAGAGGCCACCAGTTTCTAGTTCTGCTCAACTGACTCAGGTAAGAGAGCTTCAAGTATGCTACGTGTTGAATAACAATGAAGCAGATGAAGGCAGTGTTTCCTGTCCTGGTTCTTTTCCAACATCTTGTAAAATTTGCCCAAACTACATGCAGAGCTCTTTTTGAAGGTAGAACTAAATATTTTCGGCAACATTCCAGCTGTGTATTCTGGCTTTTAGATTTCTTATACAGCCTTTTGTCAACCAAATACATCTACTCTTCTAAAATATTAAACTTCTATTTATCCTTCAAAACCCTTGATGTCTCTAGCGACACACACACACGTTGGGAGGAAGTCATACTCCAGGCAGCATGTCTGGAAAAGAGTAAACAGTTGACATTTTGGGTCCAGATCCTTCCTGACCTGCTGTGTTACTCTAACAGTGCCTGGTCTCTGCCTATCTGTGTGCGTCTGTGTGCCTGCACGTGTGTGTGTGTTGCTTTGGATTTCCAGCACCTGAAGATATTGCGTTTGATGTCTAGCTTCCTCCTTTGTACTGAAGTCCAGTTTCCTAACAAATTTCCAGCAGTATTGCATTGAACCTCTGAAGTTTTTCCCCTTAACACATAACTGAATTATGCATATCAAATTAAGTTGTGCTATTGCACGAGTTAAATCCAGGAGCTTCTGCTACCTTCAATATTACCACATGCTCCTAAGGTCTTCACTCTTACACCTATACAGTGGCTGAGTTAACAGAGTTGCTGCCTCAGAGCCTCAGCAACCCAAGTTCAACCCCAACTCCAGTCTCTGTGGAGTCTGCACATCCTATGACTGTAGATGTTTTCACTGGGAATTCTGTACCTTCCCAAACATTTCTGGAGGTTAGATTAACTGGCCACTGTAAACTACCACCATTGCACGCAGTGATAAATCTGAGGATATTTAATCAGAATACATAAAAAAAAAACAAAGTTTATAGGGACAATTGGTGGTGATGGAAATGTGAGGTGAGAGAGGCATGTTAAAGTGGAATCTGAATAAATCTCGGGAGACCAGCTTCTTATAGTTACAGCAGTTTATTGCGCACCCTCCTGCAGGAGTTTGGGACCCAGATGTCAAAGGCAAGTACTGCCACCATCCAACAAGTGGGCCCACTTAGGTTACAGCCGTATATTTATACATAGTAAGCCCCCTACATCACTGTTGAAAGATGTTATTAGAACTGGTACTCCCACCAAGTCTGTTGGTGCAAAACTTAATTACTTAGATAACAGAGTCCACTAAATCAAGGTTTAATTACAGATGGATGTACTGTCCAGTCCTATCAGTTATTCCCTTTGCTAGGCCCTGACTTAATTACAGATGGATGTTCATTCCTGTTCTTATTGGTGAGTCCTCCTCCCCCCTACTCAAACGAGGGTACAATGTACAATGTTATCAAATTCTCAATGTCTGTCTGCAAACCAAGGGAGAACCAGTATAAGTCGATTTTTTTTTAGCTAACTGCTGAAGGCAGTTTACTTCAGTTCAAAAATTCCTATTCAGTCCCAATTATTCTTTTAGCCAGAGGTTACATAGGTTCAAAATGATTTTTTTTATATCCTCAGTTCCTCAGGCAGGGAGATCAGCTGTCTATTGGCAAAGACTCTGTGATGGAAACTGAAACCTGTATACCATATGGAAAATGAGAACACAGGCCAGCTCGCTGCAGGGCAATCCTGGCATCCTCTTACCTGTACATTGACTCCCCCCTCTCCCATCCCCAACCATTCCCTTTTGAAAACTCAGTTGGCTTTTTATACCACTCCAAGAGGCAGCAAGCTCTAGATGTTTTTCCTCACTGCACCACCTCTAATTTTTCACTGAATTCCTTCAGTTGCAAATTAAATCCAATACGATTCCATTATCTAGTAAAGAGGCTCACTCAGGTTTGGAAAAAAATACTGAGTGGCTCATGTGGGTTTCTATATAGTTATATAGTTTCCAGTGTCCCCTTAAACCTCACTGATCTTTTAGATTGAGATGTGCAGGCAGAGAAGTGAGGGGAAAATGAATTAAGTCACTGCCAATGGAAGGGACCTTACATCACGAGTTCCCAACCTGGGCTCCATGGACCTGTTGCTTAATACTATTGGTCCATGGCATAAAAAAGGTTGGAAACCCCTCACTGGCACACTCGACAAGAACAGGCTCAATCAGAATTCACAAATCACACTTTCCCCCTTCTGAGCTCAGTTGCAGCTGTAGGAAAAGACAATGTGTGTTCTGCAGATATATCAAATTAAGAAATCAAAAACTCCAAAGTTAAAAGTACACCAAGTCTGCAGGCATGCAGAAGATGTCATTGTATCTGTAAATCCAAAAAAAATACATACATATATATAAATAAAAAGGTTAAATTACACATAGTTCAAAGACAGAAATAATAAAAAGTGAGGGGTAAACACTTGCTTTTATTGGATCTTGCCCCTTCTCACACAAGTCATCAGGTTTGTGGGGATGTTGCCAGGGTTAATCAGGACTGGTGGATGTATATGATGGGTTGGGAGAGATTAGGTTGTGGAGTTTTGTGTGGTGAGCATGTCAGGCTCTGATATATAGGGTAGTGTAGTGGCTGCTGGCTTGTGGAGGTGTGGCCTGGGTTCATCGGGGTGCGCCTTCTGTTGGGTGGGGGGTGTCCCCCTAGGACTTTAGGATTAGGTTTGAGGGTAGGAATGGCTGATATATATGTGCGGCTGGGAGAGGTAAGCTTGTGGAGTTTTGTGTGGTGAGGTATGAGGTGCTATGGCGGATAGGGTAGTGTAGTGGAGCAAGTTTACTCTGGCCTACGCCTTTCATTATCTTGGTCCATGTCGGTTTAACGAAGCAGGTGTGCACTGGGACACATCATCAGTAATACAACCTCGGGTCATCGGGTGTTTTGGGTTCAATGCCCATTCAGAAATTGGGTGGCAGAGGGAAAGAAGCTGTTCTTGAATCATTGTGTGTGTGCTGTCAGGCTTCTGTACCTCCTGAATGAGTCCTGAGTGAATAATCTAAACCCATCAACAGCTAACTTTAATTTGTGCCTTAACTTACTGCACAAACATGGCGCATTGTACTCAGCATAACAGCAGCACAATAGAAAACAATGCAGTTTTTTATACCTCTTCTAGTAATCTGCCTATCACCTCTGGTCTCTAGTTTCCAAGCTTGCATTCAGTAATTAAGCCGTTGGACAAGAATTCCAAATTTAAGCCCTCTTCTCATTACTACCATCAGGGAGGTGGTGCAGATGTACACTCGATGTTTCCAGAATAGCTTCTTCCCCTCCACCAAATTTATAACTAGTCCATGAAGCCAGCAACACTACCTCATTTTGCTCTTTTTAAAAATATATTTCTCATTGTAACTGAGTGATTGTGTGTATTGCACTAGACTACTACTGCAAAACAACAAATTCCATGACATGTCAGGGATTGCAGAAACATTGGTTTTGGAGGGAAGGATCAAAAGAAAGCAGAAGGAAATGTAATTTCAAAACACGAACCACAAAAGGTCTGCTGGAAGCGCTCATACCTGTATCTATTGGCAAAACTTTGAGGCAAAAGGGATAAAGCTCAGAATGAACCTGGGCAAGCCACCAAAAGCCAGGAACCCTTCTAAGCATACCTTGAGAGAGCAGTCACATATGGCAAAATTTATACTAATTCCACATAACTCTAGGATTTTAAAAAATTGCGACATTAAAATGCCTAGGATAACAAAACATTCCTTCCACCAACAAATTAATCAACACACAATTCTGGAGGAACTCTGCAGGTCAGGTAGCATCTATGGAAATGAATACATAGTCAACATCCTGAAGTCCTGAGAAAGGGTCTTGGCCTGAAATGTTGATTGTTCATTTATTTCCTTAGATGCTGCCTGACCTGCCGAGTTCCTCCAGCAGTTCATGTGTTGCTTTGAATTTCCAGCATCAGCAGAATTCCTTGTGTTTATACTTCATTACCAAACACTGCAACGTAGTTTTACAAATGTCCAAACAGAAGATGTTTCCACTTTGTAATCACCAATTCAGACTTTCACAAACACAAGTCAAACTGGATTTGGCCCACTGATAGGGGTAACCAGCAACATCTAGTTGTTAGTAAGGCCTCAGTGGCTAGTAAGATTGAGTAATGTCAAGAGCACTTCGACAGATACAACATGAATGCAAAACACTTCCTTCAACTGATTAATATTTAGATATTTATAACTTAATTGCTTAAACATTAGAAGCTGTAAACACTTCAAAACACTGACAAATAAAGCATTACAATGAAATCAAAGTTAAAACATTCCTTTCCTGCGAAAATCTACACAAGTGTGAATGAGATGTTTCTGTGACTACTACTAATAGCAAAAACCAGGCAATGGAAGAAACCAACACAAAATCAATATTCTTTACTGGAAATTTAAAATAAAAATGAAAAATAAAAATTGCTAGCAAAACTCCTCTGTGGAGAGTAGTTTCAGGGAGAGTGACATGTCATCAGAAATAGAAGAGTAAAAGTGACTTATGATATAAAGAGTTTCAGGAATAGTTATTACGCTGTCACCATCAGGCTCCTGAACCAGCATGGACAACTTCACTCACCTCAATACTGAACTGATTCTACAACCTATGAACTCATGCTCAAGGATTCCACAATTCCTGTTCTCAGTAATATGTATTATAATAGTTACTGGCCGGCTGGTGGCGTAGTGGCAACAGCACCAGACTTTGGAGCAAAAGCTCCCAAGTTCGCATCCAGCCGGCTCCCTTGCATGCCTTCCATCCACGCTGGGTTGAGCGTCGAGCGAGCAACGCGGCCTCGTAAAAATAAGAAAGCCTGCTAAAAAGGAACGTTGTCATGACAGCGTCCCGATGACTCCATTTGGAGTTAAGGGCTTTCTTACTATAATAATTAGTCAATACCTGCAAGAATCTCAGGGTAGTATGTGTGATTAATAGGTACTCTGATAATAAATTCAATTTGAACTTTGAAAAACAGTTGGAACACCAAGCGCCTGTACAACTATGGAAGGATATGCTGGGGAGAAATGCAAGGACTCAGCAGACGATATGTATATCCTACAGGGAGTGCTCGGATGGTGGGGTGGAGATGGATCTCTAACAAAGGTGGTGTAAAACACTCCTTCCCTCCACTAGCCTGCAGATCTCCCTTGGGCAAGGTGTAGGAGCTGCTTAGCTGCCCCACCACTCCCACCAACCATTCAGGGTTGCATGAAGCCATGGGAGAAGGTGGGGATGATCATATGAGTAGCTGGCGTGCATCACAAGTCCTGGTTATACAATCACTGACACCAGGTAGACAACCTCTGAAGAGTATTGATAATCACTGGGATTGCCCGTTTTGTAACGGGCAATGGCAAACCACTTCTATAGAAAAATTTGCTAAGAACAATCATGTTTATGGAAAGACCATGATCACCCATGACATATGATACATGATGATGATAATATCGGGGATGCTGCCTTTGGAACATTATCAGGTGGAAACATAGGTGGCTCCAAAAAGTGAAGAACAAACTCCTAAATATAGGTGCAGGATAGACACAGAATGAGAAGAAGTTTTAAAAAGGAGAGGAATTTTCAACAGTCTTTTTTAAGTCGGAGCAAGAGGTCGAGAGTGAAGGAGTAAGGAATCTCAGAAAGAAGGCTTTTTTTTAAAAATATAAACACACTGCCTGGGGAAAAGAGGCTAGTCTGCGCAGACGTGTGATGTACAGCACCAAAGGTTTAAAAAAAGAGCACCATATACAGCGGGCAGCAGAGTGAGAGGGAGCAGAGTTGGGTGGCTTTGGCTCAGCAGACTTCGGCGTGAACAGGCAGAGGCAAGGGTTGGTTCTGGTAAGTTTTGTTTTGTTTGTTTAGAGTAGAGAGAATGCCAGGCAGGATGTTGGAATGCTCCTCTTTCAGGATGTGGGAAGTCAGGGAGACCTCCAGTCTCCCTGACAATGACACCTGCAAGAAGTGCATCCAGCTGCAGCTCCTAACAAACCACGTTAGGGAACTGGAGCAGGAGCTGGATGACCTCCGGATCATTCGGGAGAATGAGGTGTTTATAGATAGTAGCTTCAGGGAGGTAGTTACAAAGAGCAGCGCACAGGTAATTGGGTTACCGTCAGGCGAGGGAAGCGAAAAGGGCGGTCAGAGCAGAGTTCCCCTGTGGCCATTCCTCTCAACAAGTATACCAATTTGAATACTGTTGGGGGGGGGATGACTTACTTGGGACAAGCTGCGGCAGCCGGATCTCTGGCACTGAGTCTGGTTCTGCAGTGCAGAAGGGAGGGTGGAAGAAGAGGAGAGCAGTAGTGATAGGGGACTCGATAGTTAGAGGTACAGACAGGAGGTTCTGTGGTTGTGACAGAGACTCCTGGATGGTTTGTTGCCTCCTGGGTGCCAGGGTCAGGGATGTCTCTGATTGCGTGCACAGCATTCTGAAGGGGGAGGGTGATCAGCCAGGTGTCATGGTACACATCGGTACCAATGACGTAGAAAGAAAGAGTGAGGAGGTCCTGAAGAGTGAGTATAGAGAGCTTGGCAGGAAGTTAAGAAGTGGGATCTCAAGGGTGGTAATCTCAGGATTGCTACCTGTGCCACGTGCCAGTGAGGGTAAAAATAGGATGCTCTGGCGTATGAACATGTAGCTGAGGAACTGGTGTAGGGGGCAGGGTTTCAGATATCAGGATCATTGGGACCTCTTCTGGGGCAGGTGGGACCTGTACAAGAGAGACGGGTTATACCTGAACTACAAGGGAACCAATATCCTTGCAGGGAGGTTTGTTGGTGCTATTGGGGAGAGTTTAAACTAGATTTGCAGGGGGATGGGAACCAGTGTGCCAGAGCAGATAGCAGAGTGGGGGTGAAAATAAATTATGTTAAAAGTTCATGCAAAGTCACAAATAGAAGGGTTGTGTGTGGTGGTAATAATCTTCTGAGGTGTGTCTATTTCAATGCAAGGAGGATTGTGGGGAAGGCTGACGAGCTGAGGGCATGGATTAACATATGGAATTACAACATAATAACCATTAGTGAAACTTGGCTACAGGAGGGGCAGGACTGGCAGATTAATGTTCCAGGGTTCTGATGTTTCAGATGTGATAGAGGCAGAGGGATGAATTGTGGGGAGGTGGCATTGCTAGTCAAGGAAAATGTTACAGCAGTGCTCAGGCAGGACAGATTAGAGGGCTTGTCTACCGAGGCCATATAGGTGGAGCTGAGAAACAGGAAAGGTATGACCACATTAATGGGGTTGTATTTTGGACCACCCAATAGTCAGCCAGAATTGGAGGAGCAATTCTGCAGAGAGATAGCAGACAACTGCAGGAAACAAAGTTGTGATAATAGGGGATTTTAATTTTCCACATATTGATTGGGACTCTCATACTGTTAAAGGTCTAGACGGGTTGAAGTTTGTAAAATGTGTTCAGGAAAGTTTTCTAAATCAATATATAGAGGTACCAACTAGAGAGGATGCAATATTAGATCTCCTACTAAGAAACGAGTTAGGACAGGTGACTGGAGTGTGTGTAGGGGAACACTTTGGTTCCAGTGGTCATAACACCATTAGTTTCAACTTGGTCATGGATAAAGATAGATCTGGTCCTTGGGTTGAGGTTCTAAACTGGAAAAAGGCCAAATTTGAAGAAATGAGAAAGGATCTAAATGTGATTGGTAAGTGGGAGGCCTTCAAAGGAGAAATTTTGAGAGTGCAGAGTTTGTATGTTCCTGTCAGGATTAAAGGCAAAATGAGTAAGAGTAAGGAACCTTGGTTCTCAAGGGATATTGGAACTCTGATGAAGAAGAGGAGAGAGATGTACAAACGTATGACATGTATAGGAAACAGGGAGTAAATAAGGTGCTTGAGTATAAAAGTGCAAAAAAGTACTTAAGAAAGAAATCAGGAGGGCTAAAAGAAGACATGAGGTTGCTTTGGCAGTCAAGGTGAAGGATAATCCAAACAGCTTCTACAGGTATATTACGAACAAAAGGATAGTAAGGGATAAAATTGGTCCTCTTGAAGATCAGAGTGGTTGGCTATGTATGGAACCAAAAGAAATGGGGGAGATCTTAAATAGGTTTTTTGCGTCTGTATTTACTAAGAAAACTGGCATGGAGTCAATGAAAATAAGGCAAACAAGTAGTGAGGTCATGGAACCTATACAGATTGAAGAGGAGGAGGTGCTTGCTAACTTGAGGCAAATCAGAGTAGATAAATCCCCAGGACCTGACAGAGTATTCCCTCGGACCTTGAAGGAGACTAGTGTTGAAATTGCAGGGGCCCTGGCAGATATATTTAAAATGTCGGTATCTACGAGTGAGGTGCCAGAGGATTGGAGGATAGCTCATGTTGTTCCATTGTTTAAAAAAGGCTCTAAAAGTAATCCGGGAAATTATAAGCCGGTAAATTTGACATCAGTAGTAGGTAAATTATTGGAAGGAGTACTAAGAGATACGATCTACAAGTATTTGGATAGACAGGGACTTATTAGGGAGAGTCAACATAGCTTTGTGCATGGTAGGTCATGTTTAACAAATCTATTGGAGTTTTGCAAGGTTACCAGGAAAGTGGATGAAGGGAAGGCAGTGAATGTTATCTACATGGACTTCAGTAAGGCCTTTGACAAGGTCCCACATGGGAGGTTAGTTAGGAAAATTCAGTCGCTAGGTATACATAGAGAGGTAGTGAATTGGATTACACATTGGCTCAATGGAAGGAGCCAGAGAGCAGTAGTGGAGGATTGCTTCTCTGAGTGGAGGCCTGTGACTAGTGGTGTGCCACAGGGATCAGTGCTGGGTCCATTATTATTTGTCATCTATATCAATGATCTGGATGATAATGTGGAAATTTGGATCAGCAAATTTGCTGATGATACAAAGATTGGAGGTGTAGTGGACAGTGAGGAAGGTTTTCAAAGCTTGCAGAGGGATTTGGACCAGCTGGAAAAATGGACTGAAAAATGGCAGATGGAGTTTTAATACAGACAAATGTGAAGCACTGCACTTCGGAAGGACAAACCAAGGTAGCAATGGCAGGGCACTGAGGAGTGCAGTAGAACAGAGGGATCTGGGAATACAGATACAAAATTCCCTAAGAGTGGCATCACAGGTATATAGGGTCGTAAAGAGAGCTTTTGGTACATTGGCCTTTATGAATCAAAGTACTGAGTATAAGAGTTGGAACGTTATGGTGAGGTTGTATAAGGCATTGGCGAGGCCAAATTTGGAGTATTGTGTGCAGTTTTGATCACCAAATTACAGGAAGGATACTAATAAGGTTGAAAGAGTGCAGAGAAGGTTTACAAGGATGTTGCCAGGACTTGAGAAAGTGAGTTACAGAGAAAGGTTGAATAGGTCAGGCCTTTATTCCCTGGAGCATAGAAGAATGAGGGGAAATTTGATAGAGGTATATAAAATTATGATGGGTACAGACAGAGTGAATGCAAGCAGGCTTTTTCCACTGAGACTAGGGGAGAAAAAAAAAACCAGAGGACATGGGTTAAGGGTGAAGGGAAAAAAGTTTAAAGGGAACATGGGGGGGGGGGGCTTCTTCACACAGAGTGGTGGAAGTGTGGAATGAGCTGCCAGATGAAGTGGTAAATGTGGGCTACTTTTAACATTTAAGAAAAACTTGGACAGGTACATGGATGAGAGGTGTATGGAAGGATACAGTCCAGGTGCAGGTCAGTGGCAGAAAAATGGTTCGGCACAGCCAAGGGCCAAAAGGCCCGTTTCTGTGCTGTAATGTTCTACGGTTCTAAATCCTGGTTCTGCTTTGTAAAACACATTTAGTCAAACTGAAACTAACATTTCTATGGAAACTGCTGAAAACATGCCTGGAGCTTCACGTGGTGGTGGAGCATGGTTGACCACAGACCTCAGGAAGGACAGCAATAATCTGAGAAGTATTAATCATCTTGGCCCGGGTCTGAAACTGGATGTGTTGAATTTCAGACTGAATCCTTGTGTACCAAGTCACAGCTAGGAACAGTTACTGAGTGAAGACCAGCCTGTGAGCAAATCTTGGTAGATCCATGATCAAAGCAGCAAACAAGGAAACAGAATTCCGACAGAATAGAGCTTAAAGTTGAATTTTCCTGAATAAGATATTTCCAGGAATTAAACCAAATTGGCAAGTTTTGTTTTAATTTTTAAAAAAAAAGATGCTTCCGGCATTTTGTTTTAAAAACTCTTCTTTAATGCTCTCATCCCTACCACTTTGCAGTTTGAAAGTGGATTTAAGACAAAAGTTTCCAATTCTGATGACTCTCAAACCATTTCTACGCATCAGCTGCTTCAACTGTTGCATATTTCTTTTAAACCCATGGGCATTTAGGTATTTTTGGTTCTGCATCCACCCACCAAGGAACAGAAAGTGTGGAGGCCAATGGGTATATTTAAAATGGAGACTGATAGGTTCCTGATTAGGAATGGTGTCAAAGGTTACAGGGAGAAGGGAGGAAGGTAGGAGGAGAAAATTGAGCAGCCATGATGAAATGGCAGAGCACGACTTTGTTTGGCCAAATGACCTAATTCTGCTCCCATATCTATGGTTCTATGGTCTAATAAAAAGATAATTCCAGAAGACCACAAAACACAGGAGCAGAATTAGGTCATTTGTCCCATCGAGTCTGCTCTGCCATTCCATCATGGCTGATTTATCATCCTTCTCAACCCCATTCCCCTACCTTCTCCCTGTAATCCTTGATGCCCTTACTAATCAAGAACTTAGCAACCTCTGCTTTAAATATACCCAATGACTTAGCCTTCACAGCAGTCTGTGGCAATGAATTTCACAGATTCAGATTTCTATGACTACTACAGATAGAGATGTTTCTTGACTACTACAAATGCGTTAACAACTTTTATTTATACCCTGACTAACAAGAATCTATCAATCTCTGCCTTAATACACCCCATGACTTGTCTTCCACAGCCACCTGTGGCAATGAATTCCACAGATTCACTCTCTAGCTAAAGAAATTCCTGTTCAAAAAGGACGTCCCTCTATTCTGAGGCTGTACCCACTGGTTTTAGACTCCCCCACCATAGGAAACATACTCACAACTACTCTGTCAACAGATTTCAATGAAGTCACCGTTCATTCTTCTGAGTTCCAGTGAGTAGAGACCCAGAGCCATCAAATGCTCCTATGACAAATCTTTCAATCCTGGAATCATTTCTGTAAACCTCCTATGAACCCTCTCCAACATCAGCACATCCTTTCTTAGATAAAGTTACAACAGGTAATCTTAGGCTTAGTCACAGATAGTTTCAAAGAGCATCTTAAAAGAGGTGCAAATTTTATATAGTTAAAAGATTTGTTTCCGATTAAGTGAAAAATGAGCTTACAAAACTAGATATTTTAAAGTGTTTGTAATTTTTTCAGAATTTTTCAGTCTTCTAAGAATGAAGCTTTTACAATCAAGAGTCAATTAATAGCACATATTAAAGTAAATATTAAACCATCTGTACCTTGTCCTGATGGTATAGCACAGCCGACTTACGGGTCCAGGGACCTGGTTTTTACCCAGATTTAAAGTGGCGTTGACGTGCAGGCCTTCAAACATGGCTACACTGGTTTCTGCCCACATCTCCAAGATGTGCTGGCCAGTTAATTAGCATGCAAATGTTAAGGTGGCAGAAGGAATCAAAGGAGAGTTAACGGGCTCACAATCTAGTGAGGACCCAATGGGTGAGTAGGCTTGTGACTTAAGTAAATTTTAAATGACATTTGACCATGGGCATCTAACATATGTAGTATACATTATTTGTAAAGTTTACTGACAACACAAACATTGCACAACAGGAGAATAAAGCTCCCAATGTCTGCATCATGGCTGAGTTACCAGGAGAAACAAACTCACTAATCACACCATTTAGCCAAACTGTTTACATGGTTGCAGAATCTATCTCGTGCTAGAAGTTTTAAGCAGTTCTTATTTTTACAAAAAGTATGCAGAGTCCCCACAGATCTATTTGGTCTTGAGAACACGTTTTTCCCTTCAACATTTGAATTGTTTATATACCACATCAAACTTAGCAACAGTTTTGCTTACTGCTGTAAAAAGTTTCCTCAAATAGTAAGCTTCAGTGATCCCGACATTGATCTTGGAATGACTTCAAACCAAGTCCAGAGTAAAATCCCAAATTGTCCACAAAAGTTGTTAGAAGTCTGTTACTCGATACGACTCAGTAGATTTAGTGGATTCTCCAGAAATGAAATAGCATTGAGACACAAGTAGTGCTGTATTTTGGTACTAAACGAAAACTTGCCATAACCACTAAATCCTGCTGGAAGTCTATGCTCTTCAACTTAATTCAGGCCCATCAGTCACATCTAGTGCAAGAAATTAAGCTATGCACCAGAATCTCAAAGAAGTCCAGTATAACTAGAACATAGAACAGTTGGGGCCTTTAGCCCAAGTTGTTGTACCAATATATACATACTCCACAATCAATCTAACCCTTCCCAACACTGCCCATCACCTTCCATTTTTATAACATCCATCTGTTGTAAGAATCTCCTAAATGTCCCTGTTTTCTACTTAAAGAAGGTTTCTACTACCACCCCTAACAGTGTGTTACAGGTACCAATCATTTAAAGAACTACCTCTGACATCTTCCCTAAACTTTCCTTCCTCCACTCAGATGTCCTCTGGTATTGGCCATTCCTGGGGAAAAGCTACTGGCTGTCCACTGTCTAGGACTCTCAATCCTTCGCATCTCTGTAAAGTTTCTTCCAAACACAAAAGCCCCAACATGCTCAACCTTGCCTTATGAGACATCTCCTCCAATCCAAACAGCACCCTGGATAATCTCTTCGGCACCTTCGCTAAAGTTTCCACAACCCTCCCATGCGGCAATTAGAGCTTCACACAATATTCCCAAGTGTGGTCTAAACAGGGTTTTATAGAGATGCAATATTACCTTGCAGTTCTTGAACTCAATCCCCGATGAGTGAAGGTCAAGACACTATACGCTTTCTTAAGCACCTCGCACAGTAACCCTGAGGGATCTATGGTTTGGACCCCAATATTCCTCTGTTCCTTCACATTGTTAAGAATCCCACCATTAATCCTCTATCCAGCCTTCAAGTTTGACCTTTCAAAGCACATCTTTTCTGGAGTAAACTCCGTCTGCCACTCCTCGGCCCAACTTTGCATTGTTTACATCTCACTGTAACCTACAACCTTATATATGATCCACAACACCACCAGCCTGTGTCATTTGCAAACTAAATAACCAACCATAACCTCAGCCTAAATCACCAGCAGACTTGCTCACCATAGGGTCTGACTGGCATCTGAAAGTCAATCAAAGCTGGCAAGCAATTAAAATTCTGACTTCATCAAATCATCTTCCCTGAGGCCTGACATGGTCATTCCGTCAGATACTTCAAAGCAGGTGGTCATGGTAGAACTGACAGTGCCTTGAGGAGGCATTCTAACGTAAGAAATCAAATGCCAGGGGCTGGTAAAGCAGGGCGAGAGACAGGTGAAGGGCACAAAATGAACCCATAGAGGCGGAGTGCTCACTGTGCAGAATCTACCCTTTCCTTGGTCTTACAGGGGCTGCAAAGAGCCATTAGGATCATCACATCCAGATGGCTATGGATCAAAAGGTGTGACCTGTGGGCCAGTGCTGCTGGGATACAAGCCAGGACCTGATCAACCCTGGGTGGGCTGCATGAGCAAGAGTGTCTGATGATGAAAGACTCGAAAAACCCCATGAACCCAGGTTATATTGCTGATGATACGTCCTAGGATGCATTCAAGCTATTTATATAAATAAGTCACAAGCAGCAGGAGTCTCAGAACAGATAGCTGCAGAGAAACATCAGTACTGACCTCCAGGCAGGATGTATACAACTGCGACCTTCTGATTTCTATAGGAAAGTCAATTGTGAATGCATGCAGCAATGCCTCATGACTTTCTCAATGAGCCTACCATGAGAATCTTATTAAATCTACAAACCCCATTTCCAGAAAAGTTGGGATATTTTCCAAAATGCAATAAAAACAAAAATCTGTGATATGTTAATTCACGTGAACCTTTATTTAACTGACAAAAGTACAAATAAAAGATTTTCAATAGTTTTACTGACCAACTTAATTGTATTTTGTGAATATACACAAATTTAGAATTTGATGGCTGCAACACACTCAACAAAAGTTGGGACAAAGTTAAAATAAGATTGAAAAGTGCACAGAATATTCAAGTAACACCGGTTTGGAAGACTCCACATTAAGCAGGCTAATTGGTAGCAGGTGAGGTATCATGACTGGGTATAAAAGTAGTGTCCATCAAAGGCTCAGTCTTTGCAAGCAAGGATGAGTCATGGCTCACCCCTTTGTGCCAAAATTTGAGAGAGAATTGTTAGTCAGTTCAAAAGGAACATTTCTCAACACAAGATTGCAGAGAATTTAGGTCTTTCAACATCTACAGTACATAATATTGTGAAATGATTCAGAGAATTCAGAGGCATTTCAGTGCGTAAAGGGCAAGGTCAGAAACCACTGTTGAATGCGCGTGATCTTCGAGTCCTCAGGCGGCACTGCCTAAGAAACCGTCATGCTACTGTGACAATTATAGCCACCTGGGCTCGGGAGTACTTCGGAAAACCTTTGTCACTCAACACAGTCCGTCGCTGCATCCAGAAATGCAACTTGAAACTGTATCACGCAAGGAGGAAGCCATACATCAACTCTAGACAGAAACACCGGCGAGTTCTCTGGGCCCGAGCTCATCTCAGATGGACCGAAAGACTGTGGAACCGTGTGCTGTGGTCAGATGAGTCCACATTTCAGCTAGTTTTCAGAAAAAACGGGCGTCAAGTTCTCCGTACCAAAGATGAAAACAACCATCCAGATTGTTATCAGCGAAAGGTGCAAAAGCCAGCATCTGAGATGGTATGGGGGTGCATCAGTGCCCAAGGCATGGGTGAGTTGCATGTATGTGAAGGTACCATTGACTCTGAGGTGTATATTAGGATTTTAGAGAGACATATGTTGCCATCAAGGCGACGTCTCTTCCCAGGACGTCCATGCTTATTTCAGCAGGACAATGCCAGACCACATTCTGCACGGGCTACAACAGCGTGGCTTAGTAGACACAGAGTGCATGTGCATGACTGGACTGCTGCCAGTCCAGATCTATCTCCTATTGAAAATGTATGGCGCATCATGAAGAGGAGAATCAGACAACGGAGACCACGGACTGTTGAGCAGCTGAAGTTTTATATCACGTAAGGTATTGGACATAATTTCCAATTGCAAATCTACTACAATTAGTATCCTCAGTTCCAAAACGATTAAAAAGTGTTATTAAAAGGAAAGGTGATGTAACACAATGGTAAACGTGACTATGTCCCACTTTTGATGAGCGTGTTGCAGCCATCAAATTCTAAATTTGTGTATGTTTACAAAATACAATTAAGTTGGTCAGTAAAACTATTGAAAATCCTTTTGTTGTACTTTTGTCAGTTAAATAAAGGTTCACGTGAATTAACATATCACAGATTTTTGTTTTTATTGCATTTTGGAAAATATCCCAACTTTTCTGGAAATGGGGTTTGTATATACACCATATCCACTGCTCTATCAACGGCAAAAGAATTCCACCACCTCCCAAACTATCTACCAGGTACCCCTTGCCCTGCTGACAGCAAAGATCTGAAGTCCCCCCATTGGCCTCACGTCACCTCACAACAGGGAACGAAGGACATCTTTACTCTTGAGGGGCAACTCAAGAAATAAAGCCCGTCATTACATTGCTTTCAGTTCAATTTGGATTCTAAAGTTCAAAGCTAATCCATGTTGAAAGCCAAAGAAAATACATTAAATATACAAAGCAACACAGACAAAATCCTGAAGGAACTCAGCTGGTTGGGCAGCATCTATATGTAGGGTTTCTCAGTAATGTTAACTGCTAAGGCTAATGTAATGGCTTCTCTGTAATGTTAACTGCTGATGTAATGGTTTCTTTGTAGCAGCGATGTTTGGGTTATAACTACAGATAACGGGTAGCTAACCAATAGGAGAAATGCTATTCTTTCTTGTATGTCTGGGAGCCGGGGTTTTCGCAGGCTTTCGGTCTAGGACAGTGAAGAGGAAGGACGAGTGCAGAGAACGCTGGGTGATCACCAGACGGATATATTGGAATCCAAGGGTCCGGGGGTAGGCAATGTTTCTGCAGAGGTCATTTATGGAGGAATGCCTAAGGCATGAGCTTCAACGATTTTGTGCACGAACTATTTAATAAAAGTGGTGCCTTTTTTTTTTATATTTTGTTTCTCTACTAACCACATAGCAAAGTAAGAGTTATAAAGTGTAATCATTTAATCGCATATGGTGTGCTGTCTGATATTTTGCGTAACACACATAAAAGTTGCTGGTGAACACAGCAGGCCAGGCGGCATCTCTAGGAAGCCGGACTGTCGACGTTTCGTGCCGAGACCCTTCGTCAGGACTAACTGAAAGAAGAGCTAGTAAGAGATTTGAAAGTTTTCGGATCCCCCCCCCCCACTTTCAAATCTCTTACTAGCTCTTCTTTCAGTTAGTCCTGACGAAGGGTCTTGGCCCGAAACGTTGACTGTACCACTTCCTAGAGATGCTGCCTGGCCTGCTGTGTTCACCAACAACTCTTATGTGGATTGCTTAAAATTCCAGCATCTGCAGATTTCCTCGTGTTTGATATTTTGCATTGTGGGTTTGTACTGAGGTACATTAAACAGCATCCACCCAAACTTGAATGCCCTGTTTGGCGGGGCCGAAAGCTGATTCCCCTAGATGAACGTGAGCGGCAAGCTTAGTGGGCTACATATAGAAATCAATAAACAATCGATATCTCAGCCCGAAACATCAACTGTTCTTTTCCATAGATGCTGTCTGACCTGCTGAGTTCCTCCAGCATTTTGTGCATGTTCCTTTGAATTTTCAGAACCTGCAGACTTTGTTTATGCATTAAATATACAAATATATTTTATAGCTAATTAAAGGAATTATAACTGACAAAACAAAATTAACCCAACATTTAACAGCAGTCTAAAGACCTTCAGCATCTTCAGCACATCTGAAGTACTTGCTTTCAGTATATAATCAAATACTGCAGTTTTCTGATGCCCTCATACTTAAGGTTCAAGGTACATTTATTATCAAAGTATGTGTGCAGTATACAACTGAGATTAGTCTTCCTCAGACAGCCATGAAACAAAGAAAATCATGGAACCTGTTCAAAGAAAAACATCAATTCCCCATGCATAAAAAGCAAATTGTGCACACTTAAGCCAATCTAAAGAATACCCAATGACTAGGTTACTATTAAGAGCATTAAGACTTGGTTACTATTAACCAAGAGGTCTGCAGAGCTCCATATTGGGAATCCCTACTTTAGAGGGTAATGGGAATACCATGTCAGTTTGATCAAAATAAATTTCAACTATAATCACTGTACCCCTCCCTCCTCCAAGGAGGGGGAAAATGCAGGTGTAAGAAATGTGGGAAAGCAGAAATTTTAGGAGACACTTAGGAGGGTGTGCTACATCAGTAGAAAAATCTGTCTGCTCCTGAAAAGTTCTGCCTTTTCACAGATGTTGCCTAACCTGGTGCGTTCCTGCAATTTGCTCTGTTTCCATAATGCAAGTGCGTGGAACGAGCTCAGACAGCAAGTGTATGTGAACTTGCTGTCAACGTTTAAGAGAAGTTCGGATAGATACATGGATGGAGGGGTATGGAGGGTCACAGACCATACCCAGTGCAGGTCAATGGAAGTGAACAGTTTAAATGGTTCGGCACGGACTAGATCGGCCATCGGGCCCGGTTCTGTGCCGTACTTCCACGGCTATGTTAGAGACAGCAACCCAGAGAATCAGAATGTAGGGACATCCATTTAGAACAGAGATGAGGAGGAATTTATTCAGCCAGCGTGTGCTGTGTTTGTGGAATTCACTGCCACATATGCTGTGAAGGCCATTGGGTATATTTAAAGTGGAGGATGATAGGCTCTTGATTAGCACACACAAAACGCGGGAGGAACTCAGCAGGCCAGGCAGTGTCTATGGAAAAGAGTAAACAGTCAACGTTTCAGGCAGAGACCCTTCATCAGGACCCAACATTCTCATGTTAATTTCTTGATTAGTAAGGGTGCCAAAGGTTACAGCAAGAAGGTAGTATAATAGGGTTGAGAGCTAATAAATCAAACATAATAGAAAAGTTGAGCAGACTCAATGGGCCAAATGCTTCTCCTTTATCTTTTAGAAAAGCCCAACTAAAAGTTCAAATAACTGGAATTTCTTAATCTGATAATTGCACAGGTTTTTATTAATCTGAGCTAATCCATCAGAATTATACATCAGTCCCCTGTAGATTTTATCCATGATTATTGTAAATGTAGTGGACTAATTCTGAAGTTAAAAAATACCAGGTGCTGATGAAGTAGAAAATTGGCAAATCAACAATTTACTTTGACTACTAAATTACTGCTGTAATTGGGCCAACATGCTTACTTTTCAGTTTGACATTTTTACCTCTCTACAATACAATATCAACGTTGTTAAGCAGGAGCTGCAATCTAGAAGGCCCTGCACAGATACAAGACCATTTTCTCTTCCATCAAAAATATATGGTGGAATAAATCATTTTGTAACTATAATACAAGATTGCATGATAAATTAGTTTTATAATGCAAAGTCCTAGAGACCAGCTAATAACTGAATATTTTAATAATTTGGATCACTGGTTACAACAATGTAACATGACTCAAATGTGTGGTAATAAAATATAGTCGGAATTGTCATATTCAAGAATGTTTAGAATTTCTGTCTCTTGGGTTTCCATTTATGCAGCTATTCAAATCATTGCATTTAGAATGAATAACACTGAATTAAAAATTATAAACTCAAGCCTCACTTTAAAGGTCGTGATGACATTGCTGTTCATCTCACAAGGTTATACATAATTGCTATTCCCAAACAATAATCCAAAGACAGCCACTTATGCCTTTTTCAATCTCATTCCACAATGTTGGCTGTGACTTTCATTTTTAGTCCCATCATTTACATCAACTGCACAAAGTCACTACTCTTGTCACATTATAAAATTCATAACCACTTTCCACAACTGTTGAGTTTGGACCAAAGCCACAACTTTAAACAGGAGACAGACACGAGAAGTTTTTAGAACCGCAGTTCCCTTCTGATAAGTCTGGAAACATGTTGAAATTGATGTCATCTACAAACCCCCAGGAGCCAAAGACCCCTGAGCCAACAGAACTCAAAGGTCAGCTGAAGGGGTAGCCACTCTGGATAGAGGTAAGTGAATGGGGACTATAGAAACGCACTGATGAAATGCCTGCAAGCCAATTGCCGAGCTCTGCAAACAAAGTTCAAAGGTTTATTTATCAAAGATGTATCCACATACAACCATTTCATCTTCGCCAGACAGCCGTGAAACATGAAAGTCAGAGAGAAACATCAATCCCCCAGTATCAAAAATATTCCAATTAACCCCCAAAAGCCCTCCCCCATACACACACAAAATGGAACAGAAACATCAACCCCCAAAAAATGACCCCCCCCCGCACAAAAAACTAACAGAACATTGACCCACAAACACCCTCCCCCGCACAAGATGGAAAAGGAGCGAGCAATAACAATACAAAAACCACAAATCTGAAAAAGTCCACAGTCCATAAACACAGAACCACGATACCATCCTCTGAAATCACTGACATTCACCGAAAGAGGGGGACTCCACACGAGGCAGCGAGCCACACAGCGATAAAACAAATACCTCAATTCAAGCTACCAACATTCACCACCATCCTAAGCTTCCAACAGTATTTCAGCAGTATGTGAAACAAACACGTTGAATATCAACTTTAAGCTACTATTAATACGAATGCTTCAATCATTGGTATGTGATTATTTATTAATATTAGAAGACCAAGTTAAATGGCAAATGCCATTTATCAGCAGTAATCCACCAATGAATAACTTTATCTTCTCCATTAACTAGAATGTGGAAAAGATATAATGAATAGCTAGTAGGTAAAAGAATTAGAAACTTGTGCATCTGATGGCAGAATGAGTGAGCTGGAATGGCATTATTCTGTGCCAGATGGATCAAATCCAAGGTAAATCAATTCCAACACCTGGAGGTTTCAATACAGAGAAAAGGTAGCTCTTTAGTAGGAACCATATCAAAGAAAATCCATATCAATCCTTCAGCCTGCATCAAAGCAGAGCAAAGCATCAGTCAGTTCATTCCTCCTAGCAGAAGAACAAGAGCATTCAAAAATATTTAATACAAGCTAGCAGATATCAAGTTAGCGAAATAGCAAGCAGTTTAAGAGCAGACCAAAATTACAAAGGGAAAGACCGCCAGTGGTCGAATGTGCTTTGAACTGAGCAAATTGCTTCTAGTTTATAGTATTGAGTTGAAACGCAAAATGCACAACTTAATTTTATATTTAGTGACATGGAGCACAGAACAGGCCCTTTGAGCCGTCTTGCCCAGCACACCCCCTATTTAATCCTGGCCTAAACACAGGACTATTTGCAATGACCAATTAACTACCAACCGGTACATCTTTGGACTGTGGGAGGAAACCCACTCAATCATGGGGGGGGGGGGGGGGGGGGGGGGAGAGAATAGGGAGGAGACGACACAAGCAAGCTGCTCACAGGCAGCGGCGGGAGTTGAACCTGAGTCGTCTGTACTGTAAAGCCATGTGCTAACTACTACACTACCATTCCACCCTGATAATCATATGCTTAATAAAAATAAAACTTTGTTTACTTTAACATGAAGACATGGGGGGGAAAGAATACAAAGGACGATCTTGTCCACATATTCTTCATTATTTCTTGCTTTCAGCTTCAATGAAGATCTATACAAAAATGAATTTTCATTTTAAACACATTTTTTGGGAAAACAAAGGCATATACAATGCAACAGCATTGTCACTGAGCAGCACCCTCGTAACTATCCCATTCCCAGAGAGAAACAATGATCTCTTTGGGATCTGCAGTCCAGTTAATACTTCAGTCCTATTTCCCATTCCGACATGCCAGTCCACGGCCTCCTCTTGTGCTGCGATGAGGCCACACTGAGGTTGGAGGATCAATACTTTGTATTCCATTTGGGTAGCCTCCAGCCTGATGGCATGAATTTCTTGAACTTCCTGTAATTGTCTTCACCATTCCTCATTCCTGTTCCCTGTCTCACCTCATCCCCTTAACTGCCCATCACCCCTCTCTGGTACTACTCCCGCTTCACTTTCTTCCATAGTTGTCTACCCTCTGTCAGATTCCCCCTTCTCCAGCCCGCTATCTCTTACATCAATCAATTTTCCACCTCTTAACTTCATCTCTTTCCTCCTCTCCTGGTTTCACCCATCACCTACCACCTTGTACATCTTCCTCGGCTCCCCCCCATCTTGCTCTGACTGCTCATTTTTTTTTTTTATCCCCCAGTCCTGAAGACAAGTCTCAGCCTTAAACATTCACTATTTATTCATTTTCACTGATGCCGCCTGGCCTGTTGAGTTCCTCCAGCATTTTGAGTGTGTCGCTAACATTTAACCTGTTGAGATTACACAAAGTTCCTTACAATTCCATCTGCACAAGATTCTCAAATTTGAATCTGAATCTGAACAGCACCAGTAATTATGACAACACAGTAACCATTTTTGGCAGCAAGGCCTCCATTGTGCCCAAAGGGAGTTGAGTGCACAGAGGGATTAACGAGTGCAAAAAATAAAGTCATGTAGTCTTTTTTTGACGACTGACTTCAAAACTCAAACACAAGAAAGCAAACACACACAAAATGCTAGAGGAACTCAGCAGGTCAGGCAAGTCCACCGGACTGAGAAGGGTCTTGGATTGAAACATCGGCTATTTACTCTTTTCCAAAGATGCTGCCTGACCTGCTGAGTTCTCCCAGAATTGTGTGTTGCTTTGGCTATAAAACCAAAGTTTTCCTCAAATAGCTAATCATTTTTCACTAGCAGGGCATACAAATAGGTGAAAAATTGAAAGATTTTCAATATTCATGTGTAGTGATTTCTAACAAAAGCTAAAAAATTGTGCATTCGAAAGACTTTCCTACATTGGTGCTCATACAGTTCATGCTCTGAGGCAAAATGGGAATGTTTTAACTCAAAGTGGTCTAAAAATACTCCACAAATGAAGAGCATAGTGTTTTGTTCATACAAGGGACAGCATGTGAAATATCACAAACATAGTCTCGTCCAGTTCAATTAGACAGCATCAAGAGCAATAGATTTTGTTTGTGCCATGTCAAATTACAAAGTCTCCAAAACTTGCATCTGAACTTCATACCCATCTAATTTTAACAGCATTTCACAAAGAGAGCTAATTGCTCACTGCTGCAAGTAATCAGCAAGCAAGTCATGTTTGGAATGATCCTTTTGCTGAATTGTTTCACGGGTATCTCCACATTTATACAGCATTTGCTAACTGCTCCTGTTCACTTTGCTCATTAGTGTTACACTCTTTCAAGCTACTCAAGGCAACTGTCAAACTCTCGAGAGCGAGCACCATTTCACATTCAAATTTTCTTGCATCTTAAAAGTTCTCATTTCTTGCAAAGATCGTAAATTCTAAGAAAATCTATTAATTTCAGGAGTGGCAATCAGTCCAGTTAGCCAGCCACCACCTTCAGTTCTCATTGTCCTGTACACTTGAACCTCAAAACTTAAATCTGAATTATAGTCATCAAAACTTCAGCATAGTAGATATTCTTCTGTCCTAAGACAATCATTCCTTTAATATTGGCAACATCAGTGAAGGCTTAGGCCTACCACAGTGTCCACCTTCAGTTCTATGCTTCTCCACTCGCTTAGACAATAGGCAGCCCTCAAATCTAATTTCCTTGAGTGCCATACGTATACAAAAAAGCCATTATTCAATACACGAACTCAAAGTCAGACAGCATCGGAGGGAAAAGGATAGTCAACGATTTGGGTCAAGACCCTTCATCGGGTCTGAAAGAGGGTGGAAGCCAAAATAAAAGGTGGTAGGGGAGTGGGGAGAAGGGGGGGAAAAGAGGAAGGAGTACAAGCAGGCAGGTGATAGGTGAGACCAGGAGGGAGAATGGGTGGGTGGGGAAGAGATTGGACTGAGAAGCTGGGAGGGGAAAGGTGAAAGATGTAAAGGAGGAATCCTCGCCTCTAGGATACCACAATGGACCATGGAAGAAAGGAAAGGAGGGGAATCAAAGGGAAGTGATGGGCAGCTGAGAAAAGAGGAGGGGGAAACCAGATTGGGAAATAGAGACTTAAACACGAGGAAATCTGCAGATGCTGGAATTTCAAGCAACACACATAAAAATTGCTGGTGAGCGCAGCAGGCCAGGCAGCATCTATACAAAGAGGTACAGTCGACGTTTCGGGCTGAGACCCTTCGTCAGGACTAACTGAAAGAAGAGACAGTAAGAGATCTCTTACTATCTCTTCCTTCAGTTAGTCCTGACAAAGGGCCTCGGCCTGAAACGTCGGCTGTACTTCTTCCTATAGATGCTCCCTGGCCTGCTGTGTTCACCAGCAATTTTTGTGTGTGTTGGGAAATAGAGAGGAAGGATGGGAGAGAAATTTCCAACAATTAGGGAAATCAATGTTTACGTCATGATGTTGGAGGTTATGCAGACAGAATATGAAGTCTGTCTCCACCAACCTGAGTTCAGTCTCAACATGGCAGTAGTCATCATGGCCATGGACAGACATTTTAGAATGGGAAGTTAAATTGAGATCCTGCCTGTTGTGGTGGACAGAGCAAAAGGTATTCAAATAGAATATCTGCTGTAATCTGCATCGGGTCTCACTGATATAGAGGAGGCTCTACCAGGAGCACCAAATACAATAGATGACCCCAACAGACTCATAGGTGAAGTGTTACCTCACCATGAAGGCCCTAAATGGAGGTGAGGGACGAAGTGTAGTGGCAGATATAGCACTTGTCATGCTTACAGGGATAAGTGTCAGAAGAGAGATCGGTGGAGAGGGATAAGTGGACAAGGGAATCACGAAACAATCTCTATGGATAGGTGTGGGGTGCGGTGGAGGGAGGGAAGAGTAGGGAATCCATTATATTTGTAACTCGATTTCACAAAACCAAATTGTTTGAATAAGAAACACTATCACAGTTTACAGTTTGCTCCATCCAGATGGTTACTTGTAAAAAAAAGCTAAAAATAGGAGCCAAAAATTGTCAAGTTCTGCTTGAGCGTACAAAATACTGAAGTGAAACACAGTGGCAACTTTCTGGCACTAGTATTTTCAAACACTTAAATTAATTATGAAAAAAAGAGGCTACAAATCATTATCTCTATTATAAGTTAGCAAATACATCAAATGTCCGAAAAGACAAATGTATCAGATTTTTAGACACAGAGTGAGACATCACTTCTAAAATATTTAAACGCCAGAAATGATTCAACTGAAACAGATGCATCTCAGTAAAAAGCAATATCAGCTTTGATGGACACTTCCATAATTTGATGCAACCATCAGCAGAAACACTAAATTAAAACCAAGATCTATGACACAAGAATATTCACAGCTAAATCACATGTCAATAATGTGCAACAGATGTTTAGAAATTTGGTATTTTCAAGCTTCAGCTGAATTTATTAGAAATTAACCATAAATTGCATTTTAGGAGCTTCTTCTCAAATCATGAGATCAAATTTCTTTATTATAATACTCAGAATTTAAATCTAATTGCAGAATTGCATGCAATTACAATTCATGCAGAATAATAGTTCAGTATAGACTAGATGGGCTGAAGGGCAATTTCTGAGCTGTAGTGCTCTATGACTAGGTTAAATTATTAGCTAGACTTTAACTAAAAATTTCTTAAACTCATGGAAATTTCACTAAATGATAGAAAGATAACAAGGATTATAAGAAAGGTAGCCAAAAAGAGCATTTTTTGTTTTGTACTTTTATCTGTAACATAGAATGAAACACAAGTTAATATTACAAAGATTCAAACCTTGAAATCTTTTAATGCAAGAAGCATCATGAACAAAGCAGATGAGCTTAGAGGATGGATCAGTACTTGGGAGCTATGATGTTGTGGCCATTACAGAGACTTGGATAGCTCAGGGGCAGGAATGGTTACTTAAGAGTGCCAGGCTTAAGACATTTTGAAAAGGACAGGGAGGGAGGCAAAAGAAGTGGGGGCAAGGCACTGCTGATCAGAGATAGATCACGGCTGCAGAAAAGGAAGTAGTCATGGAGGGATTGTCTACTGAGTCTCTGTGGGTGGAAGTTAGAAACAGGAAGGGGTCGATAACCCTAGTGGGTGTTTTTTTTTAAATAGACCATCCAATAGTAACAGGGACATCAAGGAGCAGATAGGGAGACAGATTCTGGAAAGGTGTAATAATAACAGGATTGTTGTGGTGTGGGATTTTAATTTCCTAAATATTGATTGGCATCTCCCTAGAGCAAGGGGTTTAGATGGGGTGGAGTTTGTTAGATGTGTTCAGGAAGGTTTCCTGACACAACATGCAGATAAGCCTACAACAGGAGAGGCTGTACTTGATCTGGTATTTGGGAAATGAACCCGGTCAGGTGTCAGGTCTCTCAGTGGGAGAGCATTTTGGAGTCAGTGATCACAATTCTATCTCTTTTACCATAGCATTGGGGAGGGATAGGAACAGGCAAGTCAGGAAAGCATTTAATTGGAGTAAGGGGAAATATGAAGCTATCAGGAAGGAACTTGGAAGCATAAATTGGGAACAGATGCTGTCAGGAAAATGCACGGCAAAAATGTGGCAAATGTTCAGGGGATATTTGTGTGGCATTCTGCATAGGTACGTTCAAATGAAATGGAAAGGATGGCAGGGTACAGGAACTGTAGTGTACAAAGGCTGTTGAAAATCTAGTCAAGAAGAAAAGTTTATGAAAGGTTCAAAAAAGCTAGATAGTGATAGAGATCAAGAAGATTATAAGGCTAGCAGGAAGGAGCTTATTAATGAAATTAGGAGAGCCAGAAGGGGCAATGAGAAGGCCTTGGTGAGCAGGTTTAAAGAAAACCCCAAGGCATTCTACAAGTATGTGAAGACCAAGAGGATAAGATGTGAGAGAATAGGGCCAATCAAGTGTGACAGTGTAAAAGTGTGTATGGAACTGGAGGAGATAGCAGAGGTACTTAATGAATACTTCGCTTCAGTATTCACTATGGAAAAAGATATTGGCAATTGTAGGGATGACTTACAGCGGATTACAAAGCTTGAGCATATAGACATTAAAGATGAGGATGTGCTGGAGCTTTTGGAAAGCATCACGTTGGATAAGTCTCTGGGACCAGAAGAGATGTACCCCAGGCTACTGTGGGAGGCAAGAGAGGAGATTGCTGAGCTTCTGGCAATGATCTTTGCACCATCACATCATCAATGGGGATTGAAGGGTTGCAAATGTTGTTCCCTTATTCAAGAAAGGGAATAGAGATAGCCCAGGAAATTATAGACCAGTGAGTCTTACTTCAGTGGTTGGTAAGTTGATGGAAAAGATCCTGAAAGGCAGGATTTATGAACATTTGGAGAGGCATAATATCATTAGGAATAGTCACATTGGCTTTGTCAAAGGCAGGTCATGCCTTACAAGCCTGATTGAATTTTTTGAGGATGTGACTAAAAACAGTGATGAAGGTAGAGCAGTAGATGTTGTGTATATGGATTTCAGCAAGGCATTTGATAAGGTACCCCATGCAAGGCTAATTAAGAAAGTAAGGAGGCATGGGATCCAAGGGGACCTTGCTTTGTGGATCCAGAACTGGCTTGCCCACAGAAGGCAAAGAGTGGTTATAGACAGGTCATATTCTGCATGGAAGTCAGTGACCAGTGGTGGGCCTCAGGGATATGTTCTGGAACCCCTTCCCTTCGTGATTTTTATAAACGACCTGGATGAGGAAGTGGAGAGATGGGTTACTAAATTTGCTGATGACACAAAGGTTGGGGATATTGTGAATAGTGTGGAGGGCTGTCAGAGGTTACAGCGGGACATTGCTAGGATGCAAAAATGGGCTGAGAAGTGGCAGATGGAGTTCAACCCAGATAAGTGTGAGGTGGTTCATTTTGGTAGGTCAAATATGATGACGGAATATAGTATTAATGGTAAGATTCTTGGCAGCGTGGAGGATCATAGGGATCTTGTGGTCCAAGTCCAAAGGACACTCAAAGCTGCTGCGTAGGTTGACTCTGTGGTTAAGGGGGCATACGGTGCATTGGCCTTCATCAACCGTGGGATTGTGTTTAAGAGCTGAGAGGTAATGTTGCAGCTATATAGGGCCCTGTTCAGACCCCACTTGGAGTACTGTGCTCAGTTCTGGTCGCCTCACTATAGGAAGGAGGTGGAAACTACAGAAAGGGTGCAGAGGAGATTTATAAGGATGTTGCCTGGATTGGGGAGCATGTGTTACGAGAATAGGCCGAGTGAACTTGGCCTTTTCTCCTTGGAACAACGGAGGATGAGAGGTGACCCAATAGAGGTGTATATGATGAGGCATTGATCATGTGGATAGTCAGAGGCTTTTTCCCAGTGCTAAAATGGGTAACACGACAGGGCACAGAGGAGATGTCAGGGATAAGTTTTTTTTTTAAAGCAGAGGGGTGAGTGCGTGGAATGGGCTGCCAGCGATTGTAGTGGAGGCGGATATGATAGGGTCTTTTAAGAGACTCCTGGATAGGTACATGAAGCTTCAAAAAAAAAAAAAAAAAAAAAAAAAAATAGAAGCCTATGGGTAACCCTAGGTAGTTTCTAAAGTAAGTACATGTTCAGCACAGCATTGTGGGCCGAAGTGCCTGTATTGTGCTGTAGTTTTTCTATGTTTCTATTCAAGCCGGACTTGATCAAGTAATTAATAAAGCAACACACAAAATGCTGGTGGAACTCCGGTCAGGCAGTAGCTATGGAAATGAACAAACAGTCGAAGTTTCGGGCTGAGACCCTTCTTCAGGACAAAGGAAGGGGGAAGACATCAGAGGGGGGAAAATGGTGGGAGGGGAAGAGTGCTGGCTGGAAGGTGATAGGTGAAGCCAGGTGGTGGGAAAGGTCAAGGGCTGGAGAAGAAGGAATCTAATAGGAGAGGAGAATGTATCATAGGTGAAAGGTCAGAGTGGGGGAAGTGTCCAATTGTAGGCATGTTCTTTCAAAAATTCAAGTGACAATCCAACATTTCCTTGTATGCAAAAATCAAATAAGCATTCACTTCAGTGGTGAACTGTAGATAGTCTTGACTACTGTACATGTAATTGTAACATAAAATTCAGGAAATCAAACTCTAATAGACAGTCACCAGCCCACTACATTAGCCAAAATGAACAACCTTCCCCCCCCCAAAAAAAGGGAAACATTTGGATGGCAGAAGAACAAAAAAATACTAATTTCAACTGATACTACACTCCATTACTCTGAGCAATCTGCAACCTTGAGAGTCCTTTTCACAATGTTAACTGAAGAACACTTAAATGCACACCTGGCAACACTTAATGTCGAGTATATTAACTTGCCAAGAGGGAAAAAAAATTCAGTGAGCAAGCTGCAGGGCATAAGAATACCATTAAGTATTAATGTTCAGCTCAGAAGCACTCTATTGCAGGGTACTGACACAGACCAAAATAAAAATCTGTTCATCGACAGAGCTGCACTTAATTGTAGTGGAAAATTCAATACATAATTTCATGTTGTTGAAAACAAAAGTATTTCACTCACTGATGTGAGCAGATGTTCATGTAACTCTGCCTAATTTAAGGAAAAAAATTAATTCAGAGGGCACTTAAGTTGAAAACCACTCACACACACATTGCTGGAGGAACTCAGCAGGCCAGGCAGCATCTATCGAAAAGAGTAAACAGACAACATTTCAAGCAAAGACCCTTCTTCAGGACTGAAACGTCGTTTGTTTACTCTTTTCCATATAAGCTGCCTGACCTGCTGAGTTCCTCCAGCATTGTGTGTGTGGCTTTGGGGATTTCCAGTACCTGCATACTTTGTGCTTGTGAGCACTTTAGTTGTGGTTCCCAGAAGCATGAAGGCCCTTCAGAAATTGTATTTTTCACACACACTGTATTTGTTGCCCAATTATATTAACTCCCCAATAGAAGTATCACCCCTTAAGCCAGAAAGGCTCTTGACAAGATAATACACTTCAAGACTACTTTTCTGATCAATCGTCAGAACCCACAAACCCAATTTGTCCAAAAACCTATCAATATTAAACTTAGCCAAGAAGTAACCTTTTGAGATTGAAAATTCTAAAGACTTACAATACACAATTTAAATAACAACACAAGATTTCAAACAATCAATTATCTACCAGTTTGTACTCCACCTCCCCCCACCTCATTCTGGCTTCTCCCCCAATGCTCCCTCCAAAGAGCGCACACATCTTTTGCTACTAGCACACAAAGGAATTTAAACTGCACATAACATTGTCACCCTATCTTGTTGTGAAATATACTTAACATGCCAATCATACTCAATCACATTTGTTTTTCTGGTTTCTGATGCAGACCGTGTTGACTACGTAGAGCTTGTGATTTTAAAAACTGGCTTATTTATACTGTATTTATTGAAGAAATTATTGATTCACTATGTTGAATAAAAGAAGCAAAGGGCATAAAGCGCAAAAGAACTACTAGTTCGTTTGAAGTGCAATGGCTTATTATCCTTAGGATAGCTTTAGGTTTACTTCCATTTAATTTAGTGCACTCATGTTGTCACTAGGCAAAAAACTGCATGACACAAGATTTTTGCACACACTGGTCATTACAAACAGAGAACATCTGCTCTCTCCCCATTCGCCCCCATCTCCAGACCTAATGATGGGTGTCAGCCTGAAACATTGACTGTTTATTCCTATCCATAGATGCTGCATGACCTACAAAGTTCCTCCATCACTGTGTGTGTTCTATTATTTCAAACAGCACACCAGGTTTTGGTTATCAGTCCCAGTAATATTGAGTGTTTTTGAATATTCAATGATTTGCCCTGCCAACCTGAGATCTAGGCTATGGGCCTACTCCAGCTCCAGATCTATGGACTCAATTTGGTTTGGAATGCTGTTGCTTGCTTTTATTGTTTGCATTTTGCCCCACTTTTTCTCTGTGCATTAGGTGTTGGGCTTTTTTTTTTGATAATTGGGTTACGTTGGGTTTCTTGCTTTGTGGCTGCCTGTAAGCAGATGAATCTCAAGGTTGTATAATATATACATTCTTTGATCGTAAATGTACCTTGAATCCTTTGAAGGCAAGGCAAAAATGGACATGTAGAGGGAGAGGCTTCTGGGAGCAAAAAGGCAGCAAAGAGACACAGGACTAAGATTCACATAAAAGTTGCTGGTGAACGCAGCAGGCCAGGAAGCATCTCTAGGAAGAGGTGCAGTCGACGTTTCAGGCCGAGACCCTTCGAAGGGTCTTGGCCTGAAACGTCGACTACACCTCTTCCTAGAGATGCTGCCTGGCCTGCTGCGTCCACCAGCAACTTTTATGTGTGTTGCTTGAATTTCCAGCATCTGCAGAATTCCTGTTGTTCAGGACTAAGATTCACCCACTTGTGTTGTCAGAAGACCCATTGAAGGAATACATTCCTGCTCCTTGAACCTTCTTTTTAAGGCTTTCAAATCTAATTAGCATTGCTCTGAGCTTTGTAAAAGTCACCCAAAATAGGGTTTGGATCTATGCATAGCAAATTAACAGAGCATACTCCCCACTGGCCTCAGTTGAGCTCAAACTTCACAGCAAAATCAGCTTGATTGCCACATCAGTTAGCACCTTAAATACTCCAAGTAGGGGTGCAGTCCAGGTCTTGCTGTAGGTGGGCACAGACTGGCACGAATCAAGCCACTTAAGAATATGATCAGGCATTCAAGTATTACTAAACTTAATTGATGCAAAATTTAGTCGATGAAGCAATCCTAGGAAGTCTACTAGCTCACAGAAAATTCATACCAAAAAAAAGTGATATGCATAACATGCTACAGCACAATTTCATGGGTCCAGAGTTAAAGTTAATGACTCAAAGTTCTTGTACAGTGCTGAGACATGAAAGACAGATCAGCAATTTACCCATTTTCAGCGCTTCCTGCAGAAGAATTTAAGATATCTGCTATCACCATTTAGACACAACTTCACAACAGAACGTAGTATAGCTGGGAAAATCCAGTAGCTACTGTGACATACTGATAACCTTCAACAGCTTGGGCAACCCAATTATATTCTGAATCCAGCCTTTATGATAACCAAGAGCAGAAACAGCTAAGAAACTTACTGCAGGCACCAGAAGTTTCTTAACCTCTTCTACGGCTCTTCGCAACTTTAGTTCTGCTCTGTCTTGAGTATCTTCAACAGTTATTAATACATGGAGATCTTCATTCAGGTGCTCCCAGTTGGGTTTGCCTCTGTTCTGTTCTTCCTGAAGAGAAAAAAAAATATAGAACATGTGATGTTGGGTTCAAACAGTTTATGCTTCCTCCAGTTAAGAACCCTGCCCCACCTCCAAGCCCCTTCTGATGTACACAATAAGGGTTTGATATTTTATTCTGGATCCACCAGGCAGAAAGAAAACAAAGAAAGCAAATTACATGCAAAAAAAAATTAAGGAAATACAAACCATTCCAAAAGCACTTTAATCAGCACAGAATCACAGATAAAGCATAAAAAAAATGCAATCACCTTTGAATTGATTCCTAGCCGATTATCCAGAACAAACACCGCTATGCAATTTAACAAGGCAGCACTCCAGGGATTTTACCAAGTTATTCCAAATGCCTGGAACCTCTTCCATTTGATCAAGTTAAAACCATTAAATTGTAAGATTTCACTGATTCTCATGTTAAACGTACACCAGCAAAATTACCTGATTATAAGCATAATTCTCCACCAGCAGTTAAAGACTGCAGGAATGTTCAAAGTATCAGATTTTATGATTGCAGCAGCCAAACAGCACATTCTACACCAGCAAGATTAAGCTATTACCTAAACATTCAGGGCCCAAAAGACCATTCCACCATGAAAAGTGTATTTAAAACCATGTACAACATTAGAGGTACAATAGCATGAGATTTCATTCGTTGCTACACAGAAGGCAAAACGCAAACCACAACTTGGATGCTCTTCCTTCAGGAAATCAGCACAAGGTGGGCTTCATAGTTGAAACAATTACGAAGAAGGAACATCATCAGCTATATTCCGTCAGGAGTTTTGGGAGATTTGGTATGTCACCAAAGACATCGAACAAATTTTGATGTACCATGGACAGCATACTAACTGGTTACATCACTGTCTGATAAGAGAGACCATTGCACAGGATGTGAAGTTTCAGAGGGTTGTCCATTCAAGCCAGCTCCATCATGGGCACTAGCGTCCTCAGCATCAAGGACTTCATCACCCAGGACATGCTCTATTATTACTACCATCGGAGAGAAGGAACAGGAGTCTGAAGACATACACTCAACATTTTAGGAACAGCTTCTTCCCCTTTGTCATCAGATCTCTGAATGGACAATGAACCCATGAACATTACCGGGCCCTTTTTTCACTCTTTTTTGCACTAATTTAAAATTTGAAATATTTCTTACTGTAATTTAAGTTTTTAATAAAACAACATTTCGCTGGACTGACCACCAAAACAACAAATTACATAACCTACATCAGTGATTCTGAGCTACCTGATTAAGTTTTCCTACAACATTCTAAAATTCAGAATGCAGCATACAGGACATTGGCTACACAAGTGTAACACACACCTGTTACTTCTTGTAAAGAAACATTTCAGTTCTAAAGGGAAATCATTCAGGATAACACTAGTCAGTTGTTTTGAAGTACCTCAATTGAAAATTTTAAAGATATAGCAAGAAAAACTGTTGAATTGTGGGAATGAAAAGTTGAGCAAAGTGAAAGATTTCAGGCAATATCTAATTGAAAAATTAATTACATCTCATATTGGCTTTTCACTCTTCTTTGGAGCATCTAGGCAACAGCAAAACAGGATTACAGCTCAGCTCTCAACAGTCATCCCCTCTCTGCTAATCAACAAGCTTCAAAAACTTGACCCTCTGTACCTCCCTCTGCAAATGGATCCTCGATTTCCGTAATCAGTAATCGTGTCTGTGGGGCTAGACAGACACAATCTACAAATTCACTGACAACACCACTGTTGTTGGCAGAATCTCGATGGTGACAAGGAGGGATACAAGAGTGAGATTGATCACTGGGTTGAAGGGCATTGGAAAAACAATCTCACAGTCAATGCCTACAAGACCAAAGAATTGTGGACGCCAGGAAGAGGAAGTCAGAGAACATACACCAGCCCTCATTGAGGGGTCAGCAGTGTAAAGTGTGAGTAGCTTCAAGTTCCTCAGTGCCAGCTTCTTGGAGAACCCATCAAGGGCCCAATACACTGATGCAATCACAAAGAATGCAACACAGCAACTGTCTCTACTTCATTAGGAGTTGGAGGAGATTTGGTGCTTTAAAGACTTTATAGCAAATTTTTACATATATACCATGAAGCATAACTGACTGAGTCAAATGCTCACCAGCAGAATACTATCCACTGTATATCTGTAGAAATTTGCTGTAAATTCAGCCTTGTATAGAGCCTTCAATGCACAAGAGAGCTGTAGAGCTTCAGAGGTACAACCCTCCCCACCGCTGAGGACAAGATGGCATCCATCATTAGGCTGAGGCTGTCTAAAAGAAGGGTCAGAGCCGTCTCTATTTCCTGAGTAGACTGAGGTCCTTTAACATCTGCCGGACGATGCTGAGGATGTTCTACGAGTCTGTGGTGGCCAGTGCGATCATGTTTGCTGTTGTGTGCTGGGGCAGCAGGCTGAGGGTAGCAGACACCAAACTCATTCGTAAGTCCAGTGATGTTGTGGGGATGGAACTGGACTCTCTCACGGTGGTGTCTGAAAAGAGGATGCTGTCTAAGTTGCATGCTATCTTGGTCAATGTCTCCCATCCACTACATAATGTACTGGGTGGGCACAGGAGTACATTCAGCCAGAGACTCATTCCACCAAGATACAACACAGAGCGTCATAGGAAGTCATTCCTGTCTGTAGCCATCAAACTTTACAACTCCTCCCTTGGAGGGTCAGACACCCTGAGCCAATAGGCTGGTTCTGGACTTATTTCATAATTTACTGGCATAATTTACATATTAGTACTTAACTATTTATGGTTCTATTACTATTTATTATTTATGATGCAACTGTAATGAAAACCAATTTCCCCCGGGATGAATAAAGTATGACTATGACTATTAAGAAACCTCATCATTTTCTAACAAGACGACATCATGTCATCTTGTTAGTACCATCAGGAGGTACAGTAGCCTTCTTTCCTCCCACCAGATTTCTGAACAGTCCATGGACACTATCTCATTATTCAGGTTTAGTGTTGTTATTGTAATGTATAGTATTTGTCCTGCATTGTACTGCTGCCATAAAAAACATTTCATGCTATATTTCAATAATAAACCTGACTGATTCAATTTCCAGATGTCATTGACCAGATCCGAATCTAGATGTTTGCTGTACCAAACCTCAAAGCTTGAGTGAATGTCAATCACGTAATACTGAAAACAAAATCACCCACCATTGATTTAAGATTAGCCACACCATAGTTTAATGGATTGTACATTCAACTCTAGAAGCTCCACATCTCAAACTATTCCACATTGCAAATCAAATCTTCAATTCCTTACACAAACTAACAAGTTTCAAAATTATACCACTTGTGTACTCACTGACTAGCCCACCACTTCATTATTCTTGCTAACTCAATGACAAAAGCTAAACAAGTTCTAACACATTTAGCCAGAGTGGTGAATCTCTGCAGACTTGATGTGGTCCTTTTTAAGGTGCCTTTAACTTTAACAGAGGCTGAGCAACCATTACCCAGTCACTTAGCTTGGCTTTTTGCTTTAATATCTATTCCATCTCTTACAGAATGGTAACAAATCATGAATCACTGTTCGATTATTCAAAATTGGAAAATGTCACAGCAGGTGTGCGTGTGTGTAAGCTGAAAATGTTTAAAATCAGTGTTGGCTGCAATAAAGCCCTTTACACCAAATGGAAGCTTCAATCAAAAAATACAATGACAAACTTAACGTACTTTTGGCACCTGTTACAGTCGTCCTTGTGAGAAATTTTATACATTTGCGTCATCTGCATTATAACAAGTACCAATGACTGCTGGACTGGCCACTGTCATTTTCAATGCACCCAGTTTCCTGAATGACCTACTATTAAAAAAAAAGTGCACATTTGGAAAGGGTGCAAAAGCATTTTGATTGTTCTGCATGCAGAAAACAAATTTAAATTTCAAGAAGAGTTACAATAAATGAATCGTTTCCAATGTTAGAGGGCAGTTCAATGCCACTGTAACATATCACAGGGAAAAAATTTATGTATTTTAAAAAAGGGGGCAATATGCAGCTCAAAAGGTAATTAAAATCAGTACCAGAGAAAATCAGTGATACAGAGACTGAATCTAACTGGAATTCTTTAAAATTAACCACAATTCAATAGGCCAAATGGTTCTTTTTGTGCCATATTATTCAATTCAATGAAGTGTGTGAACATTGTTTGGTATTTACTTAGGTTTAATGAAGGCACCAGGTTAAGGTGACTTGAGCATTTAAAGTTTACACTCAGGTTTATTCTGCTAAGTGAATGATTTTCTTTCAAAGCGAACACCTAGCAAACACGAATCAACACAAGATTTTAACCAAGTAAGTAACGTCAAAAATACACCACTACGGTTAGACTCTTTAAAATTAAGTTTCACCAAAATCCACATCATTAAACTGCTTTTAGAGTTTCCCTAAACCGGAAGGAATACACAGCGTGAAGGGACATGGACAGCAAAGTGTTTTTTGAACCTCAAAAGGGATTCTCGTTTCATATTCATAATTCCTGCTCCAAGACAAGAGCCTGGAGACAAGTTAAAACATTGCCACATACACACACGCTGGAAGATCTCAGAAGGTCAGGCAGCATCCGTGGAAATGAACAAACCAGTGTTAACTTCATTTCCTAATCTCTTAAATCTCATCCATTTTAGACACTAATTTTTATTTTGGCAATTTGTTTTAAATCATTACACAAGTCTGAAAGCTCTGATGGTCATGGAGTGTCGGAACTGGTCTTTTGCGTCCATACCAGTGATCAGGAACCCATCCTTACTATGATCATACCAAATCCCATTATTTCCATCAGGTCCCCCAGTTTCTGCCATTCACTTACACACTAGGGGTAATTTATAGCAGAGAGTTAACGTATCAACCCACACACCTTTGGCATGTGAAGGGAAAACACCATCTAGAGAAAATATGCTGTCACAGAGAGAACAGACTCCACACCAGAGGTCAGGTTTGAATCTGAGACAATGGATCTGTGCAGTGATTGAAACATTACGAGCCCAATTATTAAATGCCATTTGATCTACTGCTTCATTAGGAATTTTAGATGTAGTATATCAAAGATTCTCACAAATTTCTGCAGATATACCATGGAGAGCATTCTAACTAGCTGCATTACCACTGGGTATGGAGGGGCCATAACACAGGTTCAAAAAAGCTGCAGAATGCTGGGGGGAAACTCAGCCAGCTCCATCATGAACACTAGCCTCCCCAGCATAGAGGATGCCTTCAAAAGGCCATCAGATTTCTGAATGGATAATGAATATTACTTCACTGTTTTTTTTGCTCTTTTTGCACTACTTAATTTATGTTTTTATATTGACTTATTGTAATTTAGCTTTTTTAAAATTATATATTGCAATGTATTGCTCTCGCAAAACAACAAATTTCACAACATATGCCTGAGTTATAAAACAGTACAGAACAGAAACAGGTCACTTCGCCCATCTAGTCCGTGCCAAACCATTTAAACTGCCTATTCCCATCAACTTGCACTGCGACCATAGCCCTCCATACCCCTCCCAACCATGTACTGTTCAAACTTTTCTTAAAATGTTAAAATCGAGCTCGCAAGCATGATTTATGCTGGCAGCTCATTCCACACTCACAACCCTCTGAGTGAAGCTTCCCCTCATGTTCCCCTTCAACTTTTGCCCTTAACCCATGACCTCTAGTTGTAGTCCCACCCAACCCCAGTGGAAAAAGCCTGCTTCCATTTATCCTATCAAAATTGTATTAAACCTGATTCTGAAAACCAGATGTGGTTCCTTATGGCCTCCAAAATTCAAGTTAAGATTTCAGGCAAAACTAATTTAACCCATTAGGGAAACACCACCCCAGATATTAAATACCATTTGATCAGCTCTGTTTTGATCAATTGCCCTTAGCTACACCATTCTTCACCAGTGATCTACACAACTTCTGTGTTCCTACAACAAAAATCAACCCATGTGAAAGAAACTATACACCCAAGGTCAAGTCTAGGTTTTATAAAAATAAATATATGGTGGAGCTATTGGTTATCACTGCCCTAAATGATTCATCATCAGCTAATTTAAAATTACTATTAATATGCACCTAGCACTTACTCCATGAGCTAACAATAAAACACCACTTGAAATGTTACACAAACAAAATCAATTTGGAACCAATGAGACTAAATCATTTTATTTATTGATAGGTCCTTCCGGCACTTCGAGACACATTGCCCAGTAACTCCTGATTTAACCCTAGCCTAATCACGGGACAACTTACAATGACCAATTAACTTACCATCACTCCCTTCTATCTGCATATCTGTACATCAGTTAAGCCATCCAGCATGAAAATGAACAAAAGCAATCTGGAATCGCTGAGATTTGGTATGTCACCTAGAACACTCAAACTTTTACAGATGTCCCGTAGAGAGCATTCTAACTGGCTGCATCACAGTCTAATATGGTATTTTGGGGGGGAGGGAAGCTCGTAAGCTGCAGAGAGTTGTAAATTAGTCAGTTCCATCATAGGCACTAGCCGCCATAGTATCCCGGAGATCTTCAAGGAGCAGTGCCTCAAAACGGCAGTAAGAACCCCCATCATCCTGGATATATCCTCTTCTTTTTGCTACCATCAGAAAGGAGGTACAGAAGCCTCCATCATTCCCTTCAATCTAGTTCATCACCATGCTCTATTGTTCGCTATTGGTTTATTACTGTCACGGGTGATAAAATACAAAAAACTTGTCCTGCATACTGTTCATACATGTATGAATGGGGAAGGAAAACAAGGCAACCAGACCCCTCAACATTTCATCTTCAATCTAGCTTTCCACAGATGAACTCAATGTGGCAAGGTGCAAAACAAGGCACAGAAGATCAGCCAACAATTATACACATCAAGGCATTAGTTACTGGTCCGAATATTAAAACAGATGAGGTGCCCAAAGACATCTAATGAGCTATGCTGTTTTACCCCTCTGTGAAGCTCTACATGCTGCAGGACTAGTGGTGGCAAACAATTGTTGGTTATGTCATAATCGAGGAATTTTCCAAAAATCCCACACCCCACCAATTTTCTTGAGTGCTACTTGCAGAATCTGAAAGACGAGTCATGGAATGAGAAAGCAAAATTAATGTATTTGGAAGAGACTTTGGCATATCAAAAACATAAACCAGGCTGCTAACTAAACCTACAATGAGACCTGCTACAAATTGTTCTGTACTTGGGTTAAACATGGTGTCAAAACAATGCAAGGTTTATTTTTTCCTGCATACTTGTACAGCAGCTAAGTTATCCAAGCATGAAAATGGGGGAAAGCAATCTGGAATCGCTGAGATTTGGTACATCTCTGAAAACACACTCACAATTCTGCAGATGTACTGTGGAGAGCATTCTAATTGGCTGCATTACTGTATGGCATGGGGGTGGGGAGGGGGGCTCGTAAACCGGAATGATTTGTAAAATTGGTCAGTTCCATCATGGGCACTGGCCTCCATGATATCCTCGACATCAAGGAGCCGTGCCTCAAAAAGACAGTGTCCATAATTAAGGACCCTTCATCATCCAGGAGGGTCCTCTTTTCATTGTTGCCATAAGAAAGTACAGAAGCCTGAAGACACACACACTGTATATCTACACGTCATTTAGGATCCCCAACCACCCCTCTTAGGAAGTAGGTCCCGCAACAGCAAAAATCTGCCAGCTAGTCAGCAGTTTTTGGATCCACAGTGGAAAAAAAAACTTGAAAATTACCTATTTAATGAAATAGCATTCTTTTTATACAAATGTATTCCCCTATTGATTGTATGCTGCCAAGGCCAGCATTTATGACTAATTTGCTATTGTTCTAAAATTAACTTATTTTATGGCCCATTTCAAGCTGCTGTGTTAAAGATATGAACATACATCAGTATCAGATTCATCTTGGATTAGTAAAGTAATCTGAGGTGGAAGAAATCCTCAGTGGAAATATGGCTATAAATTAATTTGGACTTTTAAAAGCCACTGATGCTAAACCTGCTGGATAGTATGTTTGTCTAATAGTTCTTAAACTTAGAAAGCATAGCCCTGCTTCAAGAATAGTAAGAGTGAATCAAGTCACCCCTTATAATTGCTAAAAGAACATTCTGCAGGTAAACTTCTTTCAAAACTTGTTATACTTGGGTTTCCGGTTACTCAAGAAAATCACAAATTGGATGCATGCATTTCAACCACACCCTTCCCCAAAATACTTGATATACAGATTTGCAAAATGCAAATTTGTGTCTGTCTGTGGAACTGAATTTTAGTCTTTGTCTCCCTGAGACATAGAAGGGAAAACTTGCTGAAAATGAAAGTGGTAGACACAGCTCAGTCCATCACAGGCAAAGTCCTCCTCACCATTGAGTACATCTACAAGCAGCACTGTCACAAGAAAGTAGCATCCATCATCAAGACATCTCCCCCACCCCACCCCCTGCCCCACCATCTTGGCCATGCTCTCTTCTTGCAGCTACCATCAGCAAGGAGGTACAGGAGCCTTAGGTCCCACACCACCAAGTTCAGGAACAGTTTTCACACTATAATCATAAGGCTCCTGATTTTGTGTGGGTAATTTTCATTCACCTCAACTTTTTAAATGATCCCTTAAGCGATGGAGTCACTTTCAAGGACTCTTTACAACTCATCTTCTAAGTATTATGTAATTACTTGTATATATTTTGTATTTGCAGAGTTTGTTTTTTTTGCACATCGGTTGTCTGTCAGTCTTTGTGTACTTTTTCATTGATTCTATTTTATTTCTTTGTTAATTCCTGAAAAGAAATGAATCTCAAGCATTGTACTTTGATCTTTTGAGTTTCTTTGAGCTGGTCTATATTCCCTCCTACAGTAAGGCTAACCAATCCTTCACCATGATCCTGAGATCACAATGGCCTATTGTGATTTTACCAGCAAAGTTCAAAGTAAATTTTATTATCAGAGCACATATAGGTCACCCCACACAATCGAGATTCTTTTTTCTGCAGGCATACTTAGGGAATCTAGAAAAGTAACTATAACAGGATCAATGAAAGATCAAATAGAGCATAGAAGAAAACCTGTGCAAACCCAAGTACAAATAAACAGCAATAACGAGAGCATGTAATAACAAGAAAGAGTCCTTAAAGCGAGATCATTCAGTGTGGGAATATCTCAATAGATGAGTGCAGTTATCCTCTTGCTCTAGAGCCTGATGATTGTGGGTTAGCAACTATCTTGAACCTTGTGGTGCAAGTCCCGAGGCTCTTGTACCTTCTACCTGATGGCAGTAGCCAGAAAAGAGCATGGCCTGGGTGGTGAGAATCTTTAATGATGGATATTGCTTTCCTACAACAGTGTTTCACATAGACGTGCTCAATGGTTGGGAGGGTTTTATCCATGATGTACTGGGCCGAATCCGCTATCTTTTAAAGGATTTTCCATTCAAAGACAGTGGCGCTCCCATATCAGGCCATGATGCAGCCAGTCAATACACTTTCTACTACACATCTATACAAGTCTGTCAAAGCTTTTCATGTCATACTAAATCTCCTTAGATTTGTAAGAAAGTAGAGGCATTGTTGTGCTTTCTTTGCAATTACATTTATATGATGGGTCCAAGGCAGATCTTCTGAGAGACAACATCTTTGACCAGCAGAAACTTGTTGCCATCTATATAACTTTAACTACCCAGACGGGGTCTTAATCTTACCTTCTTTTTGTCCCGCATTGAACTTTTCCCTCTCACCATGATCTTGCAACCAGTCTCTGCTTCCAGTTGTTTTGCAGTGAGGCCTCTTGGGCCAAGGATTCGACCAACAAAGTTAAACTGAAAAGAAAAAATGATAATTTCAGATACAAAAATGTTAACTACCACTGTATTGTACACTTCATAGAAATATAGTATTTTTCTCTGTATATGCCAAAAGAACTTATCACTGATTTATGTATTTGACACTCAATTCACTAAATGTTCTAGACAGATTCAAAGAATTCATACTTATAAAATACTTCGCACTTTTTCAATAAATGATAGGAAAATAAATTGGAGTTACCTCACACAGAGGTTCAATTTTTCAAAGCACTATTTGGTTCCAAGAAAAATCACGGCTCATGGTGGAAAATTTCTTTTTAAATTCTCTTAATTTACGAAGTTAAGTATAGGTTTCCATGGTTAATTTTGATTATTGGTAAACAAAGCTAGTGATAGCCAGAGTCAGGTGAAGACACAGAATACAAAGAATATAAACACAAGAAAGCCTGCAGATGCCAGAAATCTATAGCAACATACACAAAGTGTTGGAGGAACTCAGCAGGTCAGGCAGCAGCTATGAAAATGAATATACAGTCGGCATTTTAGGCCCAGACTCTTCTTCAGGATTGGAAAGGAAGGGGGAAGATATTAGAATAAAAAGGTGGAGGGAAGGGGAAGGAGGCTAGCTGGAAGGTGTTAGGAGGAGCCAGGTGGGTAGGAAAGGTCAAAAGTTGGAGAAGAAGAAATCTGACAGGAGAGGAGAGTGGACCATGGGAGAAAGGGAAGGAGGAAGGGACCCAGGGGAAGTAATATGCAGATAGGAAGTAAAAAGTCACAATGGGGAATAAAGGGGATGTGGGAGGGTGGATGAAGAAATTTGTTTACTGGAAGGAGAAATAGGTATTCATGCCATCAGGTTGGAGGGTACCCGAATGGAATACAAGGTGAGGGTGACCTCATCTTGGCACAAGAGAAGGCTGTGGACCAATGTGTTGGAAAAGGAATGGCAATTAAAATTTTGGCCACCGCTAAGTCCCACTTGTGGTGGATGGAGCAAAGGAGCACAACGAAGCAGTCCCCCAATATACCTCCAATTAGAGCCAGAAGGACAACAATGGAAAACCAAAAGATTTTATTGGAATTGATATGAAATTTGTAACTAGATAAGCACAAAATAAGTTAAATGGACGATCTAACAGTCCTGTCCTGATGAAGGGTTGCAGCCTGAAACGTCGACTGTACTCTTTTCCATAGATGCTGCCTGGCATGCTGAATTCCTCCAGCATTTTGTGTGTTGCTTGGATTTCCAGCATCTGCAGTTTTTCTCGTGTTTGTGAATCTAGTAGTCATTTCAAGTCACTTACCAAAAAAAGGTTGGCAAGTTGGTCAGTGCAGCAGAGGATTAATAAAGGGTAGGATGAGGCAGCGCAGCAAGCATCTTGTGTCAGGGAAAATCCAGTAATAGAGTAAATTTGAATGGAGCTAAGGAAGAATGAAGGGCAGAAAACACTGGTGGGAGCTGAGTGCAAACTTCCAAATAGCAGAGCAGGGTAGAAGCTCAGGAAGAGGTTACTGTGGGTGATTATACAGAAAGGTCCATGCAAATCAAATACTGATAATGTAATGAGTAAATTCTAAGCAGACGTAAGAAATAGTCAGTATTTTGAGGAATCAAAAACCCATCGTTGAATTGTTCCCACAACCTATGGACTCACTTAAGGACCCTTCATCTCAGGTTCAAAGTTCAATGTAAACTTATTAAAGTATATACAAGTCACCATATATAACCCTGAGATTCATTTTCATAATAGAATAACAATCACAATAGAATCAATGAAAGACTGCATCATGTTCTCAGTATTTACTGCTTACTTATTTATTTTCTTCAGAAGGACTACAATCCTGTCGAGGTTTGGAGGCCTGCATGATTTAGTGACCTGGAGATCCACGTTAGGTGGAGTTAAGGCTTTATGCTTTGGCTCTTGGTAGGGTCACCCATGCCAAACACATCAAAGGATAGAGGACAGACTAAGAGTGGGCCACTGGTTCTCCAAGTTCGGGGCTTCACCTCAGGGTTAACAACCCTGACTGAACAAAACTGATAGAGACACAGCAATGAAGAATCCTTCTACATCTGAGCATGACGGTATTCCTGAGTCTACACCTGGGACTTGCATGACTGACAGTAATGAAAACAGAGGGAGCTACTGATATGATGAAGGAAGCCCTGACATCGCCAGAGATGGTGGACCTTCATTGCTGCCCTAAACACCAGCAGTGGAACAGGCACCAAGTCTCTGATAATTTTTCTTTTTGTATTTGCAGTTTGTTATCTTTGCACATTGGGTGCCAGTCCTGTTAGGTGAGGTCTTTCATTGACTCTATTTACTTGTATTTACTGCAAATGCCCAAAAGAAAATGGATCTCTGAGCTGTATATGGTGACGTATGTACTTCAATAAAGTTATTTCAAACTTTCAACAATACTCACTGTAGAACTGATATATTAACTACTAGATTAAGGGATTATAAATTTAAATGAAGGAAAATCAAATATGAGGCCTGAATTGGCTATAAAAGATCAGAAAACTACATTAAATTATATGATCAAAAGCTGTTGTTGGGCAGAAACAACTATAGTCTACAAATCAGTGAATTTGAATTAATCAATTGGAAGCAGACAGGCCAATTGCCTTTGCCATGATGGAGCAGATGAAGGCTGCTATTTTATGAAGAGACACTGTTCTCCATTTTGTGAGCTCAAGTTGATCAGTGTTTTAAAGTAGACATAATAATGTTCTAGGTAATCTGTTAAACTAAGGATATTTCCAAATAAGAAGTTATTTGTGAGTTATCTTTGGTTGGATATAGCATGAAGGTTTGTGAATGGTGTGGTCTGTATCTGTTCTGTATGATTCACGTTAGTTGCTGACTAAACCATAAATTACCACTGTTACTTGCTGAGGGGAGGGCAATAAATGGATGCTGGCCTACAGCAGAGCCAATAAAAAGGTGTTAAAGGTCAGGCACAACCTACAGCCAATGACACTGAATGTAACATTTGAGTTGGTAAGCAATGAATATAAAAGCAGACGCTTCAGCGATGACTCAGTAGAAAGTTCACCATCTTAGATGTGAAGTGTTCCATGGACACATGATGATTCAAAAAGGGACTATGAAGAACATGTGACAACAGCAGAAACTCCCTTTTAACTGGTAAAAGCTTTTCTATCCTTTGACTGTTCATGGAAGGTCAGGAAAACCTAGGTCTGCACAGAGGTATTGGGTTGTTGAAGTTTGCATGTTCTTCCGTTGAAACAATAAAGGTACTTTCTGGTAACTAGATTCTTTCTGTGCCTCCCTGATCATTATTACAATGGTTGATTCTTGTAACACTGTACACCTTCCACCACTTATACAGGATTTCTGTATTCTCCTAATGCACCGACGTCAAATATCCCAACACTGTCCCAAACAATTACTCGCCGATTTGAGCAGTCAAGGGTCACAAGCCTTGTATTCTGACACAAGAAATTTGTTAACCCGGATGGTAGTAAATTTTTGGAGTTCTCTATCCCCCAGGGTACTGCAGAAGCTTAATTCTCAAATATATGCGAGACAGATTAAGACTCTTAGATGGCAAATAGCATAGTGTTCAGCATAACACATTACAGTACAGGCAACCCAGGTTCAACTCCTGCTGCTGCCTGTAAGTAGTATGTACATTCTCCCCATGACCGTGCAAGTTTCCTCCAGTTTCCTCCCACAGTCCAAAGCCATACCAGTTTGCAGGTTAACTGGTCATTGTAAACTGTCCTGCGATGAGTCTAGGATTAAATCGACGGATTGCTGGGTGGCATAGCTTGAAGGGCCAGATGGGCCTATTCCACACTGTATCTCAATAAATAATGTCAGAGAATACATGAGGCAGCAAAATGCCTAAGCCCATTTCAGTTTATGGTAAGTGATTGGAATTTTTGAAGTCCACAGGAAAGACAATAGAGGTCAGGTAAACAAAGGTGTGTGACAGGGAAGAGGATGAAGCATGTGCCCAGAAAGAGATCAAGCAGCCACAATCCCCTTCAAACTCAAACAAGTCATGCATGGTTTCTGCTCCTAGGAGAATGGATGGTGGAATGATGAGAAAAAGATTAAATGAGAGATTTGATTCTCCAGTGGTACACAACTCTCCAACAGAAGCTATTATTCCTAATTATGCTATTAACGCTAATGCAGCAAGTGATGTTAACATGTGGAATAACTGTGTTAATGACCGATGTTTTGGGGCTTTTTTGCAGCCTTTAACTAGCTAAAACATTCCACTGAACAAGGAATTTGCAGATAGGAATTTTCAAGTATTCCTAATGTTTTAATTTTTCAGATTTTGAGGTTGGTCTCTTGGCAGGTGGAGATAGTAATCTCTTCTAATTTTCATTTTCTCCCTCAGCTTGAATTTATGCTCATTAAGGACAATTTCATAAAGGTACCCTACCTTCCACAAAACAAAGATTCTTACTTTTGCTGAGAGACAAAATGTCCCGATTTTCCCCAAGCCTCTTTACAAAATGTGTCTGTTGCCGGTGGTGTAGCAGCAACTGCACCAGATTTTGGTGCGAGTGGTCCCAGGTTCGAATCCAGCCGACTCCTTGTATGCCTTCCAGCAGTGCTGGGTCGAGTGTCGAGCTAGCAACTCCGCCTCATAAAACAGACAAACACGAAAGAAATGGCAAGGTTGCCACCAGATGTGCCAAACGAAGTGCAGGGAGGAACTACCCTTTACTTGGCAAAGTGTTGATCATAATCATGCATTGGTCTGTTTTAATGGTCTTGGGGGCAGGGGAGTGTTTGGATTTACCACCAGACTGCAAAATAGCATTTATTAAAACAACATACACAAACTGCCGAAGAAACTCAGAAGGCCAGGCAGCATTGACGGAAAAGAGTATAACTTATGTTTCAGGCCAAGACCCTTCATCAGGACTGGAGAAAAAAAAAAGATGAGGAATTAGAGTTAGAAGGTGTGGCGAGGCGGAGGACTTCTAACTCAGACTCTGCCCCTCCACCCACATTCTAACTCTGACTTTTTTTAAAAATTCAGTCTTGATGAAGGGTCTTGGGCCAAAAAGTTGACTATACTTTTTTTCCATACATGCTGGACGGCATGCTGAGCTGAGCTGAGTTACTCCAGCATTTTATGTGTATTGATTGGATTTTGAGCATCTGCAGATTTTCTCTTGGTTAGCATCTTATTAACTACCATATGGGAAGAAAAATTAAGAGCTTGCACTGTTTCAGAACGGAAGCAAAGTTTAGAACATAAGTAATGGCATCTCTTCCTGCACCCCACCCACAATCTGATGTTCAATTAGCATCACAAATTCCTATTTATGATAATCAAGTGGTTGCTAGATGCCTCAAATACTTCAAAGTTGGTCTAACAGAGAAGGGATACGATCAGTCATCACATCATTCAGGCAGATTTTTTTTTGTCAGCCAAAAAAATCTGCAACCTAATTTGTACATTAGATTCTAGAGGCCAGCTAACACTTTACGTCCAAATACTACACCCATGCTTTAAAATACTGGCTTTGTTCCCAGGCTTAACCCTATCCAACTGTAATGACCTTATTCTGGAGCAACTGGGACTTGAGATTCTCATGCTCAAACAAGCAGATCTCTACACTCATTGAAACATTGTTTACGATGTTAATGGTTTACGATGTTAATGGTTCACAAATATTAATGGTTAGAATCCAACTATTTATTCACAATTTTGACTGCTTTTACAATTTCAGCTTATCAATCTCCATACTGAGGATCATCCTCCAAACTTGCCCCTGTGGCATCTTCTCTCCCTCCACAATACATTGGTTCTTTCTTTCACCCCTAATACACAAGACCCTCTTCATAGCATCATCACATACAAACACAGAAACCCTCACCCTTGTACATCATTTCCCTGGCCTGAAATACTCGTGCCTCTAATATAGCATATTGTATTCAATGCTCCAGGGCAGAACAGCAGTTAGCGTGATGTTATTACAACTTGGTAGATCTGGAGTTCTGAGTTCAATTCCCCCATCGGTTGTATGCTGTCTCCGTCAGCGTGGGGACTTCCTCCAGGTGCTTCAGCTTCCTCGCACATTCCAAAAACATACTGGCTAGTAGGTTATTTGGTCATTGTAAATTGTTCTGTTAATAGGCTAGGGTTAAATAGGCGGGATGCTTGGTGCTGTGGCTCATTAGGCCAGAGGAGCCTGTTCCACACTGTATGTCTAAACAAAATAAGTACATGGAAATTGGGTATTGGCTTTAATTCCATTCCATCTCCTACCTCCAAGTGTGACCATACTCTCACTTCAATCCTCTATCCCACAGCTGCTCGTCATTAGCCCCAAGTGCATCCAATGAAGGACTAAGCAAAGCTTACAAACTTCTGATATGGCATGTTCATTTTCTGAACTCAAATCTAACAGTTTCAAATAATCAGCCTTTACTGACTTAATCCAATTTCCAGAATTCAAACTTTCCTCTCTAGCAATTTCAGATTTTACCCATGTTATTTACAGTACGTCCATGCCCTCAGAGCATCATTCAAACCTCTGCACGGCTCCATCTGCAACTTGCACACCTTTAGTTCCAATGGAAGGTCAACATTCCAAAAAATTAACTCGGGCATCAGATCTATTGAGCAAATCTGGCATTTTCCGATTTTATTTCGCACTTCCAACTGCAATATTGTTTTAGAACAAAAGTATTGAATTTGGTTCTGAAACAAATGAGATGCAGACAATATTAGCTATAAAGGTCAGATTTAAAATATACTGCATTTCACACTTTGAACGAAAGGCTGAATGTAATATAACTCTAAAATTAATATGTTAAGCATGTTAAAAAGAATAAAGCTTTAGAACAACTTCAGGGTAGAGTATGATTTAATAGCAAACAGATTGAAAGAGTTAACTGTAATGCATGTATTTGTTTGCTATTTATATATTATGACCTACTTAAATATCCACACCTTCCACAAATGATGCTCTGTGTAATTGAACCTATACCTGTTCATAGAGGCATGAATGAAATTAAACTGCAGGATGCCTTTGAACATTTGCTATGCATTAAAATGCAGGATTTTAATAATTCAATATCAGATCAATTCAGATGCAATTCCCTTGTGTGCAGATGAACTGTGGTCTCACCAATGCATCAAGAGACAATGACAGAATTTCCACTGCACTCAGCCTTTAATTGAAGCCAAGTTGGGTGTAGAACAAATCTTAAAACACTAAACTTAGTAAGCTTAGTCAGCTCAATTATGGCACTAGAACTCTGTACTATCCAGGACATTGTCAAGGAGTGATGCCTCAAAAAAAAAAAAAAAAATGGTGTCCATAATTAAGGACCCTGATCACCCAGATCATGCCTTGTTCACATTGCTACCATCAGGAAGGAGGGAGCAATCGCTGAAGGCATGCACTCAATGATTTAGGAACAGCTCTTCCTCTCTGTCATCCAATGTCTGAATGGCCATTGAACACTATCCCACTACTTTTTTTTCCATTTCTACTTTTGCACCAATTTAGCTATTTTTGCTGTAATTCACAATTTTTTCCTATTATGCATTGAATTTCACAACATATGCCGAAGATAATCTGTTTCTGATCACCAGTCTTCAGACTCCAAACACACAAAGCTCATATGCTACGATGACATTTCCTATGCTTTCCTCGACCTTTAAAATATGCTGATATCTTTGACAAGATTTTGAAAATTCAAGAACACATTCCAAAGTGAGAAGCAGCTAGGCAGTTCAAGACAGACATTCTACATACAGTTGCAAGAAAAAAGTTTGTGAACCATTTGCAATTACCTGGTTTTCTGCATTAATTACTAATAAACTGCCTGATCTTGGGTTCAAAAAGTGTGTGAACCTCTAGGGTAATGCCTTCTACAAACACTATTTGGAGTCAGGTGTTCCAATCAATGAGAAGATTGGAGGTATGAGTTGCAGGCGTGCCCCGCCCTATAAAAGTGAGAAAGTCAGGTTACTGACAGAGCCTTCTCTTCTCAAGATCTGTCTGTGCACCATGACTCGATCAAAATAAAATTCTGGAGGACCTTAGAAGAATTGGAGAGATGAATGAAGTTGGGAAAAGCTACAAAAGCATTCCTGAAGAACTGACTATTCATCAATCCACAGTAAGAGAAATTGTCTACCAATGAAGAAATTCAGCATTGTTGCTACTCTCCCCAGGAGTGAGCGTCCTGCAAGGATCACACAAGTTCGCAAAAGAGCATCTGGATGTCCCACAATGCTTCTGGAACAATATCCTGTGGACAGATAAGAAAAAAGTTGAACGTTTTGGTAGAAATGCACACCACTATGTTTGGAGGGAAAGGGGCATCACACGCCAACCAAAACCACATCACAATTGTGAAGCATGGTGGAAAGCTCATGGTTTGGGGCTGCTTTGCTGCCTCAGGGCCTGGACAGTTTGCAATCGTTGAGGGAACAATGAATTCAAAATGTTATCAAGAGATTTTACAGGAGAATGTCAGGGTAGCAGTTCATCACCTGAAGCTTAATAGTAGTTCAATGATGCTACAAGACAATAATCCAAAACACAAAGGTAAATCAACAACAGAATGGTTTAAAAAGAAAATTCTTCTTTTGAAATGACCAAGTCAGAGTCTAGATCTCAACCCAATTGAGATGCTGTGGATGACCTGAAGATAGCTGTTCATGCAAGATATCCAAGAAATATTGATAAACTAACAGTTTTGTATGGAGGAATAGTCTAAAACTCCTGCTCGCTATTGTGCAAGTCTGATCAGCAACCACAGGAAACATTTGGTAGAGGTTATTGCTGCTAAATAAGGCTCTACCAATTATTAAACACAAGGGTTTGCATACTTTTTCTAGCCCGGACAGTAAATGATTAAAGATTGTGTTCAATAAGGACATGAAAAGTACAATTGTTTGCGTTTTATTAGTTTAGGCAGATTATGTTTATCTATCATTGTGACTTAAATGAAGATCAGACCACAATTCACAAGGCAGGAGTTTGGGGCTTGAGAGGAAAACTGGATCAGCCATGATGAAATGGCAGCGCAGACTCAATGGGCCAAATAGCTGAATTCTGCCCCGCTCTCTTATGGTCTTATTTTATGAGTTTAATTAATGCAGAAAATCAGGTAATTGCAAAGGGTTCACAAACTTTATCTTGCAACTTAGTGCATCCATAAGAACTGGATAACACACAAGCTGGAACTGCAGAAGTGCACTGTTCACAGTGTTTTAGCACTGGGAGTTACAAGGATTGGCACAACCATGGTGATATCAGGATGGGGTGGAAATGACCAAAGGTCACAAGGGTGTTCAGATCTAAGACAGGGCCACTGACAATAGAACATCAAACCGAAGTTGAGCAAGATGCAATGTAGAAGGTCAGTCACGAAAGGATTGTTTGTTAATTGATTGTTTGTTAATTGGTGTAACATCTACAGAATTCTTCAATTGTTTCACTTAACATTATGCAGTGGGGTAAGATTTATTGCAAACTTTATTCCATTTGTATTAAAGTGCCTTTTCAAATTTCTATTGTACTCTGGCTGCTGTGGAGATGAAAAACATGCAGCCTCATCATTGAGTCACAGAAAAGTACAGCACAGACAAGCCCTTTGGCCCATCTAGTTTGTGCTGAACCATTTGAACTGCCTCCAAACTTCTCTTAAATGTTGAACTCGAGCTTGCACCCACCACTTGCACTGGCAGCTTATTCCACACTCTCACGACCCTCTGAGTGAAGAGGTTTCCCCTCGTGTTCCCCCAAGACATTTTACCTTTCATCCTTAACCCAGATCTCTAGTTGTAGACGCATCCAACCTCAGTGGGGAAAAAACCTGCTTGATTGTACCTTATCAATACCCCTCAATTTTGCACATTTCTGTCAAATCCCCTCTCAATCTTCTACATTCCTGGGAATAAAGCCCTAACCAAGTCAATACTTCCTCATAACTCAGGCCCTCCAGATCCAGCAACATCCTTGTATATCCAACAAATTTTGCATACTCTCTAGAGCAACTTTCAAGAGTCGGCACATACAACATGCTGAGGAAGGCTCATAAACAAGCATTTAAAACTTCCAATTCGAAAGGCAAAGGCATTTTAAGTGACACTCAACGAAGCTTGAACAACACTTGATTTGCCACCCGGATCTTCACATTTAGATCATTTCGCACGCCAATACTGTGACAATGCACACTTTCCTGCTTTTCAAAAAAGCTGTAGATTTCAAACATTTTCAAACATTCCAAAATAGTCAACACTTTACAGTCCACTTTCCTGGTAGGTTTTTTTAAAACCACGTTCTCCTTTCCCAGTGAGAAAGCTTCTAAAAAGGTAAGAGTCAGAGGGATACAGTGCAAAGTCTCTCATCAGGTCAAAATGAACTTCCAATTTTGGAATTGGTTTATTATTGTCATGTACTGAGATGCTCTGAAAAGTTTAGAATACAGCACAGAAACAAGCTCTTTGGTCCATTTAGTCCATGCTGAGCTATTTAAATTACCTACTCCCTGCACTGGAACCATAGCTCTCCATACCTCTACCATGTACCTATCCAAACTTCTCTTAAACAGTGAAGGTGAGCTCAGATGCACCACATATGCTGGCAGCTTATTCCACATTCATGACCCTGAGTGAAAAAGCTTTCCCTAAAAACTTTTCATCTTTCACCCTTAAGCCACGATCTTTGGTTGTAATTTCACCCGAGTGGAAAAAGCCAGCTTGCATTTACCCTATCTATACCCCTCATAACTTTGCATACCTCTATCAAATCTTCTCTCATTCTTCTGTATTCCGAGGAATAAGCCCCAAACTATTCAATCTTTTCTTACATACTGTGCATAAAATCAGAATATTACATAAGTGCATTGAGTTAGAACAAGGTAAAACAATAACAATGCAGAACAGTGTAACAGTCACACAGAAACTGCAATACAAGTAAACAGCAAGATCATAAATAAATGCTCCTCCAGCTTCCAGCAGGGTACAGGCATCGATTATAACCGACACTTCGATGACAAACTGCCATCTTCATTGTCTTCCCTGATTAAGGTGGCAGAGTTTGTCATTGAAACACCAGTTATAATCAATACCTGTACCTGGCTGGAAGCCCGAGAAGAGTTTATTCATCATATAGACTAGGAAAGCTCTAGATCCTTTTTCAGCCAGATCATAACAAGGTAACACACACAAAAATTGCTGGTGAATGCAGCAGGCCAGGCAGCATCTATAGGAAGAGGTACAGTCAATGTTTCGGGCCAGGACCCTTTGTCAGGTAAACTGTGATGTCAAGAGTCCACCTCATCATACAACAGAACCAAGGGAACCATTTAATTGTCTTACTACAGCACAGTAGAACATGCACTTCAGCCTGGAGGTACATACTTTCAGGCTTTCTATCTCTGCCCAATGGAAGAAGAGAGGAAAGAGAATGTCTGGGGAGGGTGAGTTTTTAATTGTGCTGATTGCTTTACTGAGGCAGCAAGTATGGAGAGAATCCATGGAAGGGAGGCCAGTTCCCATGATGTACTCACTGTGTCCACAATTCTGTAATATTTTGTGATCAAGTGCACAGCAGTTGCCCTACCAAGCCATGGTGTATCCAGGTAGGATACTTTCTATAGCGTCAATAAAAATTGGATGGATCAAAGGGACATGCCAAAGTTCTCTTGAGGAAGTAGATAAGATTTTTTAAATTTCCTTTGGAAGTGTTTAGAAATATGTATTTTCTATTCCTGCCACCACTTGTAAGGAGCTTGCACATTCTCAAACAAGATGAAATCCACAGATGCTGGAAATCCAAAACAGAACACATAAAATGCTGGAGGAACTCAGCAGATCAGCAGCATCTATGGATAAGAGTAAACAGTCAACATTTCACGCCGAGACTTTTGTCAGTACTGATGAAGGACCCTGGCCCGAAACATCAACTGTTTATTCTTGGACATTCCCCCCATAACTGCGCAAGTTTCCACCCACAGTCCAAAGATGTGCTGATCAGTAGGTTAATTGGTCATTGTAAATTGTCCCATGATTGGGATAGGGTTAAATCAGGGGTTGCTGATAGCAACTCAAAGGGTTGGAAGGGCCTGTTCCTCACCGTCTCAATAAAATAAAAAACCTTTCGAGTTAACACAAGCCTCCATGTTTGCCTATATACTCTGATGATTGTAAGAGTTAGGATTATATTGTAGTAGGATATTAAGCATACAGCACATTGGTATATCAGGACAACTCAATAAATTTATTAGCTAAGCTTAGCACTTGTACTTCATTTGCAACTAGCGAGGTGGCCGCTCAGTCTACAAGTTCAAAGGTTCATCTCAAGTTGCCTTCAAGGGCTAGCCAATGATTGTGATTAATATTCTTCCATGCAGGTTCTTGGATGTTTAAAACAATCACAACTATGCTGAAATATAACAAGTGTTGACATTAACCTTCCATATTTGTAGAGGGTATAAAATAATCTTGTCTGAACAAATCCTGCAAACGGCAACAAGTACATCAAACCAAACCCGAACATTAAAAAAAATCAAAGTACACAAACAGCAACAAGGACAACACACCCAACACACCGTGCAAAATAAAAAAACAAATTGCAGAAATGGGAGTGAGAACATCAAACCCTAAATCCCCCGTGCAAAAAAAAGGGTCGCAAACAAGATGAATAGTCTTCGTATTTTTCCCTGGGGCAGGGGAGTCTAAAACCAACAGAGAGAGCAGGATCTGAGAGGATAGTGGGTTTATGGAACGAGCTGGAAAAGTGGTAGAGGTAGATATAACTAGAGTGTTTATAGACATCTGTACAGGTATATGAATAGCAGACGTTTACTGGGATACAAGTCGAGTGCAAGGAAATGGAAGTAGCTGAAGCAGACACACAGTTTTGGCTGAAGGATTTGTTCTATGCCATATAATTATGCCTCTGATTCTATATAAAGAAATCCATTGCACTTAGAACAAACAAATGAGTCTATTAGATTAGATTTGAAAGAAAGACCATGCAATGTAGTGAGATGACCAGAGATCACCTCAGCAAAATAAGAAATGTCAAACAAAACAATTAGCTGTTCCTTGTGAACTGGCTGGAAGGGGAGGGAGTGAGCCAGTGAGAAACTGCCAGGGACATTAAATTTCTTTCAAGTGCTAAGTTGCAAATATCACTTGATGAACCAAGCCTTTCCAGCCACACTGCCCAGCTGTCCCTGAATTAATTATACTCCCTGATTCTAGTCTAAGAGTTGGGCCATTCAGTATCAAGAAGGGCAAGTAGAGGTCTTGGAGTTCCAAAATACTTTCAATATGGCCCTACAAAGGATTTTGATTACAATGACCAAATAATCCATCAACCGGTACATTTTTAGGAGGAAACTGGAGCATTTGGATGAAACCCATGTGGTCACGGGGAGAACGTGAAACTCCTTACAGACAGCAGCGTGAATTGAACCTGGCTCTCTGGTACTATAAAGCATCTTGCTTCAAGCCACATGCCAGTGATAATAAACCTGATTCACTACACCACCATGCCACCCCAAAATGTAGCCTGCCAAAAGACAACTCCACCTAAACTAGAACAGGTCTAAAGCTAACTAAAGATAGAAAAATAATTTAACGGCCCTTGTAACAACTGTTTCATCAGCAGTTAATGATTTCCTTAAATAAGCTTTGAAGCTCCTTTCAAGAGCTTGAATGTCTCCACGTCACTAACTGACAAAACAATGTGCAACAGAGTCCAGTCACAATACCAAAAAGGGTAAGCAACACACACACACAAAACACTGGAACTCGGGTCAGGCAGCATCTATGGAAAAGAGTAGACAGTCAGCATTATAGATCGAGACCCTTTTTCAGAACTGAGCAAGGTGTTTGTCCTCAAGTAGAAAGTTATTTTCTCATTGAGGGGTGATCTAACCGAAGTTCAAGATTCAGACAAGGCTCGATGGAACAGAAAATATTTCTTCAAAGTAGAGTATAGAACCACAGGGTGGTCTTCAGGTTAAAGACAAGCCATTAACATTGACTGTACTACAGAGGCTCCATCATGGGCACTAGCCTCTGTACTATCCAGGACATCTTCAAGGGGCAATGACTCAAAAAGGCAGCATCCATCAAGGACCCCACCACCCAGGTCATGCCTTGCTCTTATTGCTACTATCAGGAAGGAGGTATAGGGAGCCTGAAGGGACACACAGTAATTCAGGAACAGCTTCTCCCCCTCTGTCATCCAATTTCTGAACGGACATTGAACCCATGAACACTACCTCACTACTTTTTTTCAATTTTTTTTTGCACTACTTATTTAACTATTTAATATACTTACTGTAACTCAGTTTGTTTTTGAAACTCTATAATGCAGTGCGTTGTATTGCTGCCGCAGAGTTAACAAATCTCACAACATATGCCAGTAATACTAAACCTGATCCTGATTCCCTTGTTCTAGTCTAAAGGTTTGGCCACTCGACAGAAACTAGTTTTTCAAACTAGAGTATAGAACCATGGTGTGGTCGCCAGACGGAAAGAGAAGCCATCAACATTGAATACACTCCCTGATTCTAGTCTCTAAGAATTTGGCTATTCAGGATCAAGGAGAGTACAGAGTACCTGGATTTCCAAAATAATTTCAACATGGCTCTGCAGAGGATTTTGGTTAAAATTGAAAAAAATTAGGGACATACCAAGGTGGATTGCTATTAGTTATGAGACAGACAACAAAGTCAAAATAAGCTGTTCCTTCTCAAATTAGCAGTGAGGGGAGAAATTTTGCACAAATCTGTGCTTGGTACCCAGCTTTCTACTATGTACAACAATGAACTGGCTGTGGGACAACAATACATTTCCCAGTTTAGTGATGATTAAACTGGATGGGATCATGATTATAGATGTAAAAAGGCTTCAATAAGATATGGGTGTGTTAAATGAGTGGTCAAGGATATGTTGGATGGAAAATTTGTTCTGTACCCTACAATATTTAATTTATGCACGTTACTTTGTTTATCTATGCGCAATTCATTTGTAGATTTAATTCTTACTTTACTAAGATATTGTGTGTACAGTCGGCCTTCCTTATCCGCGAGGGATTGGTTCCCGGACCCCTCGCGGATACCAAAAAACGCAGATGCTCAAGACCCTTATTCAACCTGTCTCAATGCGGTGGACCTCAGGACCTAGCGGAACCCCAATCCTTATTTAACCTGTCTCAGTGCGGTGGACATTAGGACCCAGCGGCGGAGCTCTGAATCTGCAGTGTTTCTGTTCATGAAAATAATCACGATTGAAAATAAAGTGGAAGTAATAAAGCGATCGGAAAGAGGTGAAATGCCATCGGTCATTGGAAAGGTGTTAGCCTACAGTCGGTCAACGATTGGAACAATTTTAAAGGATAAAGTGAGAAAGTCCCTGCCCTGATGAAAGCTACAATTATTACTAAGCAATGCAGTGAATTAATTATTGGGTTTTGTGGTCTGTCACTGGATTGAACTCGGGAACTTCTGTTCCCGAGCCTGGCACTGAAACATACGTTTAAGTGTTTTATATGCATAGAAAGGTAAAATATATACTATATACCAAGACAAACGTTTGACTAACTGACGCTAAATAATACCGGATGTACCTGTTCCAACTTACTTGGTAAGAGAACTTCCGTTTTGTTTTCGATCCTGATCCACGATAATCTACGCACATATACTCCCGTATACTTTAAATCATGTCTAGATTACTTATAATACCTAATATAATGTAAATGCTATGTAAAATAGTTGCTATACTGCACTGTTTAGGGAATAATGACAACATGCTCTAACAACAAGTGCTGGAAGAGCACTTCTGGGTTTTCTCGATTCACAGTTGGTTGAATTCGCACAAGCGGAACTCGCGGATAAGGAGGGCCGCCTGTACTACTGTGCTTCACACCCTGGTCTGGAGAAACGTGTCATTTAGCAGTATACATGTAGTTAAATGACAATACACTTGACAGAAGTGCAAGGACGTGCATTTTCAATCACAAACAAGAGAAAATCTACAGATGCTGCATTTAACAGAAAAGCAGTATTTGTTAAATGATTTTCAACACATTAAAAATATTTATGTTCAACTTTCTTGCATTCAAGTCACTGAAAACCACAATGCAGTGATGGAGGACAAATAAACCAAAAGCAGCACAAAGTTTTGTTTTGTTTTTTGCTGGTGGGACTCAGCTGATCAAGCAGTATCCATGCAGAGAAAGGAACTGCCGATATTTTAAGGTCAATAGTGTGCATCAAGACAGTGAAAAAGAGAAATTCCAGCATCTGCAGTCTCATGTTTACAGTTTGGATGTCTTTGCCAGTAAGGGACTGCATGAGATTGGTTCCAGGAATGGCACAGTTAGTAGACTGGGACACACACATTTTATAATATATTTTTATTATATTCTTGTTTATTATATATACACACATACTCACACAGTTGCATGCAAAAGTTTGGGCATCCCTGATCAAAATTTCTGTTACTGTGAATAGTTGAGTAGAAGATGAACTGATCTCCAAAAATCATAAAGTTAAAGATGAAACATTCTTTTCAACATTTTTGTTTTGTACAATTTTAGAGTGGGAAAAAAAGGAAAGGAGCACCGTGCAAAAGATTGGGCACCCCAAGAGAGTTGAGCTCTCAGATAACTTTTACCAAGGTCTCAGACCTTAATTAGCTTGTTAGGGCTATGGCTTGTTCACAGTCATCGTTAGGAAAGGCCAGGTGATGCAAATTTTATAAAAATGCAAGCCTTATAAATACTCTGACTCCTCAAACCTTGTCCCAACAATCAGCAGCCATGGGCTCCTCTAAGCAGCTGCCTAGCACTCTGAAAGTTAAAATAAATGATGCCCACAAAGCAGGAGAAGGCTATAAGATAGCAAAGCGTTTTCAGGTAGCCGTTTCCTCAGTTCGTAATGTAATTAAGAAATGGCAGTTAATAGGAATAGTGGAGGTCAAGTTGAGGTCTGGAAGATCAAGAAAACTTTCCAAGAGAACTGCTTGTAGGATTGCTAGAAAGGCAAATCAAAACCCCCGTTTGAATGCAAAAGACCTTCAGGAAGATTTAGCAGACTCTGGAGTGGTGGTGCACTGTTCTACTGTGCAGCAACACCTGCACAAATATGACCTTCATGGAAGAGTCATCAGAAGAAAACCTTTCCTGCATCCTCACTACAAAATTCAGCACCAGAAGTCTACAAAGGAACATCTAAATAAGCCTGTTGCATTTTGGAAACAAGTCCTGTGGACTGATGAAATTAAAATAGATCTTCTTGGCCACAATGAGCAAAGGTATGTTTGGAGAAAAAGGGTGCAGAATTTCATGAAAAGAACACCTCACCAACTGTTAAGCACGGGGTTGGATCGATCATGCTTTGGGCTTATGTTGCAGCCAGGGGCACGGGGAACATTTCACTGGTAGAGGGAAGAATGAATTCAATTAAATACCAGCAAATTCTGGAAGCAAACACCACACCATCTGTAAAAAAGCTGAAGATGAAAAGAGGATGGCTTCCACAAAAGGATAATGATCCTAAAACACACCTCAAAATCCACAATGGATTACCTCAAGAGGCGCAAGCTGAAGGTTTTGTCATGGCCCTCACAGTCCACCAACCTAAACATCATTGAAAATCGGTGGATAGACCTCAAAAGAGCAGTGCATGCAAGACGACCCAAGAATCTCACAGAACTAGAAGCCTTTTGCAAGGAAGAATGGGGGGGGGGGAAATCGCCCAAACAAAAATTGAAAGACTCTTAGCTGGCTACAGAAAGCACTTACAAGCTGTGATACTTGCCAAAGGGGGTGTTACTAGGTACTGACCATGCAGGGTGCCCAAACCTTTGCTTCGGGCCCTTTTCCTTTTTTGTTATTTTGAAACTGTAAAAGATGGAAATAAAAAAGTATTCTTGCTTAAAATATGAAAGAAATGTGTCATCTTTAACATTATGCCTTTTGGAAATCAGGTCATCTTTTACTCACTTAGCTATTCACAGTAACAGAAATTTTGACCAGGGGGTGCCCAAACTTTTACATGCCACTGTACACATACATACACATACCCACCCATATAAAAGAGAAAATATCATTGAAATATACAAAATTCTTAAGGATTTGACAGCAGATCCAAGGACAGTGTTTCCTGAGTGAGTCAAAGACTAGAGTAATAGCTTGAGAATAGATAAGCCACTTAGTCCAGAGATACAGACCAGTGGAAGGTGACAAGATGATAGTAGTGGTGAGCCTTAGAACATCTAGCCCAACTTGGCTGAACTGTAATGCTCATTCACAACAGATCAATAGATTTCCAGGCACTTAGGGAGGAAAAAAATGGGGATGGCACTGAAAAACGATATAGGGAGGCAACACCTCACCTGTGAGCCTATATGACTAGGTATATACCGTGGCCAGCACTCCCAGTATGGCCTCCCGTAGATCGGTCAACCCGACGCAGATTAGGAGACCATTTATGCAGGAATCTATATCCAACTGCCAGAAAAGGCGGGATTTCCCAGTGGCCACCCATTTTAATTCCACTTCCCATTTCAATAAGTCAATCCATGGCTTCCTCTACTGTAGAGATGAAGCCAGAACAACACCTTATATTCTATCTGGGTATTCCTCCAACCTGATGGCATGAACAGGTAATGCTCCCCTCTCTCCTTCACCATTCCCTATCCCTTCTTCCCTCATCTCCTTGTCTGCCCATCACCTCCCTCTGGTGCTCCTCCCCCCTTTTCTTTCTTCCATGGCCTTCTGTCTTCTCCTATTAGACTCCCCCTTCTCCAGCCCCGTATCTCTTACACCAAGCAACTTCCCAGCTCTACACTTCATCCCTCCACCTCCCAGTTTCACCCATCACCTTGTGTTTCTCCCTCTTCTTCACCCACCTTTTAAATCTACTCATTTTTTTCTCCAGTACTGCCAAAGGGCCTCAGACCGAAGCGTCAACTATACTTTCATCCCCACCCCCCATAGATGTGCCTGGCTTGCTAAGTTTCTCCAGCATTTTGTGTGTTGCTTGAGTGTACAAGGACTGCGAATGAGCCATGATCCTTAATGGAAGAGTGGGCTCAAAGGGCTGTATTGTCTACTTCCATTTCTTCTCGTCTTTGGAATTTTATATACTGATGCGTAGTCAGAATACCCAATTGATTTTTTTTTTTGAGTTCCAAAGAAATCAAGGTATGCTGGACTCAGTTGGAGACATGGGGTTTAAGATGGAGAATCTGTCACAATCTGTCAGCATGGTAAACTCCAATGGCCAATCTCTTCTCTTGTACCTACTGATATTTAGGATCAAGTGTCGTGTTACAGTGAAGCTGCTACGTGCGCATGGATAAACAGGAAAATTAATGCTAGTTTTAGTGATCCCCCTACGTCCCTGAAAGGTTTGTCTTTTTTCCAGCCTCCAGAGTGATCTTCAGACTCCAGCGATCCAGCACAAACAAACTCCCATAAAGGGAAAAAAAATCCACAGGAGTAAAGCTTTAAGAAAAGCAAATAAGGTTTTAAACGAACTGGGTCGCAACTGCTACTTAACTACTATGATGTTGAAGAGCCAAAAAAAAAGTTTGCCATTTACCATCAATTCCAAACTTTAAGATAAACTGACTTCAGTTTCTACATTAAACTTTTACTTTAAACTTTGACAATTTGCTGATTACAAACATCTCTAGGGAAAATGTACTTCCATCTGTCAAATAAATTTCCAACTTGATTGGCTGTTCACCATGCTTGAGGATATCACTGCTGGATGTCAGGAATAACCCAAAACTGGCATGAGGCCAATCAGGGGAAATAATCCTTACTAAAAGTTGCAAGACTTTTTTTTTTATATTACAAGGATGGTACCAAGATCTGCTACTTCACCACTTATTGAAATAAATCCAGGTCGTTAACTTTTCCTATTCCCAGATGCTGGTCACATTTCTTAGGAAAGTTAAAAGCTATGCTGAAAGTGACATTTTAAAAAACTGCAGATGAATTGCCCACAAGTGTTTGCTACAACTTCCTATCCCCACCATTAGGATGCCCAAGATAAAGAGTTAGGGGAAGTTGTTGCATTTAGCACAGCCTTCACGCCATCCAGATAAACCAATGTAAAAGTGGTCAAAAAAAAATGGAAGTGGTCTTTCTCACCCATGCCAACCAAGATGCCCATACCAGCTGCTAGTTCCATATCCATCCAAACCAGCGTTCTCGAACCTGCAGTCCACAGACTCCTTGCATAGCAGTATTGGTCCATTAAAACAAAGGTTACGAACCCCTGCTCCAAACACTTTCCTATTCAAGTACTTACCCAAATACCTTAAATGTTATTATACTTGCCTTGCTCTCTCTGGTGTTTGCCTCAAAATACATTATCAATGTATACAATCTTATACAACCTTACAATACAATACAACCTTAGATTTTTCTCCTTACAGGCAGCCACAAAACCAAGAAACCCAATAGAACCCATTAAAAAGACCAGAGAGAAAAATAAAAATAAATCGTCCAAATAATACAACCAAATACCATTCAGAACTGAAGTTTTACAAAAGACACAAAGCCAGGCATTGCTGCAGCCAGAGCAGACCACTGCCTCAACTCAGTGCAGAGCTGAGTAAATATTGTAGAGCTTCATTGTCTTATTATCTTTTAAAAAGATACATTTGTCATAAATCTAGCACAAAGGCAGCTCTGTTCCAAAGAGGGATTCCAAAACTTCAGTTTTTTCCATCCCTTCCCTCTTCGCAATGCAAGGTCAGGAAGAACTCGCTGTAAATAGTAACAGCGTCTTGTTCTCATGTATAAGAGGAACGCTTTGTGAACTGTGTATTGGAAGTTCCCTACCATCCCTGGTGGGAGCGGAGGTGCACGCAATGAAGTTTAAAGGCACTTAATAAAGATCCATTCAGTGTTGGTACTGTGTTTTGTGAGACTTAGAGGAGAGATACCCAACATTAGAATTACAGCTTAACACATCACCAATGCTCAGAAAAAAAGGGGTTCTTTAAAAAAATATTAATTTGTGCATTCCCTTAGCTGCAAGGTAATTAACAGATGAACACTGCGGGGAAAAGAGCAGATTAAGCATTCTACTTGCATGTATTTCAGTTTTAGCTCCAACACCGGATAACATTAAACCACAGAACCTGATCGACCATCTTATTTACACTGTCAGGAACTGATCAGGAATAATCTACGCCCCTTCTTTCAAATTATCATTTAATGCAGCAAGATCCAAAGGTCGAGCCTACTCACTTGCTTTTATTTCTACTAAGTAATTGGCAAAGCTTTAAGCAAAACATCTGTCAAACCTACAGAGCATTTGCTTAATCAACTCCGCTTATGAATATATTCTGCATTTTAAGTGCAAGCCTGCAACTTTATCATCTGATCCAATACGATTTAATTCTAATTCATTTTGAACACAACTCCAACAATCCAGAATCATTCAGAAATGTCAGGGGTCCAGAGTGCAACAGACCTTGGATGAGGGTCTGGATCATTGGTAGGTTTGTCAGAGCTACAATTTGCATTTTCTTTATACTCACTGGAGAGTTTGTTACACTACTGTGTAACATGAAAGCAAAATACAAGTCTATTTAAGTATTATGACAGTGACTTCCAATAGCCAGAAAGCCTAGTGATCTTGCATCAAAGTCCCAAGATGCCACATTACTTTTCCTTCCTGGCACTCAAGGTGAAGCTGCAAACTTCAGTTGGATTTTAGTTGCCAAAATCTAGTTTCAAATGAAACATCATGCCGAAACAACAACAATTAAAAACAACCTAAATATGAATATGCATTTCCTATAAGATCAAAAAGCTAAAAAAACCTTCTGTATCTGTTCTTGGTGCAATCCAGTTCCCTTATACTCCTGTAGCCAATTCACTTTCCTGTCAAAGCAGCTCCACATCCACCTGTATGAGGTAGTTAACCTGCTAGTCACCACCTTTTGGATTTGGAAGGAAACTTTAGCACCTAGAATAAACCCACCCAGTGGAAACCTGGATAACTGGGTGCCACGGTAATGTAACAGTTAGCACAACGCTTTTACAGCTTGGGGCTGTGTTCAGAGTTCAATCCCGTGCCCTCTAAGGAGTCCTCCCAATAGAATGCGTGGGTTCCCTCACATAGTCCAAAGATGTTAATTAGTGTAAAATGTCCCATGATTAAGTTAAATTGGGGTGTGGCTTAAAGGGCCTATTCCGCACTGTTATCTCAATGAATAAACTGGTGCTCCTAGCTAGCAGCTCTATTTCACTTCAATAAACTTCCTAGCTTAAATGGTTTTAAATAGTTCCAAATAAATACAGAATGCTCTGCAAGTTTTAAATCTAACAGAAGGATCCTAGAGACATGGCTCAGACACTAGGAGGACTCTTGAACCTCAGCACGGAGAATGCCCTTCTAGCCTTTTGGACCACACCGTCCCAGCAAACAGAACCCGATGAACTGTAACCTAATCATGGGGCAACTTACAATGACCAATTAACCTTTTCAGTACGCCTTTGGACTTTGGGAGGAAATTGGAGAAAACCCACATTCCACAGGGAGGATCTAACAGAACAGCGCCTGAACGCCCCAAGCTGCAATAGCTTTGTGCTAAGAGCGACTGCACCATGGTGCCTAAAAACAGCTTTTCTTTCTACAGATGCTGACTAACCAGCTGAGAGCTTGTATAATTTTATGTTTTATATCATGCCAAGCTGACGTTGGGCAAACAACCCTATTTTGAGGGATTTGTCAAAACAGCAATCTGCATTCATTTCAGTCAGTTTATCAATGTCAATCATGCTCTGCAGATAATTCCTGACATTCCATAAAGGCACAAGTCCAAACAGCGCAAAAGGATCAAATCATCTGTAGACAGGCAAGGCAATTTTTAAAAGCATTACTAAGTATTATCAGAACTGCAAGCTTAACTTCATGCATTTTCTGAATGAATTACTGATTTGAAATCAGCCACCCAAGCGGTACTCCCTAGACTACATACTGCATCTCCCTGGTGACTATGAGAATCATTAATTTATCTACAAATCTGAGAACAACCACACAAATAAAAAGCAACACACACAAAATGCTGCACGCACTCAGCAAAACAAGCAGCATCTATGGAAATGAATAGACAGTTCACATTTCAGGCAGAGATCCTCCTTCAGGACTGAAAAGGGGAAAGACGCCAGAATACAAAGTTGGCATGCGGGAAAGGATCCCCATCCTGGCCTCTCATGTGCATATCACTTCCCCTTAAGTCCCCTACTCCTTCCCTTTCTCCTGCAGTCCACTCTCCTCTCCTACCAAATTCCTTCCTCTCCAGTCCTTTATCTTTCCCACCCACCTGGCTTCACCTATCACCTTCTAGCTATCATCCTCCTCCTCCCCTATCTTTTCATTCTAGCATCTTCCCCCTTCCTTCTCAGTCCTGAAGTTTGTTGGCCTGAATCGACTATTTATTCATTTCCATAGATGCCACTTGACCTGCTGAGCACATCCAGCATTTTGTGTTGCTTTTTATTTTTGTGTGGTTGTTCGCAGACTTGTAGATAAATTAATGATTCTCATAGTCACCAGGGAGATGCAGTATGTAGTCTAGGGAGTAGCATTTGGGTGGCTGATTTCAAATCAGTAATTCATTCAGAAAATGAATGAAGTTAAGCTTGCAGTTTGGATAATACTTAGCACTTGCAGACTACCTTGTGTTTTTGAGTTGCACACAAAAACAAGCTGTTTCAAATTTATGTCAAGTTGTACAGCAAGATTTTAACTTAAAGCTGTGATTACAGTTTGGTACAAATTGGTTTACTAAGATGAAAAGGAGGAAATGCAATAGATTTTTTTTTAAAGATACCCAATTATGCTGAATAGTATAATTGATTAAAATTTCTTTGTGTTCCTTCACTTACTTTCAAATCAACAACTTCATACCCATTTACCAGGTTTTCCCCCCACCCCGAACTCTGTTGTCCATAGGAAAACAAGGCTTCAGAAGAAGCTCAGAGATTACAGAATCAGGTTTAATATCACCAGCATATGCCATGAAATTTGCTGTCGTTGCACCAGCAGTTCAAAGCAACACTTAGAGAAAAGGCTGAATTAAAGTATATATTTTAAATATAAATTAAATTAGTGCAAAATACAAATAAAAAGTAGTGAGGTAGTGTTTGTTCATGGGTTCAATGCCCATTCAGAAATCTGATAGCAGAGGGGAAAGCTGTTTCTGAATCATTCAGTGTGCACCTCAGGCTTCTGCACCTCCTTCCTGATAACAATGAAAAGGTACGGCCTCAGTGACCGGGGTCCTTAATGATGGACATCGCCTTTTTGAGGCATCACTCCTTTAAGACATCCTGGATGCTGTGGAGGCTAGTGCCCATGATGGAGCTGGCTGAGTTTACAACTCTGCAGCTTATTAAAAGGAAATGTTAAGATGCCTGAAACAGTTTCATTCACACATACAACTCTAAAATGTTCTTTCAGGAAAATCAAAAATGTCAGTGCTACAGCAGGCAAGAGCTTAAGGTAATCAGATTTTACACTTACCAGTACCGAACATTTGCCCTTAGTGGAAAAAAAATCACATGGCCAAATAAAACTATTAAAAATTCAGGATACCAGATCAATACCATTTAATACATTAATATTTTGAACCTCTCTGCTCTCTATTTATTAAGAACACTAGAATGCAAATTCCAGAATTTCTTGCATTTATGACTGATATTACTGAGGCCAGGGGTTGTTTACATCACGATCTTGTATTACTTGATCAGTCAATGAGAAAAATAAACTATTACAATTTTTCTATGCCAGTTAACAGATGGTTTGGAAAAAGTTGCCGTTACACTATTTCACTGGGCCAATTCTTGCTTTGCAATATTCCAGTGATCACCTATTATTGACAACTTTCGGTTCTGAAATCTGAAACCCCACAAAACATTTTGAAAAAAGACACCAATTCAGTATGCATGTAGCTGTGCTAGAATCCCAGCACGCCACAATGAAACAGTGTTCTCAATGCTACACAGCTTTGAGTGAGCCACCACGACAATGAACACAGGCTGCTTCAGGGCTTGACACAGTGCTGTGGCCAACTAGACAATCTTGGAAGGGCTTGGGGGGTGCACTCTGGTAGCCAAGCCTCACGTCTCAGTAGCATGTGAACTACACTGCCCAGTGCTAGCTGTAGCCAGAAAGCCATTTCACAATGCATGTGTGGCTCACTCGACACCAAGCCGGGCTGCGAGTTCACTTTAACTGTTTCAATGATGGAGACTGCAGAGGGCCCACATCAGGTTCCAGACACAGCAACGAAGAACACACACAGGCTTCCCAGCAGAGCAATGCACTTTCATATTTAAAGCTGTAACAACTCCTCTAGAGACAGTTCTATTGTCATGTTTATTCAGCAACCTGAATATGAATGTGCCGATGTAGAACCCTATAGAAACAGCTTACATTTGGTATTTATGGGTCAAATTTTTAAATAGAAAAAACTACTCAACTATATTTTGTACAATTTTAAAAACATGTCAATTTAATTACTCATCACAATTTATACTGTCTGCCTGCAGAAGTGCATGCTGCAGTTCACCTGATGTAAAAGGTAATCAAAATATTAACTAGAAATGAAAATTATTAATTTGGAAGCCCACTGCATCCCCAGAGGAAAAAAGCCAAGTCTGTAATCTATATAGCTCAACTAGTCTACAATGGCCATGTTACAAAGGGCATCCAGGGTTTATACTCTTCTGCATATAAATGCAATATTTTAGAACATTTGAAATTAGGTTCATAAAGAATGCAGTACAAGCTTAGGAAACTAATGATTGTACAGCTTTACTACCACACATTTTCATTCATTGAATCATTTGGCAATTTTTGGAAGTCTTGTTTATCATGACAGGCTTGTTTTAATGGGAAGCAAATTGATTCAACATGGTCATACTGCGGCATCCAAAGAACATCCCAAACCAACTTTTGTCCTCATGTAGACCACAATACAACTGAGCAACTCCAAAAGCACAGCTGAATTTTTCAGCTTTGGTTTCAAAAGGGAAAAAAATTCCAGTAACCTTCAGATTAGCTTTTTGCCTTCAAGATAATTGCTGTCAAAACGTATTGTCATCAACAAATCTCTTTTGGGAGCAGAATTAGGACTGCATTAGTTCAATCTAATTTCTAAACTTACAGCAAGGTCAACATGCTGCATTCAGTTCTTGAGCAGATCAACATGTCCACAAAGGCAAGCCAAGATACACACAAGTACTATTTTTGTCGCAAATTAATTTGTTAAGTTACTAATTGAAGCAAGCTTCCATGCATCTGATAAGGGTTAAGTGAGATACTTGAAATGTGTTCTTCCTTGCCATAGCATACTCAGTAGAATCAGCATGAGCAAGATATCTTAAATTAGTTTTCATGTATGTCATATGTACCAGTCTACTGGAAAATACTCACTTAATAGAGCAACCTCATTGGTCACTTTATAGCTTAATGAAACAATAAACTGAATTAAAGGATTTTAAAATTCCTACTCTAAATATCTGGTGTTTGGAGACTGGGTAACAATTTATATCATGTAACCTCCACACAAAAATAGAAATAGTAGCAGGCCACAGGGATTAAAACCTGTTCCACAATAAGATCATAGCTCATCAGATAGTGACCTCATCTCCACTTTCTTTCCTCAAACTTTACTCCCAATAAACTATCACTGCCTTAAATATATTCAATGATTTGACCCACCCCACTCTGCATAAAATCCTCGAAATTCATCACTTCCACCTTATCCCAAAAAAATCTACGTTCTACGATTTCACCAGCCCCACCCCAGAGAGAAAAGATCATCCATCAAAAACTCCATTAAGATTACTTCTCATTCTAAACGTCTAGCATAAAACCTAGCTGCCAAAAAAAATCCCCCCCACAAATGAATAGACATTTTCATTCCAGTTCAGCAAATCCCTGCTTAAATGGACACCAATACTATGAGCAATGCAGCAGCACAACCTCGCAATATCCTCAATAATTTGCAGCAACTTGGTCTCTAATTTCATGGTCCTCCAAGAGGACCACAACTGCGCCGGGGTTTGGAGGTTTGCATGCCTCAATGACCTGGAGAGCTATGCTGATTGGAGTCAGGGCTTTGCGCTTTGGCTTTTGGTAGGGTTATCCACGCCAAGCAAATCAAAGGGTAGATGCCAGACTAAGAGTGGTCCACCAATTCTTCAGGTTCAGGGTTTCAGCTCAGGGCTAACAACCCTGACTGGTCAAACAAAACTGTTATGGAAACAGCAATGAAGAATACTTCTACATCTGAGTGGGAAAGTATTCTTGAGTCTCTACCCGGGATTTGCAGGACTGACAGTAGTGAAAACTGAGGAAACTACTGACAATATATGAAGTGCTGAACACGAGATGAAAAAGGGCCTTCACTGCTGCCCTAAAATGGCAGCAGCATAACAGTAATTAATTTCATGTCAATTCCTGTAGGAGAACCAACAGATTGCCCTCAGTAATATTCTTTAGTCTATCCATTTAAACTCTAAGTTTTCTATTCAGCCCAAAATGAACCTCACACATTAATGCACGCTTAAGCTTTACACATCCCTTTGTAGATCCTATTTAGCCACCTGTATTTCTATCAGCAGCAAACTTGACCTAGTTATTAATAGATTACAAATAGCACTGGTCCTTGCAACAGCCAACTTTGACTCATTTACCCTAAACTTTGTTAGCCATTCCCTCTAAAAAAGCTATCAGTGACAATACCCTGGTAAGCTAACCTTTCAAATGGCTCAGGAAGTCTGAAAATACAAATGCGCTATTTACGTTTTCAAAGCATGCTGCAAGCTAATCCACAAAACTGTGCCCGTTCAGCTTGAGTTACTTGCAATCTGCGGAACGTCTTGCTACAATAGATACAAGCACCTTCTCCAGATAACACAAGTCTGATCAACTTGTCTACAATTTTCAGTTTCCTTGGTTAATCATTACATATGATTATCCAGTGCAGTAGAACCTTACCAGAATCTAGGGAATTCAAGCCAAGACACTTCTCTACAGCCACTTGTACTCATTGTCATTATCTGCCTTCTCGTATGACATAGGCAATCAAGGTCTACATGACCAAGATTGTTCTTGGCAATTTTTTTTCCCCTACAGAAGTGGATTGCCACTGCCTTCTTCTAGGCTGTGTCTTTACAAGATGGGTGACCCTAGCCATTATCAATACTCTTCGGGCAAAGTGCAGCCATCCCACCATTGGACACAAAGGATTGACAAGACAACTAGATAAGTTTAGCTCCTTGGCAAGGACCAAACTCCAGTGCTTAGAGCTCTACCTTATAGGGACTATATTGGCAGAGCAGAGTCAGCAATCTGAAAACTGAAAACCAGATACCGCACAGGAGGCAAGAATAAAGGTCTGCATGACCCTAAAAAAAGAGCTGTTTGACTGAAACTGAACATTACAAAATGAGAGTGACTGGCCCTCCAGGGACTACGGCAAAACCCAGCCATCATGATTTTACCAGCGGGCAAAGAAGATGCAACGGTCCTGATATCCTCCAAGTAATACCACAGATTCTGGACGATCCCACCTACGGACTTCTACAGCAGGAACCCAAGGATTCGACTGTCAGGATGACATCCACTTTAGTGAAGAAATCCAGACTGCTAGCAGACATTTGGAAGACACTTCCGCATCAGGCGCTGGTACCACCAATAACTTACGGGTTCCCTAAGATACATAAGGAGGGGACCCCTGAGGCCTACTGTCAGTGGGATAGATTCTCTGACATATTATCTCACTAAGTATTTAAAAACCATGCTGTCTCCTTCTGTTTGGGGCTGAGAATCACATCACCAAGTTGACCGACTTCATTAAAACAATAATCATCATCCAGCTGAAACCAGAAGACATCACGGTCAGTTTCAACATGGTGCCCCTGTTCACAAGAGTTCCCATTAAAGACAGCTTGGTCCTCCTGCGGTCAAGTTTTGATAAGGGTACCAGTGACCTTTTTGAACACATCCTTACGTCGATGCATTTCCTCTATGGGGGAACTACTATAAACCAAACGGATGGTGTGGACATGGGATCGCCCTTGTTGCTGATTTCTACAAAACTTTCAGGAGAGAGCTCCAAGTTTGTCGCTTTTGCGCCCCAAATGCTTCTTCAGATACGCCAATGACACCTTCGTAGTGTGGCCTTATGAACTCCAGGCACTCCAACAGTTCCACAACCATCTGAACAGTATACATCTAAACAGTGAATTTACGATGGAGATGGAGAAGAATAGTTGCCTCCCATTCTTGGACATTCTAATACGATGCAAACCAGACAGTAGCCTCAGACATGGTATCTATTGGAAACCCACTCACACGGACTTGTACCTCAACAATAGCAGCCACCATCACGCCTCCAAACATACAGCAGTGCTTTCTACTTTGATTAACTGTGCAAAAACTATTTCAGACCCAGAGAGTCTCCACAAGGAAAGACGATTACTTACAATGCTCCTACAGAATGGTTACAAGGTGAAGGAAATCAATCGGACCCTTAAGAGGGCTGACAGAAAAACCAGGAAACTTAACAAGAAGGATCCCAGAAGAAATACTGGATTAATACCATCCACAAACCCATAAGGAAGCTCAAGTCACAGCTTATGCGGGTCAAAGATGACCTGGGCCTCATGTCAGCTGGCATTTCCAGGATTCCCTGTGAATGTGGAGCAGTGTATATCGGCCAGACAGGATGCACAGAAACCCACATCAAGGACCAAGGTTTGCATTATCCAGAGAGATCGGTGGTAGCAGAGCACTGCATTCACAATGGCCATAGGACTGTCTTTAACTGCACAAAATTACTGTGCTACATCAATGGCTTTTGGGACCGCCTGGTAAAGGAAGCCATTGAAATAAAACTACAGGAAAAGAATTTTAAAAGAAGATATAACTTGTAAACAAGGACGGAGAGCAGAAATATGATTGAATGAGGACTAGCTATTCAGGAGGAACAGATGGACAACAGGGGTATAAATACCACTAGACTAGACCTTCCAAGCATAATCTCTGAAGATGGCTGAGTTCGTCATCGAAACACTGGTTACAATCAATACCTGTACCTGACTGGAAGCCTGAGAAGAGTTTACTTGCCATACATGCCGGGAAAGCACTGGATTCTTTTTATTCAAAGATTGTCTGCCTGCTGTCAGAGATAACCAGGACTTGCGATATGCATCAGCTACTCATACGACCATCCACCACTTGCTCCCATAATTTTATGTGATCCTGTTTGAGGGGGCAAAGCAGGTGCTACTCCTTGCTCAAGGGCGGCAGGCTAGCAGAGGGAAGGGACATCTTGTATTTCCTTTGGGAAAGCCATCTCTACCGCCAACCCCCACTTTTTCTAAAACAATAAAATGCTTAAAGAGAGTGATTTGATTCCCCATATCCCTGGAGTTTACAATTTCACTGGAGGTGCTTTTAGTTATCTTTAAAAAGAAATTTAAAATTCTTTTAGTTTTATTTCCATATTTCCCAAGAAATGTAACTAACATTTACCCAAGCTCTTCTTCCTTGTAACACCAAAGTATAGATACAAATCATTCTGCCAGTTCAAAAGGTAAATGAAGGACCCAAATCTTAACATGCTGGAAAAGTTTTACCCAATCAAGCAGTTTCAATTTGAAGTTAAGTCCAAAGAACAGCAAAGGACCTTTCATCACAAGATGTAGTGCCAACCTTTTAATCTACCCAAAGATCAATTTTCCTTTCCCTCCTGCATAGCCCTCCATTTTTCTTTCATCCATAAGCACATCTAGGATCTTAAGTATCCTTAAATGTATCTGCCTCTACCACCACCCCGGTAGAACGTTCCCTGCTCCCATCAAAAACATACCTCTGACATCCTCCCTATACTTTTATTCCATCACTTTAAACTTAAGCGCCGTCGAATTAATCATTTCTGTAAATTATCTTATGCACCTTTATCACATCAGCTCCCATCCCCTTTCAACCGAAAGGAAAAAGCCCCAGCTCCCTCACCCTATGTTCATAAAAGGTGCTCTCAATCCAGGTAGCATCCTAGTCAATCTCCTCTACGCACCCTCGAAAGCTTCCACACCCTTCCTATAATGAAGTGATTAATAGTTATTTGCCTGACACTTTTGGAAACACTCAACTTTTAGAGTTTTGTCATCCAAGTCTTTAGAATGAAGCAGTCAAAGCTCAAATCCTGAGTAACTACATGGCACCTTGCCGAAGCAGCAACACTGCATGTGTAACTGTAGAAAACATTCAATATACAAAATTACTACTGAAACAGTATCTGTGTCAGAACACATGCATGATCACTCAAAATGAATAATGGAAGGTCGGCAACCTTGTCCGATTCAAACTTCGGGAAAGTGGTTACATAAGTGATTGCCATTCTGCAGACCATTGCTGAGATTCAATCACTTTTAAAATCAGAGGTCAGACTTGGACTCTCTGGCCTGAAGCGAGGGTGATCGTATGATGCATACAAGTCAAAAGAGAGTTGGTTCCCAATTGAATTATCAGCAGAAAGAGCTGGAAGAGACCATTTGGTCTGTCTCATACAATAATTATCTCTTGTGAAGTTTGCATCTCAGTTATTACATGCCTGTGATCCTCCTGTAAGTTTATCCAGTGAACCTGTGCACACATCTACGCCAAGTGACAACAAGGTGGGCTTTAGTTTCTACCATTAAATAAGATTGGGACAGCATAGTAGTACAGTGGTTTACAATTCAATTCCCACCGCTGCCTGTATGGAGTTTGTACATTCTCCCTGTGACTGGGCGCATTTCCTCCAATCACTCCAGTTTCTCACACTTTCCAAAGGCGTACCGATTGGTAGGTCAATTAATCATTGCAAATTGGACTGTGATTGGGATAAAGGCAGTGCGGCTCGAAGGGCCACAAGGACCCAAACTGCACTATATCTCAGTAAGATATTGGCAATTTATGCAAATACCCATGATAAACACGTAATTCTCCAATAACCTGCATATTTGCAGAGTAACTTGCTTAACCCATAATAATTCTCTTGTCCTTCTGCCTTCTCTAAGATGTCAATTTGATTACATTGATCTCAACCTCATTTTCCAGGCTAACAATACATTCAGCGACAAACACTATAGCAATATCAAGGAACAGCAATCATATCATGTTTTTCCATAACATTCAAAAAAATGACTACAGTACTGTGCAAAGTCCAGAGCTCCTTAGCTGTAACATACACCCAAGACCTTTGCATAGTACTGTAGGCCAAAGGGTTTGTTTCTGTGCTGTGTGACTCTATCCCAATCACCAAGACTACCATCATCTCAAGAATTAAAGCTGCAGTACTTCCTTGTAGTCAGTGGGCTTCAGTGGAGTGGGTAAAGGCACCAGTGGTCATCTTTATGTTTAAATCTTTCCAGAGCCCTTGCAACCTGGGTGATGTGGGCCCTTAATCCATTGCTAAGGACCCCTATCAGTCAGGACATGCCCTCTTCTCATTGCTACCATCAGGGAGGAGGTACAGAAGCCTGAAGACACACACTCAACAATTCAGGAACAGCTTCTTCCCCTCTGCCATCCGATTTCTGAATACACATTGAACCCATGAACACTAACTCATTACTTTTTTTAAATTTTAATTTTTACTTATTTCATTTAACTATTTTATACATACTTACTGTAATTCACATTTTTCTATGTATTGCATCATACTGCTGCTACAAAGTAAACAAATTTCACAACACATGCCAGTGATATTAAACCTGATTCTGATACACAAAGCCATTTCATCGGCGCACACAAGGAACAAGTTAAAATGCATCTTTCTTCAAATTCCATGAGATCAAATTTTATTCTGCATCTCAAATTTCTGGGTAGCAATTCATTGATTCTGTAAGGTCGTAATGCAGGGGCAACTTGTACTGCATCAGTTGTCAGGGTGATTGTATTTCAGAGACATTAAGTGGGCGCTGGTTGCGTCTACTCAAGTGGATAAAAAAAAACCTATGGCACTATTTCAAGACCAGAGCTCTTCTGTCAATTATCGTTCAAGTAGCATCACATTAATACATAATTGATTAATTCACAATTGAATAAATGTCATTTCAATATTAAATTCAATGCATAACTAATCCTTAAGAATTTACTTTTTAGAAACACTCACAGCCCTAACATTTTAAAAGTGTTATTTCAATGAAACAATTTTCTCTGGTCTTCAGATGTAAACATCCTCCAACTTTGACAACTATTATCTTAATGAATCTGTCCTACACCTTTTAGACTACTAGCTGAATATCAAATCCCCTAGTCTTCACCTATTTTCCAGTTTTTTCTCTTTAGAAATACAGCACGATACAGGCTCTTCCAGCCCAATAAGCCTACTCGGTCCAATTACACCCCAGTGACCAATTAACATACTAACCAAAAAGTTATTGACATGTGGGAGAACACTGGAGCGCCATGGGCAAACCTATGTGGTCACAGGGAGAATGTACAATCACGGACAGTGGCGGGAACGGAACCCAGGTCACTTGTGCTGTAAAATTACGCTAACCACTACGGCACTGTGCTACCCCAGAAGCTTGTTATTAACTCCTCTAAGGTTCCTGGTGATGCTTTTCTTCTGGGTCCATTAATGCTTCATGAAGTTTCCCTCAATATACAAATCCACTTCTGACCCAGTCACCCCGATACTATCCTTGCAATGCAAATTGCTCAAACTCATCTTCTTCCAACATAGCCAGTCCTAAAGAAGGGTCTTAGCCCAAAACGTCAACTGTTTCATTTCTGTAGATGCTGCCTGACTTCAGTTCCTCCAGCCTTTGTTTTGCTATAGACTTCAAAATCATATCCTTTTAAAATCTGGCAATTAAAAGTAGACAAGAGTAACTGATTTATTTTTCTACTTGAGATTGAAATCAGGTAGCACTATTGAAAACCTAAGTTTCTATTATCAATTTCACAAAAAAACATTTTTACTTACATCTGGATATTCTTTCACAGGCACAAATAGTTTCTCTTGTAACTGCATAATAGGTCCTATGGGTTCTGGTAGGTCCATTGGCAGCTTGTCAACAAGGCCATTCATCGTATCTGTATACATGTCCTTTCGCACTCTGCTTATTTCTGCACAAACAAAACAAAAATAAAATTCAGCTACAGGAGAACTTAGCATTAATGCAACTGTTCACAGACAATAACTATCAGCCATTTAAAACAAATTTTAACTTCACAATACACCATGGTCTACTTATTCTTAGAAACAGTCTGTTCTGAAATATTATGTTCTTGCGGCTCCCAATCCTTTTCTATCATTGCGTCTCTGGAAGTAAACGGGGTGGGGGAGGGTTCTGAGGGGGGAACGAAAGCAGTAGAATCCTGAAAAGGGGGCAAAAATGGTCGACATCTTACACTCTATTTGAGAAAAAACTTCTTCACTCAGAGAACCAAGAGTGCGGAACGAGTTGACAGCACAAGTGGTGCATATGAGCTCGATTTTAATGTTTAGGGGACATTTGGATAGGTACATGGATAGTAGGGGTATGGAGGGTTATGGTCCTGGTGCAGATCGATGGGAGTAGGCAGTTTAACATAGTTCAGTACTGACCAGATGGGCTGAAGGGCTTGTTTCAGTGCTGTACTTCTTTATGGCTATAAATATCAAAGTGAAACAAATTTTTAGTTGGGATTGGATACCCATGACAAAAGTCAATGGAACACTGTCAAACGCACTAGGCAAAATTTTAAAAAAATCAACCCACTCCAAAAGTGCCACTAATGTTCGATAATTGAAATCTGCCTTGAGTCATTAAAGAATCGTGCAAATCCTTGTACTTTGTTCATTTTGTCACCAGACATTCAATAGTTCTGGTAAACTTAAATTCTGCCTGCTTTTCAGGGTACCTAAGCCAGTGGGTTTAGATATCAAAACTCCTTTAGGAGATCACTAAAGTTCAAATGACCAATCATCAAGCCAAAACATTACCCTTTGTCCCTCTCCACAAATTCTGCCTGCCTTTATTCCAGATCTTCAACATTAGTTTCAATTTGCAGCACAAACAGCTATCTATAGAAAAGCAGTGCTGGAACCAAATCTGCAGAACTCTGAATCTCGAACACTAGCCAGAATCAACAGCTTGGGCATTCAGGACTGTGGATCCCGTACCAATGCAAACATAATACCAACATGCATGACAGAAACTACAACTGCATTCCACATAAGGAAATTAAAAGACGGAAGCGACAGGGTCGATGATCGGCCCAGGACAGAGGCCTCTGGCGAGCTGCTGCTGGCAACCTATGCCCCAGTAAACAATAAGGGTATTTAATTTAGGAAATTGTTCATTATAAACTAAACATTTTATTGAATATATATATTCAATAAAAGCAACGTTTACATTAAAATGAACCATTTTAATCTAGCTTAATGAGTATAAAATGCAATATAAAATTGATTACCCAACTCGCATCACATTTCCATATCTGCTTAGAAGCACGAGGATCTCCATTACACAGCAACACATCTACTATCCATATCAGAAATGCAACACTAAACCAGAATATCTAACATGACAAACAATTATTAAAACAGGGATAGCTGTTGCACTGTTAAGCTCAGTTCTTCAATGCTCAACAAGAACTGAATTACTCAGTTTTGAAACGACTATGAAAATCTTATTTTCAAACCAGTCTAAACATCACCAACAAGAAAAGCGGCTCAATAGTGCAGTGGTTAGCATAACGCTTAACAGTACCGACAACCTGGGCTCAACTCCTGTCACTGCCTGTACATTTTTTCCGTGACTGGACGGACTTCCTCTAGGTGCTCCGACTTCCTCCCACAGTACAAAGCTGTAACGGTTAGTAGGTTATGTGAAATAACCCATGATTAGGCAAGAGTTAAATCAGGGATTGCTGGGCAGCATCTCAAATAAATAAGTTTTTCTTCTCAATAACCTGAAGTTTTGTCTCCCGGCCTTGATATAAAACACTGTATTCCTTTGATGCCATGTCTGTCCATGCATTAAAGTTGCATTTAAATCTAACAGTAATTTCTTAAATAGGTTGGAACTAAACAATATTTGAAAGCCAAACAACAGAATAACTGAGCTAAAACTGAAATTTTTCAATAATTTTACACAAAGTACTGTCTTTCTGTTGCTTTGCATTTCTGGCAACCTTTAGAAGATGGACAGAGATTTCATCAAATCTGTTTCAGGTAAAACAGCCTTCAATTTCTGGGTGCTCCTTTTTCCTCCCACAGTCAAAAGTGATTCTGAAGCTCTCCTTTATCCCTAATCAATACTAGTTGCCCAAAATAAATAACCCGTTATTTTCACGTTGCTTTTGTAAGATCTTCCTGTTTGCAAACTGGCCGCCTCAATTTCAACATAACACCAACTACATTTCACAAGCAGTGAAGTATGTATGCTGTTGTGGTCATTAAAGACAGTGCATGAAGCAGTTTTCATGAACGTCATTGGAGACAGAGCTATTGATCGTATTCCTTCAATTAAATACAAATTCTAGATCGGAATATCTCATTATGTTGTCAATCTTAACTATAATATATCCAAATTAATGAGTAAATCAATTTTAATCTTTACATATGCTTGAATTTGTTCATTGGAAGTTGCCTCTTCCATTATTAAAACTATCAAGTATGCATGAATTTTGTCACCAGAATGCTAGACTGAAATTGACAATAATTACAGAGTGGTTCAGGCTGTCTTATTTCAAGAAAGCAACTTTCATGCAAAGGTTTATTTAAAGCACCATTTCACTGACACTTCCTCTTCTGACCACCTTTGCTAAAGCCACACTCCATTTATGGAGCACAGTGATTAGAATTTATCAGTGGTTTACATGAAATGCTTTGGAAGCGACGTAGCAGAAGTTTATTGACTGGAACAGATTTTAACCCACTAAAACAATGTACTTTAAAGCCAGCCAGGCTCTCGTTTATAAATACACACAGCCTTGCTATAGGCACACTTATTTCATGACAACCAATTTTGAATATAGAAAACAAGATTCAAAAAATTGGCTTTCAGCTACTTCATTAGTAAACAAGCTGACAATTAGAAATGGCTTTGCATAACTAGAAAAATGCACATCTTTAGTTTTATGGAAATCACAAATACAATGAGGCTGAAGTATACAAATCACTTCTGTCAATTTCAACACACAAGTACACACATTCTCCCTCAATCTTTTTAGCTTTCTCTAGCCCAACAAATAAATTTGATTAATTCTTATGATGTAAACAAAAAAACTATTTTAAAGGTTAACACATCTTCATATCCAATATTAATGGATAAGCCCAAAACCAAACCAGGGAGTTGCAATGAAAAACAGACAGGAGACAGCACCAGCCAATTGGAAGTCTATAAAATAAATCAGAAGGAAAAGGCCTTCCCCAGTGCACACGACATGACTGAACACGAAACCCTCAACTCCTTTATGAAGTATGTAAATTCAACAACTAGCTTACATTGATTAAATTATGCAAGACATTGTCTGTGGAAAGGGCAAATAAAACAAGGGGTGGGGGAGCCTTATTAGCAGCCCCTATTGGGCTGTTAGCATATTTATGCAGCCAGTTCTTGATGCATGAATCGTGCCGCTAGAAGCAATTGCAATGTAATTTTTTTCCAGATGCATCAAGACAGCTGTCGGGGAAGCCAGTATGCCAGGAATCAGTGGTGCAGGCACCCATTCAAGGTCGATATCAAAGTAGCTTTACTGACCCCCCAGAAGTATTTCAGAACAACAAGCGCTTCAAATTCCACCAATCTAAAATAGGCACAGAAATCACTGGGTACATACATAACTGGAACATCATCTGCAGAGAGAAAGGAGACATTGGCATTTTGTGATGAAGGGTCTTCAAAGATAATTTTGCCCTATCAAGTATGACTGGCACTAGTAACTGTACTAAATTAGGAATCTGGCAAAGCACCTTCTGACATTTTCTACTCCCTTATAATTGACCTGTAATTTCATGTGCCTTGTTCATACTTCGAGGCAATGCACTGAAATTATTTTATCCTGATAACTCTGCAGCATTCCTGGTCACAGAAATAGCTTCAACAGACTGCGCCAGTCTACTGAAAGGACACATAAGCACTTAGCGGCTTAACCCATCCACTAGCACAATATTTTCACTGAATGACTGGACGAAAGACTCACCTGACCACTGCAATACAATTGCCAAGGTTACTAAATAAACTGCAAAGACTAACACCAATGCTGCAGGTCAAATTAATCACTACAGACTAGTGACTGACCAGTTGCTTTTTACGTTTTTCTATATCCTCATTTAAGGACAGATATTTTCCCGCACACTCTTAAATAGATGTGAGAGAACGAGTATAAATATTAGGTCTAAATACATGCCAGGGCACAACCAGGGTACTTCGTGCAGAAACATGCACATTTCCAGACAGCATAGAAGGCACAATACTCCTTACAGATCCCATGTTCAGATGTTGCTCAGCAGAATTTTGGCTAATGGACTAAACCTAACATTATGGCCAGCTTTCAGCCAACAAAGAAGAAAATTTGGGTATGTAGTATTACCCATCGGCGAAGATGAACCTTAAGAATTTACAAAATATAACCTACAGCATTTAAAATAGCTGGTTTTTAAACTGCACTTAGTGCTTTATCAGCTGTCCAAATTGCCACTTTCATCAATGCTATGCTATCTTTAAAAGGCATAGTTTTGACACTACTTCCAGATATCATGCTGCAGAAAAGCATTTATAATTGTTACCCATTTTTCCAGACTATTTCCTGCAATTAGCTTTTATTTTTGTAGTTAAAGCAGCAAAGCATCTTGGATTAATATAATCAGGAGCTGATTACTGACTTCAAGAGGAGGAAACCCAACATCCATGAGCCATCGGAGAAATTTTCTGCTACTTATCTATTTAATACTGTTTTTCTATTACTGTCTTGTTTTTATCTACCGCTTTATTTAATTGCCTGAGAGGAAGCCAAACAGAGTTTCATTGTACCTATGCATAATAACAATAAAGATCATTCAATTCAACTGAATTAGAGCTTTAAGGCAGCTTTAAATTCCTAGGTGCTATTATTTCAGAGGACTTGTCTGGCCCAGCATGCAAGCACAATTACAAAAGCATAGCAGCATCTTTACTTCCTAAGAAGTTTACAAAGATCGGGCATGACATCTAAAACACTGACACTTTTATAGATGTGTGGTGCAGAGTATATTGACTGCCTGCATCAAAGTCTGGTATGGAAACACCAATGACCTTGAACTGAAAATCCTACAAAAATAGTACAGCCCAGTCCATCACAGGTAAACCCCCTCCCTGCCATTGAGATCATCTGTACAGAGCATGCCACAGGAAAGCAGCGTCCATCATCAGGGACCCCCACCCAGGTCATGCTCCCTTTTCGCTGCTGCCATCAGGAAGGCAGTACAAGAGCCTCAGGACCCACACCACCAGATTCAGGAACAGTTATTTACCTCTCAACCATCTGGCTCTGGAACCAAAAGGGATAGATAACTCAAGCACCCAACACTCAATTGTTCCCAGAACCTATTTCAAGGACTCTGTTTCATGTTTAATGTTTATTGCTTACTTTTTTTCTTTCCTCAATTTGTTCCCTTTTGCACACTGGATGTCTGCCCTGTAGGGAGCAGCCTTTCTTTGATTCTATTATAGTTATTGGATTTACTAAGTACGTCGCAAAAAAAACAAATTCAGATCTCTTTTCTTGCAGACATATAGTTGTATATCTATGTACTTCAATAATAAATTTACTTTGAACTTTGAAATGGCATTTCCAACTAGGACTGTGCTGAAAGCAAAAATGCAGTGAAAACAAGAAAATAGAATTATACAAAAAAATTAGTTGCAAGTCAAATGGATAGTAACTAGTAAAAGCCCAAATCAATTAGTAAGGATTAGTTTGACAAGATTAAAAGTGCATCTCTTGGAACATAGCTGATTTGAAGTTATCCTCACCTACCACAACTACCTCTCTTTTTTTGGGGGGGAGAATGTCTCAAAACACATCTTTGTATGAACACCACCTGCCAGTTCTCCCATTTCCACTGCCAGCATTAAATGCTTCAGAACAAAGCAGCAAATGTCACTGCTGTTGCAGCATGGTGAAATTTCTGCTGGCAAAATGAAATCGGTCTTAAAACACAAGTGGCAAATTTAATCATCCACCTTAATTTGTGAAGATTTTAAACACTTACACAACCCTTATTTTGAAGGAATATAGCAATTTCTCCAATACTTATTGCTTATTAAAATTAGCTAGAAAACACAAGCCCCTCCTGCTGTTCATGATTAAATTTTTTAAGTAGAGGAACATTACTAGAATTTCTGGGAAGGTTACATCTTGTTGATTAGTCTACTGCATATCGTGATACAATTTTAAATCCTCTATAATACAGTAGGCATTAATTGTGAACACTGAGAATAGAAAGTAATCTAGCTGGTTAAAACCAAAAACCAGACTAGTTATTAAACCAGATGATGAGTACACCCCCATGCAACAGGGAAGACAGAAGACACAAATACCCACAAAGGACACTGTGACTTAAAGCGCCAAGGGTTGAAGAGGCTGATTAACGGTCTCGATAAAGCTGATGCAATGCATTGGCGTATAAAACGAGGACTCACCACTAAGTGCAAGAGTCATTAATAAACCCAACAAGGATTCATTTCCCAAAGGGAAATAAGATGCTATACACTACAACAATAAAAGCGGCCCAGAAAAATAGAAGTTAGATTTGCTAGGGAGAAAAGAGCAGAAAAAATACAGCGATAAGAATAGAGGTAGAGTTATCAGAAACAGCTCAGAAGCATGGATGTTGACTAATATGATATCTGAAGCCTTGACTGAAAAACATTCATATACAAAGCGAATGCTCCATCATAGACACCTCAAACCAGCCTAGAGACAAATCTAACCAGTCTTCAATAATAGCTCCCTAATGTCCCCACTGGGAAGAGGCTGGACTGCACTGACAGCTATCCAGTAGGTCTATACAGAACCATCAAACTGCAGAGATGACATCGGTATGTTTCAACTTGCCCAGCTATACTATTACATTGTACAAGTATGAATCAGAGGTCATCTGCAGGATCTAAATCCTTTCGTCATCCTTAATCTCAGCAAGTCAGAGTGGGAGGAGGGGGGTGGAAAGAGAAGAGAGGGAGAGGCTGGGTTCTGCTAAAATAAAATGAAAACTTTCTCTGCCTGTTTTCAATCAACAGTAAAAGTGACAAATGATGTAACTTCTACGAATTTCATGATCGGTTTTTATGGTCTATCAATGCCCAAGACCAAAGCCCCACAATAATAACCCTTCAGCAGTTCCCTGAGATTTGAGGACAACTTACTTCACCACAATTTGTGTAGCCTGAGATAACTGGTGAGTGGAACCAGATGGGACAGAAGACATCTGATGGAGTGGGCGAGAGTGCAAGGTTATTTCTTTATGCACCTGATGTTCTCAATGCAAGCGAAAACCACACAACCACAGAAGTGAACCCATAGGCTTCACAATTTTATCCTTTGTAAAATATTTAGAGGCCTGAAAAATACTGTTGCTTTATGTAAACATTCAAACAATCTAGTAATCAGGATTAAATCTACTTTAAAATGTTTTCTTACACCCAAGATGACTGAAATAGAAAATTAGACTAATTTCAATAATTGAATAGATTGAATCATGCATGTTTAACCTGCAGTGCATGTAGAGTTACATCTATCAAGACTTAGGGGTCTACAACTTACTTCCAAACACGCAAGAGGAAATAGATGGTGCTCTCCTACAACTAGCTGTCCCCTACAGTATGCCAGGAAGTTTGTAATCCGCTGAGAGGAAGGAAGCAGCTTTGCAAGGCTGAGCTCCTACTTGTCCAATCTAATGTCTACAGGCACATTGACTGTTTTTTTACCCCTCCTGTTCTCACTTTATACAAGTGACTGTACCTCCACAAACAAATCCATTAAAATCCTGAAGTTTGCAGATGACATGACTGTAGTTGGTCTCATCTCTAATAATGTGACCCGCTCTCAAAGGATAGTAAACCTTCTTACAGCATGGTGTGCTTGTAACAACTTGGAGCTGAATGCTAACAGGACAGTGGAAATGAAGATTGTCTTCTGCAAACAACCCCCATGGAAATATGGTCAGGCTATGGTCTGTGGTAGTCATATTCCCAGGGACTACCACTGAAGTAGGATAGCACTCATCCCTAGGAAAGACCAGCAGAGATCGTTCTTCCTACACTAGCTAAGGAAACTTACATTTCAGAGTGTATACTGTTAAATTTTTACTCAGCCATCAGTGGAGTTTGTGACCACCTCTATTACTCATTGCTTTCCCGCCACCTCCTTCTTCTGCAAGTCCAGGGAGATGCCACGTCCATTACCACCAAAACTACATGTAATCTCCAAAGTTTTTTTTCCTATAACTGTCCAGCTTCTCAATAAAACTGACTCACATGTAATACCTTAACTGTCCTTGCACAACATCCGTTAAATGGTCTTTCTTGCTCACCTTGTTCCGGTGATAGTAATTGCATTTGTTCATGCGCTCACATTCAAATTTGATTATTGACATTTATGCTAATTGTTAATTGCTCCTGGTTGTTTGCACTATTGTCTTGTAAATTGCTGGTTGCTATTTCAGGATTGCTCTGCCCGCCAGAGAAAGCAGGATCTCCCAGTAGCCACACATTTTAATTCCACATCCCATTCCCATTTTGATATGTCTATCCACGGCCTCCTCTACCGTAAAGATGAAGCCACACTCAGGTTGGAGGAACACCACCTTATATTCCGTCTGGGTAGCCTCCAACCTGATGGCATGAACAATGACTTCTCTAACTTCCGTTAATGCCCCACCTCCCCGTCGTACCCCATCCGTTTTTTTATATATATATATATATATATATATATATATATATATATATATATATATATATATATATATATATATTCTTTTTCTCTCTCTCCTTTTTCTCCCTCTGTTCCTCTCACTATACTCCTTGCCCATCCTCAGGGCTTCCCCCCCTCTCCGTTTCTTTCTCCCTAGGCCTCCCGTCCCATGATCCTCTCATATCCCTTTTGCCAATCAACTGTCCAGCTCTTGGCTCCATCCCTCCCTCTCCTGTCTTCTCCTATCATTTTAGATCTCCCCCTCCCACTTTCAAATCTCTTACTAGCTCTTCTTTCAGTTAGTCCTGACGAAGGGTCTCGGCCCAAAACGTTGACTGTACCTCTTCCTAGAGATGCTGCCTGGTCTGCTGCATTCACCAGCAACTTTGATGTGTGTTGCTTGAAATTTCAGCATCTGCAGATTTCCTCGTGTTTGCTATTGTGTTGTCTGCTACACTATTGTCCTGTGTTTTATGCTCAGCTCCTAACCACAATCAATTCTGTTATGTTTCACACATTCGCAATAAACTGATTCTTTGCCATACTCTGCATCTGTAGTTTAAATGAATTAAAATGTGCTCCTTTTCAAATAATCTTCAGCTACATTTTCACAACAAACCCTCCAATGGACGTGCAATCTTGTCATTGATTGCAGAAAGTCACAGCCAGTTACAACAAAGGCCATGAATAAAACACAGAATTTCTATTCAGAACTAAATTATACCTGTGGCTATTTGACCAAATTTTGCACAGAAACACGAAGTTTATTTCACACTTTTAAAGATTCCTTTTTGATTGCACTATATGCAACAAATTCAGTTAACATTTCTGCCCAAATATTTCTAAAGCTCCCAGAAGTAAACACAATCAGTGATTATCTTCATAGGACAAGTTCCAACTTATTATGACCAGGGAAGATAACAAATCTTGGTGCACGAGAATTGCGGAATACCATATGCCGGTTTTTCAATGACAGTTGAATTCTCAAGGACCACAAATTAGTTATTCTATCCTGTTGAAGAGAGGTAGACTACATGAAAAACATCTTCTATGAACTCATACAGACACGCCCGCAATTCAATAGGTAATGCTCAATGTTTTTCCAACATTTTCAAAAGCAGAGTGAAGATCCAAAAAAGTAAAAAATCAAAAATGCTGGAAATCTAAACAAAAAAGTGCTGGAAACACTCAAGTCAGCAGCAAAAACAGCTGAAATTTCAGATCAAACCCTTTGTCAGAACTGGGAAGAAATGAAAGCTTCAGATAAACCTATACTCCAAGGTCACCATGGATTTACTCCAGAGATACCTCCCCCTCCCTGTAATTTAAGCTTCCATTGTCTCCCTCCCAGCTCTGGCGAAGTCTTTGACCTGGAGTGTTAGCGGTTTCTGTTTCCACAGCTGTGACCTCAGCAAGTCCAACACGCTCTTTTCACTTTCTGCAGCAATAGCATTCATTAGTGCAGTGCAGTGAACATTTTCCAATAATTAAATTATTTTGTAATGGCAGAAAGCAGGCATCCATCCCACTCAGTCCATGTTCTAAGTAATCCTATTACAGGGAATGTTCCTGAGAACTCCTTGTAACACAGTACTTCCACAAGTTAGAAATGAACACAAAAAGAAGTGGGTGAGTATGAGAGAAGCAACTGATTGGAGACCAAGCGGGTATGGGAAGAGAGGCCACTACAGCTGGACTCAGTGAACAATTCAGTCTGCTCAGCTCCACCCAGCCCTGATTAGTTGCAGCAATGGGTGGGGTAGGAAATTCCCTACTCCCCATTCAGCAAAACATAACTGCAGCAGTTAACAAATCCATCCCCAACCACCCAAATGCTCACATATATGGGACGTCCACAAATCAGGCATTGATAATGCATTGAAGACCCGAAGCCCCTTTTCCTTTCTCTTCATTTCCTGCATACCTATACCTTTTCCATCAATGCCCTGATTCTGGTTGCCATTAGTGTTATATTAATAGGTAATTTGCAGCTGCCACCAATACGTGGTCAAAGAATGTGCAAATTCCACAGAGCCAGCATCCAAGGTCACGGTCAAACCTGAGTCACTGGTGGTTAGGTAGTAGTGCTAACTTTTGCGCCATTGAGCCATGAACCTTATCCCAGAATTGCCAATGTTGACCAAAAGTGGCTATTTTATTTTCAGCCATATTCATAGATCACTACAACACAGAAAGAGCCTCTTTGGCCCATCTAGTTCATGCCAAACTATTAATCAGTCTAGTCCCATAGCTCTTCATACCATTTTTAAATTCTGGGTGTTACCTTTTATAAGAGTTCAAAACATAGCCCAGACACAACCACAAAGTATCTTGCCTTTTCCATTAGCTATGAATTGAGAGAGAAGGAACCCAAACAATTCTGCTCACGCCAAGCTCAGAAGAAACGTTTACCATCAAATCTGGATCCAGAAATACCAAGAAAAAAATCAAGGCATGTTGTGCATGGAAATAAGTAGAATCCAGACTCTCAGTTCTGATAATATTGCATATGTCAGTATTTAACAAGAAACTTAACAGTTCATTGCAAAAGCTGAGTTTAATTGGGCTACGTGCAAAAAATGATTTTTACACTGTAAAGCAAAAAAAAATCCACATTATTTCACCATTACCAAAGGGCGCATATTACAAAAATGATATTTGTTGAGGAACAGCCATTTTGGTTCCCAGTATGGACAAAATGAACAGATGTTTAACTTGTATGCTTTCAATATCACTACTTGATGATAATATGCACACACACAAATATTAAGCATCAGGAAAAAGGGATAAAAGGTTTTCAGCTTTGCACCTGATGAGATTTGTAGTCAATCACCCCTGTTCTCACTGAATATCAGCTTAAAGATACTGAATATTCTTCTGATAAGGAAAAATTCAATTCACTGGCTCCTTTCTGGGGGAAAAAAACATTTGTAATTTGTATATCTCTACAACTTGCCTATATTCAGCATAATTTTCAATCAATAAACCACTGAATACTCAGAGGTTTGAGAATGCCAGTTTGACCTTACCGTAAAGACTGTCAGAACTCACAATCAGACCCAGAACTTCTCTGAATCCCTCCACTGAACTGAAAGCAGCAAAGTTACTGGTAGTGTTGCCATATGGTTGAAATGAAGGTAATTCATCTGCCCCACATTTCCTCCCCCCCCGCCACCCAAAACCTATCCTGTCAAAATTATCACTACGCATTGTTTGAGACAGCGTGGCTTCTTGTATATCAAACCTGTGAGCGATTTCCCACCTCCACTCGACTCAGTACAATAATCCTGAGAATTATTTTCTCTCAAATTCCTTTCCGAAAGATACAATTGATACGCAACAAGGTGCAGATAACATGTTCAAAAAAAATTCAATCTCTTTTTGATCTTCTGCTGTTAACTTTAACCCTTGCAACCTAGATTTTTTTTTAAACCAACTGCAATTTGGAAAGCGCTATTTTTAAAAAAATCTTCTGAATTTTATCTTGTTTGGCTCTATTAAAGCTTCTTCTACTTTGATGAACCTCAGTTTTGCCAGACTAACCTTGTAGCCAAAATTCCTGAACCCAAGAATTACTCTCATCTTTCCTGTCCCTGTGGGAGCTTGGGATTCATAAGTATTGTTACACAGCTTGGGAAGGGACAGTTTTAGCCCAACATTAATGCCAAATGAAATGTCTAGCAGAGCTAGTTCAATTTGTCTGTTTTGGGCCTAATATTCAAGGATTTTTCTACACACATACCAGTCCAAATGGTTTTTACTGCACCTGCATCTTCAGCTTTCTGTGGCAGCTTGCTCCAAGTACCAACCATCTTCAGAAAAGATGGCCCTTAGGTTCCATTTGAACCTAAGGGCCTTCTTTATACTCAAACCCAGATCTTTATACTGTTGTGATTTGTATACTGAGAGAAAGATTGTGTCCATCCACGTTACCTACACCTCTCATTATTTTTATGTACCTCCAAGGTCTCACCTCAACCTCCTATACTCCAAGTGTAAAAAGGTCCCGGCCTATCAGGCCTCTCCTGATAACTCAAACTTTACTCAGTATGGTTTACTAACAATTTCTCTCAACATTCTGCATTTATCAGACACCAAGCTTTTGACTTCCCATTTATCACCCTCCAAGCAGCCTGCTTCCACCTGGATTTTCCATTCCCACCACGTGGCTCCATCTGCCACTTACACTTTCCTTGTCTGCTTCTGGCAATCATCCACCTTGCCCATTTCCCAATTCTACCTCTGGTTTGTTTTGCCCAGCCTCCTTCACCAATGAACCTCTCATCAATACTGCCCATATTCTCCCTGCACTTCCAGCTCTGTTGCATGGTCTCCACATGAAATATTGACAACTCCTTCTCTTATCCCCCTCTCTCATAGATGCTGCTTGACACCGAGTAGCTCCAGGTTCCTGCCTCTGCAGTATCTTGAAAACTTAGAAGCTCCATATTGAACATCTGCCTTCTTGACCCACCAATAGCATTAACATAACTGACCGGACACCATCTCTCAAACAACCCAGCTGGATGGAAATGCAATCATTCAGTTCTTTTTTCATGTTCAGTCAAATCTAAAGAATTACCCGAGATTTCTTCTCCTACCAGATATTAACTGTGTTCAAGAAATTATCGTTGTCTCTACTTCATTTGAACATTGTCCTTCACCAGGACCCTAAAACTATCAGTGACCACATGCATGTCAAGTTCCTTAGCACAGTCTTTAATGCACAAGGGTGGAACACAAGCATTAATTTTACATGCTGGAAAATAAAAAAAGCCTCTTCAGTAACAATATTCCATCTATTGCTATCAAACACATACATCCATACTGACCTAAAATCCATAGTTGTTAGAATCCCCGGGGGGGGGGAATTGTTTGAAAAGAAAAAGAGACCATTTGCCAGTTTACTCAGAACCAATAACTACTTTCCTTCCTCCAAGTTAGTTACACTGCTTATGTAATGATACTCCTCACTGGAAAAATTGTTACCTATTAGTCATTACTCCACCCTGGGATTGTTACCTTCTCAAACTTTATGACATAGTAAATTGAAGTCAAAGGACACATGTTAAATTTCACAGCAAGTCCCACTACAGAATACTACAACTGAACACTTATAAATTTTAAAATTTAATATGAAAATAATTACAGAAAGCCAAACATCTAATTACTATAGCAACAACTGTGTTGCCAAAATGCCAAATTAAAAAATATCTCATCTTCAATTAGTGTACAAAAGCTGTGAAAAACCTATCGGCATGCATATGTGCACATAGCCTACAGTACTAATAACCATATTCCAGAATATCCAGACTAAAATGTATACAAGTCTAACCACAAGAGCAAAGGCTTTCTCACACACACACACAAATGATACTTGGTAAAAGGGCGATTAACTGGCCATGTTATTTGACATTTTTTTTTGGACAATGTATACTATCATCACTTAGTTTCTTTTCCCACCCCGACACCAAACACACCCTCTTCACTGTACTTGCTTCAAACCTATTTATTACAGCTTGAGGCCGGCTGAAATTTTATTCCTCTGCACAAATCTTGCTTAACCTGCTACATTAACATCAATATTAACCTGAGGAATTCATATGGATTACATTTAGCATACTGAATAAGGAGCTCAATCAATATCAGAACCAAAAAAAGCAGATGCTGAAAATATGGAAAGCATGTAAAAACATTGGAATTTTAGGATAAGTGCACTTGAGAGAAATGGGAAGTCAGAAATGAACATTTCAATTTGCCAAGGGAAAAAAAGATAAATGCAGGCGATAAAAATGAGGTAAAATTTGGAATAGGTAAAATTGTAATCACATGAAATTCTGTAGATGCTAGAAATCCAATGCAACAGACAAAATGCTGGAGGAACTCAGAAGGTCAGGCAGCATCTATGCAAATAGGATAAATAGCCGACACTTCAGGCCAAGACCCTTCTTCAGGAGTGGAAAGGAGAAAGGAAGATGCCAGAATAAAAAGGTGGGAGGGGAAAAAGGCTACCTGGAAGGTGACAAGTGAAGCCAGGTAGATGGGAAAGGTAAAGGGCTGTAGAGGAAGGGATCTGACAGAACAGGAGAGTGAATCATTGAAGAAAGGAAAGGAGGGGGCCAAGGGGGAGGTGATAGGCAGGTGAGAAGAGGCAAAAAGCCAGAGTAGGGAACAGAAGAGGGAGGGGGCAGGCTCGGCCTGTTTTTGTTCCTTGAGGAACATTGGAGTTTTGCAGCCAGTATTACCACCAGTACTTATTTCTTTCAAACTGCTATCCATGCTAGGCAGACCTTGTTCTGACCTCCCTTTACACTTTCTTTCCCTAACCAAAAAACCTATTGTTAAAGCTTTTGGATCAGATGAAATAGTAAGAGCCTAAACAGTAGTTGCTACTCAACAGATAACGGATCAAACATTTCCAATATTTTGATGACTTACAGAATTGATTGAACACAATACAAGACTGAATTAGAGTACATGTTTACCCCTCATTCTGCAAAAAGAGTGTCAGTTTTGTTACACTTGGGGTCATTACGTATGCATATGAAACATCGATGCAATACAGACACCAATGTTTAACTTAAGAGGAAGATCAATTCAGTGTGTCACCATCCCAGTTAGATGCAACAACCAGAAAGACTGTCAAGATTAATTCCAAAAATGAATCAACAACATACTATTCAAGAAGATGTCTTTGTACGAAACCTGGCTTCTTAAACCGCTTAATGTTTCTTTTAAGTCACTTCAACCATTTCTTCAGTTCCTTTGCCGATATATTTTGCAAACCCTGTCAAGTGAATGCCCTGTCAATTTGGGGCAATGAGAATATAGTTTTATATTCAAACTAGATTTGCAATACATTGAGGAATACAAGATCAAAAGGGAATTCAATACCTAGTCTCTACAATCAGCAGGAAAACATTACAAAATTCATTTTCTTTGCATTACAACCTGATTCTTAGGAAAAAAATCTGAATTTTGCATTGCAAAATTAATTTATTATGTAACATTTGGAATGACATTTATAAAGGAGTGCAAAGTACTTTCATAAACCTGCAATAGACATGAGACAACAATAAACAGTTTTAAAGTCAGTACGCAACTATGAACTGGCCCATGAGCCATAATCACGGAAGATTTTTCAACCATTTTGTCTCATCTGTTCATAATGCACAGGTCCTTGCTCTGAATGTCTTTCATGCATTTGTTTTGGATTATGTGGGAGGGAAGGGCAAAAGAAAATAACAATTCAGTGATTATCTAAAAGCCAACGGAAGAGTTGCTGATAAAGTCATCCAACTGGCATTCATCTGTCAAAACTAACCTTGACAATCAGAACAGTTTATGGTCTACTCAATTAAAGTTCAACCCTGCTCCATCTCTAACCATGCTCACATCAACACAGCACTCAAACAAAGAACACCTCAACAATTGGCAGAAACCACACTTGACAGAAAGGGGCAATAAATAATGTTGATGAGGGAAAGAAACCAAATAAAACAAGACGGTTGAAAGCAGAATACTTCATTTTAACAAGCAGGTTCGACATGTAAATCAGCAGCTACCGATGTAGAAATAGGAACTGACAAGTCAGAAGCATAAGGCAGCAATCATTTGAAGATCAGAGACGAAGGCAACGATGAAATATGAATGAGATGGTGGGATCAAAACTCAAGGACTGATACCTCAGTCTACACTTGGCAATTCAGTCACTCAAATTTCATGGTAATCAATGTAAATAACACAACTGAGGAGGAATTTGTTGTTTGCGGGTATAAGACTGATCAGGTTCCAAGGAGAAAGCCCAGTGAAGTACAGCAGTACCATTGTCAGCCAAGGCTCAGATGCTAGCTGAATAGTAGTTCAAAGTAAATTTTAATATCAAGGTACATACATGTCACCAGATGCAACCCTGAGATTCAATTTTCTGCAGGCATACTTACTTCTATATAGTAACTGTAACAGAATCATTGAAAGATCAACCGGAGTGCAGAAGAGAAACTGTACAAGTGCAAATATAAATAGTAATAAATAACGTGATATAAAGAATCCTTGAAAGTGAGATCATTGGTTGTGGGAACATCTCAATGGACGGGTAAGTGAGTATAGTTATCCCCCAAGGGGTAGTAACTGTTCTTGAACCTGGTGGTGCAAACTCTTGCACCTTCTACCTGATGGCAGCAACGAGAAAAGAGCATGGCCTGGGTAGTGAGGATCTCTGATGATGGTAATGTAGAGTAACACACAAAATGCCAGAGGAACTCAGCAGGTCAGGTAGCATCTGTGGAGGGAAATAAGTAGTCGACGTTTCGGGCCAAGAATGTAGTAATGTAGTGCTGGCAAGATTTAGAACAGTGTCAGTTTTACCAAAATTAAGATGGATAAATTTACAACTTACCCAAAACCCAATATCAGCCAAGGTACTGCAGACTGTGACAACAGCTATGGAATCCACAGCAGGTGGGGGAGGAAAGCCATGAGCATATGTGGAAGCTGACTCCATGCTTTGAAGACGACATCAAGGGGCAGCATGTAAACGAAGAAGAGGACAAGGATGGAGAAGGGATGCACCAGAATATAAGAAGAGGAAGAGAAACTATTGGTGTACTGCCTTCATAGCAAGAAATAGAGAGAATGTCAGAAATAGAAAATGGAGGAGACCCGAGTATGTGACGGCAGCATAGGGAATTAGTTAATTAGTTTCATATCTATGAAGGCAAATCAAATACAATGAACAATGAAAGGCTATACAAAAGATTGTTAGCACACTGATTCATTGTGTAATTGTTTTATGCAGAAGAACGCAAAAATACATTAGTCAACCTACTACAAAAGAATCTTGTAAACTTTGACCTCAAACACCCAAACCTTACATCCATAACATGCAGATTTGGAATAACTTTGCAGACTTTTGTTTAAACAAACCAATCTCTAGAAAAAAATGTTAATAACTGACTTAATATAATTGCTTGAAGTGTATAAAAAAAGTTTGTATAATATTTTTGTAGGAAATTGGTCAGGACAACTGCACAAATACTTCAAGACCAGAATTCTAATTTATTTTTGCAATTTAGAAAAAGGAAGATTAGAAAAAGTTGAAGTACAGTTATTTTCAAAATTTTACATTATAAAACCCTGAGATTCATCTCCTAACAGGAACTCCCAAAACAAGAACAAAAACAAAACCAAATTTAAAAATATCTTGGATTTGATTACTTTTAGTCAGAATAAATTCAGACAAATGGACCTCAGGCTTTCATTACTTCAAAATAAAGAAAATATATTAAGCTATATGCATGCACAAAATGAAGCGGTTTCCCATTAAGAATGTGCATTCATCCAAAATCTAATATGTTTAAAGTAGGTTTTAAAAATATTTTTATTGACACAGCTTAAATGCTATTATTCTAAGCTATTACTACAGTAAACAATTTCAACTCTAAAAGACCAGGTCATAAATTTTAACTCCAAGAGTCTTCTAAGAGAATAAATGAAAGTCACCCTATGATTTATCCTAGCTTCTGATGGTTACAGATGAAAATGCCCATCATCTGTAGTGAACTGGTATGCAAGTACTATCATCACAGGTGCAGTGTGAACGTTACTGTCTCACAGCTGGAGGAACCCAAGCTGATCCGATCCTCAGGCACTATGTTTGCATATTTCAAACATTCGTTAACCACATGCATTTCTTCTAGTTGCTCCAGGTGCCCCAAATTCCAAACACGAGCTGGGTAAGTTAATTGGCTGTGGAATGTTGACCCTTAACAGGTTTTAATAGGAAAAAGAATCAAGGGAGCAAAATGAACAGGCATGAGGAGATGAGTTGCAGGAGTACATGAGAATAAGGGACAATGGGACTTATGGACAATTAGTTCCTCTACAGCCAGAATGGACTCAATGGGCCAAATGGCTTCTATACTTAAGTTTAAGTTCTGGAAGTGGAAAAAAAATACCAAACCTACACAATCAAAAATCTAATTGGTTCCTAAAAATCTTTCTTGGAGTTACCCATTTACAAAAATCATGGTACTTGAGTACAATAAATAAAAATCTAGCTCCTCACATCCAAAACACATCAGAATCAGGATTAATATCACTGGCATATGTTATGAAATTTGTTATGCAACAGCAGCACAATGCAATACATAATAGAAAAAACATGAATTACTATGTTTTATTTTATATAAATAAATAAAAACACAAACACACACACACCCCAAATAAGTAATGCAAAACCAAAAAGTGAAACAGCGTTCATGGGCTCAACATCCACTCAGAAATCAAATGGCAAGAGAGGAAGAAGTTGTTCTTGAATTGTTGAGTGTGTGCCTTCAAGCTTCTGTACCTCCATCCTGATGATAACAATGAGAACAAGGCATGATCTAGATGGTGGGGGGGGTCCTTAATGATGAATGCCTCCTTTTGAGACATCACTCCTTGAAGAAGTCCTGGATACTATGGAGGGTGGTACCCATGATGGAGCTAAGTTTACAATGCTCTTCAGCTTAGTATGATCCTGTGCAGTAGCCACCCCATAACAGACAGTGACACATCCAGTTAGAATGTTCTCCACTATGCATCTGCAGAAATATGCGAGTGTCTTCATAGACATACCAAATCTCCCATTCAGACATGTCAGTCCATGGCTTCCTCTACCGCCAGGATGAGGCCACTCAGGTTGGAGAAGCAATACCTTATATTCTGCCTGGGTAGCCTCCAACTTGATTGCATGTACAATTTCTCAAACTTCCAGTAATTGATCCCCCTCCTCTCCTTCACCATTCCCCATTCTTGTTTTCCTCTCACCTTCTCTTACCTGCCATTACATCCCTCTGGTGCTCCTCCCCCTTCCCCTTCTTCCATGGTCTTCTGTCCTCTCCTGTCAGATTCCCCCTTCTCCAGCCCTTTTTCATTCACCAATCAACTTCCCAGCTCTTCACTTCACCTCCTCCTCCAGTTTCACTTATCACCTGCCACTATGTTCTTCTACCTCCCTTCCCCGATCTTATTCAATAGGATTCTTCCCCCACACCACCCCCCCACAGTCCGTCCTGATGAAGAGTCTCAGACCAAAACACTGACTGTATATACTGCCTGGCCTGCATAGTTCCTCCAGCATTTTGTGCATTACTTTGCATATAGAATTATGAGCAGTGTTTCACTCCAGTCTCATTCAAATTCATCACATGTACTTATTAAAAAAATAGTGCAAGCCAAGTGTTCTGAGCTTGAAATTGCAGAATTTTGTCACTATCACATCAATTAGAATGTCAATGAGACATCAAGCAAGCAAATGGTAACCATGGCATTTACGTGCAGTTACATGAATGAGAATCAAAGTTCCTAAACCCCCGAGTATCTCACCATTTAGCGAGATCAGGGCAAATCCTCTGCATTCCCATTCACTTGTCATAAGCTTTCGATCACTGCCTCATCAAGAATATCTCACTTTCACCTTTTAAGTGTTCTAAAGATTCATGGCAGTGGAAAAAACTTTCCGTGCCTTGTGCCTAAAAATGTACGGTCTATTTATAAACAAGTGAATTAACTCCAGTAGGAGTGACATTTTCTGAACTCTATTCCAGAAAAAATGAACAGCAATTAAATCCAGAGACTCAGGTTTCACAATAGCTGCTATGGAATACAAGTTACTTTTACCTGGAGTTTAAAATCAAATAGCAACAATTATCAGAATACCAATGGGTTTTGTAATGACAATGTCCTTTTAGAATGAGGGTAAACTCCTTACCCTCGATTCCACTAATGTGGTCAAGTCAAACACCTCCAGAAAAGGCCTTGAAAACTATACACTTCAAGCATAGCTGTTTGTTAGTTCCTCTCTTACCTTATGGTACATCGGGCAGCAACCTTGCAGTTTCTATTTCTTTTTAAAACAAGGCCTAGTTGCTATCTCGACACTCAACCCAGCATGAATGGAAAGTGTGCAAGGAGCCAGTGGATTCAAACGCGGGACCACTCACCTCGAATTCTAGTGCAGATGCCACGACACTATCAGCCAATAAAGATGGACAATAAACAAGGTTACAGATTAAGTTATACAAGGCAGAAAGTTCTTTCAGTACAAAGTATTCTTGCAAACCAAGATTTTCTATCCAATTTGTCTGTATTTCTGAACTATTCCTTATCTATGTTCCTATTCAAATCTCTTAAATGTTGAAAATGTATTTGCCTCTATACAGCAGCCCCCATCCACCAGCCTGCAGAGCATGTGCTACCGGGCCGTGAGGAAAAGAATGTAAGTCAGCTGCACCTTTTCTCATTCCCTGTCACGCACTGTTGAACTTGAACATAGGGTTGCCAACTGTCCCATGTTTGCTGGGACATCCCGTATATTGGGCTAAATTGGTTCGTCCTGTATTTCCCCCGCTAAGGTAGAGCGTTCCTATGAAACCTTTCATGCGGAAATGGCATGAAGCGAAGAAGCAATTACCATTAATTTATATGGGAAAAATTTTATGAGCGTTCCCAGACCCAAAAAATAACCTAACCAAATTATACCAAAGAGCACATAAAACCTAAAATAAATAACACTAACATATAGTAAAAGCAGGAATGATATGATAAATACAGCCTATATAAAGAAGAAATAATGTATGTACAGTGTAGTCGGGAAGATGAAAGCAAACCCGATTTGTGGGGAAAAAAACGGCACATACACACATGCGCACACAGGTACCCGCGCTAGGCTTCATGGTCATGATAGTCTTTTGGGGGTAAGGTGTCCCGGGATTTGACTGCTACTTTTGTCCCTTATTTGGGAGTGAGAAAGTTGTCAACCCTAACTGTAAAAGACATGTTGAGGTGAGTTTAACCCTACTTGAACCCTCCCCGCCACCCCCGGGTTGGCCAGTCCGCAAGAATACTGTCAATACTAAACCGGTCCACGGTGCAAAAAAGGTCGGGGACCCCTGCTCTATCACATTCTCTGGCAGTTTGTTCCATATACCAACTCCTTAGATCCCCTTAAAATTTTTCCCAACTTTTAAACTTATCCTATCTAGCTTTAGACTACATTGCTCAGGGAAAATTAATAAACCCTTCAATTTTATAAACATCAATAGAATCATCCTTTGCCCCCCTTCACTGCAGGGAAAGGAGTCTCAGCCTACGCAGTCTGTCCTATGATACACGCTTTCTTGTTCAGGCAATATTGCTGAGATTCTTTTCTACACATGCCCTAGCTTAATCATATCCTTCCTATAGTGTGACAACCAGATCAACACACCAACTGTAGCCTAACCAACACTTTGTACAACTTTAACATAAAATCTCAACTCCTATATTTAGTATCTCAGACATCACAAGTATGTTCAACACTGTCTTCACCACTAAATTTCAGGAAATTAGGTATTTTGTACAACACACAAGATATTGGAGGAAGTCAGCAAGTCAGTCAGCATCCATGGAAATTGATAAACAGTCAATGCTTCAGGAGACCCTTCAGCAGGACTGGAAAGGAAGGAGGAAGCCTTTTGACCTAAAATGTAAACTGTTTATTCATTTCCATGGATGTTGTCTGATCTGCTGAGTTCCTCCAGCATTTTGAGTGTGTTGCTCTGGATTTTCAGCATCTGCAGAATCTCTTGTGTTTATATACTCCAGGCTTCTGTTTATTGATATTCACGCTTTCCCCAACATTCACTGTACATTGTACTCTAGCTTAATTTATTAAGGTGTATCACTTTACAAGTGTCCAAGTTTCATTAACGATTCCCTTGTCCAATTTAACCAGTTAATCTAAACTTTGCTGTAATCTTAGACACCACTGTTGTCCACAACAGCATCAATTTTGCTATCATTGGCAAAATTACATTCCATGACACCTACATTTTCTTCCACATCAGAAGTATGAACAAGGGGCTTTGTCAAAGGCAAACAAGAAAATCTGCAGATCCTGGAAATCCAAAGTTACACACACAAAATGCTGGAGGAACTCAGTTGGTCAGACAGCATCTATGGAAAAGATCCTGATGAAGGATTTTGGCCCAAGACATTAACTGTTTACTCTTTTTCATAGATGCTGCCTGACTTGCTGAGTTCCTCAAGCATTCTGCATGTGTTACCTTTCGAAAGTTCATGCATTCAACATCCATTACCCTGACCTTATCCATCCTCTTGGTCATTTTTGAGATAGGATTTCCCACTAATCCTAAACAGTCCTTGTTTTGACGCAGGAGGAGAAGATGGCGACGCGACGCATCGCACGCGGCCTCTTCGGTGAATGATATCTGTATTTGTCAAGTAGGATGCCGTGCACAATCCTGATTTGATAGAGACAGACGTGAGAAGCACGGAGGAACATCTGGAGAAACTTCTGAAATGCCCACTTCGCTGCCGCTGCTACTGTGCGATTGAGAATCTACAGAGGGGAAGGCCCCGAATCCTCGGCTTTGCCTGGTGCTCGGCAGTCGGGGCCAGGGTCGAAGCACTCGGCAGAGATGGTGCTCGGTGTCGGAGGGCTGGTGGGAGACTCAAAGTTTTTGGACGGACTCAAGAGTCGCTGTGGTCGGGTGCTTCCAGGGTGCTGCATCGGCAAGTCTGCGGCGCTGGAGGTTCATGGCAGGGAGAGTTTTCTTCCTTCTACCGTCTGCGCGAGATGATGGGACTTTCGAGACTTTTTTTTACCGTGCCCATGGTCTGTACAAGACCTTGGTGAGATCACACCTGGAGTATTGTGTGCAGTTTTGGTCCCCTAATCTGAGGAAAGATATTCTTGCCATGGAGGGAGTACAAAGGTGGTTCATCAGATTGATTCCTGGGATGACAGAGCTTTCATATGATGAAAGACTGGATCAACTAGGCTTGTACTCTCTGGAATTTAGAAGATTGAGGGGGGATCTGATTGAAACCTATAAAATTCTAATGGGATTAGACAGGCTAGATGCAGGAAGATTGTCCCCGATGTTGGGGAAGTCCAGAACGAGGGGTCACAGTTTGAGGATAAAGGGGAAACCTTTTAGGACCGAGATGAGGAAAAACTTCTTCACACAGGGAGTGGTGAATCTATGGAATTCTCTGCCACAGGAAACAGTTGAGGCCAGTTCATTGGCTATATTTAAGAGGGAGTTAGATATGGCCCTTGTAGCTAAAGGGATCAGGGGGTATGGAGAGAAGGCAGGTACAGGGTTCTGAGTTGGATAATCAGCCATGATCATACTGAATGGCGATGCAGGCTCGAAGGGCCGAAGGGCCTACTCCTGCACTTATTTTCTATGCTTCTATGTTCTTTATCAAATTACGGTATTGCTTTGCACTGTTGTAACTATATGTTATAATTATGTGGTTTTTGTCAGTTTTTTAGTCTTGATCTGTCTTGTGTTTCTATGATATCATACTGGAGGAACATTGTATCATTTCTTAATTAATGCATTACTAAATGACAATAAACGAGGACTCCGTGTCCTCATAATCTAATCTAATCCAAAGCTTTTTTTCTGAATGCTGGTTGATCTTGTGCCTTACTTATTGGATGGGAATCTTTTTCACTAATGTGATTCCTGTGCATCCTTAGCTAGGCCTTGCAGCCCTTCTTAAATAAAGGCACATTAACCACATTCCAATCTTCTGGTGCCTAACAGATACAAAACCCCAAGCAATTTCCTCCCATAACACACTGTTATATACCTAGTCAGGCCCTAGGGATTTGCTCACTTTTTCATGCTCAAAAACTATTAACACTTTCTCCTTCAAAATGGTGGCCTTCTAAGAACACCCAGAAAATAAACTCAAAGCCAATATTTACACATACACCTCTTCCTCTAACATATTCACAGATTTATCCAAAGTAGATTGTGAAAAAAGTTCACTATGCAAAACTAATGGAAATTTATAGAGGCAATAAGCCATATCTCAGCTGCATGATCATTTCCCTCTTAATTTTCATTGCAATAGCTAATCCAATTCCTTCAATCTAGCATTATTGGACAGATCAATGACAACTATAAAATGTGGTTGACTACTGCAGAACTGATTTCTACTAAAATGTATTCAGCAGAGGATGTACCATATCAGACGATGCAAACCAAGATCAAATGAGTGAGATCACATGAATCCTGCAAGGCTGCACATGACAAAAGTGATGTGAATCTACCAAAACTTTGCAAAGCAACAGCCACATTTCAACTGTACATGCAATAACTAATCCACTCACCTACAGAAATCAAAATTGTGAAAATTTGATAAAAGAACATAATTTCATATTTGCTCATCTTGCACTTAACCTCAGCAAAACCAAAGAGCTGATTGTGGGCTTCAGGAAGTGTAAGACGAAGGAACACAAACTAATCATCATCGAGGGATCACAAGTGGAGAGAGCAAGCAATTTCAAGTTTCTGGGTGTCAATATCTCTGTGGGCCTAACCTGGACACAAAATACTGATGCAACTATAAAGGAAGCAAGACAGCAGCTCTATTTGATTAGTTTGAGGCAATTTGGTTTGTCAACTAAAACACTTGAAAACTACAAATGTATCATGGAGATCCTGGTATTGGGGGATCTGCTGCATAAGCTCAAAATAAACTGCAGAAGCTTGTAAAATTAGTTAGCTCTGTCATGGATGCCACCCCCATATCCAAGACATCTGCAAGGAGCGATGCCTTAGGAAGGCAGCAGCCATCACTCAGGATCCCCACCATCCAGGACATGCCCTCTTCACGTTGTTACCAACAGGTAGGAGGTACAGAAGTCTGAAGGCACACACTCAATGAATCAGGAACAGCTTCTTCCCCCCGTCAAAGAATTTCTGAATGGACATTGAGCCCATGAACACCTGACTTTTTTTATTTCTGTTATCTTGCACTACTTGTTAACTTTTTATATATATATTATATATACACACACACAATCAAGCAGGCATTGAAACAGTGACACAGTAAAGCAGGCAGGTCACTTACACAAAATACAATTAGTCTAAAGAACAGATAACGATATGAACATCTGAGCAGGGAGTGGCTAGTATTGAAGGAAGGGGTGGGAAATAGAGCAAGAGGAGGAGTAGAAATCAAGGTTAATTCACTAACATAATAGCTTTGTTTTTTTTTAATCCCCTGAGGCAGAGATGAGGAAGAGATCAGTGTCAAAATGGTGAATATCTATAGAACTGTCTCCCAGTCTTCTAGTTCAGCAGTCTCTCATCTCCAAGATGCTTCTGTAACATCGGACTGAAATAGAATTTTTCCCTCAAAAAATTGGTCATGAACAGTTCCCTAGCCACCAGTTCCACCCTTCTTCCTAGCAACTGTCACAAGTCAGCAAGCATATAAGAGACACAAGTCATGTGAGCTTGAGCATGCTCTGCCATTCAATAAGTGACTTCATAGATCAAGACCTCTGCTCTCAATTTCCTGCTTCTTTCCCCAAAATGGTCAGTTCCCCTTTAGACTCAAAAGTGCATCTACCCCAGCATTTAATAAATTTAATGATTCAGCCTCCATAGCTCTCTGAGGTGGAGAATGCCAAAGACGCTCTGTGCAAAACCCCTCATCTTTCTTGAAACTGCAGCCCCCGATTCTGGCAAATCTCTCCTGGCTCTACACAAGGGGAAATAGCTTTCAAAAAGCTTCCTCAATCTTATAATTCTTCAAAAAGATCACCTCTGAACTAGACCATATGCAGTCTCACAGCTGACTTCAGATTGTGCAATCAACCACTGTGTAAAACATGGTGCAGAAGGCACCTTGCAAAACTAATTGTTGTTGAATGACTTTCCTCAGCTACATTACCATGTTAGCTCAACGAAATGCCAAGTGTCAGATGCATTATCCATCTTCTGGGGAAAAAAGCTTTGGGAGGTATCAAATCAAGGACTTGTCCTTCAACTTAACACAAAGGCCTGCTAACATCACCACAGCTCCTTAGCTGACAACCAGGACGACAGGGAGACAAAAAGCAAATCAAACGTCAATCAAAATCTAGAGATGTACCCATACCACGAGCAATCTCTCATCTTTATGCTTCAATACTCTCCAGACCAATCAGACTTAACACTTGTGAATCTGCAGTTACCCAAGTCAATCAGTATCTGGCAATAGATAAAAAGAGGGGCATTTCCTCCACTGAGGTTAAGTTTGTAACTCTTACACATTATAGCCAAAATCAAATATCAACACACAATACCCAAAAATACTTGAAAAAGTTAAAGCATTACCACTAATGACTGACGAGAGAACTGTTTTAAAACAGGTCAGCTAGCATTTGCTGTTTTTATTTCAGATTTCCAGCATCTGTATTGATTTTCAAAGCTGGAAATTGTATTTGCTAATTGTACACACTGACAGGCCACGAGAAAATCTGGTCTATCACGTTGTAAGTGATATGAAAGAGGCTGAAGGGAATAACAGGAGAAATTCATGTTCAAGGTGAAGTTGCTGCCTCCCGGCTCCACTGAAGCCAGTTTGATCCTGACCTTCAGCGCTGTGCGTAGGTTGCACATTCTCCCTATGAACACGTCGGTTTTCCCCGGGTGTTCCCGTTTCCTCCAATACAGAAATAAGCAAGCTGATTGGACAATGTAGGTCACTGTCAATGTGTAGATGAGTAACAGAATCAGGGTGGGGGAGAAGAAAGCTTGGAAATGTGAGTTGAATGAAGTGGAAGGGTGGGAATAATATAAATCACAGATTTCCCAACATGGGTCCACAGACCCCTTGGCCGAAGATGCAAATGATTACTTGTTGACTGGTACAGATTTAGATTTTGTACCATCTCTTTGAAGATTTTCCCCACCCTACCCACTTCCATCTTAGATGTTACTTCACTGAACAGAGTTCTGACAATCTGAGCTGCTTGATGTGGTCAGTAACCTTTTCGAAACCACTGTCCAATTTTTAATGATGGTTAATGATCAAAACTCATAACAGGCCCATTTAAAACCTATATGCTTAAAATAACACCACTGAATAACGTATGATGGAGTGGGAAGAAAAAGAAATGGAGGAAAAGTGATGGATTTCTAAAAATATCAATTTTGAGTAATGAGACATAACCAATAAGCACAAGAAAAAAATTAAAAGCAATTATCTTGAAGAATTTAAAAGAAATTGCAATGGATTCAGCTCACCCATATAGAATTGTGTCCAAAGTGCATACCAACATATTTAATACTGCTCTACTGAAACCCAAATTCTAATAAATTTTAAAAAGCAAAGACATTCAAAAAGTTAACCACAGATAATGCCCAATAATTCCTGCATGCCTTACTGCAGACTCAGACTGACAGGCACAAGCCACATATCAATGTCAGAAAGGTAGTGGTCACTTGGAAAGTAACAGCAACGTCAAAGTACAATTATCATCTATAATACATACACTCCTGAGATTTGTTTCCTTACAGATAACCACAACAAAGAAACCCAATAGAACCCATTAAAACAAAAGACCAAATACCCAATATACAGAGGAAAAAAAATGTGCAAATAATAAAATTAATAGCGCTCAGAACTGAAGTTCCCAAAAGTGAGTTTACAGCTGATTCAAAAGTCTGTCAGTTGCAGGGCACAGCCTCGGTTCAGCAGAGTGAGTAGACTTCATGAAGCAGCGAGCTGAACTGACCACTCCCTTGTACCTCAGCCCCGAATCCCTGACCTTTCCAATTAGTCTGTTGACAGTAACTATGCAAAAAAAACACAGATCCAGATAAAGGTATAATTGAAAATTTCAGGGTGAGGGCAACAGTGATTGAATGAAGCTAGCCATCAATGATCCACACATTCTTTGCGCTACAAATCTTTACTACACCTTACATCCACGTGCCACTTAAAGCTTCTCCAAAGCTCCAATAGTGTTTGCGCAATTTCAAAAATAAATGAAGTGCAATTAAAATCAAAGATTAAGAAATTCAAACCTCAAAGAAAGTTTGAACTACAGAGCAAGGAAGCTGACAGAAAATGGGAGCGACAGCTGGCAAAGTTACCTTACCTGCTCCACAAATTGAAGAAAGGCCTCCTGTTTATTGCCACAAATTAAATAGGAAAATTACTGGAAAAAGCGTAAGTGCCCCTTGGACGTCTACGCACAACTAACGCGGATCTAACACATAGAGGGTCACATCAAAGAATAAGAGGATACGTAACCAGAATGAGACGCAGCACAAGTCTACAGTTAAGGTGAAAGCTTTAAAATACTCCGTTCAAGTTAAAGATTTTCTTTTGCATGGCAGAACCCATGTAGCTGAACAAAACTGCAGAACCTATGTAGCCTACACGCAGTACTTCGAATAATCTATTTCTGCAGCCAAATTAAACCGGCAGCTCAAAGTCCAGTTGGACGTAAAGATAGGAATCAGGGTACTGTTCTAGGTGATAATCTGACCCATTTCTGATGCGAACAGCTGAAAAAAAAAGACCTATGCCCATTTGCTGCCTACATGAGCTGAGGAGACACGCTCAAGTGTTCTACAGGAAATCAAGCACCTTCTGGAGCATCATCAGGAGTTCAATAGGTAAACCACCAGCAGACTATCTGTGCACAGCAAGTTAGAATCAGATTCAATATCCCCAGCATATGTTGCGAAATTTGTTACAAGCTCCCGTGAACAGCAAATTACTGAAATTAAAAGATACAGCATTGTACCAGCCCCTTCTAGCCAACGTACCTACATATCCCAACTACACAAACAGTAAATTATTATTTACTTTGAAATTGAGGGAGAATTAATACTGATCATGGAAAGCCCCCTTTTTTCCAACTAGACACGGGATGTCGTGCATCTAAGTACACAGGGTGTCCTTATCCAAAAAAAAGATGCTAGAATAAGGAAGCAGTAAAACCCCACCCAGACTCCAAAATAGTGGCTAGCTGAGGGCCTTGGCACTTCATAATCACACTGCTGTGAAGTCAGCGCAACATCAAACCTGACTAATACACATAAGAGTCCCAGCCCAAAACGTCAACTGTCTTCCCTTTCATAGATGCTGCTTGGCCTGCTGAGTTCCTCCAGCATTTTATGGATTGCTTTGGATTTCCAGCTTCTGCAGATTTTCTCTTGTTTGTGAATCAACCCTGACTATGCTGATTTGCAAATAAACAGGAACGACTTGAGGAGGGGATTTACTCCAAGCCCAGCAGCAAATCGATCACCAAAACCTGCTGGGCAGGAAGTACTGCAGGATCAGTAGATCACAGTTGATTTTCTCTCAGGTAACCAAGAGGTACAAAACAACATTAAAGTGCTGCACACACACAAAAAAAGGCAACTATCCAGTAATTATATCAAACAAAGATTACCTAACAGCAATTATCGTTTGAGTACTAACACTGAAAGCCGCTCATCAACCATTGCTAGGGAATTTGATAATGCAATTACCATAGAAATTAGCCGTGCCGATTATTTTTAATTATTTAATGCCTTGTTGTAAACAGTGATTTTAGGAAATCAACTCTGCATCGGTCTCGTTAAGAGGCCGATGTGAAATTTGTTTTGCATTGTCTAGCGCAGCCTACTGTTAGATCTGGAGCTGCATTTGGCAACTGTGATGACTCTCCGATGTGGGCTTCAGGGGTGGGCGAAACAAAAATCCGTGGCCTTCCACTTTCAATACGAATGCATTGTTTTCATAAAAAATGAAAGGGAGGGAGGGCGGGAGGCTAGCTGGAAACGAAAAGCCGACATTTTCAGGCGGATTTCGCAGCAAAGACCCGTAAACAACACGGCGGTGCAACAGCAGGAAAAGAGACTCGACTTCCTCTGGAAAGATTCCCGGCTACGCACGAAACCACACATACAAAAAAAAAAGTTTTCAGCAAACTTCGCGAAGCGTTTTAAACCCGCCTGAAAAATAAAATTACTGCTTTTCCGACATTCCTAGACACAGCAGAACCCAGTCGGGCTTGCAGTCCCTCTGGTTAACCCTGAAACGCCGGAGTTTAGATGAACTGGGGGCAGACAGAGAAGAAACTTTTTAATGTCGCCTCTTGCCAAATGTAGGCATCAACCAAGGCCTGTGGGCCGGAGAGCAAAATTACAAAGAATACAACCACTACAGCGTAATATTCTTAGTAACTAACTTTCCTACAAAGTTTTTAATTTTAAACTCAGTAATATTTGTTAGAAGGGAAAGTTTAATTGATTTAACATTTCCCACCACGCTGGCCCATTCCCACCCACACTAGCGGTGGGGGGAGAGCGGGCTAGACACGGTCGGGTTGATTTTTGTTCCTAAAATCCAACCCCACGTCAACTCGGATTATTTTTTTTAATCGAGAGAAGGTTGATTCGTTCTCGGCAGATGCAGAGAGTGGGATCTTTTCCCCTCCTGGCTGGGAATGCCTCTCAACACCACCACCACCCCGGAGCCTCATGCCGGCCCCAACTACTTCCCTCGTCCCAACAAACTCCTCACTCCGACCACCCACCATCCAGGCTCCTAAACCCTGACTTCACTCTCCCTTCAGCCCCCCTTTACCTCCCCTCCCTCAACTTCTCTCCTCACATCCTCACTTCGCCCAATTCCTTCCATTCCCCCTCCACCTCCCCGACTTCCCTCAACTTTTTCTCTTCTTCCCCCTCTCCCAACCCCATTTCTTCCTCCTCTCACTCCTCTCCATAACCTTCCTCCGGCCCCTCACCCTCAATTAACTCCCCCCTCGCACATTCCCCAACACTATTTTCTCCTCTCCCGTTTCCCCTTTCTCTAGCCTTCACTCCCTCCCCCCCGACCTCCTCCCATTCCCGACCTCAAAAGTCCCCCCAAAATACCCTCTCCTTCTTCCTTCCCAGCCGAAACTCCTCATCTACTTCCTTCCCCAACCCTCAAGACACCTTCCTTCGAACCCCCCTCCCCCTGAAATCCCTCAATCCTCCCTCCCCAAGGATCCCCTCTTGCACTCCTCTCCCCTGGTCCCTCAATCCTTCTCCCAAGAATTCCCTCCCCTCAAATCCCTCAACCATTTCATCTAGAAGACTCTTTCCTTCTTCCCTTCCCCTTACGTCGCTCAACCACCCCATCCAGAAGACCCTCAACCCTCCCATCCAGAAGACTCTTTCCTACTTCCCTTCCCCTGAAGTCCCTCAGCCCTCCTCCCTCGGATTCCCCTCTCCTGAAGTCCCTCAACCCTCCCATCCAGAAGCCCCTCTCCTACTTCCCTCCACCCTTCCCCATCTCCCTCCCCTACTTCCCGTCTCCTTCTTCCTACCGACCTTCGTCCAGCAGCCGCTCCAGGTGAGTGAAGATGCCGCAGAAGTTGGGCAGACTCGACATCAGCTTCTTATCGTTCATCAGCTGCATCAAGTAGTCGGGACTGGGTCTCGGCTTCTCCTTGGCTTCCATTTCCCCGACCATCGCCGCCCGCGCAAGTGAGCGAGTGTTGGTGTGCGAGGGGCACACCGACCGCCACACACGGAGAAGTGACTGAGAGAAGAGGCCGCCTGTCACCGAGCCCCCGCCGCCGCCGTGAGTGTGCGCGACCAAAAGAAGAAGAAGAAAAAAAGAAGAAAACCCTCCCCCCGGCGCCACCGCCGCCGCACGCCCGCCGCGCTTAACTACCCCGACCAACCTACCCCCGCCACACGCCGACCGCTAACTGACAGCACGTCCCCTCCAATCACCGTTTCGCTGTTCCGCCGGCGGCCCAATCAACTCAGAGAAGGTGGGCGGGATCTAGCCGGGGCAACATACAAGCTAGGTTGCACCGCAAGCGCAGGCAGCGCATGCGCGGAGAACAGTAGCCCGGGATTATTTCCTCTAGGTTGCTTTGTGTTTTTGTAGCGCTGTCCTTTTTTTCTCCCCCTCCTCCTTTCACAATATGAAACTGCTCACATGCATGTATAAGTGACACACATTTTGTTTTATGCGTGTATCTTTTCTGCAGAAGCATTTGAGAGTCTGAATGCCTGCAGCTACCAGGCAAGATAGTATTTATCTTCTAAACTAGGGACAACTCAGCGACTGTGTTGGAATTTTGACAAAATTGATTGGGGCTTTATGCAATGCATGCTTTAGCATGCTATCTCAGTTTCTCGCCATTAGTGTATGCATTGTATTACGAATTCTACGTGGTGCCAACTCCGTCACAAATTTTGACTGGTGCCATTTAACCAAACACTGTTATTCTCAAATTTGTGCCATTCCAAAGAACAAAATTAAACTTTTCTGCCTTTATTTTTCTTTTGTATAACATAAACACGAGGAAATCTGCAAATCCAGAGTAAAACACTCAAAATACCGGGGGAGCTCAGCAGGTCAAACAGCATCTGACGGAGGAAATTTAAAATTACTGCATCTCCAAATTTAATGTTCTGTAGACAGAAGTCTTTCTTGGCTGACTTTCTGTTTATGTATCAATGCCCTTAACTTATTCAAATCAAGGTTTTTCATTATAAAATTGGACTTGGATTAGCGAAGCCAGGAGAATTTATGACAGGCGGCACAGGAGCATAGCTTTAGAGTACCAGCAACCTGGGTTCAATCCCTGCTGCTGCCAGTAAGAGTTTGTGCATTTGCCCCATGACCACGTGGGTTTCCTCCGGGTGCTTTGTCCAAAGATGTACCGGCAATAGGTTAGTTGGTCATTGTAAATTGTCCCATGATTAGGCTAGGGTTAAATCGGGGGTTGCTGGGCAGTGCAGTTTGAAGGGCCTATTCCGTGCTGTTTTTCAATATATAAATAAAATATATGTTTAACTAGAGCAGGGCTATCATGCAAATAAGTAGACTATAGCAAGGCAAGGATCCCTTTTCGTGTGTTGAATGCACAGGTTGAATGTCAGCCTTACTAGCCAAAAAGGAAAAGTGCTTCTGGAGAAAATTAGTAGAGTTTTGCTGATCTGCTGTTGAAGAAATGCAGGCTGCAGTAATAAATTGTCCATAGCCTGGTTTCCAAGGGTGCATTGTAACACAGAAGTGAAGCCTTCAGCTTCACAACACCAAAGGTTTTTATTTGATTCTGGCTGTCTAGTGTTTGCCTGTTGTCCCCGTCCCCATACGAGTTTCTGCTGGGCGATCTGGTTTCCAACATCCATGCATGTGTTGGTAGGTTAATTGACAACTGTAGATCGTGTGTCAATAAGTAACGAAGTAATCAAAGGGAAGTTAGCGGAAAAGTCAGAGAAAAGATATCATGAATTTGGAGTTCAATTCTGGCACCGTCTGTGAGAAGTTTATATGTTCTTCCTGTGTTTCGAGTGCTCCAGTTCCTCCCACCATCCAAAGATGTACTGGTTAGTAGGTTATAAACACGAGAAAGTCTGCAGACGCTGGAGATCCAAAATGTACGCAAAATGCTGGAGGAACTCAGTGGGCCAGGAAGCATGGATGGAAATGAACAGTCGACATTTCGGGCCGAGACTCTTCTCAGTCCCGTAGATGGGACTTGCCCTGAAATGTTGACAGTCCGTTCATTTCCACGGATGCTGCCTGACCTGCTAAGTTCCTCCAACATTTTATTGTGTGTGCTGATAGGCAGGGTAATTGGTCTTTGTAAAATGTCGTGGGATTAGGCTAGCATTAAATACGTGGGTCGCTGGGTGGTGTGGCTTGTTGGGCCGGAAAGGCCTGTTCCACGCGATATCTCCAAATAAAGTAAAATAAAATGCAGGTCATAGGAAAATAGGAGACATCAAATTGTTCAAAATAGTTCAAATGGTTCAATTTAATATGAGAATGTATAAAGTGCACAACCTGAAATTCTTATTCTTCACAGACATCCATGAATCAAGAAACCCCATAGAGTGCATGACAGAAACACCAGAACCCCAAAGACCCCCTCCCAATTCAGAAACAGCAGCAGAGGCATTGACCCCACCCCACTCCCTCCCCCTCCCACTTGCACCAGCAGAAGCACCTACTCACCTCCCCCCCAACACCAGGCAAACAATAACAACCCCCCCCCCCCAAAAGAGAGCTTGATCTAGAGTCCACCAAAGCTACAGTCCACAACCTAGCACTTCGGTGTCTCAGTCAGACTCTCTCTGTCCGTCGAGGGAGGAAGATCGCTCCTGCAACAATGGGAGCGGAGACCAGCAACTCGCCGTTCCGATGTTACAATCTTTCATGTGGCTTCTCCGAGAACCCCACCCACCACCACTCCCGTGCCTGACTTGAGGACCAACAGAGACTCGGTCTCCATTGAAGCAGAGAGAGAGAGGGGGGGGGAGAAGTGCTGAAATACAGGGGCCTCCTTCTAACAGCAGCACACACCGCCTGCTGTCCGTTGCTGCAGTTCCCCACGACGTTTCCTTCGGTGAAATCGGCAAGGAGCCGTGTCGACTACAAAGGCGCATGTCTTCCAGGCCATTCCTGGAGGTCAGAATCAGGTTTAATATCGCCAGCATAAGTCATGAGATTTGTTGACTTTGTGGCAGCAGCACAATGAAATACATAAAAACGGAGAGAAGAAAACTGGATTACAGTAGGTACATATATGCATGTTAAATAGTTAAATTAATTAAGTAGTGCAAAAAAAATCAGAATTTAAAAAAGCAGCGAGATAGACTTTTGTGGGTTTAATGTCCATTCAGAAATTCATGGCAGAGGAGAAGAAGCTATTCCTGGATCGTTGAGTGTGTGCCTTCAGGATCCTGTACCTCCTCCCTGATGATAGCAATGAGAACAAGGCATGACCTGGGTGATGGGGGTCGTTAATGATGGACGCCGCCTTTCTGAGCCACCACTCCTTGAAGATATCCTGGATACTACGGAGGCTAGTGCCCATGATGGAACTGACTAAGTTCGCAACTTTCTGAAGCTTCTTTCAATCCTGAGCAATAACCCTCCCCACCAATAACACCCGCACCCCTCCCACCAATACCTGCTGGTGATGCAGCCACTTAGAATGCTCTCCACGGTACGTCTATAGAAATTTTTGAGCACCAGTCCACACAGCTGGATCCCAGCAGGATTGCTGTGATGGAACTGGCATGGAGCCAGTGGTCAAACAGCCTCCTTAATAAGTAAATAACTCACACCGTGGCTCGGCTTTAATTTTCCATTTGTGGAGAATATGTGTGGTTTAGCCAGTTGATGACACACTGGTGTCTTTGAACAATGCCAAAACCAGGAGGTGCGATGTTTAGCTCTTGAGTCAGGGTGCTTATTTGGGACAACTGCATCGTTCCATTCAGTTTGCCAGCATTCTTCCAGATTTGGGAGTGCTTCTGAGATGGAGGTAGCATGTTCGCAGAATGCAGATCAGGTCAAAAGGCCTTTTAAAATTCCTCACAAAATCAAAGCATGACATAATGCATTAACAAGGTATTTATCAAGATTCAAATTTAGTTGTACAATGCTTATACGCGAACTATTCATTCCACAAGTACATCGCAAATGTGTAGATGAAAAAGGCTAACAACACTGGACAACAAAGATTTTGCTTCCTGAACACTTTTGTGTCTATCTTGTGGGTTTAGGGCTGCTGATCATGAAAATTTCCATTATATTTCCCTATCACACACCTTTTTTTTAATCACCAATATTTCAATTCATAATTCAACTCAATTAAAATGTTGCCCACAATAAAAGTTTTCTACCTTGTCCAGGCAAGCCTGGGCATGTTTAGGCAGGGTGAATGCTGCATGGCAGGACTGGTTTTAGAAAGGCTATAAATTTCCATGAAGGGGTTTGATATTTGAGATAGATGTTTCCCAGAATAATTGATGCCAAGATTAAGGAGGGCATTTTTGTTGTTCCCCAAACCAAACGCATCATCAATGACAGGCAATTTGAAGAACTTCTAGTGGGACTGGAGAAAATCGCATGGAAGGCACTCAAGGATGTTGCTGAAAATTTTCTTGGCAACTCCAGAGCACCAAACTACATGCAACTGGCGGACAACATGCTTCAAGCATGCAAAACCATGGAGTACAAATCTTGCACTGTCAGTGATGAGTATGGTGAAAGGTTTCTCCAAGACATTGCGGTCATGGAGAAACGGTATCTGGGCAACTGGAATCCATCAATGTTGGCTGATTATTGTCGGACACTTAAGCAAGAAGCCTCAGACACTGAGTACAAATGAAAATCATCAACAAAACATTTTAGCTTGGTTGAATTATTGCAAAGCATCAGCACCATTATGTAATTAAACACATTATATTCAGAAAAAGAACATTTCTTGCTTCTCCAAATTCCTGCATGACACAAGTAGTCTGAAATTATATTTGTGTTCAACTTCAAGCAGTCTATCATTAACAAAAAAAGAAATTCTGAGTAAACGACACTTTTGAAAAAAACTGTTGTCCTGTGTTACCTGAATCCAACATTAAGCGATATTCAAGAGCCTTATAAAGTTGACATAGAAACTGTCCTTGAGCCTGGTGGTATGAGCATGGTGGGGGGGGGGAGGGGGAGGGAAAGAGAATACGTAGGGTAGGAGAGGTCTTTGATTCTGTTGGTTGCTTTACCGAGACAATGGTGAGCTGCAGAGGGGAAGGGAGAAATATTCATTCATGAAGGGGGTGAGGAAAATGGGAACAGTAATTAATGAAACACATACAAGATGCTGGAGGAACTCAGCAGGTCAGGCAGCATCTACTGAAAAGAGTAAACAGTCAACGTTGCAGCCTGAGATCTTCCTTCAGGACTTGAACCCATTTGCTTTAGCTAAAATATAACAATGAAGTGATGCAAAGACAGAGAAGATCCCTTGAAATTTTATAAAATTTGAATGTGCACTTGAAATGTTAGAGTTTTTGCTAACTGGATTATCAGATTACCCATCAGAGAAAGTATAGTTCCTACTCTTCGACTCACACTCTCCTTCACATATCATTGATATTCACTGAAACCAGTAGAACAGAAGACATTTTTTGGACGTGTGATTCATTGTGTGATTTTTCTTTCCTGCACCCTGTATGCAGTGCTCCCATGCCATCTGTTCCTTAGTTATTTTCTTCACTTGAAACCTTGATAGCAGCATTTGTTGACAAATGCAGAAAGAGTGATACATAGATTTTTCTACCCTGAAAAGAGACATGTATTTTATTTATATATGATGAAGCTAAGGTGTATAGATGAAACTTATAATGTAATACATCACCAGATTTGTGGACACGAAAGATAAGCTGTAAAGAACAGGCCAAAGTTTGAGTTTTAAAAGCTCACTTATTTGTGGTGTCCTGGCCATTATTGATCTCTCAATCATCTTCATCTGGGACATAGAGAGGGCAAATGCACTTGGTCTTTTTCCCAAGGTTGGGGAACCAAGAACTAGAGGGTACAGGATTAAAGTAAGAAGGAAAAGATTTAATAGGAAGCTGAAAGGAAACTTTTTTTTTTACACACAAACAGAGTGATATCTATTGTGGCTTCCAGGATTCCGTGAAGAAAGACTTGTCATGCCTGATGTTGTAGTGTGTGAAGGAAGAGAAGTGGGTGTAGTTACTGTTACAAGAGAGAAGGTGCTCAAAAAGTTGAAAGACCTAAAGGTACATAAGTCACCCAGACCAGAGGAACTGCCCCCTAGGGTTCTGAAAGAGGTAGTGTTAGAGATTGTGGTGGCATTAGAGATGATCTTTCAAAAATCATTGGACTCTGGCATGGTGCCAGAGGACTGGAAATTTGCAAATGTTACTCCACTCTTTAAGAAAGGAGGAAGACAGCAGAAAGGAAATTTTAGACCAGTTAGCCTGACCTCAGTGGTTGGGAAGAAGTTGGAGTCAATTGTTAAGGATGAGGTGATGAAGTACTTGGTGACACATTACAAGATAGTACAAAGTCAGCATGGTTTCCTTCAGGAAAAATCCTGCCTGACGAACCTATTGGAATTCTTTGAGGAGATTACAAGTAGGATAGATAAAGGGATATAGTGGATGTTGTATATTTGGACTTTCAGAAGGCCTTTGACAAGGTGTCACACATGAGGCTGCTTGCCAAGTTAAGAGCCCATGGTATTACAGGAAAGCTACTAACATGGTTAGAGCATTGGCTGATTGGTAGGAGGCAGCGAGTGGGAATAAAAGGATCCTTTTTCTGGTTGGCTGCCAGTGACTAGTGGTGTTCCGCAGGAGTCAGTATTGGGACCACTTCTTTTTATGCTGTCTATAAATGATTTAGATGATGAAATAGATGGCTTTGTTGCCAAGTTTGCAGATGATATGAAGATTGGTGGAGGGGCAGGTAATGTTGAGGGAAAAGGTAGGATGCAGAAAGACTTGGACAGATTAGGAAAATGGGCAAATGAAATACAATGTTGGAAAATACATGGTCATGCACTTTGGTAGTAGAAATAAATGTGCAGATGTTTCCCATGGTGGGAGAGTCTAGGACAGGAGGGCACATCCTCAGGATAGAGGGGAGCCCTTTCAAAACAGAGATGTGGAGAAATTTCTTTAGCCAGAGGGTGGTGAACTTATAGAATTTGCCGCAGCTGTGGAGGCCAGGTCACTGGGTGTATTTAAGACAGAGATTGATAGATTGTTGATTGGACATGGCATCAAAGTTATGGGGAGAAGGCCGGGAACTGGGGTTGAGGAGGAGATAGTAAAAAAAGATCAGCCATGATTGAAAAAATGGCGGAGCAGACTTGATGGCCTAATTCTGCTCCTATGTCGTATGGTCACATGAGGAGTGTTTGATGGCACTAGAATTTAGAAGAATGAGGGTGGATACGTATCATTCAATATGTATATTCACTTTTTTTCTCTTTTATTACACATTGCATTGTACTGCTGCCGCCAAGTTAACAAATTTCACAACATATGCTGGTGATATTAACGTAAACATGAGGAAATCTGCAGATGCTGGAATTTCAATTTCCCAGGGTCTCGGACCAAAACGTCTACTGTACCTCTTCCTATAGATGCTGCCTGGCCTGCTGCGTTCACCAGCATTTTTTGTGTGTGTTGCTGGTGATATTAAACCTGATTCCGAAACGTATCGAATGTTGAATGGCTTCGATAGAGTGGATGTGGAGAGGATATTTCCTATGGTGGGGGAAGGCTAAAACCAGAGGGCACAGCCTCAGAATAGAGGGGCCTGCTTTTAGAACAGAGTTCAAGAGGAATTTCTTTAGCCAGTGAGTGGTGAATCTGCAGAATTTGTCGCCACAGGTGGCTGTGGAGGCCAAGTCATTGGGTATATTTGAGGCAGGGGTTGGTAGGTTCTTGGTTGGTCAGGGCATGAAGGGATCCGGGGAGAAGGCAGGAAAGGGAAATGGATCAGCCATGATGAAATGGCGGAGCAGGTTCGTTGGGCCAAATGGCCTAATTCTGCTCCTTTATCATTTTGTGGTCTGAAATAAATAAATAAAGCTTTCCATCCAATTGCTTCCGATCTGTGACAGGATATCATACACGTGACTGATTAATGCACCCTTCACCGATTTCCATGGGAATATCAGGGTTACCTTTGTTTGCCTGCAGTCTCTTGTGTCTCCTCCTCAGCTTTGTTTAGTGCTGTGTAGACATCTCTCCTAATTACTAATTAGCATTCCTGGAAGGCTCGTTCTCACTCAATTAATCCAATACTCTGACATGGGAGGATACAGGAGGTGTCTCTCCAGTTAGAGATTAATTGGGCAGTTTGTAGCTGTGTTAAAACAACCATGTGAGAGAAAAGAATAGAAATAATAATTTCTGATATCCTGTGTGGACGCAAACTCTTCCCCTGTTGCGATCTGTCGGGAATTCATTCACGATGGCTGTGTCTCTCATTTAGTTCCAAAGGAAACCTCTTTGATACAGAGGCTTTGGGGCATAACTGATGTAAAAAAAATTGGCAAGATTGCACAGCAAAACCTTTGTAAGCGTTCCAAGTGATGCGATTCCTCTTGAAGGCCACCAAAATTTGAATCAGTAATGATGTTTTCCATATCACGCTTTTGACCGTGACTCTATTTTGTTGACCTGTACAAATTATTCAGCGGGTTTTGGAACTGTTACTACTTCTCCGTCCAACCCTCCCACAGTTCCACCATACAGGTGTGAACCATGTGTAAGCATTGCAGCTAATAGTCGGGAAAGAAGCAGACATAGACAACGTTCCCAGTTTCCTTAACTAAGGCCGGATCTCTGCAACCTCACTCACTCTCCTTGATGGTCACTCCTCTCTATGGCACTGAGGCTATGAAGACTGCCCTAGCTACTGTGCTCTATGCCCACTAATATGATGAACTGATAAGTGAGGCTTCGGGCTTACTCCGGGGTTCAGACCTGAGGACTCAATTTGCTTCAGAATGCTGTTGTTCATTTCAAATGTTTGCATGATTTGTGTTTTTTTTCTTTTTCTTGCACATCAGGTGTCGACCTTTTATTTCAATTTTTTTTTCGTTAATTGGGTTCCTTTGGGTTCCTTGCATTCTGGATACCTTAAGCAAACAAATTTCAAGGTTACATAATTTATACATTCTTTGATAATAAATGAATCTTTGAACTCTGGTTAGGCCACATCTGGAATATCGTTTACACTTCTGGTTGACCCACTACAGGAAGGATGTTGATGTTTCAGAGAGGGTGCAGAAGAGGTTCAACAGGGTGCTGCCTGGTTTAGAGGGCATGTGCTGTCACAATAGCCTGGATAAACCTGGGTTTTCTCTGGAGCTTCGGAAGCTGTGGGAAGATCTGATGGAGGTTTGCAAGATTATGAGAGGCATAGATAGAGCTTTCAGAGAATATCAGCTTCCCAGGGTAGAAATGTCTAATACCAGAGAGCATGCATTGAAGGAGAGAGGGGGTAGATTCAAGGAGGATGTGAGGGGTATGTCTTTTACTCAGAGAAGTGGATGCCTGGAATGCGCTACCTGCTATGGTGGTAGAAGCAAATACATTAGAGGCTTTTAAGAGACATTTAGATAGGCACATGGATTTATAGAAGATGGAGGGATATGAACATGATGTACTGTAGGTAGGAGGGATTTGGTTTTGAGTGTTCTAAATTTGTTTTTTAGCTGGTTCTGCACAACATTGTGGGACGAATGGCCTGTTTCTGTGCTGTACTGTTCTATGTTCTATGAATAGAGATGGGCACTTTGCTATGGATATTTCCCAGCAAACTCCACCCGACAATTGAATCAAGCAGTAACAGGTCATTCAATGCAACCAGCAGATTAATTCTAAGCATTGACACAAGGGATTCTGTTCCTAGTTTAAGATGGCGGCGGTGAATCTTAGCAACATCTGTTGAAGCCTAATGAAACAAGGAAAACAAGTAAATATGTTGTTAATCACACCTTTTCTGGCAAATGATCATCATAAGGAAGTTGTAACTTCCCTTTGGACTTGGAGGCAATTCAATGTGGCAAGGCGAGGCAGCAGGGAAGACCCGAGGTTCGATCCATTTAGGTGCCAGGCCGACTTGGAAAGGTCAGTTACGGGCCTAATGGAGGCGGCAGGGTCCAGGCCTGAGAGCTTAACAAAATGGCTTAACCTGATATTTGGACAATGATTTAAGTGCCAGGCCGAATTGGAAAAGTTTGGCACAGGCTGAATCGAGGTGGCAGAGTCGGGGCCCCAGGGCATATTGAAACAACTGAAACCTGATGTTTGGATGATGGTTTAGGCACCAGGCCAGATAGAAAAAATGTCAGTACTGGAGGCAAGGGTCAGGCCAGTTCGACTCACTGCTCTCTCTGTGCTGAATGAAGCGTCTGGATTCTCTGTGGACTTCAGTACAGAATGCTATTTGCTTGCATTTATTGTTAGCATGATTTGTATTTTTTTCTGTACATTGGGTGTTTGACTTTCTTCTTTTTTATGTGTTCTTTTGGGGTTTCTTTGTTTTGTAAGTTAAAGTTAAAGTCTGTCCCGAGCCTTATAGGCTCCTCAGGCAGGTGTTTACGCTGGTTTCCGTGGCGTGAAGTGACTGAGAGTAAGAGACTCCCCCCCCTCCCCCCCACCCCGGTTAGGACACCAGTCTATCGCAAGGTTAACCCCCAGCATTTTGCCAGTACCCATTTTCAGCTGGTTGGACTGGACCAATGTGTGGTTAAGTGCCTTGCTCAAGGACACAACACGCTACCTCGGCTGGGGCTCAAACCCACGACCTTCGGATAGCTAGTCCAATGCCTTAACCACTTGGCCACGCGCCACACTCTTTGTTTTGTGGCTGCCTATAATTCAAGGTTGTATATAGCACACATACTTTGATAATAAATGTACTTTGAACTTTGAACCTTTGAAATGCTGGAAATTGAGATCCACCTGAATAAAATGCCGAAGGTGCTCAGTAGGTCAGTTAGCATCATTGGAGAGAAATAAAGTTTATGTTTCGGCCTAAGACCCTTCATCAGGATTCTTGGCCCGAAACGTTTCCTACAGTGAGAGACCCTAGGACCAGAGGACACAGCCTCCGAATAAAAGAATGTCCCTTTGGAACAGAGATGAGGAGGAATTTCTTTAGCCAGATGGAGGTGAATCTGTGGAATTTACTGTCATGGACAGCTGTGGAGGTCAGGTCATTGAGTATAATTAAAGTCAATGCAGATAGATTCTTGATTAGTGAGGGTGTGAAAGGGTACTGGCAGAAGGCAGGAGAATGAGGTTGAGAGGGGTAATAAATCAGCCATGATGGAATGTGGAGCAGACTCGATGGGCTGAGTGGACTAATTCTACTTCTATGTCTTATGGTTTTATGGTCATACTCTAAAGCTTCACACACAAAATGCTGGAGGAACTCAACAGGTCAAGCAGCTTCCATGGAGAGGAATAAGCAGTCGGCATTCTGGGCCAAGACCCTTCATCAATGCCCACCGTCGACTGTTGACCTCTCTATAGATGCTGCCTGACCTCTAGCCTCCAAACTGATGGCATGAACATCAATTTCTCAAATTTCTGGTAATTGCCACCCCCTTTCACCATTCCCCATTCCTGTTTCCCTCTCACACCTTCTCTTCTTGCCTGCCCATCACCTCCCTCTGGTGCTCCTCCCCCTTCCCTTTCTTCCATTGTCTTCAGTCCTCTCCTATCAGATTCCCTCTCCTCCAGTCCTTTATTTCTTTCACCAATCAACTTCCCTGTTCTTTACTCTACCCCTTCCCCCTCTCCTGGTTTCACATATCACCTACCACCATGTACTTTTTCCTCCCCCACCTTCTAACTCTAACTTCTCCCCTTCTTTTCTAGTCCTGATGAAGGGTCTCAGCCATCAACAGTTTACTCTTTTCCATAGATGCTGCCTGGCCTGCTGAGTTCCTCCGGCATTTTGTGTCTGTTCCTTTGGATTTCCAGCATCTGCAGATTTTCTCCTGTCTGCGATTTACTCCTCCAGTATTTTGTGTCTAATTCTACTCATTAATTTGTTGTTGTTTTTCAGTAATTGTGTCCCTGGTGAGCCTTGGGCTATGGACACTGTTATTCCACTAGTACCACCGGCAACAAGTTGATCATTGTGTCTTCTGATTATTGCCAGGTCTGGCAAGTCCTTTGCATTTTTGGCCGGATGACCTGTATGTTTTAGGCCTTATCAGAAGGACTTGTCGCAGCCTTGTTCAGAACAAAATCACGAGGTTGGGTTTGATAATTAATTTATCTTATCTGTATTGGCTCTGAAGCCACACAGGTGCAGCCAATTTCAGTGATTGGAAACTACAAGTTATGGAGTTTGATCATTTTGCATTGGGGTTAGATTCTGCCACAGCAATTTTCCAGGAGACAGAGTCAAAGACCAGTACAGCACAGAAACAGGCCCTTCGGCCCATCTAGTCCATACTGAAAGCATTTAAACAGTTTACTCCCATCGACCTACATGGGGTCCATAACCCTACCATCCATATACCTATCCAAACATTGCTTAAACTTTGAAATCGAGCTCACATGCGCCACTTGGACGGTAGCCTGTTCCACACTCTCACGACCCCCTGAGTGAAGTTTTCCCTCATGGTCCCCTTAAACCTTTCACCTTTCACCTTTAACATATGACCTCTGGTTGTAGTCCCACCCATCCTCAGGTTTCAACTATCTCCTTGTTTTCTCTCCCTGCCACCTTTTAAATCTCCTCCTCGGCCTTTTTTCTCCAATCCTGCCAAAGGGTTTTGGCCTGAAACAGCGACTATACTTTGTTCTATAGATGCTGTCTGGCCTGCTGAGTTCTTCCAGCATTTTGTGTCTGTTGCCTGGATTTCCAGCATCTGCAGATCTTCTCTTGTCTGTGCTCAGTGGAAAAAGCCTGCTTGAATTTACCCTATCTATACCCCTCATAATTTTGTATAACTCTATCAAATCTCATCTCAATCTTCCATGTTCCAAGGAATAAAGTCCTAACCTATTCAATCTTTCCTTATAACTCAGGTCCTCCAGACCCGGCAACATCCTTGTAAATTTTCTGTGTACTCTTTCAACCTTATTTACATCTTTCCTGTAGGACGGTGATGAAAACTGCACACAATACTCCAAATTAGGTCTCACCAATGTCTTGTACAACTTCAACAAAACATCCCATCTCCTGTACTCAGTAGATTGCTTATGAGATAGGAAAGCAAGATCATGAAAAGCAGAAGCTAGAAATCTGAAATAATTTTTAAAAAACAGATAAAAACTGAATGTTTGCAGCAGGTTGGAGATCATCCGAGAAAAGGTAATCATATTTAATGTTTCAGGTTTAATAAAAGACCTTCAACTTGACCTATTAACTCAGTTTCTATTTCCACAACTGCTTCCTGACCTGCTAAATGTTTCCAGTTATGCTCTTATAACAGAAAAACAAAGCTTTGTTTCCTCTCCGATGCAAAAAAAATACAAATGCTCTATTTCTATAGAAGAGCAAGGGAGATACCTGTGGTGTCCTGGCCAATACTGATCTCTCACTCATCTTCATCTGGGACATAGATAGGGCAAATGTACTCGGTCTTTTTCCCAGGGTTGGGGAATCAAGACCTGGAGGGTTTAGGATTAAGGCAAGAAGGAAAGGATATAGTGGGAATCTGAAAGACAACTTTTTTTTACACACATAAACATGTGGGCTTCCGAAATTCCGGGATTGAAAGGCTTGTCATGTGAGGAGTGTTTTGATGACTCTGGGACTCTGCTCACTGGAATTCAGAAGAATGAGGGGTGACCTCATTGAAAGTTTAAAGGCCTTACTAGAGTAGATGTGGAGCGGATGTTACCTAAGGTGGGGGAATCTAAGACCAGAGGACACAGCCTCAGAATGGAGGCGCGTCCTTTTAGAATGGAGATGAGGAGGAATTTATTTTGCCAGAGAGTGGTGAATCTGTGGAATTCATTGCCACGGGCAGCTAAGGAGGCCAAGCCATTGAATATATTTAAGGCAGGGGTTGATAGATTCTTGAATATTCAGGGCATGAAAGGATACGGGGAGAAGACAGGAAATTGGGGCTGAGAAGGAACTGTATCAGTCACAATGAAATGGTGGAGCCGATTCAATGGGCCAAATGGCCTAATTCTGCTCCTATATCTTATAGTCTTATGGGCAGCCGGAAGAAGTGGTTTAGGTAGGTATATTATCAACTTTTAAAAAACAGTTGGACAGGTAACACACACAAAATGCTGGTGGAACGCAGCAGGCCAGGCAGCATCTATAGGAAGAGGTACAGTGGACGTTTCAGGCCAAGACCCGTCGTCAGGCCCGAAACGTCGACTGTACCTCTTCCTATAGATGCTGCATTCCACTGGCATTTTGTGCGTGTTGCTTGAATTTCCAGCATCTGCAGATTTCTCCGAGTTGGACAGGTACATGGATTGGGAAAGTTGAGAAGGTTACAGGACAAACACTGGCAAATGAGAATAGCTTGGACAGGATTTCTTAGTTAGCATGGATCAGCCAGGCCGAAGGGTCTCTCTCCATGTTGTGTAACTCTACAACTCTAAGGTTTCCTCATCATCAATGACAAGCTTTGTGTGAGCTTACTGTGGGCAAATTGGCTGCTGGGTTCAGAGTAGAAGGAAGAACACAGATGATTGTAGATGCGGGAATCTGGAGCAACACTCAAAAGTTCAAGGTAAATTTTATTATCAAAGAAACATGTATGTCAGCATGTACAACCCTGAGGTTCATTTTTCTGTGGGCATGCTCAGCAAATCTATAGAATAGTAGCTAATACAGGATCAATGAAAGATCATCTAGAGTGCAGAAGACAAAAAACTGGGCAAATAACATAGAACATAGAATAGTAAGGCACAGTACAGGCCCTTCGGTCCACAATGTTGTGCCGACCCTTAAAACCTGCCTCCCATATAACTCCCCCCCCCACCACCTTAAATTCCTCCATATACCTGTCTAGTAGTCTCTTAAATTTCATGAGTGTATCTGCCTCCACCACTGACTCAGGCAGTGCATTCCAGGCACCAACCACTCTCTGAGTAAAAAACCTTTCTCTAATATCCCCCTTGAACTTCCCACTGCTTACCTTAAAGCCATGTCCTCTTGTATTGAGCTGTGGTGCCCTGGGGGAAGAGGCGCTGGCTGTCCACTCTATCTATTCCTCTTATTATCTTGTACACCTCTATCATGTCTCCTCTCATCCTCCTTCTCTCCAAAGAGTAAATCCCTAGCTCCCTTAATCTCTGATCATAATGCATACTCTCTAAACCAGGCAGCATCCTGGTAAGTCTCCTCTGTACCCTTTCCAATGCTTCCACATCCTTCCTACAGCAATAAGATAAAAAAAATCAGGAATCATTAAAGTGAGATCATTGGTTGTGGAAACATCTCAATGGATGGGCAAGCTTTGTTCAAAAGCCTGATGATTGAGGGGTAGTAACTGTTCTTAAACCTGGTGGTGCGAGTCCTGAGGCTCTTGTACCTTAGTACCTGATGGCAGCAGCGAGAAAAGAGCATGACCTGGATGCTGGAGATCTCAGATGATTGGTGCTGCTTTCCTACGACAGCATTTCATGTAGATGTGCTCAATGGTTGGGAAGGCTTTACCCATGATATACTGGGCTGAATCCACTAACTTTTGTAGAAGTTTCCATTCAAGCCTCTCTCTTTAACTCGTTTCCTCGAGTCCTTCGCAATCTCCTCTTTCCAGTTCAATGACGTCTTTCTTAACGCAGTGGGACCAAAGCTGAAAACAATATTCCGACTTCTAGTACACCTGAAACATCACATCCCAACTTCTGTACTCAATGCCCTTGAGTGGAAAATGATTGAAACTTTATTCACTGAAGCATTGGAGAGCAAGGAATAATTTTATAGATGTTTATAAGATCATGACGAGCGGAGAGAGGGTGAATACACACAGTCTTTTCTCCAGGATTGGGCAATGAAGAATAGAATAAAAAAAGGTCAGATATAATAGGAACCTGAGGGGCAAACTTTCATGTAGAGGGTGGTCTGTATATGGAATGAACTACCAGAGAATGTGGCTGAGGAAATTCTGGTACCTTAACTGCAAGGTGAAATGAGGTCCGGTCTGAGTCCGTGATCGACAGCTGCATTCAAACTGTGGTTCTTCACGGCAGTGGGTTTCCACTCTTGGAGCTCTCAGCGTAGCCGAGCATTTTCGATATCTCCAGGAGCAGCCTGGAAGATGCATGCCTTCAGGGTGTGGCCCCGTGGATGGCCCGATTCCTCGCCGGGGTCGCCGAATGAAGTGTCGCGGGAGATTGGAACATTGAGACAGCAGTGTACGCTGTGTTCAGAATAAGTGACGCTGAAGTTTGTAACATCGAAACAGCGATGGTCTCCCCTCTCGCTGTGCCGGGAGCGATACCGCTCTCTCCCTCGATAGTGAGAGAAAGAGGGCCTGTGAGGTTTCGAAGTGTTGGGATGCTCAGCAACACTTTTGTTGGACTTCAGGTCATGGTCTTTGGGGACTTTGCTCTTGCTTGCATGGTGGAAGCTCGGGGGGGGTGCGTGTGCTGTTGCCTTTGCTGGAGCAAGTAGGGGGAGGGGGAATTGGGAGAGTTGATGCTTTGCTACTGCTTGTGTGTTGGGGGGGGATTTGAGGTTCTAAAATTTTTCTGTCATTCATTCTTTGGAGTTTTTCTTCTGTTTCATGGATGAACGTGAAGAGTAAGAATTTCAGGCTGTATACTGTATGCATTCTCTGATTTAAATTGAACCATTGCATGTAAAAGACACTTGATGGATAGAAATATTTTAAAGAGTTATGGGTCAAAAGTGGGAAAGCTTGGAATAGAATCGGTTGGGCAGAAGGGCCAGTTTCTGAGCTGTGTGGCTCAATGTCCCTATGCCAAAAATGCTGGAGGAACCCAGCAGAACAGTCATCATCAGTGGAGGGAAAGGGAGCGTATAGTCCTTCCCTCCAACTTTTGGGTTGTGGGACGACCCTCCGTGCCTCTCAAAGTCCAACCCTACATACCCGTCGTGAGAGGTGGAAATGGGTAATGCCAGCCAACAGGGCTCTGGTGAAGCTGTACAGGCTAATCCCTTGTACAGTGGGCACAATGGATCGCAGAAACATTGATGAACCCCAACCATACCGTTGACTTTGGATGATGGAAATGGGAGGTCATCAAGCTCCAGGGGGAACCAAGGGCCCAAGAAAAAGAAAAAGAAGTTTTCCCTCAGTAATGAAAGGTATCAGAATTTCAGAACTCCAGCTGACTTTGGACAATGGAGATTGGAGGTCATCAATGACCTCTGCTCTACTGGGCCCAAGAAGATTATTACCCTCGGTGATGAAAGATACCAGAATCTCAACAATAGGCCATTGATGTGATGTGTGCGTCGCTATACATCCTCAGAACACTGGAACCTAAGCCTGACAACTGAAAAATCATCCTCATAGGCTTAGCATTAAAAAAAAAGATGAAATGGAGAATATAACTCCAAAATGAATGTTTTATTGAAGAAACAATTCAGTGTTTGCAGACAATACTATTGTGTGTGTACATGAACAGATTTTTCATAAACGCTCAGCTAATTTCTGTAGCGTACTCCTTAATAAAATGGACATTACCTGCTGTCGAGGTACCATAGGGACTAGAGATCTTTTTAAAGATGAAATATCAAATCAAATAAACATGAAAAATGGAAGTGTACTGTTAATTCAATTCTATCATCTTCTAACTTGTTTTAACCATCAATAATGTACTTCCTGCAAAAGATTCTACTTCAAATAACATTTTAATTATCTGAAAAATATTAGGATGATTTTGAAATACAGCAGGAAGACTTCAGTTCTTCTGCACGTTCCTTTTTTCTATTTGCTTAATTTAATACACAGGACTCATACGTAGGGACCATGTACTTGATGTTGATAAATGCATCTTCCCCTCCAAACCGTTCAAACACCTCCAGCGTCTCGTTTATGAGGTCGCCGATATTTTCTCGTTTCTGCTGACTGTAGTCGATGCCATCTCCTGAGTTTACTGATGAAATGAGAAAAAGGACATTCAGTTCAGAGATCAAGAGAATGCATCTTACTCAATTACATTTGTTTTCTGCTTGGGGAATATTCAAGGCTTTTGAGTCATTGAGAAGCATCAACATGGATAATTGTTGGTAGTGCAACATAGTTCAGACTTCTTCCATGGATATGGCCAGATCATTTCCTTGAAAATGGCTCTATTACAATGCTGCACATAGAGATCTTATCATAACTATAAGACCATAAGATATAGGAGCAGAATCAGGCCATTTGGCCCATTGAGTCTGCTCCACCATTTCATCATGGCTGATCCATTTTCCCTCCCAGCCCCAATCTTCCACCTTCTCCCCATATACCTCATGCCCTGACCAATCAAGAACCTATCAACTTTTTTCTTAAATATACCCAACACCTTGCTTTCCACAGCTGCCTGTGGCAACTAATTCCACAGATTCGTCACTCCCTAGCTAAACAAATTACTCCTCATCTCCATTCTAAAAGGACGTCCCTCTATTCCGAGGCTGTGTCCTCCGGTCTTAGATTCCCCCACCATAGGAAACACCCTTTCCACGTCCACACTATCGAGGCCTTTCGACATTCGAAAGGTTTCAATGGGATCACACTTCTCTCTTCCGAAATCCAGCGAGCCATCAAGCACTTTTCATGTGACTGATCTGTATTTATTACAAATCACTTAAACTTGCACATTGCATATTCAGACAGAGACGTAACAAAGATTTTTACTCCTCATGTATGTGAAGGATGTAAGAAATAAAGTCAATTACCAGTAAATTAAATTCAATTCATTTCTTTCAATCCTGGAATTATTTCCGTGAACCTCCTTTGAACCCTCTCCAGTGCCAGCACATCCTTTTTTTAGAGAAGCTACCCTAAACTGCTCGCAATACTCCAAGTAAGCCCTCACCAGTGCTTTATAAAACCTCAACATTACATCCTTGCATTTATATTCTAGTCGTTTAATACTCTGAGGGGGCTTAACATGGTAGACACTGTGGAGACAGGAGAAATCTAGGAGAGGCATGGTTTGGGGGATAAAGATTTTAACATTGAGATGTGGAGAAATGTCTTCTTTGGAGTCATTGGAATTCTTTACTTTGGAGATGTTGAGTCAATAAATACTGTATATTGAGAACCTAAGTTTCTGGACTAGTCAATTATTTGGGAATCTGGTGGGAAAATGGAGATCAATAATCAATGATCAATGTCTATGAGGTGAGAACAGACAAGGGTAGCAATGGCTATTATGAGGGGGCATCTTTTAAGGTGATTGGTGGAAATTATAGTTGGGGGGGGGTTCAGATATAATTTTTGTTTACACAGAGTGGGTAGCTCTGTGACATGCACTGCCGAGGGTGGTGGTGGAGGCAGATACATCAAGGACATTTAAGATACTCTTAGATGGGCACATGGATGCATGAAAAAATGGAGGCTAGTTGTGAGGGAAGGGCTGGGTTGATCTTCAAACAGGTTAAATAACACCACTATTAGCATTCAATCTGCGCAATACCATTCTTAAAGCGGGGAACTTCGTTGTCAAATTCTCCTGATTACTGGGTAAACTTTTCCTTGTATCTCTGTCGGGTCTATTGCAGTTTTATTTTTTACATTGGATTCCTAACTTGAACACAACAGAAGGTGTGATTTTGAAAATCCGCTTTCTCATGTTGACAATTTGAATACTGTACCATTTCAGGAAAAAAATTCAAGTCAGGTATAAGTGAAAGTGAAGGAGTCAGATTGCCATTAAAAACTTACTCACTTTAAGAACACAAGCTATTCTGCAGATGCTGGAAATCCAGAGAAACTCACACAAAATGATGGAGGAATGCAGCAGGTTAGGCAGCAGCTATGGAAAGGAATAAAGAGTTGACGTTTACAGCCGAGGACCTTTTTATTCCTCTCCATAGATGCTGCCTGACCTGCTGAGTTCCACCAGCATTTTGTGTGCTGCTTTAAGAATGGTAATCTGCCAGGATGGCAGAATTACAATAACATTAACTGTCTTGCTTAAACGAACCACTTGGTAGTATCAATCACAAAAAGTGGGATCTCTCGGTAGGCACACATTTCAATTCTACTTCCCATTTCAACATATCAATCCATGGCCTCCTCTTCTGGCCCAATGAGGCCACACTCAGGTTGGAAGAGCAACACCTTATATTCCATCTGGGTAGCCTCCAACCTGATGACATGTACATTGATTTCTCAAACTTCTGGTAATCGTCCCCACCCCCCGCTCCTTCACCATTCCCCATTCCTGTTTCCCTCTCCAACCTCTTTCCTTACCTTCCCATCACCTCCCTCTGGTGCCCCTCCTCCTTTCTTTTCTTCCATGGCCTTCTACCAGATTCCCCCTTCTCCAGCCCTTTATTTCTTTCACCAATTGACATCCCAGCTCTTTACCTCACCCCTCCCCCTCTCGTGGTCTCACCAATCACCTGCACCTTGTACTTCTTCCTCCCCTTCGCCCAGCTATATCATTTTTTAATGCATGCATTTCTAAATGACAATAAACGAGGACTGAGTGTCCTCGTAATCTAAACCTTCTTACACTGACTTCTTATCTTCCTTTCCAGTCCCAATAAAGAGTCTTTGCCTGAAATGCCGGCTGTATACTCTTTTCCATAGATGCTGTCTGGCCTGCTGAGTTCCTCCAGCATTGTGTGTGTGTTGTTGTCGGTGAGAATGACTTGTTAATGGTTAATGAGAGAGGTCGGAAGAGAATGATCAGATTGGTTCGAGCTGACAGTAACTCAAGTAACGTGATACAATAATGGTGTGCAGAAGAGCATTTCTGAATGCACAACACGCCAAACCTTGAAGCCGATGGGCTACAGCAACAGAATACCACGAACATACACTCAGTGTAGATGTCTCCTTACCCAACAAAATAGAGCAATTTACCTACCCAGTTTTTCTCTTTACCGAAGATAGACTTAACCGTTTTATTAGTTTAAAGCCTCACTAATTATCCCTCATGCTCTGTCAAAGGATTCAAAGTACATTTATTATGAAATTATCTATGCCGTATACAACCCTGAGATTCATTTTCTTCACAGGCAGCCATGAAACAAAGAAAATCGTGGAACCCGTTCTGTGGAGATAGTTAAGTTGGAAGTTATTTTATCTCCATTCCAAGAGGACCACAACCTTGTCATAGGGTTTGGAGGCTTGCGTGCCTCATTGACCCAGAGAGCTATGTTGACTGGAGTCAGGGCTTTATGTTTTGGCTCTTGGTAGGGCTACCCATTCCAAAAAGGTCAAAGTGTAGAGGACAGACAAAGAGTGGTCCACCGGTCCTCCAGGTTCGGGGGATCAGCTCAGGGCTGACAACTCTGACTGGTCAAACAAAACTGTTATGGAAACAACAATGAAGAATCCTTCTACATCTGAGTGCAACGGTATTCCTGAGTCTCTACCCGGGACTTGCATGACTGACTGTAGCGAAAACCGAGAGGAAGCTGCTAACACGATGAAGGAAACCCTGAACACCATTAGAGATGGAGGACCTTCATTGCTGTCCTAGATGCTGGCGGTGTAACGAGCAATAAATACGTAAATAAGAGCCAAAGAGGAGTCTGCAAAGAATAATCTGCTGTATTATATGTGAAATATTATTAGTTTTTATATATTAGTTATATTAGTTTTTACTTAGTACATGTATATCGAAACAGTGAAATGTGTTGTTTTGCATCAACAACCAAAGTCAGAAGATGTCCTGGGGCCCATAAGTGCCGCCATGCTTTCAGCACCAAGGTAGCATGCTCCCAATTTACTAACCCTGACCCATATGTGTTAGGTATGTGGGAGGAAACAGAAGCACCCAGAGGAAAGCTATATAGTTGCGGATAGAACCTACAAATTACCAAGGATGACATCTAGTGCAGACTCAGCAAAGCTAGAAACGTCTTCAGATCAATGAGCAACATTGGGGATCAACCAAGTACAGTGTCTGCACCAAAGTGAAGCTGTACCAGAGCTGTGTTTGGTCTACACTCTGGTATGGGTCAGAATGTTGGCACATGACAGAGAACATCCTTGCCAGGCTGTCATCATTCCACATCACAAGCCTCTGGAAGATCCTCCGAATTTTCTGGACAAGAAAGATCTCCAACCACACCCTAGTCCTTCAATGTCATCAAGAGGACATGGCCACAATCATCATGAGGAGGTGTTGGAGGTGGATTGGGCATGTGATGAGAGGAGAGGCCAACTCCATCATCAAGACAACACTTCATTGGACCCCTGAAGGATGGAGGAAATGCGGGAGACCAAAGACAACTTGTCACAGAAATGAGGACCTTGAACCACACCTGGGGCACAATAGTCCGCCAGACCTGCTGAACGGTCTTGGCCTGAAATGTTGACTGTCCTCTTTTCCACAGAGGCTGCCTGGGCCTGCTGAGTTCCTCCAGAATTTTGTGTGTGTTGCTTGGATTTCCAGCATTTGCATATTTTCGCTTGTTTGCACAATAGCAAAGATGGCCAAGGACAGACAGAGATGGAGGAGCTTCACTGCTGCCTTAAATCCCAGTGGAAGAACAGGCAGTAAGTAAGTACTTTATCACGCTAACTCCATGTTTGTCCTTCTATATAACCACATAACAATTACAGCACTGAAACGGGCCATCTCGGCCCTTCTAGTCCATGCCGAACTCTTACTCTCACCTAGTCCCACTGACCTGCACTCAGCTCATAATCCTCCATTCCTTTCCTGTCCATATAGCCATCCAATTTAACTTTAAATGACACCATCGAACCTGCCTCAACCACTTCTGCTGGAAGCTCGTTCCACACAGCCACCACTCTCTGAGTATAGAAGTTCCCCCTCATGTTACCCCTAAACTTTTGCCCTTTAACTCTCAACTCATGTCCTCTTGTTTGAAGCTCCCCACTCTCAATGGAAAAAGCCTATCCACATCAACTCTATCTATCTCCCTCATAATTTTAAATACCTCTATCAAGTCCCCCCTCAACCTTCTACGCTCCAAAGCATAAAGACCCAACTTGTTCAACCTTTCTCTGTAACTTCGGAGATGAAACCTCCGTTCATGTATTCATGTATGGTTGAATGACAATTAAACTTGAACTTGCACTGTTCTATTCTAGTCTTGGTAAGAGTCTATATCTGGTTTGGAGCATCATGCCAGTTGCTGGGCTTGAAGCAGGTGTAGCTGGCGTATTCCTAAACAGTGTATTATTGTCTGTCACAGTACAATGCTCTATGTATCTCTATCTTAAAATGACGCTCATTATCCAGCATCCACAACATCGGATGGAGGAATCAGAATACTAATTATTTACACTACAAGTGACCAAAGTTATGTACTATGTTTGTCAGAAGTGTTTTAATTGTTTTTCATTTAGTGCCACTTGGATCTAATCTTTCTGTTAATTACAGCTTTTGCAGATTTCTTCACGGATATTTCTACCCTGCTAATTTTTATTACTCCCCCACTTTTGGCATCATAAATCTGGCTGTCAGGTTGGACATAACAACAAGTGGAATTTAATGAAGGTGCTTCAGCTATGAATTTAATTCCCTCGCACATTTTCACACTGTAACCGTGGCAGAATCTATACTTCGAGTACTATAGGGAGATGGATTCAAAGCTTCAGAAATTAATTGCAGTAGTTGTTGTCATCTCTTTCCGCGCCTCATGGCACATCAGGCAGCGGCCTTGCTGTTTATTTAGCATTTTTGCCTGTTTTTTACGGGGCTGAGTCGCTAGCTTGGCGCTCAAGCCAGCACGGTTGGAAAGCGTGCAAACAACCAGCCCAATTCGAACCCACCACCGCTTACCTTGGAGTCCAGTGAGAATGCCACTACATCATCAGCCAGCCTTAATTGCAATAGAAACATTATTAATTCATTTTAATGTACAGTACTGTGCAAAAGTCTTATGTAACCAGAGTGACTAAAACTTCTGCTCAGTATTGTAGTAATTTTATGTATTGCTCTGTACTGCTGCTGTAAAGGTTGCCTGAAGACTGCTGCACTTCACAAAACCACCTAGAGAATGACAATCGTAATCAAGTTTCTTATCTTTGACACACAGTGCTGTTCGAAAGTCTTAGGCACACACATATATATTTTGGTCCCCTAATCTGAGGAAAGACATCCTTGCCATAGAGGGAGTACAAAGAAGGTTCACCAGATTGATTCCTGGGATGGCAGGACTTTCATATGAAGAAAGACTGGATGAACTGGGCTTGTACTCGTTGGAATTTAGAAGATTGAGGGGGGATCTGATTGAAACGTATAAAATCCTAAAGGGATTGGACAGGCTAGATGCAGGAAGATTGTTCCCGATGTTGGGGAAGTCCAGAACGAGGGGTCACAGTTTGAGGATAAAGGGCAAGCCTTTAAGGACCGAGATTAGGAAAAACTTCTTCACTCAGAGAGTGGTGAATCTGTGGAATTCTCTGCCACAGGAAGCAGTTGAGGCCAGTACATTGGCTATATTTAAGAGGGAGTTAGATATGGCCCTTGTGGCTACGCAGATCAGGGGGTATGGAGGGAAGGCTGGGGCGGTGTTCTGAGTTGGATGATCAGCCATGATCATAATAAATGGCGGTGCAGGCTTGAAGGGCCGAATGGCCTACTCCTGCACCTATTTTCTATGTTTCTATGTTTCTATACCTATGGTGTACTGTATAAGACTTTGCACAGTACTGTATTTGTCAATGCAAAGCAGAAAGCAAGTTTGTAAATCTAAGTCTTTTGCACAGTACTGCAGTAACTTTATGTATTGCACTGTACTGCTGCCACAAAAGAGAAATCATGACGTGAAAGATGATAAACCTGCTTCTGATATGGGTCCCTATTGTGGACTGAGAGTGGGAAGGGCGCAGGGGAGAGGGGAATCGTGGTTGGGAAAAGGGGAGGGGAGTGGGAAGTAGCAGAGTCATTCTGTATTGATCAATAAAACAATTGTTCAGAATCAAATGACCTTGCCTGCTGTCTCAGGGCTGGGTGTGTCTGTACCCGCGCCATAACCCCCACCCCCCAAGCCCTGGTACTCCTTTTCTGCCACCTATCCCACTCCCCTCCTGCAGAGCCCATGCAATATTGTCTCCATGTTTTGGTTTAATATTGACATGACAGGAGCTGTTCTTACTTTTTTGCTTCTATGTACAATCATGCAACAGTACCTAATACGACATTCAGTGGTCACTTTATGAGGGACACCCGCTCATTAATTCAAATATCTAACCGGCCAATCAAGTGGCAGCAAATCAATATGTAAAAACAGGCAGGCATGCTCAAGTCGAGATACCTAATAAAGTGGCCACTATGTGTGTATTCCAGTACGAATGTACCCAGCTGCATCTTTTGAACACTGAGATACGTTTAATGACAGATGTGAAAATTGCAATTCCACTGGAACATAAGATTCTGTTTTTGGAAACTTCATTCATGTATGAAAAGCAAAACCAATGTGTTACTTTTCATGTCTTCCAATGCCAGAATAATTAAGGTGACCTAATCGTGAAAGGAGTAAATTTCATTCCTGAAACCAATGATTTAAGTTGAAGGAATGTTTGTAGTTTGGCTTCTGATTTACTGTTGTACTCATCTTCCACATGGGTTGAAATCTAGGGGCGTAAGCAGTGATTTAGGCAAAGGTGGCTTTCAGAATTAGAATCAGGTTTAATATCACCAGCATATGTTGTGAAACTTGTTAACTATGTGGCAGCAGTACAATATAATATATAATAAAGAAAAAACTGTGAATTATAGTATGAATTATAGTTATAGTATATACACACACTCACATACATAATAGTTAAAAAAGTAGTGCAAAAATAGAAATAAGAAAGTAGTGAGGTAGTGTTCATAGGTTCAATTTCATGACGCATGCTGGTGATAATAAACCTGATTCTGATTCTGATTCAGTGTCCATTCAGAAATCAGACAGCAGAGGGGAAGAAGCTGTTCCCGAATTGTTGAGTGTGTGCCTTCAGGAATCGCTACCTCTTTCCTGGTGGTAGCAATGAGAAGAGGGCGTGATCTGGGTGACGGGGGTCCTTAATGATGGATGCCGTCTTTTTGAGGCATCGCTTCTCGAAGGTCTCCTGGATACTTCGGAGGCCAGTGTGCATGATGCAGCTGACTAAATTTACAACTCACTGGAGCTTTCCTATGCAGTAACCCATTCCCCACCCCCCCAACTCCCCCATACAAGATGGTGATGCAGCCAGTTAACATACTCTCCATGTACATCTGTAGAAATTTGTGAGTGTTTTAGGTGACATACCAAATCTCCTCAATTTCCCCCCTCTCTCCTTCTCCCTCCCCCTCTCTCTCCCCCCTCCCTCCCCTTTCACCCTCCTCCCACCCTCCCCCTCACCCTCTCTCTCTCCCCCCCTCTTTTGCTCTCTCTCTCTCCCTCTCTCTTCCCTCTCTCTTTCCTTTCCCTCCATCTCTCTCCCCTCCTCTCTCCCTCCCCTCTTCTCCACTCCTTCTCTCTCTACCCTCCCTCTCCCCCTCCCTCCTCCCTCTCTCCTTCTCTCCCTCTCCCTACCCCCCTCTCTCTCTCTCTCTCTCTCCCTCTCCCTCTCTCTCTCCTCTCCCCTCCCCTCCCCTCCCTCTCTCTCAAGACAGGGGGACACCGGTTCAAAGTGATAGGTGAAGGAAACAGGGAGAATGAGGATAATAAGGGAAAGTGATTACATCTGCAACTCACAGTTGCAGAGTCAAAAGGCATATTGATTTTCATTTGAGGTAAAATTAATTTGCAGCTTTCTGCTTAGATGACAGGGAATGTGACTGGATTGTTCTGTTGAGGTTAAGTTTGAGCATGAAGATCAAAATGGTTTCATTTTGCGCCATAACCATGTTAACATTCCAGGATTCTGCATACAAAAACGTTCGCAGTGGCCACTTTATTAGGTGCACCTGTACACCTGCTTGCTAATGCAAATATCTAATCAGCCAATCATGTAGCAGCATCTCAATGCTTAAAAGCATGCCGACATAGTCAAGAGGTTCAGCTGTTGTTCAGACCAAACATCAGAATGGGGAGTAAATGTGATCTGATTGACTTTGACCATAGAATGATGGTTGGTGTCAGATGGGGTGGTCTGAGTATCTCAGAAACTGCTGATCTCCTGGCATTTTCATGCACAACAGTCTCTAAAGCAGGGGGTTCCCAACCTTTCTTATGCCATGGACTCCTACCATTAAGTGAGGAGACCGCGGACCCCAAGTTGGGAATTGCTGCTCTAGAGTTTACAGAGAGAAGTGCGAAAAAGGTGAAAAATATCCAGTGAGTGGCAGTTCTGTGGGCAAAAACACCTTGTTCATTAGAGGGGTCAGAGGGGAATGGCTGGATTGGTTCAAACTTACAGGAAGGTGACAGTAACCATGTGCTGCAACAGTGGGGTGCAGAAGAGCATCTCTATACTTTAAAGTGGGTGGGCTACATAGCAGAACACCACACTGGGCTCCACTCCTGTATCTAATAAAGCGTAAATGTCCTTCGCCACCATCGGCAGAAGGATCAGCCACCTGTTTCCCACACCCCACCGCCCCCGGACCTCACACTCGCCTCCCTGGCCGAACATCCTAAGCCTGACCACAGTCTTCCAATTTGGCAGCGCGCACAGCAATACAAGTGCTCTCACCTTAATTTAATCATTATACGCAGGATACAGACTTGATGTTAGAACCCAGAAGCTGCACAAGAAGCAGATATTCAGTGCTTGCCTCAGAGGAAACTTGGCTTCTCATAATTTTACTGCTAGGTCCACTCTACAGGTTAATAGCAATAAAACTAATTACCATGGTTGCTGGGAATCTGCATAAACGCAGAAGACGTTGGATATGCTCCACTTCTTTATCTGCTGGTGATACATTATACCCTACTTTTCTTTCAGTGTTCTTCACCCTCTCCCCCTTCCCTCCTGAAGGCATCGATATTTTCTGGAGCTTCACGAATGTAGCCAGAACCCTTACTCTACTCTCAAAGCAGCCAAGGTTTTGTGAGCTGTTCAACACTACGATGCTTTGAATATTACAGCAAGCGTCTTACAGTGTTCCTCTCACCCATTGCTAATGTTCTGCAAAACTTTGTCACTGAATGGATTTTCTAGCCAGTGTTGCCGAAAATGTTAACCCAGCCGAGAAACCGACGTTAGGGCTCATATAGTCTATTTATGCAAATAATAAATTGGCTGGTGCCTTTATAACTTGGAAACAGCAGATAATTCTAAATGTTTTAAGATGATATATCTGCTTCATGAAGCGTCAGAAGAAATCGAATAGTTAGCCTATGATTTAAATTTTCTGAGAGAGAGAGAGAGAGATACATAAAAACAAGAACGGTCAGGATGGGAAACAGCTTCTTCCCTCAGGCCATTAGGTTTCTGAACTCCCTGCTGCATCGCATTCAAAGTGTCTTCATTTAATCTGTTCTGTGCTTTGCAATATTTAATTTATGCATTTTAGTTTGTTTATTTATGAGTAATCTATATATAGATTTCATCCTTACTTTCATATGACATCATGTGTTATGTGTACTTCAGTGCTTTACACCCTGGTCCAGAGAAATGTTGTCTTGTTTGATGGTATACATGTACATAGTTAAATGGCAATAAACTTGACTTGACTTGAGAAATACAGTTGAATTTACCAGCTTAGTTCCTCCAAGCGAATCACAGCCTTGTCGAGGTTTGGAGGCTTGTGTGTCTCAATGACTCAGAGAGCTACAATGACACAGAGCTTTATGCTTTGACTCTTTGTAGGGTCACCCATGCCAAACAGGTCAAAGAGCGGAAGCCAGACTAAAAGTGGCCCACTGGTCTTTCTGGGTCGGGGGTTCAGCTCAGGGCTAACAACCCTCACTGGACAAACAAAACTGTTATGGAAACAGCAGTGAAGAATCCTTCTACATCTGAGTGCGATGGTATTCCTGAATCTTCACCCAGGACTTGCATGACTGGCAGTAGTGAAAACCAAGAGGAAGCTACTGACATGATGGAGGAAGCCCTGAACACCGCCAGAGATGGAGGACCTTTATTGCTGCCCTAAACACCAGCGGCGTAACGGGCTGGCCATAAGTAAGTAAGTTACCAGCTGGGCTGGGTTCAGATTAGCTCTATTTGTCACATGTGCATTGAAACATCGGAACATACAGGGAAATGCATTGTCCGTGTCAATGACCAACGCAGTCCGGGGATGTTCCGCAGGCAGCCTGAAGTGTTTCCATGCTTCTGGCGCCAGCATAGGATGCTCGCAGCTCACTAACCCTAACCATTCAGAGGCGATGACGAGGCGGCCTACAGGGACGAGGTCCAGCACCTGGCCTCGTGGTGTGCCGACAGCAACCTGGCCCTTAACACCCAGAAGATCAAGGAGATCATTGTGGACTTCAGGCATGCCAGGAGTCACACTCACGTCCTCATCTACATCAACGGAACTGTAGTGGAGTGTGTATCAAGCTTCAAATTCCTTGGTGTCCACATTTCCGAGGATCTCACCTGATCCCTGAGCTCCTCCATCCTGATCAAAAAGGTGCAACAGTGCCTTTATTTCCTGCAGAGCATGAAGAAAGCTCACCTCTGTCCCAGGATACCGACGGACTTTTACTGCTGTACCATTGAGAGCATAGTCACCAACTGCATCTCAGTGTGGTATGGCAATTGTCCCGTATCGGACTGCAAAGCACTCCAGCGTGTGGTGAAAACTGCCCAGCGGATTATCAGCACCCAATTGCCCACCATTGAGAACATCTACCATAAACGCTGCCTGGGCAGGGTGAGAAGCATTATCAGGGATGCATCTCACCCTAACCATGGACTTTTTACTGTCCTCCCATCCGGTAGGCGCTACAGGAGCCTCCGCTCCCACACCAGCGGGCACAGGAAGAGCTTCTTCCCTGAGGTTGTGACCCTGCTGAACTTCTCATCACAGCGCCAAGCAGTATTGCATCCGTATTGTACTGCCTCAGTACTTTTATATTTGTGTGCTGTAGCACTTTTTTTATTCACAGTTAACACTATTCTTTGCATTTCTGGTCAGATGCTAAATGCATTTCAGTGGTTTTGTATCTGTACTTGGCACAATGACAATAAAGTTGAATCTAATCTAATCTAATCTAACCTGTATGTTTTTGGAATGTGGGAGGAAACTGGAGCAGCCAGAGGAAACCCCACAGTCATGAGGAGAAGGTGCTAACTCATTACAGCGATGAGAATTGAATGCCGATCTTCCAATCGACTACACTGTAGAAGAGCATGATGCTAACTGCTATACTTGTGTGTAACCTGGGGCACCCAAGGCTTCCCCAGAGAACATAAGGATTCAGGAATATCAGTAATAAACTGCAACGCTGCCTTACTGGAGATTTCCCCGATGATGATAACCTGGTGAAAGGTAGTAATGGTTAATGAACTTTTAACTAAGGACACAAGGAATACTGCAGATACAGAAAATCTAGAGTAATACACACAAACGGCCGGAGGAACTCAGCAGGGCAGGCAGCATGTACGGAGAGGGATAAAGTGTCAACGTTTTGTGCTGAGACACGTCATCAGGACTGTCCTGAAGTCCTGTTGAAGGGTCTCGGCCCGAAACAAATCGGCACAAAACACCGACTTTTAATTCCTCTCCGTAGATGCTGCCTGACCTGTTGAGTTCCTCCAGCACTTTGAGTGTGTTATATATTTGGGGCAGGCACAGTAGTGTAGTGGTTAGCACACTGCTTTACAGACCAGCGACCCGGGTTCAATTCCGGCTGCTGCCTGTAAGGAGTTTGTACGTTCTCCCCGTGATTTCGTGGGTTTCCTCCAGGTGCTCCGGTTTCCTCCCACAGTCCAAAGACGTGGCAGTTCATAAGATAATTGGCCATTGTAAATCGTCCCATGATTAGGCTGTGGTTAAATCAGGGGTTGCTGGGTGGTGAGGTTCAAAGAGATGGTAGGGCCTACTGTGCACTGTATCTCAATAAATAATTAAGAAGCCATTTTTACGTAGAATTAGTTATTACAGAATTGGTATGATATGTTCATCTTCTCAAGACAAGGTTACCTAGGTTGAACAAAGTAAGTCACAGACCTTAACACATTTTTTGAATTAAATAGATCAAACAAAGTGCTTTTCAAATTTTGAGATATTTGCAGCTTCATTCAGTGCTTCATCAGCACTCTCCTGGGTGCAGTTGGACCAATAACCCTGGCTGGTTTTATACCTGAAGGTTTAATAAGATGGTATCTGATCCTGTGCCAAGTAACATTCAATCAAGCCAGCAAATTTACCTCTGATGTAGTCACAATATTGATGATATGATAGTCAGCCATAAGGGAAATAAGACTGCTGATTGGCTGAACCCAAAGACATGAAGTACCTAGCACATACTGTTCCTGGGGTTAGAGCAATGCAGTGGTTACATTAGTAGACTGGCAGACAGAAACTTGGGTCATTGATCCTTGGACGTGAGTTCAAATCCCACCATGGCAGCTGAAGAATTTAATTCAAAGCGGTTTAATAAAGTTCAAAAGTCAAGAGGTTATGTTGCAACTTTATAAAACTCTGGTTAAGCCACATCTGGAGTATTGCATAGATTTCTGGTCACCCCACTATAGGGAGGATGTTGAGGCTTTGGACAGGGTGCAGAAGAGATTTACCAGGATGCTGCCTGGTTTAGAGGGCATGTGCTATCATAAGAGGCTGGGTGAACTTGGGCTGTTTTCTCTGGAGCACCAGAGGCAGAGGGGAGATCTGATAGAGGTTTACAAGATTATAAGAGGCATAGATAGAGTAGACAGAGAGTATCTGTTTCCCAAGGTTGGTCTAATACAGGAGGACAGGCATTGAAGGTGGGACGGGGTAGATTCAATAAGGATGTGAGGGGTAGGTTTTTTAACTCAGAGTGATGGATGGCTGCAATGTGCTGCCTGGTCTGGTGGTAGAGGCAAATACATTAGAGGCTTTTAAGAGATGTTTGGATAGGCACATGGATATAAGGAAAATGGAGGGATATGGACATGGTGTAGATAGAAGGGATTAGTGTTTGGGGGTTTTGATTTACTTTTTAGTTGGTTTGGCACAACATTGTGGGCCGAATGGCCTGTTCCTGTGTTGTACTATTCTGTGTTCTGTGTTCTCAGTCTGAAATTGAAAACCAACAGCGAGCTGCAGTATGGTAAATCCAAGTCTACCAGACTGTGGTCCTCGAGTTGGGGGGACTTGGAGAAGCGATGCAGAAGATTGTAACATCAGAACAGCAAAGTTGCTGGTCTCCACTCCCGTTGGTGCAGGGGGCGCCCACTCTCTCCCTCGCTGGAGAGAGAGCCTGTCTGAGAGACTGGAGTGCTGGGTTACAGACTGTAGTTTCTGATGGTCTCTAGATCAAGGTCTCTTTGTGGGGGTGGGGGGGTGGGGGTGTTTGCTATTGCATGCATGGTGGGGGTCAGTACTGCTGGCGTTAGTGAGGGGAGGGTCAATGCTTGTGCTGCTTGTGCAATGGGAGGGGGAGGTGGGTTTTAGGGTTCTGATGTTTCAATCACTCATTCTATCTTTTTTTTGCTTTGTGGATGTCTGTGAGGAGTAAGAGTTTCAGGTTGTATACTGTATCCATTCTCTGATATTAAAATGAACCACTTGTTCTTATCTGGTCTGGTTTATGTATTACTCTGGACCTAGTGAAGTTTCTTCGCTGCTTTCTCAATTTGGATGGAATTAGAATGGTCAATAAATAGTATTAAATTTTAAAAATGGCAATAAAAGTATAGGGAGCACACACAAACTGCTGGGAGGAACTCAGAAGGCCAGGCAGCACCTATGCAAAGGAGTACGGTTGACATTTCAAGCCGAGACGTCCTGCTGAAGGGTCTTAGCCCGAAACGTCGACTGTGGTCTTTTCCATAGATGCTGCCTGGCCTGCTGAGTTCCTCCAGCATTTTGTATGTGTAATTCTTGGATTTCCAGCTTCTGTAGATTTTCTCTTGTTTGTTACTAAAATATGTAAATGGTTTCCTCAAGGTTGTTATAGCGGAGCGGGAGGGAGCTGTGGTAATGAGGACAAGCTCCCAATACCTTTTAAATTCTCCCAATGCCGTGCGACTCAGATAGCCTCTGACAGTCAAATCCAGCTCCAGGCCTTCACGTATGCCTTAGCTACTAAGTCCAGAGGAACAGATTCTACTGACAGGAGTGGCAAGAGGCTGTCGACTCATCCAGCTCTATCATGGACAGAGCCCTCCTCACCATCGAGGACATCCTCAAGAAAGTTGCGTCCACCACGAAGGACCCTCCCCCTCCACAACATGCCCTCTTCTCATTACTACCATCAAGCTGGAAGTACAGGAGCCTGAAGATCTAACCCAACAATTCAGGAACAGCATCTTCAACATATTATAGTGTCATGAGTTTGCGTTCCACATCCCAGGCAGTTAATCTGATCAGGCATTCCAGTTAACCACCAACTTCCACTTCCTCGTCTGTCTATTACCCCACACCACTGCACTGTAAATACTTTAAGCCACTTTTTATAATGTTATTAACTTTGTAAATGAATTCTGATTTTTATGTATTTATGCACATTGTATTCCATATCTGTACTTTAACCTCTGGCTTTATTTTTATATAGTTCTTTATTATTTATAATCGTTGAATTTTGTTATTGTAAATAGCACCAAAACACCGCAGCAAATTCCTAATACATGTAAATGTATATGGGAGATAAAGTTGACCCTTATAATTATGCAATACACACACAAAATGCTGGAGGAACTCAGCCAGTCAGGCAGTATCTATGGAAATGAATAAACAGTTGATGTTTTGGCCTGAGATGCTTCTTCAGAGCTGGAAATAAAGGGGGAAGATGCCAGAATAAAAAAAGGTGGGGGGAGGGGAAGGAGGCTAGCTGGAAGGTGATAGGTGAAGCTAGGTGGGAGGGAAAGGTCAAGGGCTGGAGAGGAAGGAATCTGATAGGAGAGTGGACCAATGGAGAAAGGGAAGGAGGAGGGGACCCAGGGGGAGGTGATAGACAGGTGAGAAGAGGTAAGAGGCCAGAGTGGGGAATAGAGGAAGAGCGGTGGGGGGGAGGGGGGGTGGGGGAAGTAAATTTTTACCGGAAGGAGAAATCAATATTCATGGCATCAGCTTGGAGGCTACCCAGACAGAATATAAGGTGTTGCTCCTTCACCCTGAGGGGGACCTCATCTTGGCACAAGAACCAACATGTCAGAACGGGAATGGGAATGGGAATTGCAAAGTTTGGCCACCAGGTAGTTCTGCTTTTGGCGGCGTGAACAGACGTGCTTGACAAAGTGGTCCCCCAATTTACAAAGGGCCTCACCAATGTAGGGAGGGCCACATTGGGAGGTCCTTACTAAAAGATCGTTATCCTCATTAATTGTTCTGCAATATTTATTTATTTTTTGTAATTTTAGTGATGTTATGTCTTTGGACTTTACTGCTACTGCAAATCAACAAAGTTCACATCCCCTAGATCAGTGTTAATAAATCGGACCTCATTCTGATTCACTACAGTTAATTTCAGAATAAAATATCGATACTAATAACCGGTTTAAAAATAGTTTCTTTTATTTATTGAGACACAGGGCAATTATTGAGATTTATTGAAGAATAGGCCCTTCCAACCCTGCAAACCATGTCGCCTAGGCAACACACTGATTTAATCCCAGCCTATTTCACAATGGCCAATTAACCTACCAACCCAGGACATCTTTGGACTGTGGGAGGAAACCAGAGCTGCGGGAGGAAACCCATGTGGTCACCGGGAGAACTTGCAAACTCCGTACCGGCAGTGGCGAGAGTTGAACCCAGGCCACCTGTACTGTAAAGCGTCGTGCTAACCACGACACTATTACTCATCCTTTGTCTAAACCCACTGAACCAAGAGGGCGAATACCCTGTTTCTGCTCCTGCGCTTTACAGCCTGATGGTCTAACATTTGAAGCAAACAGAAATTTGCCAGATTCATACATTATAAATGCTAAAAGGAGTGTGCAAATTGGATAAACAATAGCTGGGTTCAAGTTAATTAATTTGTTCTGCCAAGTAATTTGGACAAACGAATGCTTTGAGGGGCAGTCTGTCAATATTGGTTCATCTGGAACTATGCGCAAGTAAACAACGCTCTTTCCAAGCAAAGAAAGAGCCAGATTCGTCCATCATGATGGCAGAGAAGTCCTGGAAAATAGTTCCCACAAATGGCAGAGGCAATGTGGAATTGGGATATTTAAAAGTGAATGTGGAAGATAACGTATTGGGGGAAATAGAAATAATTAGAACATAGAATGGTACAGCGCAGGAACAGGTCCTTTGGCCCACAATGTTGTGCTGACCCAGTTAAATTAGTAATCAAGTGACTAACTCAACTAATCCGTTCTGGCTACAGATTGTCCACATTCTTCCACTTTCCTCACATTCCTGCGTCGTTTCAAACATCTCTTAAAAGTCCCTCACACAAAGCGCTGGAGGAACTGTGGAAAGGAGTAAACAGTCGACGTTCTGGGCCGAGGCTCTTCACCAGGACCGAAAAGTCGACTGCTTACTCTTTCCCACAGACGCTGCCTGGGCCTGCTGAGTTCCTCCAGCATTATTTGTGTGTTGCTTTGGATTTCCAGCATCTGTGCTTGTCTTAGAAGCCCCTAATGTTTCTGTCTTTACCATCACCCCCGGCAACGCACTCCAGGCACCCGGCTCTCTCTGGGTAGAAAAAACTTGCCCCTCACATCTCCTTTGAAATGACCCCCTCTCACCTTAAATGCATGCCCTCTGGTATTAGACATTTCAACTCTAGGGAAAAAGATACTGTCCACTTGATCTATGCCTCTCATAATCTTAGAAACCTCTATCAGATCTCCCCCCACAAACTCCGCCGCTTATGCAGGGCTGAATCATGATGAAAGTAGCCACTGCCAACAGTAGTGGCCTGTTTTGGGGCTGATAATGGAGATTTGTCACAGCACAGATCGCCTTTGTTTGCACACAGGGTAAACTCATGCAGGGATGAGGTTGGCTGTAGCCTTCAGCCAGAGCAGAGCTCAGGAAACAGCAATCCAGAAAGGCACGCAAACCACGCGCCCTGTAGGGTGGGGGAAGGGAAGGGAGCGAGGGAGGAGGAGGAGACAGGAAAGATCATGACTCCTTTCTAAACAAAGGCTTTACAGTGTGCACCCCATGGAATTCAAAGAGCTGTGTACGAATTCTCAGATTAATTATTACCCACCCACCCAGAAATTTCAGGAGTTTCGCTTGGTAGTGAAACGTGCCTGTCCAAGACAGAAAAACAACATGCGCACTGAGGGTGTAATACTTGTGTACATAAAAGCACTTTAACAAAAAATGTGGCCCAATTAATTTCCACCACCCCCGCCCTTCCCACCACCGGACCAATTTAATGCAAGTTAAGTAGCCGTGGAAAACTTCAAAGAATTCCATGTTTACGAAGTAGCTTTGGCATGTGACTTCTGCAGGGGCTGATGGGGAATGCTGGAATTTCACTCGCCTGCAAGTGCAGAAGGCAGATTTATCTCCTCGCGGCTCGTTTCTTTATTCTAGTGAAATGCTGAGAAGTGCAAATTCCTGTGAAATTCCCCTTTCATTCCCAGAGCACTGGGCCATTTACACTGTGACAGATTGTCTCTCATTTGTACTGCCTTGCTAGAATATAAAAATGTCTTGAGGAACACTTCTGGTTTCCAAGTGCTAAAATTCACAGTAACCTGGTAGTCACAAACTACTGGCAGAGAGCAAATTCCTGGGTTACACTAATAACGCTATAGTGGTTAAGAGAAAAGCGAGTAAAGAATATTGGGAGAAGCAAAGTGTGGAATAATCTCACTTTTAATTTAATTTATTTATTTATTGAGATACAGCGCGTAATAGGCCCTTCCAGCCCTTTGAGCCACGCCGCCCAGAACCGCACCCTCCCCACTGCCAATTTAATCCCAGCCTAATCACGGGACAATTTACAATGACCAATTAACCTACCAAGCGGTAGGTCTTTGAACAGTGGGAGGAAACAACCAATAAATAGATAGATAAGCAAATAATAAAACAATTTACAAAATTTACCAATTCAGCCAATTGAATTTTTATCTCCAGAATATCTTTATAATCTGCAATAACTCTCAGTATTTCATTGCCACTTGTTCAGATTCATCCACCTTCTCTGGACTGACAGACTACAGGTCCATAAGGCCATTCAGCCCATCGAGTCTGCTCCGCCATTCCATCATGGCTGATCCCGGATCCCACTCTTTGCTCTGTCTGCACTCGTGCACATTTGGTCAGCAACAGTGGAGCCGTCAGCAAGGTGAATACGGCCGTGGGGCTGTGGCCAGCCTCACAGCGTAAAGCAGGTAGAGCAGGGCTCTCAGCACAAGGCCTCGTCGTGCACCTGTGCTGGTGGCAATTGTGTCACAATCTCCAGTCCTGCCGAGGGGCTCCAGCCCGAAACGTCGACTGTGCTTTTTTTTTCATAGATGCTGCCTGGCCTGCTGAGTTCCTCCAGCATTTTGTGTGTGTTGCTCAGATTTCCAGCATCTGCAGACTTTCTCTTGTTTGTGGAGGAGATGTTTATTTGTTTATCTATTTATTGAAATACAGCACAGAATGGACCCTTCTGGCCCTTTGAGCCACGCCGCCCAGCAATCTCCCGATTTAATCCCAGGCTAATCATGGGACAACTTACAATGACCAATTAACCTACCAACCGGTACGACTTTGGACTGTGGGAGGAAACCAGAGCACCCTGAGGAAACCCACACGGTCACAGGAAGAATATACAAACTCCTTACAGGCAGTCACAGGAATTGAACCCGGGTCACCTGCTGCACGGTTGACAATCTAAACTAACTGGATCTGCAATTAAGGAAATTAAGGATCCAGTTACGACTGGGACATAAGGAGAGCTTCTGGCACATCGACCTTCATAGGTCAACGTTCTGAGGACAGGAGTACTCAACGTGTTGAGTACAGGAGGTGAGGTGTTATGTTGCGTTATCTTGAATTGGAAACTATTTTGATACAAATGAGAAAAATCATACTGAGATGTTGAAAATCTCAGTTAGGAGTATAGTCATTAGTAGGCCACTGCACAGGATCGAAATAAACTGCAGAAAACTGTGAATTCAGTCAGCTCCATCACGGGCACCAGCCTCCACAGCATCCAGGACATCTTCGAGGAGCGATGCCTCAAAAAGGCGGCATCCATCATTAAGGACTCCATCATCCAGGACTTCTCATTGCTTCCATCAGGAAGGAGGTACAGGGGCCTGAAGGCACACACTCAACGATTCAGGAACAGCTTCTTCCCCTCTCTCATCTGATTTCTGAATGAACATTGAACTCATGAACACTACCTCACTAGTTTTTTGCACTACTTACTTAATTTTAAGTTTTTAATAAATAAATATATATATTACAGTAATTCACAGTTTTTATTATTATTATGTATTGCAATGTACTGCTATCACAAAACAACAAATTTCATGACCTATGCCAATGATATTAAACTTGAGTCTGTCTCTGATCACTTGCTACCCTGGCCAATACTTATCTCTGAAACAGGTTATAAGACCGTAAGACCTCAGAGCAGAATTAGGCCATTCGGTCCGTCAAGTCTGCTCTGCATTCAATCATGGCTGATATACTTTTCCTCTCAACCCCATTCTCCTGCCTTTTCTCCATAATCTTTGATGTTCTTACTAATCAAGGACCTATCAACCTCCACTTGAGACATACCCAATGGCTTGGCCCCTACAGCCATCCGTGGCAATGAATTCGCCACCCTCTGACAAAAGAAATTCCTCCTCATCTCTCTTTTAAAGGGTCGTCGTTCTATTCTAAGGCTGTACCCTCTGGTCCTAGACTCTCCGACTGTGGGAAACATCCTCTCCACATCCACTCTTCCTAGACCTTTCAATACTTTACAAAGAAAAGAAAATATGCAGATGCTGGAAACCAAAGTAATACACACAAAATGCTGGAGGAAATCAGCAGACTGGGCAGCATCAATGGAAAAGGGTAAGCAGAGGGTGGTGAATTCATTGCCAGTCCAGATGAAGGGTCTCGGCCTGGCCTACTGAGTTCTTCTAGAATTTTCTCTGTATTATAGGTTTCACTGAGATCCCCTCTCCTTCTTCTAATCGCCAGCAACTACAGGCCCAGAGCCATCAGATTCTTCTCATATGTTAATTCTTTGCAATCTTTATAAAGAGCTTGGAATATGAAAATGGGATTCTTCATTTGCAAGTGTAATAAATTACAACAGCACTCCAGAGGCAAAGGCGTGTTAAGGCCATGAAAGGAAGTACATAAATATAAATTCTTCATTATATTTTACAAATTACATTTTCCTAATTTGTTCTTTAATCCCATATGTAAAAATTAGCCTGTCAACAATCATTTAAAATAAATCATTTCTCAAAGCATAATGTTACGCTTTGGGACTTTATTCTCTTAGGGGAAAATATTGAAGGATGTTCTTACAGAGGAATTTAAAATTACAAATGGTTTTGAAAGAGTGGGTACAGTGAGAGTGTTTCCATCTATGGAGAAGGGTGGAACTCGAGGCTGCCAGCATGAGATAGTTGCCAAGTAACCTGATAGGGAATTCAGGAGAAAGTTCAAAATTCAAAGTACATTTATTATCAAACCATTTATGCAGCCTTGAGATTCATCCCCTTACGGGCAGCCGTGAAACAAAGAAACCCAACAGAACCCATTAAAACCCAACGTGCTGGGGGAAAAAAAAAGCAAATCGTGAAAACAATCAAGCTGAAGTTCACAAAAGTGAGTCCACAGCCGTGAAAGATGGTTAAATCCGATTCAGGAGCCCATTAGTGGCATGCCATGGTCTCGGCTCAGCGCAAAGACAAGTAACCCGTGCCTAACAGTGAGCTAAACTCCGGCCCGTCCCTCACCCTGACCTTTTCAATCTGGCCTGGTCAGACATCCCACCCTGCAAAAACTCATTTCAGGGAGGTAGCACCATCAATTTGTGGGAGACTCCCAGACCATCCGGGAGAGGTGGGATGTCTGCAATAGAGTAGCTCCTTAGCAGCTAGCCAGCTAGTTTAAATAACATTAGCTATGCTGATGAACGAATGACACCTGTTAAACTCACCTCAACATGTCTTTTACAGTCCTAACCCACCATGGGCAATAGAAAAGTCACTGTTGCAAACAGTGCAGCGAGCAACACTGTCATTATTTTTGACCCCTATTAGGCAGGGTACACCTTAGGGTATTCTGGGGTGACGTACGTTTTATATTTTCTTTTTTTGGAACACTCTGCCATGGTGCGCTCTCTCTCTTTTGCACGCTCTCTCTCTCTCTCGTGGTCACTCTCTCGCTCTCTCTCACGCTCTCTCTTGCTCTCTCTCTCTCTCGCTCTCAAAAAAATTGATTTCCGTGATATTGTATATAATTTGCGGGCATCAGGAAGACACTATTAATATGCGGGAGACTCCCGGAACTTCCGGGAGAGGTGGGATGTCTGCCTGGTGCTTAAGTCGGCCAATCAGAAAGTCATTCCTCACTCTCAGGCCTGGGCCCTGCCGCTTCAATATGCTCTCGGGCCCAGGACCAACCGCCTGGATGCGGCCTGTACCTGACCTTTCCAATCCGGCCTGGTGTTTAAGTCAGTCAAACATTGGCTTGTTCCTCACTCTCTGTTTCTTTACACACAGAGTGAGAGTGTGGAGACTCTCTATGAGGAGTGATTGAGGTCAAGTTATTGGCCTGGCCAGGCTTAGGAGGGAAAATAAAACAACAGGGAAAAGTCAAAAGTTGGCTATTCAGCCCCTCTGGCCTGTCCCGCCGTCTGTTATATCTATTTGTTTTGTAATTTAGAGATACAGCTCTGTACCAGGCTCTTCGGCCCAATGGCCCCATGCTGCCCAATTACACCCATGTGACCAATTAATCTACTAGCTCATGTGTGTCTTTGCAATGACAGAGGGAACTGGAGGAAACCCATGCAGTCACGGGGAGAAGGTACAAACTCAGTTGGTAGCCTGGTGGTTAGCACAATGTTCTACAGTACAGGTGACCTGGGTTCAATTCCCGCCGCTGCCTGTAAGGAGTTTATACATTCTCCCCGTGACCGCGTGGGTTTCCTCTGGGTGCTCCGGTTTCCTCCCACAGTCCAAAGGCGTACTGGTTGGTAGGCTAATTGGTCATTGTAAACTGTCCTGTGATTAGGCTAGGATTAAATTAGGAGTATGCTCAAAGGGCCAGAAGGGCCTGGTCCTGTATCTCAATAAAATAAAAACCACTTAAAGACAGCAGTGGGAATTGAACCCTGGTCGTCAGTGCTCCATTAGCATTGTGTTATCCACTATACTACTTCTATTTTGATCATGGATAATCTGCTCTAGGCCTTCTCTAAGTCCCCCATGGCCTTTGAGAGAGAAACAGAACCACATCAATAGATTTAACTGAGAAAAGAGGGGAGGATCTCCCAAGGGACATAAACAGAGTGGCTAGGTCAAGCAGCCTATTTCTGTCCTGACGAAGGGCCTCGGCCTGAAACGTCGACTGTACCCCTTCCTAGAGATGCTGCCTGGCCTGCAGCGCTCACCAGCAACTTTGATGTGTGTTGCTTGAATTTCCAGCATCTGCAGAATTCCTGTTGTTTGTATTTCTGTCCCTTATTGTTCCGTTCCATGCCTTGTGGCACATCGGGCAGTGACCTTGCCATTTCTTTTAGCATTTGTCTGCTTTTAATGAGATCAAGTTGCTAACTCAACACTCAACCCAGCACGGATGGAAAGCGTGCAGGGAGCCGGCCGGATTCGAACCCAGGACCACTCACCTCAAAGTCCGGTGCTGATGCCACTACGCCACGGCTGGTATTTCTGTCCCTTCTGCTCAATGTGATCTCTTAATGGAGCTTAAAATTGAAGAACATATTCAACGGCTCTGAGCTATATTCTCATTTTATTCTCTACCATCAAATGGACTGAGGAATTCTTCTGAAGGAACATCTACAGTTTTATTACTTTTTTTTGGCCATTTGTAGGTTAAAGCTTTCACAATCGAACCACTATCATCATTTGCAAAAATAAAATTCAGAAGACCATAAGATGTAGGAGCAGAATTAGGCCATTTGGCCCATCAATTCCACTCCGTTATTTCATCATGGCTGATCCACTTTTCCACTTACTCCCAATCTTCTGCTTTGACCTATACAGAGGGCTGTGCCTTCTGGTCCAAGACTCCCCCACTGTAAGAAGCATCCTCTCCACATCCACTCTTTCAAGGTCTTTCAACATTCAGTATGTTCCAATGAGATCTCCACTCATTCTTCTGAATTCCAGTGAGTACAGGCCCACAGCTATTAAATGCTCCTCATACGACAGCCCTTCAATCCTGGAATCATTTTCATGAACCTCCTTTGAATGCTTTCCAGTGTCAGCACATCCTTTCTAAGATAAGAGGCCCAAAACTGCTCACAATACTCCAAGTGAGGCCTCATAAAGTCTCAACATTACCTCCTTGCTTTTATATTCTAGTCCTCTCAAAATGAATATTAGCATTGCATTTGCTTTCCTCACTATTGACTCAACCAGCAAGCTGAGTCATGAAAGCCAAACAAAATCAAGAGAGTGAATTTCAAAAATCGTCAATCTGAAAATTTGCTATGCAGGACAGAGATATTTACCAATTTCAAAATATATTGGATGGTCCAAATATCATTGAAACTCCACTAGGAATGCTCTTGCAAGTTCCAGTCTCTGCCATATTTCAGAACCGATGACAGAAACTGTTCAATTTGGCAGAATTACAGTCATAAAAAATAAATATTTTGTTCTCAATGTTAATCTTTGAAGATGTTCACCTTGGAGAATTACAGAAAGTAGCTCCCAATGTTATCTGCTGAGAGACATTGTTATTTGATAATTTTTTATTTAAGGTGTATTCATTTAACCAGAGTGAATTGGCACTTAGACAAGATCTGCGGTTATAAGCTTTTTACCCCCTGTTGCCAATGTAGAATATTGTGGCAGGTTTTGATGTTAACATAACCTGATTTCCCACTCTTAATGCAAATAATATCATCTAAGATTCAATGAAAGCTTAACATTAAATTAGTTTCCCATCCTTTTAATATTAATATATTACAAACAAGGAATAAAGTGGGAGACAGAGGCCCTGTGAAATTGGTAAATTGTCAAATAGGCTTAGTATTGTCACATGCTCTGAGGTACAGTGGAAAACTTAGTTTTACTTGATACAAAAGGACCACAACTTTATCTTTGGGTTTGGAGGCTTGCATCTCTCAATGGCCTGGAGAGCTGTGTTGGTTGGAGTCAGGGCTTTTATGCTTTGGTTCTTGGTAGCGTCACCTATGCCAAAGAGGTCAAAGGGTAGAGGTCAGACTAAGAGTGGTCCACTGGTCCTCCAGGTTCAGGGGTTCAGTTCAGAGCTAACAACCCCGACTGGTAAAACAAAACTGTTACGGAAACAGCAATGAAGAATCCTTCTACATCTGAGTGTGATGGTATTCCTGAGCCTCCACCGGGGACTTGCATGACTGACAGTAGTGAAAACCGAGAGGAAGCTACTGACACGATGAAGGCCGCCAGAGATGGAGGACCTTCATTGCTGCCCTAAACGTCAGAGTTGTAATGGGCAGTAAGTAAGAAATCAAGAGAATTCTTAGGAGCTTGGATCTCAGAGGAAGACTCTATTAACAAGCATATTGAACCGGTCGCATTTTATGAAACAGTGTGCTTGCGGGATCAGGGTTGAGGGGTGAGCTGTGGACACCCGAGGAACCAACGTTCAAAATGACTGATACGGGCCAAAGGAGATCACCCAGCTGTCCGGGGCTGGGACCCAGAGGAGACCAGCAACCAGTGCGACAGCCAACCAACCAGAACAACAAGTCGGACCAATATAAGCGCGAGCGCTCGGCAGAAACCACACTGAGTTGCGCACTGATGATGTCACCTCAACTGTGACGAAACATTTGTGACCTAACCTCCAGGCTCCACGAAGAACCCTACAAATGTGCCTCTATACAGATCAATTCAATACACAGTGATTGACATAGTATGAGAGAATCCAATAACAGAGTGCAGAATAAAGTGCTACACTTACAGATAAAGTGCAGTGCAGGCAGACAATAAGGTTCAGGATCATAACGAAATGGGTTGTGAGGTCAAAAGTCCATCTTATTAGACCAAGGGACTGCTTAATAGTCTTATTGACTATTGAATACTCCTCTAGTATAATAAAATGGAGTAAAAGCTGGGTAGCAGGGTAGAAATTGTCCCTGAACCTGGGGTTATGTTGGTAAAGGACATTGAATGTTCTGAGTAATGGTAGAAGTTGCCCTAGCAACTGGTGGTACATGAGTAAAGGTCAGTGAATCTGCTGAGTGACAGGATGGACCTGACTCCCTTGGCTGGAAAAATCCCTACCTGGGATCCACCAACCTGCCACAAATCACCTGGGGCATAAGGCCGGCTAGTATACCTGCAGGTGGAGCGCAGGGTGAGGGGGATGGTGGGACACGTGAGAGGGAATTGAGAGAGCAAGGAAAGGGAGATGGAGTGAAGGAAGGGAGAAAAAGGGATGAAGGGGAGTGAGAGGGAGAAACTAGGAATCCATTACAAAAGGCAGACTGAGAGGATGAGGACTGAAGTAGAGAGGGGATCAGGGAAAGGTGTTAGTGGAGGATTTGTGCTGAGGAATAGGGTGTGATTGTGTGTGTGTATGTGTGTGTGTGTGTGTGTGTGTGTGTGTGTGTGTGTGTGTGTTTAAGACCACAAGACCATAAGATATAGGAGCAGAATTAGGCTATTTGGCCCATTGAGTTGACTCCACCATTTCATTATGGCTGATCAATTTCCCCTCTGGCCCCGATCTCCTGTCTTCTCCCCACATCCCTTCATGCCCTGACTAATCAAGAATTTATCAACCTCTGCCTTAAATATACTCAATGATTTGCTCTCCACAGCCACCTATAGCATCGAGTTCCACAGATTTCCCACTCACTAAAGAAATTCCTCCTCATCTCCGCTCTGAATGAACGTCTGAGGCTGTCTCCTCTGGTCTTAGACCCTCCCACCATAGGAAACATCCTCTCTATATCCACTCTATTGAGGCATTTCAACTTTTGCTGTTTTAATGACATGCCCCCTCATTCTTCTGAATTCCAGTGAGTTCAGGCCCAGAGCCGTCAAATGCTCCTCATATGACAGCCTTTCTATCCCTGAATCATTTTTGTGAACTTCCTTTGAACCCTCACCAATGCTAGCACATCCTTTCTTCGATAAGCGGCCCTAAACAGCTCAAAATTCTCCAAAAGAGGTCTCACCAGTGCTTTATAAATTTACCTCAACATTACGTCCTTGCTTTTATATTCTAGTCCTCTCGAAATGAATGCTAAAGTTCCATTTGCCTTCCTCACTATCGACTCACCCTGCAAATGAGCCTTTAGGGAGCCCTGCACAAGGAGTGCCAAGTCCTTTTGGTGAAACTAGTATCACCAGCATCTACTAGTGGAGCTCAGAATTCCCTCCCTCAGAGGGGTGCCTTTAACTGTATTTAAAACGTCAGTTGTATTAAAAGAATCATGGGATAAGGAGACACTCTAGGGATTTAGTGCAGACATGTCAGATGCAAGATCAGCCATAAACTTTAAAGCTGGCAGAACATGGTCAAGGGACCAATGGGATGAATCCTACTCCTGTTCCTTAATGTCTTAAAAAGCAAAGAAAGCACCCTCAGTGTTCTCCACAAAAAAAACTTTAAATGTCAGATTTTTTATTTTGAAATGAAGAGCAGAATCAGGCCATTTGGCCCATCAAGTCTTCTCTATTATTTCTTCATGGCTGATCCATTTCCCAGTCAGCCTCGATCCCCAATCTGCCTGAACTATCTCCACAGGCGTAAATACAAGAGATTTTGCAGATGCTGGAAGTACAGAGCAACACCCACAAAGTGCTGGAGGAACTCTGCAGATCAGGCAGCATCTCTGGAGAGGAATAAGCAGTCGACGTTTCGGGCTGAGACACTTCATCAGAACTTAGCCACAGCTATTCCTGTTTTCTATATATTTGCAATCCAATCATATCTCACTTCTCTTCCCTTTGTTCACCCAGAGCCCTGCGTCAAACTTGCTGATGTGCTCATCAACTCTATTGACAACAGACAGTAGGTGCAGGAGGAGGCCATTCGGCCCTTCGAGCCAGCACCACCATTCACTGTGATCATGGCTGATCATCCACAATCAGTATCCAGTTCCTGTCTTCTCCCCATATCCTTTGCTATGTGTCCACACTGACGGGTAACTTACTCAGCCCAACTTGCCTACCACTGTATCTTTGGGATGTAAGGGGAAATCAGAGTTCCCCACGGAACCCATGTGGTCACAGGGAGAACAAGCACACAGACACAAGTTCGAAACTGGTAATTGGGGAAGTGGTTTATCATGGTTGCGTGGACCAAGATACCATGGAAAACTTGCCAACCATACAAATCATTTCGTCACACGAAGGGTATAGATAGGGAAAGAGTTCCCCTGGGATCAATAAAGTATGACTATGACTACTATGAATCGGTTAGGGCTTTATTCCTTGGACTGTAAAAGATTAAGGGGAGATTCAATAGAGGAATACAAGGAAGAGTGGCATTGGCCACTCCAGTGGTGATGTCTGTTATTTGTCAAGTAGGGTGCCGTGCACAATCCTGATTTGATGGAGACGGACGTGAGAGCACGGAGGAACATCTGGTGAAACTTCTGAAATGCCTGCTTCACTGCTGCTACTGTGTGGTCCAGAATCTCCGGAGGGGAAGGCCCCGAGTCCTCGGCTTTGCCTGTTGCTTGGTGGCCGGGGCGGGATCGAAGCGCTTGGCAGGGGATGGTGCTCGGAGAGGCTGTGTCAGAGGGGCTGGTCGGAGGCTCGAAGTTTTCGGACGGACTCAGAGTCCGCTGCGGTCGGGTGCTTCCAATGGTGCTGCATTGGCAAGTTTGCGGCGCTTGGAGGTTCATGGCAGGGAGAGTTTCTCCCTTCTGCCACCTGCGTGAGATGATGAGTCTATCGGGACTTTGAGACTTTTTTCTACCGTGCCCATGGTCTGCTCTTTATCAAATTATGATATTGCTTTGCACTGTTGTAATTATGTGGTTTTGTAAGTTTTAGTCTTGATTTGTCCTGCCTTTTCTTGTGATATCATTCTGGAGGAATGTTGTATCATTTTTTAATGCATGCATTTCTAAATGACAATAAACGAGGACTGAGTGTCCTCATAATCTAATCTAAATTATGAGGGGAATGGATAGGGTAAATGTAAGCAGGCTTTTTCCGCTGAGGTTGGGTGGGACTACAACTAGAGATTATGGGTTAAGGTGAAATGTTCTTGAAGCTGTGGAACATACACTTGGCTTTAAAAATGTGGCGCGCCTTTCAAAATGGAGAGGTGGACAATTAGCCAATCCCATGATTGTTCGGATGGACGGGTCAGTGGTGTGACGGTGCTGAGAAAAAGCCTGGTCAGAAATAGAACAAAGAACAAAAGGTTTTCACAATCACAGGAAGGAAAATGAAGATTTCATTGAAACAATAACCAAGGAAGAGCCTGAACAAAGCAGTAGGAGTATGCATTAGTAATCTCAATTACTCTGCAAAAGTCAAAAGTAGATTATGGTTTAGATTCTGTGCAAGTTGACAAAAATAAAGCAAATGCTGAATTAGTGAATGCAATGCTTAAACTGAGGAATCGCTTGATTGAATATATTTAATAACAACTGAAAATACACAATTTTGCTTAATATGAGTAAAAATTGAAAAGAATCACACTTGAACAGAACTGAAAAAAATAAAACTGAAATTTGCAAGTCCAAGTTACAATTTCCCGGGTCTGCAGACTTAACTTGTACAAGGCAGTAACCCCGTCCACTTCTCCGACACCTAGCCCCCTGGGGAGGCACGGTGGCAGAGCGGTTAGATAGATAGATAGATAGATAGACATACTTTATCGATCCCGAGGGAAATTGGGTTTCATTACAGTCGCACCAACCCAGAATAGGGCATAAATATTTAGCACAGCGCTTTACAGTACCGGTGATCTTGGTTCAATTCCCGCTACTGGAGCGTGGGTTTCTTCTGGGTACTTCAGCTTCCCCCTGCAGTCCGAAGACGTACTGGTTGGTAGGTTAACTTGGTCATTGTAAGTTGTCCAGTAATTGGGGCAGGGTTAAATCGGGGGATTGCTGGATTGCATGGCCCAAAGGGCTGGAAGGGTCTCTTCAGACCATAAGACCATAAGATATAGGAGCAGAAGCAGGCCATTTGGCCCATCGAGTCTGCTTCGCCATTCAATCATGGGCTGATCCAATTCCTCCAGTCATCCCCACTCCCCTGCCTTCTCCCCTGGCTAATCAAGAACCTGTCTATCTCTGCCTTAAATACACCCAATGACTTGACCTCCACAGCCACTCGTGGCAACAAATTCCACAGATTTACCACCCTCTGACTAAAGTAATTTCTCCGCAACAGTCTGCATTGCAGCTCAGTGAATAAATAAATAGTGGAACTTCTGCATTTCCATTACTGTCAGGAGTACGTAAACAGAATCAGATTCAGGTTTAATATCACTGGCATATGTTTGAAATTTGTTGTTATGTGACAGCAGTACTTTGCAATACATAATAATAGAAACTATATATACTCTGCATCTCATGTTCTCACCATTTTTTTAAAGTTAAATTAAATAAGTAGTGCAAAACTTACTAGTATTGCAAAAAGTAATCAAGACTTCAAGGAGTTTCTTGTAACTGTGCTGGCCATAACAGGAAATGGTGCTTACACAAGAGTATGAAAACAAAAATAATGTATGATTCAACTTCCTGTACGAGCCCTACCGGATCCTCTGCCCCGTGCAGCTTGTAATTGTGCAACAGGATTTATAACTGTGTAGCTCCTCATCCATTCCTGAGAAACCGGTAAGAGATTTATATTTAGGTTACTGCTTCACATTTTGGCTGTAACGGAGTCTAACAAGCTCTCTTTCCACGCATCGTCCTACCCAGGATATTTTTTTCCCCACCAGGAGCCTCAGGACTAAAGCCACCATGTTCAGGAACAGTTGCTACCCCTCAGCCGTCAGACTCAACTTCATTGGCCCCATCATGGAAATGTTCCCACAACCAGTGGACTCTTCAAAGGCTCCTCATCTCATGTTCTTGATATTTGTTGCTTTGTTTTATTATTATTTTTTATTTCTTTCTGTAGGTGCACAGTTCGTTGTCTTCTGCACTCTGGTTGTACACTTAACTGGGGCAGTCTTTCATTGATTCTGTTACGGTTATTATTCTATGATGGATTTTTATTTTTATTGAGGCCCCTTGCAGCCCTTCGAGAGGTGCTGCCCAGCAACCCGCTGATTTAATCCAAGCTTAATCACGGGACGATATACAATACCAACTGGTAGGTCTTTGGACTGTGGGAGGAAACTGAAACACCCGGAGGAAACGCATGTGGTCACGGAAAGAACATACAAACTCCATACAGGCAGTGGTGGGAATTGAACCCGGGTCGCCTGTACTGTAAAGCATTGTGCTAACCACTACACTACCGTGCCTCCCAAGTTGAGAATGCCTGCAAGAAAATTAATCTGAAGGTCATATATGGTGACTTTTGTGTATTTTGATATTTTCGTTGAACTTTGATCGTTATCTGATGACTAAACAGTTTGTGAGGCTCAAACAAAAATGTTCAGGCCCAAAAACACTTGAGTCATGCAGCTAAAGAAAAAAGCTCCACCCAAAAGGCTATGCTGGCTCCTCTTTATCCCATAACCCATATGATTTTCGTGTAACTTGTTCCCTCCCACATGCCAATTGGTCACACCTTTCCCACTATCCTACTGCCTGTACCATGGGGGAGATATGCAGTGGCCAGCCAACCTGCAACCCACACATCTCAGAGCGAGAAACAAACTGCTGGAAGAACTTAGTGGGTCAGGCAACATCGGGGGAATGAAATGGACGGTCAACATTTCGGGTCGAGGCCCTTCATCTAGACTGGAAGGGCAAAGAGGAGGTAGCCAGTAGAAAGTTAAGGGGTAAAGGATGGAGCAATTGCTGGCAGGTGATAGGTGGATCCAGGTGAGGAAGAGTGATAGGCAGGTGGAGGAGAGGCGAGGTGTGGAGATGGTGACGCGGGTGGATCCAGATGATGGGTGGATGGTGGCGAGGAGATAGGCAGGTGGAGGAGAGAGGCTGGGAGGTGATGGGTGGATAGAGGTGAGGAGGAGTGATAGGCAGGTGGAGGAGAGAGGCTGGGAGGCGATGGGTGGATACAGGTGAGGAGGAGTGATAGACAGGTGGAGGAGAGAGACTGGGAAGTGATGGGTGAATCCAAATGAAGAGGAATGATGGGCAGGCTAAGGAGAGAAGCTTAGAGATGGCAACAGAGGCTATGGGTGGATCCAGGTGGAGGAGGAGATAGGCGTCTTGAGGAGAGAGGTGTAGAGGTGGTGACAGAGGCTGGGAGGTGATGGGTGAATCTGGGTGAGGAGGAGGGAAGAGTGGAGATGGCATCAGAGGTGGGGAGATAATGGGTGGATCTAGGTGAGGAGGAGTGATCGGCGGGTGGAGCAGGAAAGCGTAAAGATAGCGACAGAGGCTTGGGGGGGTGATAGGTGAATGGAGGACTGAAACATGGAGATGATGACAGAGGCTGGAGGGGGGTGATAGGTGGTTCTGGGTGAGGAGGAGTGATAGACACATGGAGAAGGGAAACATTTTGTTGACGATAGAGGCTGGCAGGTGATGGGTGGACGTGTCAAAGGGCTGCAGAAGATGTAATCTGCTAGGAGAGGAAGGCGGAGTGTGAGCTCAAATAAGGGAGGTTGGAGGGCAAATGGGAGCATTAGGGAAGCAGAGCCAGTGAGAGGACAGTGTATGCGACAGGCAGATGGAGTAGAGGGAGCAGGGGAAAGAACCAATTTCAGGCAACCTGTTCTCTTTCTATCCCTCTTCTCTCCTTCTGCTAAGCTGTTTCTGCTGCACAAGATTCTCCAGGCCAGCCCACAATCACTCTGTCTCTTCTAGACCATTGCTGTCTTCAATCTCGTTCCCTTAGATTATTTCTTGATACTGCTGCGGTTTAGATTAGATTAGATTAGATTCACCTTTATTGTCATTGTGCCGAGTACAGATACAACGCCAGTGAAATGCAATTAGCATCTGACCATAAGTGCAAAAGGATAGTGTTATTTACAAAATAACTGCAAAAAAAAAGTAAGTGCTACAGCACACAAATATAAAAGTACTGAGACAGTACAATACGGGTGCAATACTGCTTAGTGCTGTGATGTGAGGTTCAGCAGTGTCACAGACTCAGGGAAGAAGCTCTTCCTGTGCCTGCTGGTGTGGGACCGGAGGCTCCTGTAGCACCTACCGGATGGGAGGAGAGTAAAAAGTCCATGGTTAGGGTGAGATGCATCCCTGATAATGCTTTTCGCCCTGCCCAGGCAGCATTTATGGTAGATGTTCTCAACGGTGGGCAATTGGACGCCAATAATCCACTGGGCAGTTTTCACCACATGCTGGAGTGCTTTGCGGTCCGATACGGGACAATTGCCATACCACACTGAGATGCAGTTGGTGAGTATGCTCTCAGTGGTACAGCGGTAAAAGTCCGTCAGTATCCTGGGACAGAGGTGAGCTTTCTTGATGTTCCTCAGGAAATAAAGGCACTGTTGTGCCTTTTTGATCAGGATGGAGGAGTTCAGGGACCAGGTGAGATCGTTGGAAATTGTGGACACCAAGGAATTTGAAGCTTGGTACACGCTTCACTACATCTCCGTTGGTGTAGATGTCGTGAGTGTGGGTCCTGGCATGCCTGAAGTCCACAATGATCTCCTTGGTCTTCTGGGTGTTAAGGGCCAGGTTGTTATCGGCACACCACGCGGCCAGGTGCTGGACCTCATCCCTGTAGGCTGTCTCATCATCTCCTCTGATCAGACCAACCACCGTGGTTTCGTCTGCAAACTTGATTATGGAGTTAGAACCGTGTACAGGACGCAGTCATAGGTGAAAAGGGAGTACAGAAGAGGGCTCAGCACACAGCCTTGAGGTACACCAGTGCTCAGGGTGAGAGTGGAGGAGAAGAGGTTGTTTAACTTAACAGATTGAGGTCTGTTAGTCAGAAAGTCCAAGCTGATACCAAGCTGGCAAAGTTTGGCGATCAGCTTGGAGGGGATCACTGTATTGAATGCCGAACTAAAGTCAATGAACAGCATTCTGATGTAAGAGTTGGGGCTGTCCTGGTGGGTCAGGGCAGAGTGAAGTGCCGTGGAGATGGCGTCCTCTGTTGGCCTGTTGGTGCGATAGGCAAATTGATGGGGCTCCAGGGTAGTGGGCAGACAGGATTTCAGATGTGATAGAACCAGTCTCTCAAAGCACTTTGCAATGATGGAGGTGAGTGCAACTGGGCAGAAGTCATTCAAGACCGTGGCAGTGGAATGTTTTGGCACTGGCACAATGGTGGCAATCTTAATCTTGTGGGGACAACTGCCTGGGCCAGGAACAGATTGAAAATGTCCGTGAAGACCCTGGCCAACTGCCCTGCACAGACTCTGAGCACTCAGCCAAGTATTCCATCTGGACCAGCTGCCTTCCGTATATGCACCCTGCTCAGGATGGCACAAACATCGGGGCTGGAAGGCGCGAGAGGCAGCTCACCAGGTGGGAGATCCGCTTTGAGGGTGATCTCCTTGTTCCCTCGGTCAAAGTGAGCGTAGAAGTAATTGAGCTCATCAGGGAGGGAAGCAGAGCTGGAAGGGGGCACAGTACTACGTGGTCTGAAGTCTGTAATGACCTGTGTGCCATGTCACATGTGCCGGGGGTCCGAGGAGTTGAAGTGATCCGCGATCCTCTGTCCAACCTGTGCAACTTCGTAATTTGCTGCCTCCTGCACTGTGTTGGAGAGGTCACGCAAACTCCACGGTCAAGTCGAGAAGCCTTCACTACTTTTCCTTCAACTCAACAGACTAGGCAGGGTGGCTGAGGACGTGGGCTCACATTCCAGACTTCCCCAAGGCTCCGGCATGAAGAGACTTGATTTGTCTCTCCAGGTATTTTCCTCATCAGCCTCTCTGACACTTTGTGTCTCTCCCCACCCCCACACAGCCCCCACCCCAATTCCCTCCACCTCAAATCCTTTCGAGGTCCATTCATTCAGTAGCAGCACCTCTCTGAAGCCGGAAGAATGGTGCCTGGATTGTGTGGTAGGTCCCTTTAAGAACTGCCGAGATCACTTCTGCTGGGTTACAGGCTGGCAGCTGCAGGAACTTGCAAAGCATTGTGCGGAATGTTGTGCTGAAACTACCAGCATAGTCAACAGGGATGACACAGGGGACTGCAGATGCCAGAATCTGAAGCAATGAGCAATCTGATGGAGGAAATCAACGGGTTGAGCAACATTCCAATCAGAATCTGAATCAGGATTCTTATCACTGCCACATTCAGAATTCAGAATCACATTTAATATCACCAGCATATGTTGCGAAATTTATTGACTTTGCAACAGCAGTACATTGCAATACATGATAATAGTAAAAACATGAATTAAAGTATATATATATATATATATAAAATAGTTAAATTAAATAAGTAGCGCAAAAATGGAAAAAAACGTAGTGAGATAGTGTTGTCTATTCTGAAATCGGATGGCAGAGGGAAAGGAGCTGTTCCTGAATCGGTAAGTGTGTGCCTTTGGGCTTCAGTACCTCCGTCCTGATGGGAGCAATGAGAACAAGACATGCCCTGGGTGATGGGGGTCCTTAATGATGGACTCCACATTTCTGAGGCATCACTCCTTGAAGATGTCCTGGATACTACGGAGGCTGGTGCCCACGATGGAGCTGATTAAGTTTACAACTCTCTGCAGCTCACTTCGATCCTGTGCAGTGCCACCCTCATATCAGAGGGTGATGCAGCCAGTCAGAGTGCTCTCCATGCCACATCTGTAGAAATTTGTGCGTGTTCCTGGTGACGTACCCAATCTCCTCAAACTCCGAATGAAATCTATCCGCTGTCGTGCCTTCGTAGCTGCGTTGATACATTGGGCCCAGGATCGATCCTCAGCGATGTTGACTCCCAGGAACTTGAACTTGCTCGCTCTTTCCACTTCTGATCTGGTGATGAGGTCTGGAGTGTGTTTCCTCTTCTTATCCTTTCTGAGGTCCTGCAATTAGTTCTTTTGTTTTGTGGCAGCAGTAAAGTGCAATTATTATAAGAAATTTAAAAAAAACAGTGCAAAAAAAGAACAAAATGGTGAGGAAGTGTTCACGGGTTCATGGACTGTTCATAGGAGAAGGCGGGAGAAGAAGATGGCGGTACAACTCAGCGTGCGGTCTCCCCGGTGATGAATATCTGTTATCTGTCAAGTAGGAGGCTGTGCACAATTCTGATTTGATGGAGGCAGACGTGAGAGCACGGAGGAACATCTGGTGAAACTTCTGAAATGCCTGCTTCGCTGCCGCTGCTACTGTGCGATCCGAAATCTCCGGAGGGGAAGGCCCCAAATCCTCGGCTTTGCCTGTTGCTTGGCGGCCGGGACTGGGGTTGAAGCGCTCGTCAGAGATGGTGCTCGGTGTCGGAGGGCTGGTGGGAAGCTTGAAGTTTTCGGACGGACTCAGAGTCGGACTGTGGTCGGGTGCTTCCAGGATGCTGCATCGGCAAGTTTGCGGCGCTGGAAGCTCATGGCAGGGAGAGTTTCTCCCGTCCTCCGTCTGCATGAGATGTTGGGGCTTTTGGGAATTTGAGACTTTTTTTTTATCGTGCCCATGGTCTGCTCTTATAAAATTACGGTATTGCTTTGCACTGTTGTAACTATATGTTATAATTACATGATTTTTGTCAGTTTTCGTCTTGGTCTGTCTTGTGTTTCTGTGATATCATACCGGAGGAACATTGTATCATTTTTTAATGCGTGTGTTTCTAAATGACAATAAACGAGGACTGAGTGTCCTCATAATCTAAAAGAAAAATCTGATGGTGGTGGGGAAGAAGCTGTTCCTAAGACTTCGAGTGTTCTTCTTCAGGCTCCTGGATGTCCCCGCTATGGTAATAATGAGAAGAGGGCATGTCCGAGGTGGAGGGCATCCTTAATGAAGAATGCCACCTTCCTGAGGCACCACGTCTTGAAAATGTCCTTGGTGGTGGGGAGACTAGAGCTCATGATGGAGTTAGCTGAGCCAACCATCTTCTGAAGGTTTGCTCGATCCTGTGCATTGGAGACGCCATAATGCAACAGTCAGAATGCTTTCCACGGCATGGCATGTCTGTAGGAATTTGCTAGAGCCTTTGGCGACATCCTCACACTCTGAATGAAATATTGCTCCTGGTGTGCCTTCTTCATGATTTGAACTTCTGTGTTGGGGGGCGGGTAGGAATTCTTGACATTTCTGGACACCCAGAGATGCTGTTCGATCCGCAGAGTTCGCCCAGCGGTATTTTTGTTGCTCGGGTCCACAGGGAATCCTGTCATCGCTGCCCTGTGCCAATCACAACTGAACTCCTTGCCCTTTCGGTGTGCCAACACAGACAGCGTCAGGATGACCTGCCACACTCCATTGAAGCCAAGCACATGTGGAGCGTTTTCTAGGCCGTCAATCTTAACGCAGACCACAGTGTTCCGCTTCAGGCGAAGCACAGGAAACTGGTGCGGATTAGTCATAATTTTACTGAATGGCACAGCAGGCGTCAGCATCCAAATAGTTGACTCCTGTCTCCATTTCCTATAGTTCCAAGTTCAAAGTAAATTCATTATCAAAGTATGTTGACATCATACAACCCTGAGATTCGTCTCCTTCCAGGCAGCCACAAATAAAAAACCCAAAGGAATCCTTTAAAAAAAAGACAAATAAACACTCAATGCACAGAGGCAGAAAAAAAACACAAATCATGCAAACAATAAAAGCAAGCAAACAGCGTTCAGAACGAAAGGGAGTCCTCAGACACGAAGTCTGCAGCAGCCAGCGCAGGCCCACAGCCTCAGGCTCAGTTCATCACACAGTGGAGCAAAACATCACGGAACTCAGGGACACGAAGCCCGGAGCAGCCAGCGCAGGCCCACAGCCTCAGCGTTAGTGCCACAAAGAGCACAGCAACAAACAGGAACGGCCTGACCCTCGCCTCCGGTCTCGACATCCTGCCTTTTTAATCCATCTGGCCCGACACTTAAATTGTCCAAACTTCCGGTCGTTACTCACTCTAAGACCTGAGCCCTGTTGCGTAGATCGGCCTGGACCCCACCGCCACATTCCAGCCCGTAACAGCTCTTTCCAAGTCAGCCCAACGCTTAGATCGATCAGACCACGCGCTCGGTTTAGGTGGACATGCTCCAAAACTGCTCCACTCCAAATTCTCTGCGCTTCGAACGCCCCAACGCCGTCTCGACCTCGCTCCGACTACTTCTCCTTGAACATGCCTCAGCCTCGCTCCAACTTTGGATCGCACCCGCACGCTTCGACCCTCGAGTCGGCCTCGCCTTCACTCGCCTCATCATTGTTTGCAGTGATCATTTACCACAATTTTCCACAGAGGAAGTGTTATTAATAAAGAATTTAGTTGTATCTCTTGCTTTGGGATCCACCAGTAAGCTGTCACTCATTTTCAGTAGCGCCATTGTAAACCGCAAATTCCTGCATGCAGTTTACAAATATATTAAAAAAACTTTGCAAGTTCATAGGCACAAATCAGAGCAGCAATATGCAGGTGGGAAGAAGTATCTTGTTTCCTTCTCTCATTAAGTATACAATATCAGAGGGAATATTTTAATCTCTTCAAATATCGGAACAGTTACTGAACTAAGGTTCATGTACTTCTTCAGACGTACCGTGTCATCATCATTTTACAGATGTACCCTGGAGAGCATTCTAACTGGCTGCATCACCGCCTGGTATGGGGTGGGGCTGGGGTTGTCTCTCCTGCACAGGATCGAAGTAAGCTGCCGAAAGTTGTAAACACAGTCATGGGCACTAGCCCCCGTAGTATCCAAGACATCTTCAAGGAGAGATGCTCCTGCTATCAAATTTCTGAATGGACACTCCCTCACTACTTTTTTTACTTCTGTTTTTGCACTACTTGTTATGGTCAGGAAGGAGATACAGGAGGTTGAAGACACACACTCAATGATTCAAGAACAGCTTCTTCCTCTCTGCCATCTGATTTCTGAATGGACATTGAACCCATGAACACTACCTCACTACTTTTTTATTCCTATTCTGCATGACTAATAAAATTAATTTTATTTATACTTACCGTAATTCACAGCTCTTTCTATTAATATGTATTGCATTGTACTGCTGACGCAAAAGCAACAAATTATTTCACAAACCAGTGATATTGAAACTGATTCTGATTCTTCCATTTTTGAGCAAAGATGTTTGAGACCAGAAACATGAATAAGTACAATCACGCACTCCTCCATCCCAAAATATGAAGCGCGCATGCCGAAGCCAATACGCCACCATCTCAACTGATTGCCTTGTAGGCGCTTTGAACCACCCAGGGATCCAACTTTGACAGCCTTGACATTTAATCACAGGCGGCTCTGGGATGCTTGCATTCTTGTATGTTCAAGAACACGTAAGTGTGTGTCAGTGTTTTGTGAGTGACAGGGAGTCAGTACAGAATATTGTCACTCATTCTCCCCTGCGTTAAAAGGCCCCGGACCCAATTTACGTGCGAAGAGAGAGATGTTAAAGTGAAGAAGTAGATTAACATAGATCGAGCGGACAGCCAGTGCCTTTTTCCCAGGACAGAAATGGTTACTACGAGGGGCAATCATTTACGGTGATTGGAGGAAAGTATTGGCTGGGGGGGGGGCAAGGGGAGAATGTCAGAGGTACCAGGGGTTGGTGGTAGAGATTAGATTAGATTATGAGGACACTCAGTCCGCGTTTATTGTCATTTAGAAATGCATGCATTAAGAAATGATACAACGTTCCTCCAGAGTGATATCACACAAAAAAAAAGGACAAACCAAAGGCAGATACATTTAAGAGATTTTTAAATAGGTTTATGCGTGATAGAAAAATGCATTTTTTTTTGTAGGAGGTGAGGGTTAGATTGATCTTAAAGTAGGGTAAAGACTCGGCACAGCATCGTGAGCCAAAGGGCCTGTACTCTATTAACACTGAACATAGAGCAGTATATCACAGGAACAGGCCCATTAGCCCACGATGTTAGGGGCCACACTCAGGCTGGAGAAGCAACATCTCATATTCCATCTGGGTAGCCTCCAGCTCAGTGGCATGAACAAAGATTTCTCTAACTTCCGGTAATTCCACCCCCCTTCCTTTTTCTCTCTTCTTCCATTCCCCGTTCTGGTTTCCCTCTCACCCCTTCACATCTCCTCACTTGCCCATCGCCTCCCTCTGCTGCACAGTCACCTCTTTCCCTTTCTCCCAGAGTCCACTTTCCTCTCCAATCAGATTCCTTCTCTTTCAGCCGTCTGCCTTTTCCACCTATCCCCTCCCAGCTTCTAACTTCACCCCCCCCACCCACCCACCTTCCCCCTCACCTAGTCTCATCTATGGTCTGCCAGCTTGCACTCCTTCCCTTTCCCCTCCTCCCAACCTTCTTATTCTGGCGTCTTCCCCTTTCTCTTTCCAGTCCTGATGAAGGGTCTCAGCCTGAGACGTTGACTGTTTATTCCCCTCCGTAGATGCTGCCTGAGCTGCTGAGTCCTTCCAGCATTTTGTGCGTGTGTTGGTCTTAAATATCACCACTATATCTGTTTCCACCAATCCACCCAGCAGTCTATTGCAGGCACCTAGCAATCTCCATGTTCAAAAAAAAAACTTCCCCTGCACGTCTCCTTTAAAACTTCTCTTTCTCACCTTACATGCATGTCCTCCAGTACTAGATATTGCTACCTTTCGGAAAACAATTCCGAGTCTCTACACTATCTCCAGTATGCCTCTTACAATCTTATAAATGATCAACTCCAGGATTGTTCTACCAAGTGAAGCTCCATGGAAGTTCATCCCTGGCTCAGCTTTTTTTTTTGGCTGGGCAAGTTCTGGCAAGGATTCCAGTAATCTCTCCCTCCTGGCACTTATTCCGGCAAGTGGCAGAAGTGCGACCCCTGCCCATTCACCTCCTCCCTCACCTCCATTCAGGGCCCCAAACAGTCCTTCCAGGCGAGGCAACATTTCACCTGCAGGTCTGTCGGTGCTCCCGATGCAGCCTTCTCTACATTGCGAGACCCGACGTAGATTGGGGGACCACGTTTTCGAGCACCTCCGATTCATCCCAAAAAAGCAAAATTTGTCAGTGGCCAGCCATTTTAATCCCTTTCCCCATTCCCATTCTGACTTGTGGGTCCATGGCCTCCTCTTCTACCACAATGAGGCCACTCTCAGGTTGGAGGGAGCAACACCTCATATTCCGTCTAGGTAGACTCCAACCTGATGGCATGAATGTCAACTTCTGGTATTTGTTTTTCCTCTCCCCCTTCCTTCTTTTCAATTCCCCATTCTGGCCTCTTAGTTCTTTTCCTCACCTCCCTAGCACCTCCACATGGTGTCCCTCCTCCTTCCCTTTCTTCCATGGTCCATTCTCTTCTCTTATCAGATTCCTTCCTACCCACCCCTTTGCCTGTTCCACCTATCACCTCCCATCTTCTTGTTTCATTCTCCCACTCCCCCACCCACCTGGCTTCACTGATCACCTTCTAGTTTGCCCTCCTTCCCATTCCTCCCACCTTTTTCATTCTGGCATCTTCCCCTTGCTTACCAGCCCTGAAGAAGGGTCTCAGCCTGAAACGTCGACTGTTTATTCATTTCCATAGATGCTACCTGACCTGCCGAGTTCCTCCAGTATTTTGTGTGTGTGCCAAGGATTCCCAACAGTACAACAAGGTAAACTATTGAAAGTGTCTAAATTTAAAACATGACCTTAGATTTTGAATTAATACTTGACATCAATTTAATGCTCACGTTATCAACCTCCAAGGCTAATTACTAATTTAGGCCCAGGAGAAGATTGCCCTTGATGTCAGCTGTGGGTTAATTGGGAGAGCTTTGCCTTTGAGTCAATAGGCTACCAGTTCAAGTCCTGCTTTCACAAACACAGTTCGAAAAAAGGCTGCTTTACCAACGCAGTGATGAGGAAGTCCTGCCCTATTGGAGGTGCTACTTTTCAGATGAACCTTAAACCAGAAATCCAAGACTCCCTGGCAGTGGCCACATAGGCTGATATGGACGTTCAGCATTTTGCAGAAGTCTTATGCACACTGTAGCTGGGTGCCTAAGCCTTTTGCACAGTACTGTAGTAATTTTTATGGCGACTGTACTGCTGTCACACAAAAAAAACCAGATTTCATGATGTATGTAAGTGATGACAAACCTGATTCTGATATGGGTCTCTATTGTGGACTGAGAGTGGGAAGGTCAGCAGGTCGGACAGCATCTGTAATCTGTGCAAAGGAGTAAACAGTCGACATTTCAGGCTGAGGCCCTTCATCAGGACTGGAAATATAGATAGCTAGATAGATAGACATACTTTATTGATCCCAAGGGAAATTGGGTTTCGTTACAGTTGCACCAACTAAGAATAGAGTATAAATATAGCAATATAAAACCATAAATGGTTAAATAGTAATATATAAATTATGCCAGGAAATAAGTCCAGGACCAGCCTATTGGCTCAAGGTGTCTGACCCTCCAAGGGAGGAGTTGTAAAGTTTGATGGCCACAGGCAGGAATGACTTCCTATGACGCTCAGTGTTGCATCTCGGTGGAATGAGTCTCTGGTTGAATGTACTCCTGTGCCCACCCAGTACATTATGGGAGACATTGTCCAAGATGGCATGCAACTTGGACAGCATCCTCTTTTCAGACACCACTGTCAGAGAGTCCATTTCCATCCCCACAACATCACTGGCCTTACGAATGAGGAAGGGGAGAAGTCAGAGTAAGAAGGTGCGGGGAGGGGAGGTAGAAGTACAAGGTGGCAGGTGAGAGATGAAACCGGCAGAGGGGGAACGGATGAAGTGAAGAGCTGGGAAGTTGATTGGTGAAAGAGATAAAGGGCTGGAGAAGGGGGAATCTGATAGGAGAGGATAGAAGGCCATAGAAGAAAGGGAAGGAGGAGGAGCACCAGAGGGAGGTAATGGGCAGGTTAGGAGATAAGGTGAGAGAGAGAAACAGGAATGGGAAATGGTGAAGGGGAGGTATAGGGGCAATTACCAGAAGTTCAAGAAATCAATGTTCATGCCATCAGGTTGGAGGCCACCCAGATGGGATATAAGGTGCTGCTCCTCCAGCTTGAGTGGGGCCTCAACACGGCAGCAGAGGTGGCCGTGGACTGACATGCCGGATATATCTTTCCTCAAGCAAGGAGACCGGAATGGCATGCAGTACTCCAGGTGTAGCCTCACTAGTACTTGTGCAGTTGCTCCATCATCCCCCAGCTCGGAAATTCAATCCCTCTAGCAATGAAGGCCAATGTTCCACCTGCCTTCGAGATAATCTGTTGCACCTACAAATCAACCTTTGGCAATTTATGCACAAGCACTACACATAAAAGTTGCTGGTGAACGCAACAGGCCAGGCAGCCTCTCTAGGAAGAGGTACAGTCAACGTTTCGAGCCGAGACCCTTCGTCAGGACTCAAGCACTCTCAAGTCTGTCTGAACAACAACTTGCTGCAATCTAGACAGGGCAGTAAAGAAGGTATATGGCATGCTTTGCCTCTATTAGTAGAGGCAATGAGTTCCAGAGTCAGGGAGTTAAGATGCAGCTTTACAAAACTTGGGTGGCGGGTTGGAGATATGTTTCCACCGAAGGAGGAATAAGGTGCTCCTTCCCTCCGCTAGCCTACAGGTCACCCTTAGGCAAGCTGTAGCACCTGCTTAGCCCCCCTGATCAGGGTCACTTGAAGCCATAGGGGCAGGTGGTGGATGGTCGTATGAGCAGTTGGTGCACATCACTAGTCCTGGTTATGTGACCATTGACGCCAGGCAGACGATCTCTGAAGAGTATTGATAATGGCTGGGGTCACCTGTCTGGTAAAGACACTGCCCAGAAGAAAGCAATGGTAAACCACTTCTGTAGAAAAAATTGCCAAGAACAATCATGGTCATGGAAAGACCATGACTGCCCAAGTCAAACAACTGGGCACTTAATGATGATAAAATTGCACTGTACTGCTGCAGCAAATAACACATTTCATGACACTGCGTTAAAAGATGCTGATTTAGATTTTAAACTCTGTTCAGAATCAGATTCAGGTTAGTCTGCATCAGGAGTACTGCATTCAGTTCTGGTCTCCTCGTTATGGGGAGGATATGGAGAGGATGGCAGGAGATATATGGAGAGGGTGCATTCAGTTCTGGAGATATATGGAGATATGTGAAGATATATGGAGATATATGAAGATATATAGAGAGGGTGCATTCAATTTTGGTCTCCCCATTTGGGGAATATATGGAGAGGGTGCAGAGGAGGTTTTACAAGATAATGCTTGGATTGGAGGACATGCACTATAGGGAGAGGTTGGACATTTGGGATTTATGGAACGAGGTAGAGGTTGAAACAGGTACAATAATATCACTTAAGAAGCACTAGCATTGGTCCAAGGAGGGGTGGGGCTCAGGGGGGATATGGGCCGAAAGCAGGAATTTGGGAGATGAGTGGACACCATGGTTGGTAAGGACTCGATGGGCCGAAGGCCCTGTAACCGTGCTCTATTATTCTATGACTGTACTTTCATGTCCATCCTCACCAGCCTATTTTTCCCTTCTGTGCCTCAGTCTGGCAGGCAAAGGTTGAAAATCACTTCTCTCTGAATATACCTCTGCTCTCATCTCCCTCCCTGATAACAGGGTGGCGCCATAGACCCGGGCTCAATTCCCATTGCTGCGTGTAAGGAGTTTGTACGTTCTCCCCGTAAACGCACGGGTTTCCCCCGGGTTCTCCAGTGTCCTCCCACAATCCAAAGACTTAAGGGTTGGTAGGTTAATTGGTCATTGTAAATTGTCCTGTGATTAGGCTGGGGTTGGATCGATGGGTTGCTACGCGACACGGGTCTACTCCATGCTATACCTTGATAGATAAATTAAGAGCGAAAGAAAGAAAGGGCTTCTGAAACGCTCCCCAATCACAAGCAGCTTTATAAACTGGCCAGCAAGCGCCAATCTTCCCACGTTGTTTCGGTGGCGGAACGGAGTGGGACCGCAGGCACAGTTCAGATACGACCCCCCCCTCCCCTCACCACCGCCCCACACACACACACACACACACACACACACACACAAAATAGGGCCCAATTGCCCTTTGTTGCTTTGAAATACTGACACTCGCCGCATTGTCCGCGACGCTCTCATCTGCATACAGAGCACAGAGCGAGGGAGATTAGACAGGAAAGCATTGTGAGGTCAGGCGAGCAAGGACGTCTGCTGAGACGGCAGCTGCCCCGCTGCAAATCACCCTCGGTGCCATTTGGAGCAGTCATGTGAAGTATGTGGGATTTATTAGTGGCACGATTTAACATGGTCACAAATACTTTATTCTCCTATGATCCCTAAAAAATGTCATTGTTACAGAAATTCCTTGAGCATGACAGGCGGCTGGGGGCTGGGAGGGTGGGCAGCACGCATAGCAGGAATGCTTTGCAAGAACTTTTGACAGACAAACCAGCTGATGGAGGTTTTGCTGAAAGAAAGCTGGCAACAACCAGCCCGCTCTAAAAAGAGCAAATGTTTATATTCGACAGCTTAAATTAAAAATGAACTTTAGTGAGTGGTTCCTACAAAGATGGGTTGTAATGGAACAATTTCCTGTTGTCGAAGTATCTTTTCTTCCTGCGTTTTGATTATAGGGCCCATATATTTCCTACAGTATTATTTTTAGCCAGACAGCTCCAGACACACACACACACATACACATACACACACATACACACACACACACACACACACACACACACACACACACACAAATCGGCTCACGTTAAGGCATTTCAACTTATTTTAAGGCAGCAGGTTTTGAAGTCAAAGGAAGGACTGGTTTTTTTTGGTGCACTCTAAGTGTTCCAAATGATTGGGATCCAACAGAAGCTGAGTGCGATTCCTCTCGCGTTATGAGGTGATTAATAAAATCCTGAAGACACTGATAATTCAGCTGATGTTGCACCACTTTGACAGCAAATGACAAAACTGTCAGATCCTTCTTAATTAAACTCTGTTTGCCCCCAAACGGCAGAAGAAGCAAGTGGCATTAATTTTCACACTTGTCCTGTGTATCTGATGCGGAGCAGTGATCAGGGTGTCACAACCGCAGACAAACAAATCCCACCACCCTTCAAAGATAATTTTGTAGTTTTCAATTCGTTTGCTTCAGCTACTTGCATACTTTCAGGCCCAGACTGGTGCTGAACACAATGATTTTTAGAGTCATAGGAGCATACAGCACTGAAACAGGCCTTTTGGCCCATCTAGTCCGTGTCCAACCATTTAAACTGCCTACTCCCATCGATCTGAAGCCGGACCATACCCCTCCCATCCATGTACCTATCCAAACTTCTCTTAAACATTGACATCAAGCTCACACGCACCACGTGTGCTGGCAGCTCACTCCGTAATCTCAAGACCCTCTGAGTGAAGAAGTTTCCCCTCATGTTCCCTTTAAACCTCTCACCTTTCACCCTTAACCCTTAACCTCTGGATGTAGTCCCACCCCATCTCCGTAGAAAAAGCCTGCTTGCATTTACCCTATCTAGACCCCTCATAATTTTGTATACTTTTTTTTGGGGGGGGAGACTTGATAGAGATATACAAAATGTACTTTATAGTCGTCACTTTATAGACATTAATCTAATAGATGTATGTACACAGTATGTATATAATCTACTTTATGTATTTATATTTATTGTTTTTTTAAATTATTGTATTCTTTATCTTATTGTGTTTTTTTTGTGCTGCATCGGAACTGGAGTAACAATTATTTCATTCACTTGTGCACTGGAAATGGCATTAAACAATCTTGAATCTTATACAAACACACCCAATATAGCCAACATTATTCTTTTTATGCAGATGCTTCCACTAATTGTCTTTCTATATGAGACCTGTCTCTGCCCAAAGCTCGGGTGTCTTAGTTTTAAGCTCTGAAGTTTCGGTGTGCCAAGTAGAGCTTAGCTCTGACGAGTTGGACCTCAGGAGCGTCATATGATGGTCTCATCAACCCAGAATTGCCAATTGCTTAGATATGAAATGTAAGCTTCAAAGAGAGTGTGTGGAGTTTCTCCACTACAGATTTTCCATCTAAAGCTTCCAACCACAGGCTGTCTTTTGAAACTTTCGAAGTCTGTACCTGTTTTTCATCATATGGAAACATAAAAGATAATAGGTAACGTGGTTCCATTGGAATTGTCAATATTACGACTGCAGGAGGCTGAGTGTGAAGTCCCAACATACAGGACCCTAACCAATGGGTCATAGGGTCATTCCTACAGTCCTCCAGGTTAGCAGTCACAGTTAGCCAGGGCTGACCAGGATAGGAGAGAAACTGATGCAATAAGACCAAAACACCATTTGGCCCACCCTTTCATCATGGCTGATCCATTTTCCCTCTCAGCCCCAATCTCCTGCCTTCTTCCCCTATCCCTTCATGCCCTGACTAATCAAGAATATGTCAACCTCTGCCTTAAATATACCCGGTGACTTGGCCTCCACAGCTACCTGTTGCAATGAAATCCATAGATTCACCACTCTCTGGCTAAAAGAAATTCCTCCTCAGTTCTGTTCTAGAGGGACACCCCTCTATTCTGAGGCTGTGCCCTCTGGTCATAGACTCCCCCACCATAGGAAACATCCTCTCCACATCCACTCTATCAAGACCTATCAACGTTCGATAGCTTTTAATTAGGAATCCGATTTGGATTCTGCATGAAACAAAATCCTGGAGACCTTTAAAGGGTTAAGCAGGAGTGGTGTCAGATTCTAGTGCACTTTTCAGAAGTAGAAACACTCTTTCTTATCTTTCAAAATGATTAATAATTCTAACGTACTCTCTGGGGTCTCCCACAGACAGGATTAATTTGCAGGATTAAAAAAAACAGCTTGTCTGAAAAAGGTGTAACCTTGCAGATGTGGCATTGTGCTTGTTAAGTTTTCTTTTCGCCCTTTCAGTAGCACCAAGCCTTGTTTTATGGAAACCAATACTTCATTCAGAATTCCCGAGCGTGCTCTAACTATGGTGTGTAACCTCTGTCCTCCAGAAACTGAGTACGTTGTTATGTAGTGCTCCTGTAGAGTGCCGTGCAGAAGTTTTAGGCACAATTAAGCCTAGGGTGCCAAAGAATTTTGCACAGTACTGTATTGTTAATGTGGAGTGGAGAGCAAGTTCACAAATCTGGTAGGAGCAAAGGATGCTGGGAATAGTGAGGATGGAGTGCCATGGGAGGGGTGTGGAACAGGTGGCAGAGAAGGTGTGCCAGGGCAGGGGTGGTACAGACACACCCAGCCCTGAGACACCAGGCAAGGTCATCTGATTCCCAACAATTGGTTTATTGATTATTACAGAATGTCTCTTTGGTGCTTCCCATTCCCTCTCCTTTCCCTTCCCCTTTTCCCAACCATGATTCCCTTCTCCCTGCCCTTTTCCCACTCTCAGCGACCCATATCAGAATCAGGTTTATCATCATTCACATATATCATGAAATTTGGGGGTTTTTTTGCAGCAGTACAGTGCAATACCTAAATTCACTACAGTACTGTGCAAAAATCTTAGTCTTCCTAGCTATAAACTGTATATGTATCTAAGACTTTTGCACAGTACTGTATATCTCAAAGGGCTTTAAAGGAACCAAGTCTGGCATGATACTGTAAGGGAGATAATAGAGCAGATGTTCAAACACTGGAGCGTTTGATGGATCTTGGCCTGTATTTGCTGGAATTTAGAAGAGTGAGGGGTGACCTCATTGAAACCTTTTGAATTCGAAAGGCCTCGATAGAGTGGACGTGGAAAGGATGTAGCCTATGGTGGGGGAGTCGAAGACCAGAGGACACAGCCTCAGAGTAGAAGGACGTCCCGATAGAACAGAGATGAGGAAGAATTTCTTTATCCAGAGGGTTGTGAATTTGTGGAATTCATTGCCACAGATTTTTGTGGAGGAGAAGTCATTGGGTTTATTTAAAGTGGAGGTTGTTAACTAATAAGGGCATCAAAGGTTACGGGGATAAGACAGGAGAATGGGCTTGAGAGCCATGATGGAATGGCAAAACAGACTCGATAATAGATAGAGAGAGATATGTACTTTATTGATCCCAAAGGAAATTACAGTGTCACAGTAGCATTACAAGTGCGCAGATATAAATATTAGAAGAAAAATAGAAAGAATTAAAAAAAAGTTACCTCAAACAGTTTAACAGGAGGGAGGTCATCTCTTCCCCAGCTATAGGTTGACTCATTATAGAGCCTAATGGCTGAGGGTAAGAATGACCTCATATAGCGCTCTTTGGAGCAGTGCTGTTATCTTAGTCTGTTACTAAAAGTGCTCCTCTGTTCAGCCAAGGAGGCATGCAGAGGGTGAGAGACATTGTCTAGAATGCCAGGAATTTCTGTAGGGTTCTTTGCTCTACCACAGCCTCCAGTGGGTCCAGTTTGACTCCTAGAACAGAACCAGCCTTTCTAATCAGTTTATTGAGCCTGTTGGCGTCATCTGCGTTGATGCCTTTGCCCCAGAACACCACCGCACAGAAGATAGGTCGATTGACCTAATTCTGCTCCTATGTTTTATGGTCTTATGATCCAGAAACCTGTCAGATGATACTTTTAGGAATGTCAACACTGAAAGTATACAGTAAATGGCATGGATGTTTGGAATGCTGATAGCCTGGTCTAAGAGACCTTGGGGTGAAAGTTCAAAGTTCCTTGAAAACGGCAAAACGGGTGAAGACATGACACGCATGGGTCACAGGCTGAGGTATTGAACACTAAATCTAAGAGCTGTGTAAAACATTGGTTAGACCAGACTTCGATTATTTGGACAGGCCTAGTTACTACGCGACAGGAGGGATGTGCTGTCTTTAGAAAGAGTGCAGAAGAGACTCACCAGGGTGTTATCTAAAATGGAGGGGTTTATTTATGAGGAGAGATTGGATAGGTTGGGCTTGTACAGAAGGTTGAGGGATTGCTTTACAGAATTTTCTACGGACGTGAGAGGAATCAATAGGGTCGGGTCCTTTTCCTAGTGGTAGGGAAGTCTAAAACTAGAGGTCACAGGTTTAAAGTGAGGCAGGAGCAATCTTAAAGGAAATCTGAAGGGCAAGTTTTTCACACGGGAGGGTCATGGTTATATGATAATGTGATAGGGGCAGGGACAATTGTTTAAGCAATGTTAGGCAGACATGGCAGAGAGGCGGTTAGCCTAACACTACTACAGCAGCAGACGCCTGGGTTCAATTCTGCCTCCATCTGTAAAGAATTTGCACCTTCTCCCAGCGACTGTGTGGGTTTCCTCCCAGTGTTCTGGTTTCTTCCAGCAACCCAAAGATGTAGAGGCTGGTCGGGTAATTGGTCACATGGGTGTAATCGGGCAGCCATGGCCCAGTGGGCAGGAGGGGCCTGTTACTGTACTGTACCTCTAAATGATAATGAGAAAAGTCATTTGGACATGTACGTGTAGAAGAACGGAGGAAAGGAACATAAGCCTTACGGAGGCCAATGGGAATCATGGCCTGGACAGGTTGGTTCAATTTCTGTGCTTTGTGGCTCACCGACTCAATTAAACACCAGTTAATACTGTCTAGTTCTAACCAATCCCTTCACCAAGGAGCCTTAGTATCAGAAATCAATCCAATAAACCTTGGTTGGTCTCCAAGCCGAGTATATCCTCTGTGTAGGATAGTGAAAACCACACAGCGTCATCCAGGCTCTTCTTGCCAAAGCCTCTGTGCAATCTTAGCCAGCGCGAGTCACCCTCGCTGAAGTTCAGCACGTTGTAGCCATTCAGCACCCTCACTCTCAGTCAGGCGGGCAGCAGGCCAATTCTCAAGGGAAATTGCTGCTTGTTGGAACACCAACTTCAAGTTCAAGTTTATAGTTGTCATAGGCGGACATGCTCAGGGTGTTGCTTGCCCGTTTTGTGCCATGTCATATGACATCATCATTATGCGCCGTATCATATGATGTGGGCGACCATGCGCCCAACCCCCCTCTCCCACCGATCAGGGCCACCCGTCTTGTAAAGACACTGCCCAGAAGAAGGCAATGGTAAGCCACTTCTGTAGAAAAATCTGCCAAGAACAATCATGGAAAGAGCATGATCACCGCTTTCCTCAGAAAGGATGTATCATCATTGAGAGAGCCCAGAGGAGGTTCACGAGGATAAGTCTGGGTATGAAGGGGTTAACATACAAGAAGCATTTGGCAGCTTTGGCCTGTATTCACTGGAATTTAGAAGAATATGGGTGGATCTCATTAAAACCCACCAAATATTGAAAGGAATAGATATGGCGAATGTGGAGAAGATATTTTCTCTGGTGGGAGTATCCAGAACTAGAAGGCACAGCCTCTAAAAATGAGGGGTGACCTTTTAGATCAGAAGTAAGGAGGAATTTTTTTAGTCAAGGAGTGGTGAATCTGTGGAATGCTCTGTCACAGGCTGTGGTGGAAGCCAGGCCCATGGGTATACTCAAAGCGGAAGTTGATCGTTTTTTAGTTGGTCAGGGCATTAAGGGATATGGTGAGAGGGCAGGTGTATGAGGTTGAATGGGATCTGGGATTAGCCATGATGAAATGGCGGAGTGGACTTGATGGGTTAGATGGCCTAATTCTGCTCCAATGTCTTATGGTCTTATGATGCAATAGATTGGGAGTTCCCAACCTGGGTTCCTTAATGGTACTGGTGCGTGGCATATAACAGATTGGGAACCCCTGCAATAGATGTAAGCAGCTTTACAAGGTTCATATTGCAAACTTCTGTGGAAAGTATATTGACTGCCTGAATTACAGCTTAGCAGGGGAACACCAATGCCTTTGAATGGAAAATTCCACAGAAGGTAGTGGATTTGGCCCAGTACATCATGGGGAAAGCCCTCCCAACCACAGAGCACATTCTACATGAAACATTGCTGTAGAAAAGCAGCATCCATCCTCAAAGATCCTCAGCACCCAGGCCATGCTCTTTTCTCACTGCTGCCATTAGGTAGAAGGTACAAGAGCCTCAGGACTCGCACCACCAGGTTCAGGAACAGTTACTACCCCTCAACCATCAGGCTCTTGAACAAAAGAGGATAACTACAGTCATCCATTAAGATCTTCCCACAATGATTCTACTTTAAGTACTCTTTATCTTGTTATGCTCTTGTTATTCAGTGCTATTTATTTATATTTGCATTTGCACAGGTTGTTGTCTTCTGCACTCTGCCTGATCTTTCATTGATCCTGTTTACAGTTACTATTCTATAGATTTGCTAAGTGGGCCTGCGGGAAAATGAACCTCAAGGTTGTATGTGGTGATGTGTATGTACTCTGAAAATAAAATTTACTTTCGGCTTTGATTACACATGAAGGGTGTCGGATTGACTCTTTAATCCTTTCCATGGATGCTGCCTGACCTGTTGAGCTCCCCCAGCATTTTGTGTGCGCTGCTCTGCTTTACGCTGCATAACTGGGACTACATTATTTTAAAGAACTGAAAGTTTTCTTGTTTTATTTTCGTCCTCGAGTGAAGTGAAACGAGACAAAATTTAAAGAAAAAGAAACTCTGCTTGCAGTTGGCTTAAAGATTCAGGCTGGATTTAGACGAAAATTTATAACTCCTTGAAATGAGATTAGCCCTCTAAACGGCATTCCAAAGCTGACGTCAATGGAATTGAATTTCGGAAGCAAAGTAGTACACGCAGTCGTATTTCCACTGAGAATTCAGTGCCAATGGTGAAGGGCAAATTTCTATCTAAACTCTGAACTGACACCTGTTTTTTTTGCATTTCACAGCTTTGATGTGGCAGAAATTAACTTGGTTTTATTTTAGATTGGGCTCATTAAAAACAAGACCTTGTTTTTGGGTATTACCTTTATTCCCAAGAGGCTCCACCAACAGACAGAAGGCAGAAAGGGAGAAATTAGAAATGGGTGATCAAATGTTTGAGTAATTCTGGAAGACTGTGAGAGACAAGGATGGATTCCTCAGGCCACCGGTGGGTGAGGGTTGACAGTGGGATTTGCTGAAGTCATGGATTAAGACTCCTAGGGTTGAGTTCAGTGATAACTGACGCGTATAAACTTGTATCATTCAGAAGGTCCGAACGTAAATGAAGGAGGGTTTCCTTTGCGTAGCCTCAGGTGACCTCAAAGCATATCGCAGCTAAAATTCAAAGTTCAAAGCATATTTATTAAAGTGTCTATACCATATACAACCCTGAGATTCATCGTCTAGCCACAAAACAAAGGAACACAATGGAATCCTCAAAAACACACACACACACACACACACACACACAGACACACAGACACACAGACACACACACACACACACACACACACACACATACACACACACACACACACACACACACACACACACACACACACCACACACACAACAAAGGCTGACAAACACCCAATATGCAAAAAGAGGATCAAAGTTCAAAACACATTCATTACAGAAGTATGTATACATTATATGACCTTGAGAATCATCTCCTTACAGGCAGCCACGAAACAAAGAAACCCGGAAGAACTCATTAAAAGAAGACCGTCATACACCCAATGTGCAGGGAATTAAACAGATCGTACTAACAATACACGCAAGCAAATAGCGTTCTGAACTGAAGTCCACGAAGAGAGTCTGGCCCCAGACCCTTAGTTCAGCACAGAGCAGTGGACTGAACTATGTAGTCCCTCACCTCGGGCCCTGATACCCTGACCTTTTCAATCTGGCCGGGAAAACAATAAAAAAAAGTAAACAAATCTTACACAGAAAATGAACAGCAAAGTCAGTGAAAGCAAACCACAGTCAATAGACAATAGGTGCAGGAGTAGGCCATTCAGCCCTTCGAGCCAGCACCACCATTCACTGTGATCATGGCTGAACATCCACAATCAGTACCCTTTTCCTGCCTTCTCCCCATATCCCTTCACTCTGTTATCTTTAAGAGCTCTATCTAACTCTTTCTTGAAAGAATCCAGAGAATTGAATCCAGTCATGGAGCCAGTTCAGAACTGAAGTGAATGAAGCTGCCCCAGGAGCCCAAAGGCTGCAGGCCACAGCCTTGAAGTCAGTTACTTTACAATATAATGTTTTAAATTAAGATATTACTTTAAATGTAATATTATAACATGGAAATTGGAGATGGTAAAACAGAGAAAGCAGATGGGACCTTGGTTTCACACTGGAAAGACCAGAGCTTTCATTGATTTAAATGCCAGGCTGAATTGGCGGCGAATCGTGGCAGCCGCCCTTCAGCGTATCAAAGAGGCAGGGCCCGAGTCTAAGAGCGAGGAACGAACCAAGGTTTGGACGGTTTAAGCGCCGGACCACGTTGAAAAGCTCAGTGTGTCAGGACCAAAAGCAAAGGTTTGAGTTGGTTCAGCTTGCTGCTCCGCGAGGTTTGCTTGTCTCTGCGCTGAACAGAGACTGCGGCCTGCAACTGATGGGCTCCTGAATCAGCTGCAGTGATGACTCTTCCCAGGACATCAATTCTGAACGCTTCTTGCTTACTTTTATTGTTTGCACGATTTGATTTTTTCCCAGCACATTGGGTGCTTGATGGTCTTTTTAAAAAATGGCTTCTACTGTGTTTCTTTGTTTCGTGGCTGCCTGCAAGGAGACGAATCTCAAGTTTGTATGTAGTATGCATACTTTGAGAATAAATGCACTTTGAACTTTGAACTTTGAACATTTCTTCCACAATGCAGTAACACCAGCAGAACAGCACCCTTTCAGTACTCCATTGGGGGTTTTAGTCTAGATTTTTGGAGTAAGGATTGGAACGCAGAGTAACACGCATAAAATGCCGGAGCAACTCAGCAGGCCAGGCAGTGTCTATGGAGGAGAATAGACAGTTGACATTTTAGGCCGAGGCCCTTCAAGAGGACTGGAAAGGAAGGAGGAAGAGGCCAGAATAAGAAGGTGGGGCTGGGAGGAGGGGAGGGAGTACAAGCCAGAAGGTGATTGGTGAAGCCAGGTGACGGGGAAGGTGGGCAGGTGGGGGAGGTGGATGAAGTAAGAAGCGGGGAGGGGACTGGTGGAAGAGATAAAGGGCTGAAGAATGAATCTGATAGGGAAGGGGAGTGAAGCAGGGGAGAAGAGGAAAGAGGAGAGGTATCAGAGGGAGGTGGTGGGTAGGTGAGAAGAAGCAAAAGGATACAAGGGGAGCCAGAACGGGGAATGGAAGAAGAGAGAAGGGGGAAGGGCAGGAGAGAAATCAACGTTCATGTTGTCAGGTTGGAGGCTACTCAGACGGAATATGAGGCCTTGCTCGCCAGAACTTCTAACTCACAGCAAGAACCTTGTTCACGGAGCCATGGCTTTCTGAGGTCGCTCTTAAAATGAAGTTAGATTTGAGTTTCATGCTAAGGAAGTGCAGTGAGAGGTCATAAGCTCCACAGACACAAGAATGTTCGCCAATACCTCTGCTCCTCAGGTATGCTCTCTCTAACCCTCAGCAATTTTTATCAATCATCATAGGAACCATTTTATCTGAGAGCATCACGGATTAATAGACAATAGGTGCAGGAGTAGGCCATTCAGCCCTTCGAGCCAGCACCACCACTCACTATAATCATGGCTGATCATCCACAATCAGTACCCCGTTCCTGCCCTCTCCCCATATCCCTTGACTCCGCTATCTTTAAGAGCTCTATCTAACTCTTTCTTGAAAGTATCCAGAGAATTGGCCTCCACTACCTTCTGAGGCAGAGCATTCCACAGATCCACAACTCTCTGGGTGAAAAAGTTTTTCCTCAACTCCGTTCTAAATGGCCCATCCCTTATTCTTAAACTGTGGCCTCTGGTTCTGGACTCCCCCAACATCGGGAACGTGTTTCCTGCCTCTAGCGTGTCCAATCCCTTAATAATCTTATATGTTTCAATCAGATCCCCACTCATCCTTCTAAATTCCAGTGTATACAAGCCCAGTCACTCCAATCTTTCAACATATGACAGTCCCGCTATCCCGGGAATTAACCTCGTGAACCTCCGCTGCACTCCCTCAATAGCTAGAAATGCTCTGCCTGTGACCCCAAGGGTTGTGGACACAGCTCAGCACATCACGGAAACCAACCTCCCTTCCACGGACTCTGTCTATACTTCTCGCAGGCCCCTCAGTCAAGCAGCCAACATAATCAAAGACCTCATCCACCCCAGGCATTCTCTCTTCTCCCCTCTCCCATCGGGCAGAAATTGCAGAAGCCTAAAAGCACACACCACTCAGCTCAGGGATAGCTTCTAATAGGCATCCGTTAGTCTTGCGAGACTATGGATCTGCGCCTGGAAAGTCTTCACTTCTCCAGGGCGCAGGCCTGGGCAAGGTTGTATGGAAGACCAGCAGTTGCCCATGCTGCGAGTCTCCCCTCTCCACGACACTGATGTTGTCCAAGGGAAGGGCATTAGGACCCATACAGCTTGGCACCAGTGTCGTCGCAGAGCAATGTGTGATTAAGTGCCTTACTCAAAGACACAACGCGCTGCCTCGGCTGGGGCTCGAACCTATGACCTTAACCATTCGGCCATGTGCCCACAAGGGATAGCTTCTACCCTGCTGTTAAAAGACCATTGAAATGGTTCCCCAGCATGATAAGATGGGCCCCTAAGTTCAAAAGTTCAAAATTGAAAGTACATTTATTATTAAAGTATGTACAATTCATATAATCTTGAGATTTGTCTCCTTACAGGCAGCCACAAAGCAAAGAAACCTAATAGAACCTGTTAAAAACAAAAGGAGCCTGTCGATCACCCAGTGTGCAGAGAGTGAGAGAGGGGGGAAAAAACACAAATCGTGCAAACAATAAAAGCAAGCAAACAGCATTTCAGAACTGAAGATCACAACGCCAGGCGTCACTGCAGCTGATCCAAATATCCGCTAGTTGCAGGCCACATCCTCGGTCCACGCAGAGACGAGCAAACTCTGCAGAGCACCGAGCCGAACTGCCCATCTTTCAGCCCTGATCCCAACACCCCAACCATAGGACAGCACAGTACAGGCCATTTAGCCCACAACGTTGCACTGACTCTTAACCTTCTCCAAAATCAATCTCGCTTTTCTCTCCCACATGGCCATCCATTTTTCTTCCATTATTACTGTCAGTGGGTTCCATGCACTCACCACTCTCTGTATAAAAAAAATCCCCCTTATACTTTTCTCCAGTCATCTTAAAAGTATGTCCTCTCGTACTAGCAATGTCACCTATCAAGTCTTCTCTCATCCTCCATCACTCCAATGAGAAAAGCCCTAGCTTGCTCCATCTACCTTCATAAAACATGATCTCTAGTCCAGACAGCATCCTGGTAAGTCTCCTCCGCACCCTCTCAAAAGCTTCCACATCCTTCCTATAATGAGGTGACCTGAACTGAACACAATACTCCGAGTGTGGTCTAACCGGGGTTTTACAGAGCTGCAACATTACCTCAGTGCTATTAAACTCAATTTCCTGTCTAATGAAGGCCAACAGACCCTACGCCTTCTTAACCAACCTTACAACTTGTGCAGTATTCTTACCCACACTGGCTCGTGGCGCTGGCAGCAATCCTGAGATTAGATTAGATCAGGTTCAACTTTATTGTCATTGTGCCGAGTACAGATACAAAGCCAATGAAATGCATTTAGCATCTAACCAGAAATGCAAAGAATAGTGTTATTTACAAAATAACTCTGAATAAATAGTAAGTGCTAGAGCACACAAATATAAAAGTACTGAGACAGTACAATATGGGTGCAATACTGCTTAGCGCTGCGATGAGAGGTACAGCAGGGTCACAGCCTCAGGGAAGAAGCTCTTCCTGTGCCTGCTGGTGCGGGAGCGGAGGCTCCTGTAGCGCCTACCAGATGGGAGGAGAGTAAAAAGTCCATGGTTAGGGTGAGATGCATCCTTGATAATACTAACCTGGATGTGCTGCTTTTCAGCTTTCTTCTTGGCTCCCTATATTCGCTGTGTAGAACCTCATCCCATTTCCTAGCTATGTATACCACGATTTCTAGCTGCTCATCCTCCTTCGTAAGAATATGGTGGGCCCAGCGTGTGAGTGGACCCAATGTGAGACATCTGTGCCTTTGGCACCGAGGAGGTAACGTACCCTCAGGGAGTCTCTTACAGATCCACAGAATCTCCTGTCTATTGTTCTGACTATTGAATTTCTGGTCACCACTGCTCTCCTCCCCACTACGCTTCTGAGCTACAATCTACCTCATTTCAACTTTGCACCCTATTGCCTACCTATATTGCACATCGTCTGTAGCAGTGATATGTTATTCTGCATTCTGTTATTGCTTTACCTCGCATTATCTCAATGCACCGCGTAGTGACTTCACCTATATGAGCGTTATGTAAATTTCTGACACGGGCAGTCCCGTCTGCGAAAGGAGGAGAGTCGGGAGTGGGGCTGGCAGCCCCATCCCATAAAGACCCAGAGCTACAGAAACGCCAGCAGGAGCTCTAGAAACCTCATCCCCGGGGGAGGAAGGATTTTCGCCTGGAAGACATAAGGTGAAAACAGAAGCACAAGATCAAGCTTCGGTCGAGGACAGAGGACTCTGGCGAGCTGCTGTTGGCGGCCTGTGCCCCAGCAGGGGTGATGGGCTGAAGAAGAAGAAGGAGAAGAAGAAGAAGAAGTAGAACAGTAAAGATGGAACAAACTTTTCACTCTACCTTGGTCATCATCATTATTATGTGCTGTGTCATATGACATGGTCTTTGATGTTTTTCCTGGTTCTCGCCCAGTTTTTCTACAGAAGTGGTTTGCCATTGCCTTCATCTTTACAAGACAGTCATTATCAATACTCTTCAGAGATTGTCTGCCTGGTGTCAGTGGTCGCATAACCAGGACTTGTGATCTGCACCGGCTGCTCATTCGACCGTCCACCACCTGCTCCCATGGCTTCACATGACCCTGATCGGGGGGGGGGGGCTAAGTTACACCTTGCCCAAGGGTGACCTGCAGGCTAGCAGAGGGAAGGAGCGCCTTATATCCCCTTCGGTGGGGACGTACCTCCACGTCTTCAGGTAACTTGGTACATGCAATAATAAAAAGCAGTTCTAGTTCCAGCCTCTGCAGCATTTTCTCTTGGTGCTGCTATGAGAATTAGACCAAGAGCATTGCATCATCCTACCCTGCATCTTTCATTTAGAGTACTCAGCATACTGCTATTTGCACTGCAAGCCACGTTGTCCAAAGAACTGTAGATCAGTGGTCTTGAGCTGAAATCCAGAGATCGGCGAGTTCAGAGTCAGATACTGGAGGTCAAGGTGCTGAGGTTAAAGGCCAAAGATTAAAGCTTGGGGGTCAGTGAGTTCAGAAGTCAGAGATCACAATGTCTGCGAGCCTGGGACTTGCGCCAAAAACTAGAGGTCAGAGTCTTGGTGGTGGCCTGTCCTGGAGCTGGAAGGTTGACTGTGTCTGAGGGTGAGAGAGGGGTTTGTACCATTCCCTCTGGAGTTTGGGAATGGAACCGTGATCAGCGATCACAGGCACCGTAAAGCATTATGCTAACCATTACACTACCGAACCGCCCTTGTCAATGGGTGAATATTATGCAACTCTCTCCAGCTGCCTAGGAAAAGGACCCCGGCAACAAAATGGAGAAGATGTCCGTCTCGCAGAGCACGTATCACCAGGGTGACAGACAGCTTCTGTCCTGTTTTTATAAGAGACTTCAAAGGGCCTCTTTTATGATAAAGATGAACTCTTCATCTCTCTGCCTACTTTACTGGTCAACCTACAACGCAGATTGTTTGCAGTATATTCTGCATTCTGTTAATGCTTTGTACTGCCTCGATGTGCCTGAAAGGAGTGATCTGTCTGAATGGTTCACAGACAAAAGCATGTCACTGTATCTCAGTATATATGAAGGAATATGTATAAATGAAAACAACACACACAAAATGCTGGAGGAACACAGCAGGCCAGGCAGCATCTATGGAGTAAAGTACAGTCGACGTTTCGGGCCAAAACCCTTCAGCAGGACTGGTCTTTCTGCTGTTGTTTTGTTTCGCTGTTGTCATTACTTGCTGTAAGATGGCTGCCTGTTGTTCTGTTGTATATTGTGGGCATGCCAGTATGTGTGGACACACTCGTGGGCTGCTCCCAGCAATCCTCAGGTTGTGTTGGTTGTTAACGTGGACGAACATTTCACTGCAGGTTTCGATGTACATAGAACTAATAAATCTAAAGTTTTCTAATCAAAGCAATGATCAAGGTTCGAGCAGGCACCACCACTACCTGCTGCAGAGACGGTACAGTCTAACATGCTAAGATACTTGAAACTCGAGTAAAAACTTAGCTTTTACCCCCTCAACCATCAGCCTCTTGAATGAAAGGGGATAACTACACTCACTTGACCCATCACTGAAATGTTCCCACAACCAATGATCTCACTTTCAAGGACTCTTCATCTCATGTTCTCGTTATTTATTGCTATTTATTTATATTTGCATTTGCACAGTTTGTTGTCTCCTGCACTCTGGTTGATCTTTCATTGATCCTGTTATAGTTACTGTTCTCTAGGTTTGCTGAGTATGCCCACAGGAAAATGAATCTCAGGGCTGTATCTGATGACATATTTGTACTTTAAAATAAAATTTACTTGAACTTTGAACTTTGAAATGCACCACATGCCTGGTGAATGAGGCAAACCTCTCTGATGTCCTGATAAGAGTTGTGCAGAAGGTTTGCCTCTGCAAGACTATCACAGATAAATTGCGGCTGGGATCTGATCAAAGTGGGTGTGAATTCTCAAGCATAGCTCTGTGAATGAGCAGTTATGAATAATGGCCCAAATTAGCTGACATGGGAAATTAGAGGGAACTGACATCACTCTGCAGCTGGCAATGTGAGACAAAAGCCAGGATCATGTTGCCAGCAGAAGATCTCCTTCTGTATTTTGAATTTTTAAAACTATTCAAGCAAACAAAACCATAGAGGTAGCTAGGCCTCAGAGGATTAATAAGTCTTTGGAGAAATAAGATGGAAGTAATTCGAAGGAAAGATATCAAAACTAACAGCGTGCATTTCAAATTTAAATCTTAATCTTCAATGAATAAGAAAATAGTTTAGATGGAAAGTGTTAAAACTATTAGCTATGCAAATCAATTCAAAATGCTACAATTTACTAATAACAATTATGACTTTTCTTAAAATCCAGGGGTCTAATTAAAATACTATTGATCTATTTGATGCATTTCCATTTTAAGTTCTGTCATTAATTTTGGATATAATTGGTATTTTATTGCTGACTGAATTGGGTTTGCAATTTAATGTCTCATCTTAGCAGAAGTGCAATAAAAATTCTAATCTCAATGCCGATGTGGGTTTTTTATTGTTTGCAAAGATGTGCTATATTCTGACTGTACACTCCACTTGTTGATCAGATAATGTTGAAAAGTTGAACAGTCGACTTATAGTCTATAGGACCATAAGATATAGGAGCAGGATCAGGCCATTTGGCCCATCGGGTCTGCTCTGATCCATCGGATCATTTCTGATTCAGTTTCCCCAATCTCCTGTTTTCTCCCCGTATCCCTCCATACCTTGACAAACCAAGAATCTATCAACCTCTACCTTAAATATACCCAATGACCGGGCCTCCACAGCCAACTGTGGCAATGAATTCCATAGGTTAACCACTCTCTGGCTAAAGAAATTCCTCCTCGTCTCCATTCTGTTCTGTTCTGTTAGACTCCCCCACCACAGGAAACACATCTTCCACGTCTATTCAATTGAGGCCTTTCAACATTCAATAGGCTTCAATGAGATCACCCCTCATTCTTCTGAATTCCAGTGACCACAGTCCTAGAGCCATCAAAGGCTTTCAATCCCAGAATCATTTTCATGAAACTCCTTTGAACCCTCTTCAAAGTCTGCGCCTCCTTTCTTGGAAAAGGGGCCCAAAGTCGATCACAGTGCTCCAAGTGAGGCCTCAAAAGTGCCTTATAAAGACTCTTGTTCAACCCAGAGGAGCAGGTTTTGCTGTCCAGGGCATTCAATAATTTGTAGTGTCAGTGGGACTTCATCTTTAAGTCTATGGAAAGTGGTGGATTCAGCTCAGTCCATCATACGCAAAGCTCTCCTCACAATTAAGCACGTTTACAAGGAGCACTGCCACAAGAAAGCAGCATCTGTTATCAAGGACCACCACCATCCATTATCAAGGACCGCCACCATCCTGACGATGCTCTCTTCTCGCTACTACCATCAGGAAGGAGGTACAAGAGCCTTGGATCCCACACTTCCAGGTTCAGGCACAGTTATTACTCTATATCCATCAGGCTCCTGAACCAGAGTAGATAACTTTACTCACCTTAACACTGAACTGACTGCACAACCTATGGACTCGTTTTCAAGGACCCTACAATTCATATTCTCAGTATTATTTATTTGCACAGTTTGTGTTCTTTTGCCTATCGGTTGTTTGTCGGTCTTTGTTTTATGTCACTAACATGAGAAAATCTGCCGACGCTGGAAATCTGAAGTGACACACATGAAATTCTGGAGGAACTCCGCAGGTCAGGCAGCATCTATGGAAAGGGGTAAACGGTTCACGTTTCAGGCTGAGACCCCTCATCGGGACTGGAAAGGAAGGGGAGAAGACGGAGTAAGAAGTTGGGGAAAGGGGAGGAAGGAGTACGAGGTGGTAGGTGATAGATGAAACTGAGAGAACGGGAGGGGGTGATGTAAAGAACTGGAAAATTGATTGGTGAAAGAAATAAAGGGCTGAAGAAGGGAGAATCTGATGGGAGAGGACAGAAGACCATGGAAGAAAGGGAAGGGGGAGAAACACCAGAATGAAGTGATGGGCAGGTAAGAAGATAAGGTGTGAGAAGGAATCAGGGTTGAGGAATGGTAAAGTGGCGGGGGGAGGAACAATTACCAGAAGTTTGAGAAATCGTTGCTCATGCCATCAGGTTAAAGGCTACCAAAATGGAATATAAGGTGTTTCTCCTCCCACCTGAGTGTGGCCTTATCATGGCGGTAGAGGAAGCCATGGACTAAAGAAGGGTCTCAGCATTTTGTGTGTGTTACTTTGTTTTATGTATAATTTTCACAAATTCTATTTCTTTTCTTTATTTTAATATGAAAGCGTGCAAGAAAACGGATCTCAATTGTAATATATGGTGACAGATCTGAACTTTGATAATAAATTACTTTGACGTTAATCTTTCACGGTTCAGTTTAAGGGGAGCATGCCATTTATAGCAACTCATTAGATTAGCTTTATTTATCGCATGTGCATCGAAACACGGAGTGAAATACGTTGTTGGCGTCAACAACCAACACAGTCTGAGATGTTCTCGGGACAGCCCACAAGTGTCGCCATGCTTCCGTTCCATGCCCACAATTTACTAACCCTAAGTCCTACATCCTTGGATTGTGGGAGGAAACCAGAATGCCAGGAGGAAACCCAAGCAGTCACAGGGAGAATGTATTGGCTCCTTACAACCAGCGGCAGGAATTAAATTCTAATCTTACAGCTAATGTTGTAAAGTGTTACACTAATCGCTATACTACTGTGATACTCCGAGAGGAGGAAACCGCTGGTGATGATCAGAATCAGGTCTAATATCACTGGCACATGTTGTGAAATTTGTTGTCTTTGTGGCAGCAGTACAATGCAGTACGTAATAATCGAAAGACTTGAAATACAGTAAGTATATACAAGTTTCCCCCGCCATCCAAAGGTACAGCGTTCCTATGAAACGATTCGTAAGCCGAAATGTCATAAAGCGAGGAAGCAATTACCATTAATTTATATGGGAAAAATTTGTGAGCATTCGGAGACCCAAAAATAACCTACCAAATCATGCCAAATAACACATAAAACCTAAAATAACAGTAACATGTAGTAAAAGCAGGAATGATATGATGAATACACAGCCTATAGAAGGTAGAAATAGTTTTCCACAATAATTGCCTGCACTGCTCTCCGTAGCGAAAATCTCACGCAAGCGCTCTTGGCAGAAACACGGCGCCAGCGCGGTTGGCAGAAAATCTCATGCAAGCGCTCTCCAGTAACCTTTAAGCTATGAAGCTGCCAAATCATACAAATAACATGTAAAAATACACAGCCTATATAAAGTAGAAATAATGTATGTACAGTGTAGTATCACTTACGGGAATTGGGAAGACATCGAGCACACTGATGATGGTGTGTTAGGCTGAGTCGTCGCAGGTTGGGGTGGTGCAGTGGCCCCCACCCTCCAGACAGCGACACGATACTGACCTGGGAAGCATGCAGCAGTCCAGTGGTGCCCGGGGCGCATCCAGCGCATCTTTAAGAAAGAAGCCGAAATAAACAAGCTAATTAATTAGGTGCCACCCGGCACGTAAATGTCAGCCCAGATCAGAGGCGACGCAATCGGCAATCGTCTCTGATCTGGGCTGACATCTATGTGCCAGGCGGTACCTAATTAATTAGCTTGTTTATTTCGGCTTTTTTTCTTAAAGATGTGCTGGGTGCCTCCCAGCTACCGCTTCATTCTCCGTGGATCGGTATCTGTCCGCGGCCCGGGGTTTGGGGTGGTGGGACACTGGGGTGTCATCTCGTCGCCTGTTTCCATGAGGGTAGGCAGGTCATCTTCTTCTATGTCTGCCTGCCTCGATGTCAAAGGTCGAGGTGTGCCTTCTGCTGTGGCTGGTGTGGAAGGCTTGCTTGACTGCTGAGCCTCGCGCATTTTTAGATCATACAGTTCTTTGTAAGCACTCAAACCATCTTGCAAATATGCCCTAAACCGACGTACCCTTTCAAAACGAAAGTCGTACTTCATCATTGCAGTGAAAATCTCATGTAGTTGCTTCACGTTCAGTTCCTGGATGACTTCACTTTCGCTACTGCATTCGGTTTTGATTGTTATCTTTTCCTCTTGCAACTGCATCAGCTCTTCATCTATCAGTTCTTGGTCATGGGATGCCTAAATCTCTTCAACATCATCTTTGTCAACTTCCACAAGCCAAACTCACTTTGTCCTTACTTCGTTCACCACGATCGAAACGCTTAATTATGTCTAGTTTTACACTAAGTGTAACACCCTCACGAGCTCTTTTAGGCTTTTCTGATACCTTAGAACTCACCTTGCTAACGGCTGCTCACAGGCACATGTTTAAGCAATGCTGGCGAGAATGCTGTTCCGAATCCGGGGGAGAGCTGCTGCTCGGGGCGTGCGCTGCCTTTTACCGCGCGCTGATTTTTTTTTCGCGCGCTACGTTTTCTGCGCCCTGCCTTTTTTTGTAACAGTGAGGTTTCGTAAAGCGAACGTTCGAAAAGCGGGGGACACCTGTATATTAAGTAAGTAGTGGAAAAATGGAAATAAAAAAGGAGTGAGGTAGTATTCATAGGTTCAACGTCCATTCAGAAATCAGATGGCAGAGGGGAAGAAGTTATTACTGAATCGTTGAGTGTGTGCCTTCAGGCTTCTGTACCTCTTTCCTGATGGTAGCAATGGGAAGAGGGCATGTCCTGGGTAATTGAGGGATACCTGCATTTGACTACTGATGGTTATGGTGTACCTTCTTAGCTTTTCTGCTTTGACAAGGAAGGAAATAGTGGAAAAATGGGGAATGGGTCAATAAAGTTGGGAATTAAGTGTCACCCTTGGTTTGGGAACTAGAAACAAAATCTTATTGTTGTAATGGATTACGTACGGCTGCTTCGTGACAGGGCCCCTGTTATATTTGTCCTTAATAGAGACAAACACTATGGTTAAAACAAACACACTTATTAACAGTAATGGCTCCCGCTCGACCGAGCACGAGTGACCAGCTCACCAATGTCATTTCTGGTTCTGGGTAAACTGCCCAAAGTGCATGTTGGGAACTGAAGTTCTTTATTATGTACACACATAATAACACAGCCCCAACTCTTAATTTCGCACTTCACCGATAAAGAAGCTCCTCTTCAACACCGCAAGGAGAAATAAATTTGCCCTCCATAGATGCTGCCTGGTTTGCTGAGTTCCTCCAGACATTTTGTGTGCGTGCATCACTCAAGATTTCCAGCATCTGCCGAGTGTCTCGTGTTTACCTGCTCAATAATGCACTGGAGCTCTCGGCAAAGTTTTGGCAGCTAAGTTGCAGGAGACCAGGCTTGAACCCAGAATCAGATTTATTATTCATGTTGCGTTGAGTTGTAGACCTCCAAGAGAACCACAATGTTGTCACTGGGTTTGGAGGCTTGCGTGCCTCAATGACCCAGAGGGCTATGTTGGCTGGAGTCAGGGGTTTATGCTTTGGGTCTTGATAGGGTCACCCAGGTCAAAGGGTAGAGGCCAGACTAAGAGTGGTCCACCGGTCCTTCAGATTTGGGGGTACAGCTCAGGGCTGACAACCCTGACTGGTCAAACAAAATTGTTACAGAAACACCAGTGAAGAATCCTTTTATATCTGTTTGTGACAGTACTGCCCCAGGACAGACAGAGATGGAGGATTTTCATTGTCGCCCTAAGTGTCAGTGGTGTAACGGGCAGTAATTAGCTTAGGGTACTACAGCACAGGAACAGTTAAAGGAATTTCATGTGAAGTTCAATCGCTTCAAGATTGTCCCCAAAATTGAAAATATGAAGTGCTATATTGGACACAATAGTTAGTTGGTGAAATGGTCAATAATGGGATCATTTTAAAGATGAACTTTATTTGTGACGTGTGCATTGAAATATTGAAACACACAGAGTGGAATGCATCACCTGCGCCAGCGACAACGCGGTCCGAGGATGTGCTGGGGGCAGCCCACAAGCGTCACCGTGCTTTTGGTGCCAATGTAGCATGCCCACAAGAACCCCAGCACCCGGAGGAAACCCACGCAGTCACAGAGAGGACGTACAAACTCTTTACAGCCAGCAGTGGGAATCAAACCCCCGAAGGTGATCGCCGGTGCCATATTGCGATTGTGCTAACCTCCACACCGCTGTGCCTCCTCAGTTATGCAGACAGGGGACTGCCATCTTCGGGGTGGTGGCAAAAAGTAACATCCAGATTTTTCTTTTAAACACGCATCCACTTCGTGCCTTAAATAGCTAAACTACATTACACACGTTCTGGTCGTCCCACTATAGGAAGGACGTTGAGACCTCGGAGAGGGTGCAGAAGAGATTTACCAGGATGCTGCCTGGTTTGGAGGGCAATAAAAAATCACGAAAGGTTGGACAAACTTTGGTTGTTTTCTCTGGAGCAACAGCGGCTGAGGGGCGATCTGATCGAGGTTTACAAGATTATGTGAGGGACAGGGAGTAACTTTCTCCCAGGGTCGAGGTGTCTCATACCAGAAGGTGAGAGGGGGTAGGTTCAAGGGGGATGTGAGGGGTAAGTTTTTTACTGAGAGTGATCGATACTTGGAATGCGCTGCCTGGTGTAATAGTAGAGGCAAATACATTGGAGATTTTTCAGAGATGTTCAGATAGACATATGGATGTGAGGAAGATGGAGGGATATGGACATTGTGTAGGGAGGAGGGATTAGCGTTTGAGTGTTTTTGGTTTGATATTTCACTGGTTTTGCACAACATTGTGGGCCGAATGGCCTGTTCCTGTGCTGTACTCTTCTGTGTTTTGATGTTCTATGTTCAGTGTTACTGGCCGTCTCTCGGTAAGTAACATCTGCTTCATTGCTTTGGGTTGCAATCTGCACTTGATTTAAAACTAGCTCTCCAAGACGCAGAAGTTACCGATGCATGAGGACGTGCAAAATGATTGCCTTTGAGCTATTGGGCACTTTACAACACATATAAAATACTAAGTAAGTTTTTTAAAAATGGCATATGTAAAATATGACGCTGATCCTTTATCAGCTGATATCTACCACCCTGGAGAACAGTAGAATTTTATTAAAGAATCTCTACCAAACATTGTACAATGTTGTGTGTTGACAAATAACCTCATTTAGAGTCCAGAAGCTCCGAGCGTTATAAATGCGAAATTACCATTATGGGAATTATTTTGCTTGCCTTTAATGCCAGCATCTGTCTCTGTTATCCATTTGGGGAGAATTCCGTGCTCTATCTGCTGAACGAACAATGTAAGGGAAGACTTTTCTGTTTGAGTGCTTTTACTCAGTGACTGAGAAGCACTAAATTTATCGGCAGGTGTATGAAGGCTGTTGCTGCCACAATTCTGAGCATTGGTTGGAATTAGAGCAATTTTACTCTTAAATGCACTTTGAATCTTCGCACCTTTATTATTATCAAAGAATGTATAAATTATACACCCTTGAGATTTGTTTGCTTACAGGCGGTCGCAAAGCAAGGAACCCGAAAGATCCCAATTTTAAAAAAAGACCAACCCCCAGTGCCCACAGAGAAAGAGAAAAAAAAACAAATCATGCAAACAACAGAAGTGAGTAGCAACGACAACAGCACTCTGAACCAAATTGAGCCCTTTGATCTAAATCCCCAAAGCAGCCCGGAGCAGGCCCAAAGCCTTGGTATTTAGTTCATCATGTTAGCAGGGCAAATCTTCAAAAGTTCACAGACATAAAGCACTGCAGATGGGGGCAGCCTCATAGCCTTAATGTTGCGGAGAGAGAAGCCCCCAGACTATTTGGACTGGCATTTAAATTGTCTGAACCTAGCATTAGGACCCAGGTCCTGACATGACGAATTATTCTAGGGCTAGATTTCACTGCCAGAGAGGCCGTTCTTGACCCCTCCAAGTTGGCTCGGCACCAGAGCGATCCAACCTTGCCCGACACTTGGCACCCTGCCTTTCTGTCTCTCTGGGCCAGTGTTTAGATTGTCCAAAACAGCATATTGTACCTCACATTAGGACTCCATTTAAACTAAATGGGACCATTTGGTTTGGCAAACAGAGAATAGTTGCACAAAATAAGCTTCGTTGTTCCATTTAATAACAGAGAATGTGTACAGTCTACAACCTGAAATTCTTACTCTTCACAGACACCAACGAAACAGAAGAGAAACCCCAAAGAACAAATGACATGAAGCCGTGGGGGCAAATGGTGGATGGTCATATGAACAGCTGGTGCATATCACAAGTCCTGGTTGTGCAACCACTGACGCCAGGCAGACAATCACTGAAGAATATTGATAATGGGCTGGGGTCACCCGTCTTGTAAAGACACACTGTCCAGAAGAAGGGAATGGTAAACCCCTTCTGCAGAAAAACTTGCCAAGAGAAACCGTATGTACCGTGGAGAGCATTCTTAATGGCTGCATTACCGTGTGATTGGGCGGGGGGGGGGGTGCTACTGCACAAGGTTGAAGTAAGTTGCAGAAACTTGTAAAATTAGCTAGCTCCATCATGGGTACCAGCCTCCGTAGTAAGACATCTTCAAGGAGCGATGCCTTAGGAATGCAGCATCCTTCATTAAGTACTCTTCACACTGTTACCGTCGGGAAGGAGGTACAGATGTCATGGTCTGGTCCATTGACTCCTCATTTTCTTTTAATTCCCTTTTCCCCGTATTCTACCTGGCTCCTTGATTAAGGCACCTGATTCTCATCCGAACTGGCAGCATAAAAACTCCAGCTTACATCTACTCAGGGCTGGACCGTCACACCGCACTCCGTGTGGCAATGCATGTTCCGGGCCACCGTGAATGGTGGATTCTAAGTTGCTGCAGTGCCTGGGGTTGCTTCAGGAATCCTGTCTCTTCGTGTCCAGCTAAGTGATTGCCGGCGGTTTGCCGCTTCATGTGCTACTCCGAGTCAAGATATGAATTGTCTGTCGTTGTTTGGTTTTGTCGCCTCATGTCCATCTGAGTATTGCTGGCCGTTTACTGCTACTCTGAGTCAAAATACAAATTGAATGTTCTATATTCTAAGTTCCGTTCCCGTGCCGGTTGCCTGTGTTAATTTCCCCCCGTGTTAATAGGAGTAGGGTATTCCACCTTCTCTTCTTTCCCGGCCACGCTCATCCCCTGGTCCACATCCTTGTCTGCTTAAAAACACCAGAGTCTTGCTGCAGTCACCCGGGTTCGACCTCCGGTCCAGCTTTTCTCACTCCTTGGCTCACCTTGGCCTAATTCTCGCTCCCCGGCCTTCCTTGTAACTATTAATAAACACACCTACGTGTGTCAATGCTACCTACGTGTTGGTGTCCTGCATGTGGGTTCACTTCCAACGCCCCTGTAACAACAGAAGCCTGGAGGCACGCAATCAGTGATTCTTCACCTCTGCCATCTGATTTCTGAATGGACATTGAACCCATGAGCACTACCTCACTACTTTTTTATTTCTGTATTTTTGCACTAATTAGTTTAAATTAACTGTTTAATAGACTTACATACATAAACTTAATGTAACTCAGTTTTTTCCCGTATCTATTTATCTTGGATTTTATTGTACTGCTGCCGTAAAGTTAACAAATTCCACGACATAAGCTGATGATATTAAACTTTATTCTGATTTTGATAATGATGATAATGATTCCAAGATCCCTCTGTTCTACTGCACGACTCAGTGCTCGACAGCTCACCATGTAAATTCTACCCTGGGTTGTCCTCTCAAAGTGCAACACTGCACACTGGTCTGCATTAAATTCCATCTGCCATTTTTCCGTCCATTTTTCCAGGTGGTTGAGCTAATTAGTATTCTGTTGGTAAATGGGGCTACAAACTTTGCTTTCCCCCAACTCTGCTATAATGTGCAAAAATCACAAGAACTGCAGATGCTGGAAATGTAAAGTAAAAACAGAAAGTTCTCAAACTTCTCAGGAGGTCAGGCAGCATCTATGGGAAGAGAAACATAATCAGCCTCTAAAGTCGGAAACACTTGCTACGATCAAATTGCTATTAGCAATTTAATTCAGTAATTGGAGGCTATTGCTTCAAATGTTCAATTCAATATCAGATAATGTATACAGTATACAACCTGAAATTCTTACTCTTCGCAGACATCCAAGAAACAGAAGAAAACCCACTAACTAACGAGGGAGAGAGAGCCATTGCTCCTGTCGCAGCAGGAGGGGAGACCAGCAGCTCACTGTTTTGATGTTACAGCCTGCAGTGTCATTATTTTTTGACGGCAGCTTACACTGCCGTCTCGATGTTCCGATCTCCCACGATGCTTCAGTCGGCGACAAGTTGTGGTGCTCGTTGAGCTTGGCAGACATGTCATCACCAGTTGAGGGGACATCCTCAGTGCACAGTTGTTGGTGTTTCCCTCTGGGAGTGCTCACATTTATATAGCCCCTCTCCACCGTTTGCTTGCCTCAGTCCTGATTGGCTACCCCTTTGATTGACCTTTGAATTCTATTGGCTACTTCTTCGGTTTACCTTTGAATTCTATTGGCTATCCCTTTGGTTGACCGTTGAATTCTATTGGCTCGCATTTCTTTAGCCCTTAGGGCTTTGTAGATGCCATCTACTTCAGTATGTTTGTTACGGAGCTATCAGAAGGAAACCATGTTTCTAAAAATTCTCGTGCCTGCTCCGTGTTTGCCTGCACCAGAACCTCTGCGGCGTCCCAGTTAAAGTGGTGTCCTTCTCGGTCTTCATATACGAAAATCAGCGACAGTGGATCATGTCTCCATACTGCCAGTTTAAACTTCCCATAAACAAGTTGAGAGTTTATCTCCTGTCTGGACGATGTAGTTCTTGTTGCAGTCTCTATGGGTGATACTGTACATCACATTGCTTATGTCAGTTGTCTTTCCCTCCCCATTGATCTTCCTCCTGGTACTTATCCTCGCAAGCAGAACAAATGCCACACCTGCCCCTACATCTCCTTCCTCACGACCGTTCAAGGCCCCAAGCAGTCCTTCCAGGTGAGGTGACTCTTCACCTGTGTGTCTGTTGGGGTCATCTACCGTTTGTGGTGCTCCTGGTGTTGCCTCCTGTCTATCAGTGAGGCCCAACACAGAGTGGGAGACCATTCCACTGAACACCTATGCTCCATCCACCAGATAAAGTGGGATCTCTAAATAGCCACCCATTTTCATTCCACTTCCCATTCCCATTTTGAAATGTCAGTTCAAGGCCTCCTCTACTGCCGCGATGAGGCCATACTCAGATTGGAGGAGCAACACCTCATATTCCATCTGGGTAGCCTCCAACCTGATGGCATGAACAACGATTTCTCGAAGCTCTGGTAATGCCACCCCCCCTTCATCATTCCCCATCCCCTTTTCCCTCTCTCACCTGATCTCCTTACCTGCCCATCACTTCTCCTTGGTGGTCCACCTCCTTTCCTTTCTTTCATGGTCTTTTACTCCACTCCTATCAGATTCCCCCTTCTCCAGCCCTTTATCTCTTTCACCAATCAACTTCCCAGCTCTTTACTTCACCCTTCTCCCTTTCCCATTCTCACCTATCACCTACCACCTTGGACTTCCTCCTCCCTTCCCCCCACTTTCTTATTCTGTCTCCTCATCTTTTTTTTCCAGTCCTGATAAAGGGTCTCGGCCCGAAATGTTGACTATACTCTTTTCCGTAGATGCTGTCTGGCCTGTTGAGTTCCTGCGGCATTTTGTGCATGTTGCTTTGGATTTCTAGCATCTGCAGGTTTTCTCATGTTTGTGACATTAAGTATATATTTTGCCTCTGCCATCTGATTTCTGAATGGACATTGAACCCATGAACACTACCTCACTACTTTTTTATTTCTGTTTTTGTAATACTTCTTTAACCTAACTTTTAATATATTATATACAGTATATACGGCGAGAAGAGAGAGTGCAGCCCTCTCGTGAAAAATGATATCGTATCCGCTAAATAGGGGCCGTGGACAATTCTGATTTGATGGAGACAGACGTGAAAGCACGGAGGAACATCTGGAGAAATTTCTGAAACGCCCGTTCGCTGCTATCATCACTGCGCGATCGTGAATCTTCCGAAGGGAAGGCCTCAAAATCACCGGCTTTGCCTGCTGCTGGCGACCGAGATTGAGGTCGAATCGCTCGGATAGAGATGGTGCTCGGTACTCGGTGTTGAAGAGCTAATTGGAGGCTCGAAGTTTACGGACGACTCAGAGTCGGACTGTGGTCGGGCAAGGCAGGGATAGTTTTTTTCCTTCTCCAGTCTGCGTGAGATGTGGGACATTTGAGAGATTTTGAACTTTTTACTGTGCTCATGGACTGTTCGTTATCAAGTTATGGTATTGTTGCACTGTTGTAACTATATGTTATAATTATGTGGTTTTGTTAGTTTTTTTCAGTCTTGGTCTGTCCTGTGTTTTGTGATATCACATCAGAGGAAATATTGTATCATTTTTTAATGCATGCATTACTAAATGGCAATAAGAGAGAACTGCGTGTCTTCATAATCATCAAAGTGGTATCAAAATTGTTGTGATGCATCTAGTGTGGTAGTTTTGTGGGTAGTGCTTGTCGCTCTCACTTTCAACTTCCACCACTGGCTAGCAATCTTGCATAAAGGAGAGCTGAGTGTGCAAGTCTCTCCCTGCCAGTACACAGCCTCTCCTACAGCAAGCCTCATGTAGTGCCTCCTCGCTGGCGACATGCGGAAACTGAACTCCTTTTGGACTTGGGCTGAACTACAGAGGATGGGGTGGAGGTCTGGCCCCTGCACACGTAGCACGCAGGCCCACCAGTTGTGGGTAAATAGCCCCACTGCCTTGTGGGCAGCCTCGGGAGAGACGAAGCCTATGGGAGTAAACTCAGACAGCAAACCCGGAGTAGAGCCCCTAAGCCACTGAACATCATTGAACATTCTTCCTTTGCAGCTACATGAGTAACCTGATGCACTTCTGTCCCATCCTGTTAATCTGATGCACGCCACTTATGGGTACCACCTGGATATGTGGTACAGATAATGGAGTGACGCTTTTCAGAAAGGGTAAGACGAGGGAATCCTCACGGAGGGATCAGAAGCGGAAAGAGTGAGAAATTTAAAGTTCTTAGGTATCAGTATCTCTGAGGAACCATCTTAGACCTAACATATCAATGCAATTACATTTGGAGTTTGAGGAGATTTGGTACGTCACCAAAAACACTCACAATTTTCTACAGATTTACAATGGACAGCATTCTAACTGGCTGCATCACCATCTGGAATGGAGGGGCTTTTGCACAGGATAGGAATAAGCTGCATAAATTTGTAAACTTCGTCGGCTCCATCATGGGCACCAGCCTCTCCAACATCAAGAACATTTTCAAAGAGCGATGCCTCAAAAAGGTGGCATCCATCATTAAGGACCTCCATCACCCAGGACATGCCCTCTTCTCATCAGGAAGGATGTACACAAGCTAAAGACACACACTCAACAATTCAGGATCTACCATAGTTCCGTTTGGCTGTTCCCCTTTAGCAGTCCTTTCTCCCTGATTATGCCCTATTTTCAATCATTAGATTTCCAATTGCTGCTAGTTTATCTAATTACAGTACACCTGGTTTTCATCAGAGACTGTGAAATAAGTACGATGGCTTTTCTTTCTCAGGTTGCCGGTTTGTTGGTTTAGTCTGGTGTGATACCTCGTTCTCTTGTCGGTTTAGAACCGTTCGTTCTAAGCTTAGTTCCAAGTTCTACTCTAGTTTCAAGATGGTCCCTGTAGATCCCGTTTCCTTGTCAAGATTCCTCCGGTTTGCTGTTCTACGTTCACGTCTACGCCAGCATCCCCAGTCGACGTGCCGGTGTCCTGCCCTTGGCTTCTCCTCCGTCGCCCCTCAGTATAACAGGATCAGGATGAACCCGTGAATGCCACCTCTCTACTTTTTTAATTTTATTTTTGCTCTACTTATTTAACTATTATATATATATATATTTACTGTAATTCACAGTTTTCTTTTTGCCTATATTACACTGTACTTCTGCTGCAAAATATCAAATTTCATGACAAATGCTGGTGATATTAAGCCTAATTCTGATTCATTTATCCGTATTGGATATTAATGGCCAGACATTTTCCCCAACCGAAAGAGCGTGGAAGTGAGCTGCCTTCGTAAAGAGCTGCATTCCTTCTGGTGGCGTGCACTCACAAAGCCTTAAAAATGGTAAATTGTTTATACATATCCCTTTACATATACTGAGATACAGTGACATGCTTTTGTCTGTGAACTACTGAGACAGATCACTCCTTTGAGGCACACGGAGGTAGTACAAAGCATTAACAGAATGCAGTACATACTACAAAGAAGCTGCATTGTTGGTCCACCAGTCAAGTAGGCTGACGTGAAGAGTTCATCTTTATCATAAAAGAGGCCCATTGAAGACCCTTATAACAGCAGTACAGAAGCAGTCTATCACCCTGGTGATACGTGCTTTCAGACACGGGCTGTCACGACCACGGATTCGGCAGCGCACTAGATACGGCAATTGCGCTTGAGAATTTGCATGTGTCAGCTAATTATTATTTAATGGTGATAGTATTTAACTCCATATTTGTCATCGTAGTGCTTGTCGAGACGTGGACAGAGCACAGCAATTCGCTGCCTGTTTGCTTATGGCCTTCCCTGAGAAATTGGACTTTCGAGTCAACTGATTCTGAAGGCTAGTGGTATTTCTTTAATGTTTAGGTTTTCTTTTCAGTCGCAGTGTCTGAGCGCACGTATCACCGGGGTTTCCCATTTGAGAGTTTTAGTTAATGGCCCTGTCTGACCTAGCGTTTATTGTTTCTTTTCCCTTTAACACTGTTCACATTGAAGTTTGTGAACTATCGACCTGCTTCAGTGTCTCTCACTCTGCACTTGGGCCATGTCCGAACCTGGTAACACGGGCACCTTCTCCGTTTTGTTGCCAGGGGTCCTTTTCGGAGACAGCCAGAGAGAGTTGCATAATATTCGCCCATTGACAAGGGCAGCACATTAGTGTCATGGTTAGCGTAACGCTTTACAGTGCCTGTGATCGCTGATCACGGTTCCATTCCCACCGCTGCTCAGAGGGAGTTTGTACGTTCTCCCGTGACCAAGTGGGTTTCCTTTGTGTGCTCCCGTTACCGCCCCCCGCCACAGTCCAAAAATGTACATGTTGGGGATATTAAGTTTATATTTAATATAAACTCCTATTAGTCAGGGGGAGGAGAAGATGGTGGCGCGACATAGCGCACGCAGCCTCTCCAGTGAAATGATATCGTATTTTGTTAAATAGGGTACCGTGCACAACTCTGATTTGATGGAGACAGCCGTGAGAAGCACGAAGGAACACCTGGAGAAACTTCTGAAATGCCCGGTTCGCTGCCACTGCTACTGTGTGATCGAGAATCTCCAGAGGAAAGGCCCCAAATCCTCGGCTTTGCCTGCTGCTGGCGGCCGGGGCTGGGGTCGAAGCGCTCGGCAGAGATGGTGCTCAGTGCTTGGTGTCGGAGGCTCAAAGTTTTCGGACGACTCACAGTCGGACTGTGGTCGGGCATGGCAGGGAGAGTTTTCTTCCTTCTCCTGTCTGCGTGAGATGTGGGACTTTCGAGAGACTTTGAACTTTTTTTACTGTGCCCATGGCCTGTTCTTCATCAAGTTATGGTATTGTTGCACTGTTGTAACTATATGTTATAATTGTGTGGTTTTTGTCAGTTCTTCAGTCTTGGTCTGTCCTGTGTTTCTGTGATATCACACCGGAGGAATATTGTATCATTTCTTAATGCATGCATTACTAAATGACAATAATCTAATCTAATTATTTATTGAAATACAGCACGGAATAGGCCCTCCCGGCCTTTTGAGCTTCACCTCCCAGCAATCCCCTGATTTAACCCTAGCCTAATCACGGGACAATTTACAATGACCAATTAGCCTACCGACTGGTAGGTCTTTTGCACTGTGGGAGGAAAACCGCACATCCAGAGAAAACCGTGCAGAACATACAGGCAATGGAGGTAATTGAATCAAGGTCGTCTGTACTGTGAAGCGTTGTGCTAACCACTACGCTACTGTTCCACTTACAATTTGTGGGCATGCTATTTAGTGCCAGAAGCACGGCAACACTTGCCCCCAGTACATCCTCGGTCCGTGTTGGTCCTTGAGGCAAATGACGCACTTCAACGTACGTTTCGATGCACATGTGACAAATAAGGCTAATGTTCTGAAGATAAAGGACTGGCAACATATTTCCAAGTCAGGATGGGGTGTCAGTTAGAGGAAAAGTTGCAGGTGATGTTGTCTCCCTGTGCCCGTGTCCTTTTGGCCGTACTGCATCAGCCAGATGTTGTCGACCAGCTGTCAGGGGCAGAGGCAGCTTTCTCCAGCACCTACACACAAAATGTTGGAGGATCTCTACAGGTCAGGTGAGATCTGTGGAGAGTCTCCTGATTCTAGACCTGCTGATTTGCTGAGTTCCACCAGAATTTTGTGTGTGCGTTGCTCTGGATTTCCAGCATCTACACAATCTCCTGATGTTCTCAGGCAATCCTTCAGAATCAAGGGTGACTTGCTTTTGCCTTCTGGGTCTTGAGGTGTCAACCTGCTTACTCTGTGATGGAGACCAGAACGGCCTGGGGTTGGTTTGTTTCCAGTTAAAGATAAAGATCTTTAACTTAAAGATGAACTTTATTTGTCACATGTACATTGGTTGGCGACTTGGGCCGGCTCCTCCACTGGACTTAGTCATCCAGCAGGACTGAAAAAACACAAGACCTGACAAAGGGCGGATGAGCTCCTTGTGAGCCAACGCCATCTTCCGAGAAAGAGATTAAAGCCTCACCATGTATCTACGAATCGTGTGCTATGTACCTAGTTGGAAGAGACATGATGAACTGGGGCGCTGCACCGTGTGCCTGGACCTGCCCAAGGCCTCCGTCAAAGGAAAGGCCGAGCTCGAAGAAGTGGCCGCGGCTGGAGGCCGACACGGCCTCGGGCTCGAGTTCGGCAGGGGCGGCGGCGGGCGGTGCCAGGGCGGCCAGCAAGAACAAACTGGAGGAAAGGCTGCATTCGGTGCTGTCGCAAGATCGAAGGAGATGGAGGTGCATAGCCGCCAACCCCAGCTTTGGGACGGCACCCACTGACTGACTTTACATTGAAAGATTAAAACACACAGTGTCAACGCCCAGCATGATCTGGGGACACCCTGGACACAGCACACAGGCAGTGTCTATAGAGAGAAACAGAAAAATTGCTGTTTCGGGCTGAAATCCCTCATCAGGACTATCCATCCTGGTGACACCTAGTACTCACCCTGCTAATGGAATCGTGGGTAGACACAGGGGAATTGGAGACACAAGACACTGCAGATGCTGGAATCTGGAGTGATGAATCCAGATGAAGGGTCTCGACCTGAATCATTAGCCACTCATTTCCCCCCATAGGTGTCGCCTGTCCATGTAACACCATCACCGGCCATGACATAGCATGCCCACAAGTCACTAACCCAAACCCATACATCTTTGGAATGTCAGAGGAAGACAGAGCACTTGGAGGAAAGCAGATGGTCTCAGAGAGAACGTGATTGCTAAAAAGAGTTACAAAATACACATGGACTAAGATGTTAACTGTCCTGTGCTATCACCAGTGGGATCATCAGTTGATCTGCCACCTGTCTTCAGGAGTTTCGGCCCGCTTATGATCAAGACTCCCTCGAGGTGGTGGGCCAGCGGTGCTAAAGCACCACCTCCCACTGGTGAGCTCAAAAACTTGGCATCTGCCTCCATCAGTCACTTCCATCCAACAGATAGCCTGCTCTTCAGGTGTCTATGCAACTACTGAAGGGTTTGAGCTCTTGGTCGTAGTCGTTCTCTGTAATTAATTGTATCTGTCCAATTGGGTCTATCATTCTTCCTCCCTCTTGGAGGACCCCGAGGGTACGTTTCTCCGTATAAACTTGAAGCTTCAAGAGGTGGGTGCTCTTCTGAGCTGGTGCCCGGACTGCCAATCCTGACACCCCCGGTGCCAGTCTTTCCTGGCTGTCCGCTGTCTTTCCTCGCTGTCACCGGACTATTCCCGGTTGCCAACCAGGCTATTCCTGGTAGTCACTGGTGTCCAGAACAAGAGAGTTACAAAATACACGTGGACTAAGATGTTAACTGTCCTGTGCACAGCAGTAGCAACGGCACTCCAAATCACTGGTGCGTAAAGCGTTATGTGAGCTGCTAAACCTCATCTGATGCAAACGGCTCCTCTCAAAATAGGGAAGAATTCCATCTCCAAACAGCTACATTCCTCAGCGTCATAAATGCAAAATTTGACAAAGAAATGATAATTTGCCAAGCGCAGATCTGTGACTTCTTTGTAATTATACCTCCTACTCTAAGCAAACATTGCTTTGTGTTGCAAACCCTTTGATGTAAAATGGTAAATAGAAAACAGGATTAAAGTCCAGCACTGGTGAGCAAAGTGTTTTGTAACCTTCAACAGTAGATTATCATTATTTCCAAACTTCTCGATTTCCTCCATTCTTTCATTAGTTTTTGACATGACAAATCTCTAAAAAGAATATGACTTCCCGAAGTCGGCCCGAAACGTCGACTGTACTTTTTTACATAGATGCTGCCCAGTTTGCTGAGTTCCTCCAGCATTTTGTATGTGTTGCTCGGATTTCCAGCATCTGCAGATTTTTTTCTTGTTTGTGACTTTTATTTACATCTTTCTTTAAATATGTGGTTTATTTTCTGAAGGTTACTAGTGAAAGGAAGACAGTAATGGAAAGAGGTTAACATTAAGCTGAAAGTCTCCGAGAGGACCAAAACCTTGTAGTTGTGTTTGGAGGCTTGTGTGCTTCAGTGACCCGGAGAGCTATGTTGGCTGGGGTCAGAGCTTTATGCTTTGGCTCTTGGTAGGGTCACCCATGCCAAACAGGTCAAAGGGTAGAGGCCAGACTAAGAGTGGTCCATTGGTCCTCCAGGTTCGGGGGGGTTCAGCTCAGGGCTAACAATCCTGACTGGTCAAACACGACTGTTACGGAAACAGCAGTGAAGAATCTTTCGACATCAAGGTGTGACGGTATTCCTGACTCTCCACGCAGGACTTGCATGATTGACTGCAGTGAAAAGAGAGAGGAAGCTAGTGACATGATGGAGGAAGCCCAGAACACCCTGAGAGACGGAGGACCCTCATTGCTGCCCTACACACTAGCAGTGTAGCAGGCAGAGATGTACATATAAACCGAAAGACCTAAGCAGATTTCACATAATATGCACTGTAGTTTATTTTAGCTTCAATAGACAATAGGTGCAGGAGTAGGCCATTTGGCCCTTCGAGCCAGCACCGCCATTCACTGTGATCATGGCTGATCATCCACAATTAGTATCCAGTTCCTGCCTTATCCCCATAACCTTTGATTCCGCTATCTTTAAGAGCTCTATCCATCTCTTTTTTGAAAGCATCCGGAGACTTAGCCTCCACAGCCTTCTGGGGCAGAGCATTCCATATATCCAGACTCTCTGGGTGAAAAAGTTTTTCCTCAACTCCGTTCTAAATGGCCTACCCCTTATTCTTAATCTGTGGCCTCTGGTTCTGGACTCACCCATCAGCGGGAACATGCTTCCTGCCTCCAGCGTGTCCAATCCCTTAATAACCTTGTATGTTTCAATAAGATCCCCTTTCAGCCTTCTAAATTCCAGAGTATACAAGCCCAGTCACTCCAATCTTTCGACATATGACAGTCCCAGCATCCCAGGAATTAACCTTGTGAACCTACGCTGCACTCCCTCAATAGCAAGAATGTCCTTCCTCAAATTTGGCGACCAAAACTGCACACGGTACTCCAGGTGTGGTCTCACCAGGGCCCTGTACAACTGCAGAAGGACCTCTTTGCTCTTATACTCAATTCCCCTTGTTATGAAGGCCAGCATGCCGTTAGCTTTCTTCACTGCCTGCTGTACTTGCGTGCTTGCTTTCAGTGACTGATGTACAAGAACACCAAGATCTCGTTGTACTTCTCCTTTTCCTAACTTGACTCCATTTAGATAATAATAATTCTTACCACCAAAGTGGATAACCTCACATTTATCCACATTAAACTGCATCTGCCATGCATCTGCCCACTCACCCAGCCTGTCCAAGTCACCCTTCATACACACCAAAGTTAAATTTAACAATGAAGAAATACAAACTGAAATGGCTGCAGCTTAAAGAATTCAGGATCAAACATCAGTAAGTACGGTACCAGATTCTGCAGGTTGGATTTCACTCTTCTACAAATATAGCAGCAGTTCTTAAGAAACAGACTTACTGGTGTAATGTTAAAGGTGGAAAATAAATTGGTGAAGCAAATATCTATTATACTGTTATGCAGTAAATCAAAATCACTTTGATCCTTGACAACTATAGCAAAATATTCTGAGAATGATCTTGGAAATTGTCAAATGGGGTTCCGGGCTATACCATTGAAGCATTTCACTGTACTGCATCTTTTTTTATATTCATTCATACATTGGCAGTGCCCCTGGCGTGGCCAGTGTTTATTACTTATCCTCAATTACCTTGAACTGAGGACAGGAAAGACCCGAGTGAAGTTTGATTGATTTGAGAGCCGAGCTGAATTGGAAAGCTCGGGCACTGACTGTTTCGAGGTAATGGAGCCCGAGCCCGTGGGTCGAGGACCGGCCTGAGCTTTGGATGATTTAAGCGCCAGGCCAAATTGAAGTGGTCGGGATGTCCGGGTCGGAGGCGAGGGACAGGCCGGTTCAGCTCACTGCTCGAAGGGGTTTTCTCATCTCTGAACTGGACCAAGGGTGTGGCCTGCAGCTAGTGGACGTCTGGATCGGCTGCAGTGATGCCTGGCGTTGTGAACTTCAGTTCTGAAAGCTGTTTGCGTGCTTTTACTGTTTGCACGATTTGTTTTTTCTTTCTCCCTCAGCACATTGGATGTTTGATTTTAATGGGTTCTTGATTGGACATGGCATCAAATGTTACAGGGAGAAGGCCGGGAACTGGGGTTAAGGAGGAGATAGAAAAAAGGATCAGCCATGATTGAATGGCGGAGCAGACTCGATGGGCCAAATGGCTTAATTCTGCTCCGAAATCTTATGGTCTTACTGGATTTTTTTTGTTTTGTGGCTGCCTGTAAGGAGACAAATCCCAAGATTAGATTAGATTATGAGGACACTCAGTCCTCATTTATTGTCATTTAGAAATGCATGCATGCATTAAGAAATGATACAATGTTCCTCCAGAGTGATATCACAGAAAAACAGGACAAACCAAAGACTAACACTGACAGAACCACATAATTATAACATATAGTTACAGCAGTGCAAAGCAATACCATAATTTGATAAAGTGCAGACCATGGGCATGGTAAAAAAAAGTCTCAAGGTCCTGATCGACTCCCGATAGTCCCCGATAGCAGGCGGCAAAAGGGAAAAACTCCCTGCCATAAACCTTCAGGCACCGACAACTGCCGATGCATTGGAAGCACTCGACCACAGCCGACACCGACTCCGTCCGTCCGAAAACTTCGAGCTTCCAACCAGCCCCTCCGATACAGCCTCCCGAGCGCCATCCTCTGCTGAGCGCCTTCGACCTTGCCCCGGCGGCTGAAACAAGCAAAGCCGAGGATTCAGGGCCTTCTGCTCCGGAGATTCCGGCTACCACATAGTAGCAGCGGCAGCGAAGCGGGCATTTCAGAAGTTTCTCCAAATGTTTCCCCGTACTCTCACGTCTGTCTCCATCAAATCAGAATTGTGCACGGTACTCTACTTGACACATAATAGATATCATTTACCGGAGCTGCCGTGCGTGCTGTGTCACGCTGCCATCTTCTCCTCCTCCTACATACTTTGATAATAATTTGTACTTTGAACTTTGAACTGAGTAGCTTGCTGGGCAATTTCATTCAAAGCCAACAAACCAGCTAAGGGTCTGAAGTTCAATATAGGTTAGACCAGAAGGACGGGTGAAGGACATCAGACGAGCAAACGTACTTTTCTGCCAATCATCGGGTTTCATGGGCATCATTTGTGATAATGGACACTAAATTGCTTGACACTGTTAAATTACTGAATCAGAATCAGAATCAGTTTAATATCACCGGCGTAGGTTGTGAAATTTGTTGTCTTTGCAGCAGCAGTACATTGCAATTCAGAATAATAGAGAACAAAACATGAATTACTGTAAGTATGTATATATATTAAAGAGTCAAATTAAACAAGTTGTGCAAAATTAAACATTTTAAAAAATGTAGTGAGCTGGTGTTCATAGGTTCAACGTCCATTCAGAAATTGGATGGCAGAGGGGAAGAAGCTGTTCCTGAATCGTTGAGTGTGTGCCTTCAGACTTCTGCACCTCCTCCCCGATGGTAGCAATGAGAACAAGGCATGTCCTGGATGATGTTGGTCCTTCATGATGGACACTGCCTTTTTGAGGCATCGCTCCTTGAAGATGTCCTGGATACTACAGAGGCTAGTGCCCATGATGGAGCTGGCTGAGTTTACAACTCTCTGCAGTTTACTTTGATCCTGTGCAGTGCCCCCCACTACCCCGATACCAGCCAGTGTTGCAGCCAATTAGAACGCTCTCCGTGGTACATCCATAGAAATTTGTGAGTGTTTTTGGTGACATACCAAATCTCCTCAAACTCCTAATGAAATATAGCTGCTGTCATGTCTCCTTTGTTGGTGCATCGATATGTTGGGCCCAGGATAGATCTTCAGAGATGTTGACACCCAGAAACTAGAAATTGTTCAACCTTTCCATTTCTGACCCCTCTATGAGGATTGGTGGGTGTTCCCTCATCCCACCCTTTCTGAACTGGTAACCAAACTTTTAAACCACATAATGGCATTCAAAAGACGTTTAGACAAGTGGGTGAATAAGAAAGGTTCAGGGCTGGGTTTCCCAACCTGGGAGTTCACAGATCCCACAGTTAATAGTAGGAGTCCCTGGCATAAAAAAGGTTGGAAACTTCTGGTGTAGTCGGAATAATATTAAATGTGAGCAAATGGGATTAGGTTAGATGGGCACCTTGGTTAGCATGAATGAGTTGGGCCGAAGGGCCTGTTTTTGTGCCGTATACTCCTTGAGAATGACACAGAGACACTGTGAAAGTTGGAAATTTCAAATTCAAGTAATTAAATTTACCTGTAATTTTTAAAAGCTAGCCCCATGAGCAATAGTTGAGTAAACAGTGAAGGGAAATGAAACACAACCATGAAATGGTTGGATTGTTGTAAAATTCAACAATGTTCTCAGTATTATTTATTTACTTACACATTTATTATTATTGTTAGGTGTTCTGTACCTAGGATGTATAGCTAAACATTAACTTCAGCAATTAACTTCAGCCATCAATCTTCAGATTTGAATTTTCTCCCGGGAGGGGGGAGAAGATGGCGACGCGACGACAGCGCGCGCGGCCACTTCGGTGATTAATATCTGTTACTTGTCAAGTAGGGGACTGTGCACAATCCTGATTTGATGGAGACAGACATGAGAGCACAGCAGAACATCTGGAAAACTTCTGAAATGACTGCTTTGCTACCGCTGCTACTGTGTGGTAACTGGAATCTCTGGAGCTGAAGGCCCCGAAATCCTCGGCTTTGTGTGTTTCAGCGGCCGGGGAGAGGTCGAACGCGCTCGGCAGAGGATGGCGCTCAGGAGTCTGCTCGGAAGCACGGAGTTTTTGGATGGATGGACTCAGGGTCGGCTGCTTCCAAGGTATCGGCAAGTTGACGGTGCCTGGAGGTTTATGGCAGGGAGTTTCTCCCTTTCGCCGCCTGCTATCGGGGCTCGGGAGTTGATTGACTCGGGACTTTGAGAACTTTTTTTTACTGTGCCCATGGTCTGTTCTTTATCAAATTACGGTATTGCTTTGCACTGCTGTAACTATATGTTATAATTATGTGGTTCTGTCAGTGTTAGTCTTTGGTCTGTCCTGTTTTCTGTGATATCGCTCCGGAGAAACATTGTATCGTTTCTTAATGCATGTATGCATTTCTAAATGTCAATAAAAGAGGACTGAGTGTTCTCATAATCTAATCTAATTTGTACTGTAGATTAAATTTAAAATGCAGCTCTGGACAATGGATTCCTAAGAGCCTTGAACCACAGTTAAGTGGAAGACCAGACAATGCTGATTTAAAATTCATTTTGGTGTCTGTTGCGTGGGCGCAAAAAAGGAGGTATGAAAGTTATATGTAATTCACATGAGATATTGTAAGTACATCGTAAATATAGAAATGTCCTTTGACATTTAGCATATAAAATGTCATGAAATGTTGGTGGTGGATGGTCGTATGAGCCGCTGGTGCAGATCACAAGTCCTGGTTATGCGGCCACTGATGCCAGGCAGACAATCTCTGAAGAGTATTGATAATGGCTGGGGTCACCCGTCTTGTAAAGGCACTGTCCAGAAGAAGACAATGGCAAACCACTTCTGCAGAAAAATTTGCCAAGAACAATCATGGTCGTGGAAAGACCGTGATCGCCCACATCATATGACACGGCGCATAACGAACAAGCGAAACAAATACTGAAAGTGGTGGCGGTGCCTCATCAGGTGCCTTGCATTATACAAGGAAATGGAAGATAAACCCGGTAAAAAACCCCTGAGTTTGTGGTTCACGATGACGTAGTGAGAATCTCTGCCAATTGACAAAGAGTTTTGTTCTTCCTTTCATTTTTAGTTCTCAATGCAGCCCAAAGGCTGCATGTTTAATGGCCAGTTTCGGTCAGCAAAGGCAGAAATGGCTGATGGTGTCATTAAAGTTCCACCAGAAGAGGGAAAACCTCAGCTGCAGGAAGGTGAATCAAAGCCAGGCAACTTTCCCAGTCTTCCCAAACAATCCCAAAAAAGTCAGCACAACTTTCCCATTCTGTGTATAACTAAACCCATGGTAGACGTTAAATAATTTAAAAATCTTTTTCTAAACATGAAATACATTTACACTCTTCCAAACAGTTGTAAGCAACTTCTAATGCAATAAAACTTTAAATTTAATTAGGAAGTATTTTAAACTAATTCTGATGTAGAATGTCTTATTTTTGAGCTCAGATCTTTCACACACATTGCCCTTGTTCAAATCAAGGTGAGGATCCTCCTAGTTTCTGCGACTTGATACGCAATTCTCCAGTAAGTTCATGAAATACGTGAAGGACATTTAAATCCATAAGACACAGGAGCAGAATTAGGCTATTCGGCTCGAGTCTGCCCTGTCTCTCCTTCATAGCTGATTTAATATCCCTCTCAACCCCATTCTCCAACCTTCTCCCCTTAACCTTTGACACCCTCACTAATCAGGAACGAGGTCACCACTGCTTTAAATATCGGCACTGACTTGGCCTCAGCAGCCTTCTATGGCAATGAATTCCACAGATTCATCAGCCCCTGGCTAAAGAAATTCCTCCTCTTCTCTGTTCTATAGGGAGGTCTTTCTATTTTGAGACTGTGTCCTCCGTTCCCAGACTTTCTCTCTACATCCACTCTATTCCAATATTCAGTGGGTTTCAATGAGATCCCCTCCCCTTCGTTCTTCTAAACTCCAGCAATAAGGCTTCATACCCTGAGGCTTCATAAGGAATCTAACATTGTAATATGATGGTAAACTACTGCTAATTACTTTTTGGTTTCGTACATACATGCAATCACAGGGAAGTTGAGCCAGCATCTTTATTTTCTTAGGAGATTAAGGAGGTCTGGCTTCTCACCAAACACTGTAGACAAGGCTAGAGTGCATAAGCAACACTCACAACACGCTGGAGGAACCCAGCAGGTCGGGCAGCATCCGTGGAAACGATGAGTCGATGTTTCGGGCCGGAACCCTTCGTCAGGACTGAAGAGGGGAAGGGGCAGAGGCCCTATAAAGAAGGTGGGGGGAGGGTGGGAAGGAGAAGGCTGGTAGGTTCCAGGTGAAAAACCAGTAAGGGGAAAGATAAAGCGGTGGGGGGGGGGAGGCAGGGAGGGAATAGGCAGGAAAGATGAAGAAGGAATAGGGGAAAACACAATGGGTAGTAGAAGGAGGTGGAACCATGAGGGAGGTAGTAGGCAGCTGGGGGACAGGGCAGAGTGAAACTGGGTAGGGGAAGGGAGGGGGAGGGAATTACCAGAAGTTAGAGAATTCTAAATTCATGCCAAGGGGCTGGAGACTACCTAGATGGTATATGAGGTGTTCCTCCTCCAACCTGAGTTTAGCCTCATCATGGCAGTAGAGGAGGCCATGTATGGACATATCCGAATGGGAATGGGAAGCAGAGTTGAAGTGGGTGGCTACCGGGAGATCCTGTCTGTTATGGAGGAGGAGCCGAGGGTGCATAAGACCTTTGCATAGTACTGCATTTATCAACGTGGAACGGAGACCGGGCTTGTAAATCCAGCAAGGGCAAAGGATGTTGGGAATGGCAAGGGTGGAGCACCGTGGGAGGGGTGAAGGGCAGGTGGCAGAGAAGGAGTGCCAAGGGTGGGGGTTGGCATGGGTGCAGACACACCCAGCTTTGAGGCTCCGGGCAAGGTCATTAGATTCCAAACAATTGGTTTATTGATCATTACAGAATGTCTCTCTGCTCCCTCCCTTCTCCCTTCCCCTTTTCCCAACCATGATTCCCCTCTCCCTGCCCCCTCCCCACTCTCAGTCCACAATAGAGACCCATATCAGAATCAGGTTTATCATCACTCACACATGAATTTTGTTTTTTTTTGCAGCAGTACAGTGCCATACATAAAATTACTACGATGTATATGTGCCTGAGGCCCAGTTTATACTTCTGCGTCAAATATACGCCGTAGGTACCGCGAACCCTACACCGTGCCCTATGCCGTAGGGTGACATGAACCTCCTCAAAAATGTAACTCATGCGTCGCGGTGACGCAGACCGCAACAACCGTGATTGGTCCGCTTGGTAGCATCGCATTTCCGGTTGCTTTTCTCCGCCACGTCTGTACACTGATGCGAAATAAATGGTTGGAGACGATGAACCAAATCGTCAAATCTACCTGCCGACATCCGAAAATATTTGAAATGCATTTCCTTGTCCGTGTCTCTCACGAAGAAACTCAACACAGTGGCATAGAAACCCCACCGCCAAAGAGCGTTTTGGTGGTGAATCGCTGAGTGACGCAGACACGACTACGCATGCTCGCTACGGCGTAGGGCTACGCAGGAGTATAAATCAGGCCTACGGCGTAGCCAGTACACACAAGTATAAATCACTTTAAGACTTCTGCACAGTACTGTACCTATTGAAAGTATCCTGACTGGTTGCACCGTGGTCTGGTAGGCAAATAGAATTCACAGAGATGAAAGAAGCCGCACTGAGTGGTAGATTTTGCCTGATACATCACAGGCATATCCCTCCCCATGTAGGTAGTATCTGCAGCAAACACTGCCTGCAGAGTCAAACATCTATAATCAATATCCCCACCATCTGATCAATGCTACCATCAGGCAGGAGATGCAGAAGCCTGAAGTCGACACGACCCAGTGCAAGAACGGAAAAGCGTACTGTCGATGTTTTGGGCCAGAACCTCCGGCAGGACATCGAAATGTTAACTGTTTGCTCATTTCCATAGATGCTGCCTGGCCGGCTGAGTTCCTCCAGCGCTTTGTGTGTACTGCTCGGATTTCCAGCATTCGCAGATTCTCTCTGGTTTGTGCCCTGACCACTGTAATCACTTTGCGCTGAAATGGACTTCGTTTTTTCTTGTTCAAATTGTTTTCTTTCTCTTATGCCTAGGGACATACAATGTATATAAGCTATCTTACCTATGTATGTTCAACTGATTTTTAAAAATTCAAGTCACCTTTTTTGTCACGAACACAGTCAAACAAGATGAAGTTTCTTCAGACTAGGGTGTAAAGCACAGTAGTACATGCAACACACTTGTAACACACATTAATTTAGGAAAGTAGTATTTAAATCTACAGATGAATTATGCATAGATAAACACAGTAAAGTGCATCAATTAAATATTGTAGAGTGCAGTACAAATTATCTTGTGACACTTCTAATGCGATGCGGCAGGGAGTTCAGAAGCCTAATGGCCCAAGGGAAGAAGCTGTTTCCCACCCCGACAATTCTTGCCTTGATGCATCGGAGTCTCCTGCCTGATGGTGGAAAGTCAAAGAGGATGCTGGATGGATGGTAATGCTGAGGGCCCTGCGTACTGATAAACGTCCCGGACAGATGGTGCGGAGACACCTCTGATCCTGTCGGCCGTTCTCACAGCTTTTCGTAGGGACTCCCGTTTCCAGATGGAGATGCAGCTTCTCAGGGCGCTCTCAGTTCAGGTAAGACGGGGGAGAAGGGAAAGTCTCGATTGCCTCAATCTCCCCCATCTGTGTCTTCTCAGTCAGGGAGGTGAAATTGATGAGCAAGCTGAGGTCGCCCTGTGATGCGAACACTGGTGCACTTAACTCTCTTTATGGACCAGCCACGTATGCACAGAGGGGGATTAAATTCCTTCTCTCATTGTGTTTTTGCTTGTGCTGCAAAGGATCGAGAGTAACAATTATTTCATTACAAAAACAACACGCACAAAATGCGGGAGGAACTCGGCAGGCCAGGCAGCATCTGTAGAAATGAATAAGCAGTCGACGTTTCAGACCGAGAGCCTTCTTCGGGACTGGAAAGGAAGGGGGGGACGATGCCAGAACAAAAAGGCGGGGGGAGGGGAAGGAGGTGAAGCCAGGTGGGTGGGTGGGGGAGGATGAAGATGGGGGAGGATAGGTGGGTAGGAAAGATAAAGGGCTGGAGAAGAAGGAATCTGATAGGAGAGTGGACCACAGGAGAAAGGGAAGAAGGGCACTCGGAGGTAGGTAATTGGCAAGTTGAGAAGTGGCAGGAGGCCAGAGTGGCGAATATAAGAAGAAGGATGTGGGAGAGGAAAAATTTTCATCCTCCTTTACACTTGGGCACTGTAAATGACATTAAACAATCTCGAATCTTGACAGGTTGGGTATAATTCATATTTATGCTTTTCTTGCGAATGCTATGTGCCTGCAATGTTGCTGCAAGTGAGTTTTTGGTCACTCCTGTGCATATATGCACTTGTGCATAAGATAATGAACTCCACCTTGACTCTGGGTCCACGTACGTTACGTGCCAAAATCCTAAAGCTGCTGCCGGTCACGAGGGGAAAAGTGAAAGAAGTGCTCGTTCTGTTTTCCTTCACGAGACTCAGGCCACCCAGAGATGTTGACTGAGCAGTAACATTACTCAAATTTTTCTCGACTTCAAAGTGGTATCAAGGGATCCGCTCGTACATCTGTGCACGCAGTAATGCTTGCAAGCATAAATAAATAAGCCTTGCAGAGACAATGGGAGGAAGAGGAACACTGAGGTCCCAGAAGGGAACTTTTATCTTTCACCACTTTGCCAGCCTGTGGCATGGTAGCATAGTGTTTAGTGCAACACGACACCATGCCAGTGATCACCGATCAGGCTTCAATTCCTGCTGCTGACTGTAAGGAGTTTGAATGCTCTCCCCATGGCTGCGTAGGCTTCGTCCCACTTTCCAAAGACATACCGGTCAGAGTTAGCGAGACGTGGGCGTGCTTTCTTGACGCAGAAAACTTGCAGGCTACCCCCAGCGCAATCCTCAGGCTTTATTGATGCAAACGACCCATGTATCAACGTTTCATTATACATGTGATTAGTAATGCTAACCTTTTAAAAAAATCTTTTTCTTTGGAATGGGTTGCTCCACAAATACAGCTCATAGATTACTCCTTCATCAGTCAATCGAAGTTGCTAAGGGCAGAATTTCTTTTAACAATTTTTTTTTAACTTTGGTATATTTGTCGGAGTAGTGCTGCCAGGATAATCAAGGACACGCCCCACCCAGCCAACACACGTTTCGTCCCTCTACCCTCCGGGAGAAGGCTCAGGAGCTTGAAGACTTGTATGGCCAGATTTGGGAACAGCTTCTTTCCAACTGTGATAAGGCTGCTGAACGGATCCTGACCCGGATCTGGGCTGTATCCTCCAAATATCCAGACCTGTCTCTCGGTTTTTTTGCACTACCTTACTTTCCATTTTTCTATTTTCTATTTATGATTTATAATTTAAATTTTTAATATTTACTATCGATTTGTAATCCAGGGAGTGGGAAGCGCAGAATCAAATATCGCTGTGGTGATTGTACGTTCTAGTATCAATTGTTTGGCGACAATAAAGTATAAAGTATTACCAAAGACTCCAACAAGTTTATGCAGATGTATTGCGGAAAGCATTCTGACTGGGTGCATTGCCACCTGGTATGGAGGGGGGCCACTGCCCATGATCGGAAATAGCTGCAGAAAGTTGTAAGTTCATCCGGCTCCATCATGGCCATAAAGAACACTTTCTAAAGGTAATGCCTGAGAAAGACAGCATCCACCATCAAGAATTCCCACCAACCTGGACGTGTCCTCTTCTCATCAGAATGGAGGTACAGGAGCCTGAAGGCACACATTCAATATTTTAGAAACAGCTTCTTCCCCTCTGCCGTCAGATTTTGGAATGGACAATGAACCACCCGGTGAACACTACCTCACTATTTTTAAAATTTAATTTCTCAGGGAGGAGAAGACGGCGGCGCGACGCAGCACGTGAGGCTGCTCCGAAATGATATCGTATTTGTTAAGTAGGTACCGTGCACAATCCTGATTTGATGGAGACAGACATGAGAGTACGGAGGAACACCTGGAGCAACTTCTGAAATGCCCGCTTCGCTGCCGCTGCTACTGTGCGATCGAGAATCTCCGGAGGGGAAGGTCCCAAATCCTCGGCTTTGCCTATTGCCTGTTGCCGGGGCCAGGGTCAAAGCCCTCGGCAGAGATGGTGCTCAGTGCTCGGTGTCGGAGAGCTGGTCGGAGGCTCGAAGTTTTGGACGGACTCGGAGTCAGACTGTTGTCGGGTGCTTCCAGGATGCTGCATCGGCAAGTTTGCGGAGCTGGAAGCTCATGGCAGGAAGAGTTTTCTTCCTTCTACCATCTATGTGAGATGATGGGACTTTCGAGAGACTTTGAGACTTTTTTCTACCGTGCCCATGGTCTGTTCTTTATCAAATTACGGTATTGCTTTGCACTGTTGTAACTATATGTTATAATTATGTGGTTATTGTCAGTTTTTTTAGTCTTGGTTTGTCTTGTGTTTCTGTGATATCATACTGGAGGAACATTGTATCATTTCTTAATGCATGCATTACTAAATGACAATAAAAGAGGACTGCGTGTCCTCATAATCTAATTTTTCCTAATCTAAATATATACATATCTTATTCAAATTTATTGTATTGTTATGCAATGCACTATACTGCTGCCACGAAATAGCAGATCTCATGACATTAACTCAGTGGCGACTTTATTAGGTTATGTTCATGGTCTTCTGCTGCTGTAGTCCATCCACTTCACAGTCTGACGTGTTGTGCATTCAGAGATGCTCTTCTGCACACCGCTGTTGTAGCAAGTGGTTATTTAAGTTACTGTCGCCTTCCTGTCAGCTTGAAACCAGTCTGGCCATTCTCCTCAGACCTCACTCATTAATGAGGCATTTCGCCCTCAGAACTGCCTGCCGCTCAACGGACTTTTTTTTTTACTCAAGCCACCCCGTCTGGCACCAACACTCATTCCACGGTCAAAGTCACATATCTTCCCTGTTCTGACATTTGTTCTGAACAACAACTGAACCTCTTGACCACGTCTGCATGCTTTAATGCATTGAGTTGTTGCTGTGTGATTGGTTGATTAGATATTTGCATGAATGAGCAGGTGTACAGGTGCACCTAATAAAGTGGCCTCTAAGTGTATGTCAGAGATATTAAACCTGTTAGAACATAAGAATGTAAGAAATAGGAACAGTAACAGGCTGTCAGGCCCATCGAGCCTGCTTTGCCATTCAATAAGATCATGGCTGATCTGGCCATGGACTCATCTCCAATTGCCTGCCTTTTCCCCATAACCCTTAATTGCCCAACTATGCAAAAATCTATCCAACCTTGTCTTAAATATATTTACTGAGGTAGCCTCCACTGCCTCAGTGGGCAGAGAATTCCACAGATTCACCACTCTTTGGGAAAAGCAGTTCCTCATCATCTCCATCCTAAATTTACTCCTCCGAATCATGAAGCTATGTCCCCTGGCTCTAGTCTCACCTACCAGTGGAAATAAGTTTCCTGCCTCTATCTTATCTATCCCTTTTGTAATTTTATTGTTTCTATAAGATCGCTCATTCTTCTGAATTCCAGCGAGTACAGTCCCAGGTGACTCAATCTCTCCTCATAGTCTAACCCCCTCATCTCTGGAATCAACCTGGTGAACCTCCTCTGCACCGCCTCCAAAGCCAGTATCACCTTCCTCAAGTAAGGAGAGCAGAACTGCACGCATTTTCCCGTTTCTGAATCTGAGAAAACCATGGAGGACTGCCTTAGGATTGCGTCGTGGAATGGGTATAGATCTTATGTTCAGATTTTTTAGAGGAAAACCTGAAGCTTTATGTCCCAGAGGTATGTAAACTACCCAGTGAGCTGTAAACTACCCAGTGAGATAAAGAAATCTAAGTGCCTTGCAAATAGAGTGCACTTCCTGCAAGTGTCACCCTAAACACTTTCTGCTGAAGGACACAAACACTTTCATAAACACTTTCTACTGAATGACAACTTAATTTATATAGCACGCTGATGGCAGCCAAACACTCTAAGTGCTTCACAGCAACACTGCGGAATGAATGCTGACAGCGAGACGTGAGGCAATATTAGTTGACTAAAAGTGTGGATGAGGAGGTGGGTTTTAAAGGAGGTAAGAAAGGCGGAGAGATGGTGAGGTTTAAGACGAGAAAATATGGGAGCGGAATTAGGCCATTTGACACATCGATTCTTTTCCACCATTTCAACGTGGTTGACCCATTTCCCTCTCAGCCCCATTCTCCTGCCTTCTCCCATATCCCTTCATCCCTTGGCTTATCAAGAACCTATCAACCTCTGCCTTAAATGTAACCAATGACTTGGCCTCCACAGCTGCCTGTGGCAACAAATTCCACAGATTCACCACTCTCTGGCTAAAGAAATTCCTCCTCATCTCCATTCTAAATGGACGTCCCTCTATTCTGAGGCTGTGTTCTCTGGTAGACTTCAGCACTGTAGGAGACATCCTCTTCGAATCTACTCTATTGAGGTCTTTCAACATTCGACAGGTTTCAATTAGATCCCCTCCTTATTCTTCTGAATTCCAGTGAGTACAGGCACAGAGCCGTCAAACACTCCTCATATGATAAGCCTTTCAATACCAGAATCATTTTAGTGAATATCCTTTGAACCCTCTTCAATGTCAGCACATTCAGAAAACTATTCCAAAATCTGAAGGCTGAAGACTTGTCTGCCTTGAATGGCAAGTGGTGGAAGCAGCCCATATTAAGGAAAGCCCTCTCCGCTATTGAGCATATTTATAAGGAGTGGTACCACAGGAAAAGCTGCATCACTTATCAAGGACCCACAGCAGATTTTCCCAACCTGGGGTCTACCCTTTGGTTAATGGTAGGGGTTCATGGCATAAAAGAAATGTTGGGCTGATCTAGGCTATGGTCTATTGACTGCCAAGAAGGCCCACCAGCACCTTTACTTCCCAAGAAAACTAAAGAAATTTGGCCTGTGCCCTAAAACTCTCACTAATTTTTATAGATGCACCGTAGAAAGCATTCTTCTAGGGTGCATCACAACCTGGTATGGAAGTTGTCCTGTCCAAGACCGAAAGAAGCTGCAGAAGATCGTGAACATGGCGCAGCACATCACACAAACCAATCTTCTGTCCTTGGACTCACTTTACACCGCACACTGTCGGAGCAGTGCTGCCAGGATAATCAAGGACACGACCCACCCAGCCAACAGACTTTTCATCCCTCTTCCCTCCGGAAGAAGGCTCAGGAGCTTGAAGACTCATATGGCCAGATTTGGGAACAGCTTCTTTCCAACTGTGATAAGACTGCTGAACGGATCCTGACCCGAATCTGGGCCGTACCCTCCAAATATCTGGACCTGCCTCTCAGTTTTTTCGCTCTACTTTACTTCCCATTTTTCTATTTTCTATTTATGATTTATAATTTAAAATTTTAATATTTACTAATTTTAACTATTTTTAATATTTTTAATATTTAATATTTGTAATCCAGGGAGTGTGAAGCGCAGAATCAAATATCGCTGTGATGATTGTATGTTCTAGTACCAATTGTTTGGTGACAATAAAGTATAAAGTATAAAGTAGAAAGTATAAATGTTCTTGTTAATGCCATTGGGAAGGAGGTACAGGAGCCTTAGGTCCCACACCACCAGGTTCAGTTATTCCCCTACAACCATCAGGCTCCTGAACCAGCCTGGATAACTTCACCCACCTCAACTCTGAACTGATCCCACAACCTAGGATCACTTTCAAGGAGTATGCAGGACAAACAGCTGAGCCAAATGGAGGGCCCCTCAAACAAAGAGGTTCGATCTTTCACTCCTGGACAAGCAGTCCCGTCGAGGGAATACAGAAGTAATCAAAAGAGGGAACTCGGAAAGATTAAGGACAGAACTGGTCCACTCTCCTGCACAGTGGAGACCTGATATCATCCGGAGATGACAGGCTGAACAGTTGAGGAGAGCAGAGTGAATTGCTAGAGAAGAAAGGTGCCGTCAGAACTGTTAGTCCAACGCCCTAAACACTTGGCCACGCGCCACACATACTTGAGTTGAGATGCATTATATATTGAGTTGAGATGCACTGTACATTGAGCTAGAGTTCAAAGCTAAGCAGAGAGGAGTGCTGTGTACTTAATATTTGAGTAATATTGTAAATACATTGTTTGATTAAGCATTCTTTGTTTACATAATTCATTATGGATTGAATGTAAAAAGTATGTGAATGGCATACGTTATTATGCCACCACGTCATGTATCAGCGCCTCACTATAGAAAAATTAAGGACACACAAAAAACTAATTTTTGGAGTTACAAAATAGAAAAATCATTATAATTTATTTACTTTTTATTTACACAATTAGTTGTCAGTCTTTGTTTATGCATAGTTTTTCATAAATTCTGTTGTATTTCTTTGTGCTCTTATAAATGACTGCAAGAAAATGAACCTGAAAGACATTTATCTGTTAATTTATTTGGAGATACAGCACGGTAACAGGCCCCGTAGGCTCGATGAGCCCACGCCAACCAGTTACACCCATGTGACCAATTAACCTAATAAGCTGTTCGTCTTTGGAATGTGGGAGGAAACCGAAGCAGCCCTGGGAAAACTCACGCGGTCACAGGGAAAGCGTACAAACTCCTTACAGGCAGCTGCGAGAATTGAACCCCGGGTCGCTGGTACTGTAATAGTGTTACACTAACCGCTGCCGCCCCGAGGTAGTATATCGTACTTCGATAATAAATTTGTCTGACTTCAATGCTAGGAAAGGCTGAGGCTAAATCAAATTAATAAAAGTGAGATTCTGTAAAAATTTTAAGTTTAAATTAATCAGAATCAGAATCAGGTTTATTATCATCGGCCTGTGTCGTGAAATTTGTTAACTTAACAAATTAAATTAACCAGGAATGATTACTGAAAATTTTTGAACTCCTTTGAAAATTCGTATTCTTTGACTCATTTCAAAGATTCAAAGATTCAAAGAACATTTATTATCAAGAAATGTATAAATTGTACACCTTGAGATTCGTTTGCTTACAGGCAGTCACAAAGCAAGAAACCCAAAAGAACCCAATCAAAGAAAACAAAGACCAATCCCCAAGGGGCAGGGAGAAAGAAAAAAAACACAAATCATGTAACAATAGAAGCGAGCAACAACAGTAGCATTCCGAACCAAACTGTGTCCCTAGATCCAAATCCCTGGAGCAGCCCAGAGCAGGCTCAGAGCCCCGGCACGTGTCCACTACACCAGCGGGGCAAATCGCTGCAAAGTTCACAGGCATGAAGCACAGCAGCCGGTGGGGTTGTGGGGGTGCGACCTCACAGCCCTAACATTGCAGAGAGAGGAGCCCCCAGTCTGTCCGGGCCGACGAGTTCATGGCGCTAGCCAGGCGTCAGAGAACATTTCAGGAGTGCAGTGTTATGTGTTTCACTGGAACGGGGCTGCACGAGGACATACCCAATCAAAACTTTTCCATGGACGGCTTCCAGACCATCCGGGTTGACCGGAAGTGCACTGAGAGCGGTAAGCGTAAAGGAGTTGGGTGCTTACTGTTCTGGTTAACAACAGATCGTGCAATCCGGGTCAGATTACGATCGAGGAACGTGTTTGTAGACCAGATATTGAACTTTTTACTGTTGGACTTCAGCCATATTCCACCGAGATACAACACTGGGCAGCACGGGAGGTCGTTCCTGCCTGTGGCCATCGAACTGGCAGCTCCTCCCATGGAGGGTCAGACACCCTGAGCCAATAGACTGGTCCTGGACTTATTTTCCATCTGGCATAATTTGCATTTTGTTGTTTGATTATTTGTGGTTTTTGTATTGCTATATTTATGCTGTATTCTTGGTTGGTGCGGCTGTAACGAGACCCAATTTCCCTCGGGATCAATAAAGTATATCTATCTATCTATCTATCTAAATTGTCCAAACAGCGAATCGTACCTCACATTCAGACCCGGGCTGTCTCCAATTCACAATCTCAATTGCGAATTTCGAAATGAAAACTTACTGAGTTTCGCAAAGTGTTCATACCGTAGTCTAATGTAACTGCTGTGCTGAAAAATTGTGGAATCCATTTAGAATTTAAACAGTTAATGTCACGGGGTAGAAGGGTGATAAATTGGCTGCTGCTATCAATGGAATTTGGTGATGGCTTCTGCCCATGAAATAGTCTGTTATAAATATCCTCATAAATTTTACAGCATCTCACAAATCCAATCAAATGCAAAATGCAAATGCCATGAAGAGGTGGCAGGCAATAGGAAGGACTGAGGAATTAGATCACACACCACTTTTGACACACAAGGGCCATGCTCCGTGCAGCCCTGAGATTAGTTTGCTAAATGCAAGGACTGAAGGTCCCTTTCATGAGTACCAGAGAGCATTCTTCAGAAGTCTGGAATGCTGGGTATTGCAGAGAATGCCCCCGGGCTAAAGTCCACACCCTCGCTTAATGAAGTATGTATATAATTCTGTTCACTGAAATAAAAATTGCTTTCAACGTACGTCAGTAAAAGCAGAATACAAACGAGACCATTCATCAGAGATAATTCTTTTTAAAAGAAACTGCGGCTTCTGAGACCCAGTCACACTGAATAAAGCAACTTCACGTATAATAGCGTAGTACATTTCTGAAAAGTAGAGAGGGGAGCAGTGGGGACCGTGGGAGAAAATATACTCAGTGGCCACTTTATTAGGCACACCCGCATATTAATGCAAATATCTAATTAGCCAATCACGATGCAGCAACTCCATGAATAAAAACATGCAGACATGGTCAGAAGGTTCAATTAGATTAGATTAGATTAGATTAGATTATGAGGACACTCAGTCCTTGTTTATTGTCATTTAGTAATGCATGCATTAAGAAATGATACAATGTTCCTCCAGTATGATATCACAGAAATACAAACAGACCAAGACTAAAACTGACAAAAGTCAAATAATTATAGCATATAGTTACAACAGTGCAAAGCAATACTGTAATTTGATAAAGAGCAGACCATGGGCATGGTAAAAAAAAGTCTCAAAGTCCTGATAGCCCCATCATCTCATGCAGACGGTAGAAGGAAGAAAAAACTCTCCCTGTCATGAACCTCCGGTGCCGCAAACTTGCCGATGCATTGGAAGCGCCCGACCACAGCTGGCACTGAGTCCGTCCGAAAACTTTGAGCCTCCGAATAGCCCTCCGACACCGAGCACCAAGCATCATCTCTGCCGAACGCTTCGACCCCAGCCCCGGCTGCCGAGCAACAGGCAAAGCCAAGGATTCAGGGCCTTCCCCTCCGGAGATTCTCGATCGCACAGTAGCAGCGGCAGCGAAACAGGCATTTCAGAAGTTTCACCAGATGTTCCTCCGTGCTTCTCACGTCCGTTTCCATCAAATCAGGATTGTGCATGGTACCTACTTCACAAATAACAGATATTCATTCCGGAGTGGCCGCTGCGAGCTGCGTCGCGCCGCCATCTTCTCTTACCGTGAAGTAGGTTAGTCATAAGCATAAGAAATTCTGCAGATGCTGGAAATCCAAAGCAACACACACACATAAAATGCTGGAGGAACTCAGCAGGTCAGGTGGCGTCTATGAAAATGAATGACCATTTGACACTTTGGGCCGTGGAGAAGGGTGTCGGCCGGAACGCCGACTGTTTACTCATTTCCATTGATGCTGGCTGACCTGCTGAGTTCCGCCAGCATTTTGTGAGTGTTGCAAGAGGTTCAGTTGTTGTTCAAGCCAAACACCAGAACGGGAAGAAATGTGATCCAAGTGACTTTGACAGTGGAGTGATTGCTGGTGCCAGATGGGGTGGTTTGAGCATTTCAGAAACTGCTCATCTCTTGGAATATTCACAAACAATGGACTCTAAAGCAGGGGTTTCCTAATCTTTCTTTATGCCATGGACCAATACCATCAAGGAAGGGGTCAGTGCACCCCAGGTTGGGAAACTCTGGTCTAGAGTTTATAGAGAATGGCGTAAAAATCCAGAAAAAAACATCAAGAGAGTGGCAAACAAGAGAAAATCTACTGATGCTGGAAATCCAAGCAGCACACACAAATTGCTGGAGGAATTCAGCAGGCCAAGCAGCATTTATGGAAAAGAGTAAACAGTCGCCATTTCAGGCCAAGAGTTCCTTCATCAGGACTGGAGAATAAGGATGAAGTGTCAGAGTAAAAAGGTGGGTGAGGGAAGGTAGAAATATGCGGTGATTGGTGAAACGAGGAGGTGGTAGGGTGAAGTAAAGAGTGAAAGAAATACAGGATTGGAGAAGGGGGAATCTGATAGGAGAAGGCCATGGAAGAAAGAAAAGGTGGAGGAGCACCAGAGGGAAGTGATGGGTAGGTGAGGAGATAAGGTGAGGGAGGGAAATAGGAATGGGGAATGGTGAAGGGTGGGGGGCATTACCAGAAGCTTAAGAAATCGATGTTCATGCCATCCAGTTCGAAGCTAATCAGATGGAATTTAAGGTGTTGCTCTTCCACCCTGCGTATGGCCTACTCGCGACAGTAGATCTGTGGGCGAAAATGCCTTGATAATGAAGAGAGGTGAGAGGAGAATGGTCCGACTGGCTGAAGCTCACCACACAACATGCCAAACCTTGAAATGGATGGGGCTACAGCAGCAGAGACCCTGAACATACAGAAATATACTCAATAGCCACTTTATTAGGTATAGGAAGTACCCAATAAAGTTGCCACTGAGCGGACTTCTCTGTTAGAGAGTGTACCGTTGGTTCCAGGTGTGATGCAAGTGATTGGCTTAAAATAATCAACTATTTAAAATCTTGAGTTTATTTTTCTCTTCATACCCACACAGTCCCAAGTTTTTCCAGACAGATATCCACTTTGTACCTCTACATCCCCAATTTCTATTTCACCAAGAACTTGAATTACAGAACTGTTATGGGACAGGGGAAAGCCATTCAGCCCATCAAGTCCAGACCAGTCCCTAGCAGAATTCTATTTATCACTCTTTCTCCATAACTTTGCATACTTATTTGTTTTTAAATTTATTTTCGAGATACAGCATGCAACAGGCCATTCTGGCCCAATGTTCCCGGGCCACCCAATTACATCCATGTAACCCATGTGACCCATCAGACTCTCTCTCTCTCTCTCTCTCTCGCTCTCTCTCACACACACAGACACACACGTACACACAGACAGACACACACACACACACACACACACACACACACACACACACACAGAGTGAAATGCATCATTTGCATCAATGCCCAACACAGTCAAAAGATCTGCTGGCAGCAGAACACAAATGTTACCTTTCTTCCACGACCAACACAGCATGCCAGGAACAGAGTAACATTAGGCACCTATATATAGCTAGGGTGCCTAAGACTTTTGCACAGTGCTGTAGTAATTTTATGTATTGCACTGTACTGCTGCCGCAAATGAAAAACAAATTGTGTCTGCCCCCACGCCACCCCACTGTCCCTGACTCTCCTTCTCTGCCACCTGTCCCACGCTCCTCCCACAGCACCTCACCCTCTCCATTCTCAACATCGTTTGCTCCGGCCAAACTTACAAACTCCTTCTCCGCTCCACGTTGACAAATACAATTCTGTGCTAAAGTCTTAGGCCCCCTACCTATGAAATAAAAGACAAGGTTGGTAGCTCGGGTTGGCTGCTTGTTTGTAGGGTTGTTCGCTGAGCAAACGTCTCGTCACCAGTCGAGGTGACATCATCAGCACGCAAAGGTGATGTCACCTTGTCTGATGATGAAACATTTGTGATATGCGTGTATATATATATATATTGCTTGTGCCTCCGGCTTTTGCACAGGACTGTATGTCGTTCGGAGTGTGGGAGGAAATGGGTCATGAGGAGAACATACAAACTCCTTACAGACAGACAAAACTGGACCCCGGGTTGCTGGCACTGTAATAGCAGTATGGGAATTGCTAAACTAACATACCACCCATTATCATAACAGCGTTAAAAGATTATGAGGTTTCTTCAAGAAACACATCTTTAACTACAGACACGAAGGAGTCAGAGATGAAGGCTGAAGATAATGTTTTACAACTTTGATCACTATCTCCAGTAGACTGGTTAGTAAGTGAATGCGAAGAACTAAAGGAAATTTGTTTCCCCACTTCATCTGGCTTGTTATGATTAAGTTGAAATTTTTTCTTTAAAGGACACTATTGGTAGTCTTAACACAGCTCGTTACTGCATTATTTTGAATACTGCAGGTAAATATGGACAGAATCTTCTTTTAGTTGAGCAACTGTGGTAATCCACATTAGCACAGTGGTTATAGACTGTCGTGTTCTATAATCTTTGCTAATGATCTGGAGATACAAGTTCAAATCCCACCACAGCTGCGATGCAGTTTAAATTCTGTTAATTAAATAAATTTCTATTTAAATGCAGGTAATGCGTTAAACTGATAAATAGTACCAGCAATAGTGTTAATTGTTGTAAAAATCCCTCTGCCTCACGAAGATCCTTCAGGGATGGAAGTTAGCTGTCTTTATGTAGACTGGCCCATAGACACACAGAAATCAAGTCAAATCAAGTTAATCCTATCCTAATCATGGGACAATTTACAATGACCAATTAACCAACCAACCGGTACGTCTTTGGACTGTGGGAGGAAACCATACAGGCATTTGAAATCTCTTTCAAATCTCTTACTAGCTTTTCTTTCAGTTCGTCCTGACGAAGGGTCTCGGCCCGAAACGTCAACTGTACCTCTTCCTAAAGATGCTGCCTGACCTGCTGCGTTCACCAGCAACTTTTATGTGTGTTGCTTCAAACTCCAGCATCTGCAGATTTCCTAGTGTTGTAAAGCATTGAGCTAACTACTGTGCTAGCATGCCGCCCCAAATCCAGATAGGTCTTTCTGAGGATTCTGTGGGATAGGTTATTATATACATCCAGAAAGACAGGGTTTGATTAGAAGTAGTCAACATAACTTTTGTGCATGGAAGATCATGTCTTATGAGTTTTTTAATGAGGTGACCAAGGAAACTGATGAGGGCAGGGCTATTGAAGTGGTTTATATGGGCTTCAATAAGGTCTGTGGTAAGATTCCACATAGTAGACTGCTTTGGAAGGTTAAATCATATAGGATCCAGAGAGCAGGCTAATTGACAAAGGGTATTGTCCCAAAACGTTGACTGTTTATTCATTTCCATTGGACGCTGCCTGAACTGCTGAGTTCCTCCAGCATTTTGTGTGTGTTGCTATGGATTCAGAATTAGAATCAGGTTTAATTACACGACATATGTTGTGAAATTAGTTGTATGTGCAGCAGCACTACGTTGCATTAAGTATATATATGTATGTTAAATCGTTAAATTAACTAAGTAGTGCAAAGACAGAAAATAAAAAAAAGTCGTGAGGTAGTGTCCATGGGTTCAATGTCCATTCAGAAATCGGATGGCAGAGGGGAAGGAACTGTTCCTGAATCACTGAGTGTGTGTCTTCAGGCTCCGTACCTCCTCCCTGATGGTAACAATGAGAAGAGGGCATGTCCTGGGTGATGGGGGTCCTTGATGTTGGATGCCGCCTTTCTGAGGCATTGCCCCTTGATTTCCAGCGTCTACCAGAATCTTTTGTGTTTATAAATTGGATGCACAACTGGTTCGAGGCGAGGAAGCAAAGGGTGATGGTAGAAGGTTAGCTCTCAATCTGGAGGCCGGTGACCAGTCAAGTGCCTTAGCAATTGGTGCGGGACCCACTATGATTTGTCATCCGTATCAATTTGGAGAGGAACGTAGAGAGCACGGTTGGTAAGATTACAGAGACACTAAAATGAAGAAGGTTATTAAAAATTACAGGGGATCTTGATCAGTTGAGTAAATGGCTAAGGAATAGCAAATGGAGTTTAATGCTGAATAAGTGTGAGGTGTTGCATTTTGGAATGTCAGGTACAGGTAGGACTTTCAGGTAGGGTCCTGGGAGCAAAATGAAATGAAATGAAATATCTTTATCGTCATTGCATAGTACAATTTGTCATGCACCGATACAGCGAAAGTGAGTTTGCAACTCCCATACTCAATGCTATAAAACAACAAATAAAATAAATAAACAATAAATAAAATCAAGTAACCTGCCAGTACAACCAGCAATCATAAAACCAGTATCAAAACAGCAATATAACAAATTTATGGATGATGCTTGATCGATTGGTTCAGAGCAATTATAGCTCTGGGGAAAAAGCTATCTTTCAGTCTGGAAGTGCGGGCATAGAAAACCTTATAACGTCTGCCAGATGGAAGAAGTTCAAACAGATGATTGCATGGGCGTGTATTGTCCTTACAGATGCTTGTAGCTTTCCTTAGGCAGCGAGAGCTGTAGGTGTCCTCCAAGGCTGGGAGCTGTGTCCTGATGATCTTCTGTGCGCTAGAGACGACCCACTGAAGTGCTTTCTATCAGCTGCTGTACAACTGAGATACCACACAGAGATGCAGTATATTAAGGTGCTCTCTATGGTGCAGCGGTAAAGGGTCACCAGCATCTGTTCAGGTAGACCAGCTTTCTTTAGCGTCCTGAGGAAAAAGAAGCGTCGTTGTGCTTTCTTAACTATTGCAGTGGTGTTAGTGGACCATGTAAGGTCTTCTGAGATATGTATTTCCAGAAGCCTAAAACTGGACACTTTGTCCACAATGTCTCCGTTAATGTAGACTGGAGCGTTCTCGTCATCCCGTGACTTTCCAAAGTTGATAATTAGCTCCTTAGTTTTTGCCGTATTAAGAGACAGGTTGTTCTCTGAGCACCAGCTCACTAAGTTCTGTACCTCCGCTCCGTACACCGATTCGTCTCTGTTGGCGATCAACCCAAGTGTAGTAGAAAAGAGAACCCTCAGAGTACAGGTACATGGTTCCCTGAAAGTGGAGCCTCAGGTTAACAGGGTGGTCAGTAACATTTTGACATGCTGGTGTTCATAAGTCAGGGCATTGTGCACAGAAGCTGGGAGGCCATGTTGTGGTTGTACAGGACATGGTTGAGGCCACACTTGGAGTGTTTTTTTTTCAGCTTTGGTTATCCCACTATTGGAAATCTGTTTCTAAACTGAAAAGAATGCAGAAAAGACGGACAAGTGTACTGCCAGGACTTGAGGGACTGAGTTATAGGGAGAGGTTGGACAGGCTAGGAATTTATCCCTTGGTGTGTACGAGACTAAGAGGTGATGTTTTAGAGGTGTATAAATTAAGTTGGGTGGAATGGTGGAGATAGGTCTCTACCAAAGGACGGGTAAGGCGTTTCTTCCCTCCGCTAGCCTGCAGGTCACCCTCGGGCTAGATGTAGCACCTGCCTAGCAACCATCCCCCCCCACCCACCCCCAAGTGAAACCATGGGAGCAGGTGGTGAGTGGTGTATGAGCAGTTGGTGCATATCAGAAGTCCTGGTTATGCAACCACTGATGGCAGCCACTGAAGATTTGATGTTGCGGGTGTTTGTCGAGCTTGGCAATTACCCTCAACCCAAGCTACCAATATTCACCAACATCCTAAGTCTCTGAAGAGTATCGATAATGGCTGAGGACACTCGTCTTGTAAAGACACTGCCCAGAAGAAGGCAATGGGAAACTACTTCTGTAGAAACATTTGCCAAGAACAATGATGGTCATGGAAAGACCATGGTCGCCCACAGCATACGACATGGCACTTAATGATGATGTCATACGACACGGCATTGAAGATGATGATGCTGATGATAAAATCATGAGGGGCATAGAGAGGGTAAGTACACTCAGCCCTTTTCCCAGAGTTGGGGCACGAAGAACTAGAGGACATGGGCTTAAATTGAGAGGGGAAAGATTTAAGAGGAATCTGAAGGGCAATTTTTTTACACAAAGGGTGGTATCCATCTGGAATTAACTACCCAAGGAAATGTTTGAGGCAGGTCCATTAGCAACTTTTAAAGGACAGTTAGACAGGTACAAGGATTGGAAAGGATTAGAAAGTTAAGGGCTGGCAAGTGCGACTAGCTTAGATGGGCATCTCGGTCGGCATGGATCAGCTGGGATAAGTGGCATATTTCCATACTGTAGGACTCAATGACGCTAAAGTCTCTCATGAGATGCAAGAACTAGACTTTGAACAAGAAGGCAAGCAGCACCTCCATTCCTGAGGAGATTGAGGTGGGCGAGACTCCCTCCCCACCCATCTTAACTGAATTTTACAGGAGCACCATTGAGATCGTCCTGACAAGCTGCATCTCCATCAGGTATGGAAGCAGCCAAGCATCAGACCAGAAGCCCCTACAAAGAACTGTGAGAACAGTTGAGAGGATCATAGAGGTCTCCCTACCATCCATTGGGGACATTCATCAGTACACAAGGCTCTTAGTGTTATCAAGGATCCCACCCGTCCATCCAGCATCCTCTTTGACTTTCTACCATCAGGCAGGGGACTCTGATGCATAAAGACAAGGATGGTCAGGATGGGAAACAGCTTTTTCCCTCAGGCCATTAGGCTTCTGAACTCCATGATGTATTGTATTTGAAGTGTCCCCACATAATTTGTACTGAAGTATACAATATTTAATTTATGCACTTTACTTTGTTTATCTACATGCAATTGATTTGTAGATTTAATCCTTACTTTCCTAAGTTATTGGGTGTTATGTGTGTGTTATGTGTAATACTGCGCTTTACACCCTGGTCTGGAGAAGTATTGACTCGTTTGAGGGTATACATGTATATAGTTAAATGACAATCAGAGATTAAATATAGTGCACGATTAATAAGCCTGTGTTTTAAAATCTCATTACATAAAAATCCTTTCTTTATAAAACCCATCTCGAATGCAGTTACTAAAGGCAAGCACTCTGAAAATAGCATCTATATCACAGGATTATGGAAACAAAAATTGAAAATGGTTTAAAGAAACAACTCTAGTTTCAGAAGAGGAGAATCATGGCCGGTATTTCTGGAATAGCTTTTAATTACACTCCTGAGTAGACAGGCAGGAGTTTAAAAGAAAAAAGTATCCGCAGACAATATACTATAATGGATCCACAGAGAGCATAAACTTAGTGGTCACTGAATGTATGTTTGTGGTCATCTGCTGCTGTAGCCCATCCACTTCAAGGTTTGAGGTATTGTGCATTCAGAGATGCTCTTCTGCACACCACTGTTATTTGAGTTACTGTCGCCTTCCTATCAGCTAGTCTCCTCTGACCTCTCTCATTAACAAAGCACTTTCACCCACAGAAGTGCCACTCACTAGAAATGTTTCTGCTTTTTTGCACCACGTGCTTCAAACTTTAGCGACGGTTGTACTTGAAAACCCCAGGAGAACAGTAGTTTCTGAGATACTCAAACCACCCCGTCTGGCACCAACAATCAATCTGCGATCAAAGTCACTTAGATCACATTTCGTCCCCATTGTGATGTTTGGTCTGAACGTCAACTGAACCTCTTGACCATATCTGCGTGCTGTTATGCAGAGTTGCTGCCACATGATTGGTTGATTAGATATTTGCATAAACTAGCAGGTGTACCTAATAAAGTGGCCAATGAGGGTAGATATGAAGTGTGTTTTGCCTACCTACCTTGTGTTAGCGCGTGGCTAAGTGGTTAAGGCATCAGTCTAGTGATCTGAAGGTCACTAGTTCGAGCCTCAGCTGAGGCAGCGTGTTGTGCCCTTGAGCAAGGCACTTAACCACACATTGCTCTGCGACGACACCAGTGCCAAGCTGTATGGGTCCTAATGCCCTTCCCTTGTACAACATTGGTGGCATGGAGAGGAGAGAATTGCAACATGGGCAACTGCCTGTCTTCCATACAACCTTGCCCAGGCATGCGCCCTGGAAACCTTCCAAGGCGCAAATCCATGGTCTCACGAGACTAATGGATGCCTATATATATATATATATATATCTATATATACCTATGGAAAGATTGTACCAAAAGTAGAGGATGATGCTCACAGATCAGAAAGTTTTCTAATCTTCTGCTAGATGTGAAAGTATTCTATACAGAAGTTGAAGACTTACCAAAACATTCAAAGGGGAGCCTGGATTATGAGAATTCCCCACTGGTGTAGACTCTGTGCTTGAATTCAATTGTCATTGTGAGGTATGGAGACTGCATTGTGGTGGACAGAAGGGCTTTACAGCGAGTATTTGAAACTACCCAGTGCATCACTGGCTCTAGCCAACCCACCATCAAGGACATATATACAGAAAGGGGCTAGAGAAAGTCCAGTAATATCGTGAAGGATCCCACCCATCCTACTTATGGACTGCCTGTCCCATTCCCGTCAATGAAGAGGCTGCACAGCATCCACGCCAGGACCACCAGACTCAAAAACACAAAGCCATCAGACTGATCCACACCTCCAGTCGCTAACCCACATCACCACCCCCCCACCAGCTCTATATCCACATCAACCACTCCTCTCCAGAGCCTCCCATCCCCCCCCATGCACTGCCACACTACACTTACACTCCATACCCCATATCTACACCAAAATTCTGCAGTTGCTGGAATTCCAAAGCAGTATACACAAAAGGTGCTGGAGGAGCACAGCAGCTGGATCATCTGCAACTGGATTCTCAACTTCCTAATCGGAAGACCAAATTCTGCGTGAATTGGAACGAACATCTCCACCTCAATGAGAATCAAAACTGGAGCACCTCAGGGGTGTGTGCTTAGCCCACTGCTCTACTCCCTCTACACCCATGACTGCGTGGCTAGGCACAGCTCAAATGCCATCTGTAAACTTGCTGATGATACAACTGTTGTTGGCAGAATTTCAGATGGTGATGAGAGAGCGTTCAGGAGTGAGATATATCAGCTGGTTGAGTGATGTCACAGCAACAACCTTGCAATCAATGTCAGCAAGACCAAAGAACTGATTGTGGACTTGAGAAAAAGTAAGATAAGGGAACACACACCGGTCCTCATAAAGGGATTAGAAGTGGAAAGAGTGACCAATTTCAAGTTCCTGGGTGTCAACATCTCTGAAGATCTTTTCTGGGCCCAATATATTGATGCAGCTACAAAGAAGGCACAACAGCAGCTATATTTCATTAGGAGATTTGGTATGTCACAAAAACACTCGAAAATTTCCACAGATGGACCGTGGAGAGCTTTCTAACTGGCTGCGTCACCATCTGGTATGGTGGGGGGGGGGGCTACTGCACAGGATCAAAATAAGCTTCAGAGAGTTATAAACTTAATCAGCTCCATTGTGGGCAGTACTCTCCATAGTATTCAAGAGATCTTCAAGGAGCGGTGCCTCAGAAAGGCGGCATCCATCATTAAGGACCCCCATCACCCAGGACATGCCCTCTTTTCATTGCTACCATCAGGAAGGAGATACAGGAGCCCAAAGACACACACTCAATGATTCAGGAACAGCTTCTTCCCCTCTGCCATCCGATTTCTGAATGGATGTTGAACCATCAATACTACCTCACTACTTTTTTATTTCTATTTTTACACTACTTATTAAATTTAACTATTTAGTATATGTATACTTACTATAATTCACAGCTTTTATTCTATTATTATGCATTGCATTGTACTGCTGCCACAAAGACACCAGATTTCACAATATATGCCAGTGATATTAAATCTGATTCTGATTCAGGTCAGGCAGCGTCTATAGAAATGAATAAACAGTCGATGTTTTGGGCCGAGACCCTTCTTCAGGACTGGAAAGGAAGGGGGAAGATGCCGGAGTAAAATGGCGGGGGAGGGGAAGGAGGGTATCTAGAAAGTGATAGGTGGAGCCAGGTGAGTAGGAAAAGTGAAGGGCTGGAGAGGAAGGAATCTGATAGGAGAGGAGAGTGGAGCATGAGAGAACAGGAAGGAGGAGAGGACTTGGGCAGATTTTGTAACCAGAATGAGAAATCCTTTCATATGCCCTGCTACTATCTGGAAACGTTTCTCTTGCCAAGAGACACTTTGTCACTTTATAGTTTCCTTATGTACATACAATCAGTTGATGAATACATATTTTTTGTTGCTATTTTTGTGCGATTACAATCGGGACGGACTGGCACTGTAGCGAAGACTCGGGACTGGGTTAGGCTGAACTGAGCTGGGACTGAATATGCCTGGACTCTTTCCATAACTTTTTGGTTTGATGTTTTATATTCTGTGTCTTTCTCTCGTTTTTTTTTGCCGTTTGTGCAATTTGCTCCTTTTGTTGTGTGTTGGGGGTCTGATGTTTTCCTTTGAGTGGGTTTTATGGTTTTCTTTGTTTCCTGACTGTCTGTGAGAAGACGAATCTCAGGGTTGTATACTGCATTTGATAATAAATGTCCTTTGAATCTTTGAAGGTTATTATGCATATACAACTACACTCAACAGTTACTTGTACATTATAGGATTGCATTTATATTTATATTTATCGTATTTTTTTTAATGCTGTATCGGATTCAGGGTAACAATCATTTTACTCTCCTTCACACTTGTAACACCCTGGAAAAGGTTTCACTGCTAATGTAATAGTCTTTCTGTAGAAGTACTGCTAATGCGATGGTTTTTCTGTAGCAGCAGTGTTTGGGTTATGGCTAGAGATAGATAGATAGATACACTTTATTGATCCCGAGGGAAATCGGGTTTTGTTACAGCCTCACTAACCAAGAATAGAGCATAAATATAGCAAACAATCAAACAATAAAATGCAAACTATGCCAGATGGAAAATAAGTCCAGGACCAGTCTATTGGCTCAGGGTGTCTGACCCTCCACGGGAGGAGCTGCAAGTTTGATGGCCACAGGCAGGAACAACCTCCCGTGACGCCCAGTGTTGTATCTCGGTGGAATATGGCCGGAGTCCAACAGCAAGAAGTTCAATATCCGGTCTACAAACACGTTCCTCGATCGTAATGTGACCCGGATTGCACCATCCGTTGTTAACCAGAACAGTAAGTACCCAACTCCTTTACGCTTACCGCTCTCAGTGCACTTCCGGTCAGCCGGAACGGTCTGGAAGCCGTCCATGGAGAAGTTTTGATCGGGTATGTCCTCGTGCAGCCCCATTTCAGTGAAACACATAACACTGCACTCCCAAAATGTTCTCTGACGCCTGGCTAGCACCGTGAACTCGTCCATTTTATTACCCACCGAACTCCTCTTCTCCATAAGTCTCTGTTGTCTCAACCCGGTCCTTGTTCCTCACCTTTGTGATCCCGGGGGCTTTGGAATGTGCTCCGTCCAATGAAGGGAGTGTTTTTATCTTGCTGTGTACCTGAGACCGAGGTGATCTGGGTCTTTTGTTTGGTGGAAGATGGAGAGAGAAGATGCCAGAACGGAGAGGCTGTAGACACCAGAAAGGAGTGTACTTGGAGTGGGGCCAGGAGTTGACAAAGCCCCGGGGAAAATTGATGAAGTACCAGCAGAATCGAAACCGTGAGTTTGTGCACATTTCACTGTTTCATTAAACTGGGCCTTTTTCTTTTTGTTTTACTTTACTAACCCTTTGGTCAAATTAAAAGTTATAGAGTTAAGTCGTTTAATTGCATATGGTCTCCTGTCTGTTATTTTGTGTTACTGTTCTGTAACAGGGTAACCCATCACTCAGCATCCACACAAACAGGAAGTTTTGCACCTCAATCTCGTACGTTTGGTGGGGCCAGAGATTGTCTTCCCTGGATTTACGTAGCTGGCAGAAGCTGAGAGTTACACATTTGTGTAAAAACTAATCTTGAATCTCAGCTGACATTTCAGAATCAAAATCAGGTTTAATATCACCGACATATGTCGGAAATTTGATGATTTTGCAGTACAATGCAAGACATAATAATAGAGAAAAAACTGAATTACAGCATATATATTATATATATAGAATCGCTATATTACGATAAGTAGTGCAAAAACAGAAATTAAAAATAAAGTAGTAAGGTAGTATTCATGGGTTCTGTGTCCATTTAGAAACTGGGTGGCAGAAGGGAATTGTTGAGTGTATGTCTTCACACTCCTGTGCTTTCTTCCTGATGGTAGCAATGGGAAGAGGGCATAACCTGGGTGCTGGGGGACTAGATGATGGAAGCCGCTTTTCTGAGATGCCCCTTGAAGATATAATGGAACTGACATTTGGTAATATTGCAACTTGCGGGATTTAATCCATTCCTCGTCTAGGCCGAGTTTGACTAGTTTTTAGTCACGTAATCGAGCGAAAGGGGAGTGAATTTTCATTTCTTTTGTGAGTTCCTTCATTTTGAGCTAACCCTTCAGATGAGCGACCTGACCACAAGCCACAGATCCAAGCCTGGCATACCGTTGTACTGCTGGAAGGCTTCTGACACGTGCTCATTACACTCCGCTTCTCTGGAGAGATGGTGCCCAGGGCTTCATAATTGAAGGTCTCCTTGGCAACAACTCACCAGCTTGCCTGCAATATGGAAAGCAGAATTGATCACAGTGCTCCAAACGCAGCCTTGCTGCGGACAGAACTTCAGAAGCTGGTAAGCTCCTCCTTCAACTGTGTACAAAGACATTTCAGCCTGTGTGTAAGAGTGGTTTACCGTGAGATTACACTGGCGGGTAGGTTTCTTGACACGCACTCTGAAACAGGCCCATGTAATTTAAGTGTATTTCAGCAACTAATGTTCATCAAGATTCAATGATTAATTTTTGAATAAAGTTGATCCTTGAATGTTTGCAGAAACACACACAAAACTAGCTGGTAATTATAGTATTATATAGAACTGTGTAAAGGTCTTAAGGCCAATTTATGCTTCTGCGTCAAATCTACGCCGTAGGTACAGAGTAGCCATGTACCCTACACCATAGCCTGACGCGTACCTCCCCAAGAATGTAACTGTGCGTCACGGTGACGCAGACCACAACAACTGTGATTGGTCTGCTTGGTAGCATTGCATTTCCTCCTACGCTGCAATAGCTTCCCATTGGGCGACTGAAGGGCAGGGAAGGAACTCTGGCTGCAATGTTTTCCATAAAGCTTTACAGACCTCTGAAATTATGGAGGACCCTGTGCTTGACGCCAGTTTGTATCTAGCTGCTACAGCCTGTTGACTTCCACCTGAAGCTAAAACTCGAATGGTGATTGCCAGTCTCTGAGTATACTGTGCGTACACTGATGTGAAATAAATGGTTGGAGATGATAAACCAAATTGTCAAACCTACCTGCCGACATCCGAAAATATTTGAAATGCATTTCCTTGTCCATGTCTCTCAGTGGCCGGACAAGCACAGAAAATTCACCCTCCTTCAGTTTCAGTTGCCATTGTTTGAAGTTTGAGTTTCTTTGTGCTGAGTTTCAACACGAAGGACCTCAACACAGTGGCATAGAAACCTCACCACCAACTAGCGTTTCGGTAGTGAATTGCAGAGCGATGCAGACACACCAACGCACAAGTATAAATGCTCACAGTGGCGTAGGCTACTACGCAGAAGTATAAATCAGCCTTTAGTCATGTATATAAAGCTAGGATGCCAAAGACTTTTGCACAGTGCTGTATTTGTCATCGCGGAGTGGAGAATGAGTTTGTAAATCTGGCAGGAGCAAAAGGATGTTGGGAATGGTGAGGGTGGAGTGTGACTGGAGGGGTGTGGGACGGGTGGCAGAGAAGAAGTGTCAGGGGCGGGACAGGTGGCGCAAGTGCAGACACATCCAGCCCTCAGACACCAGGCAAGGCCATTTCATTCCAAACAATCAGTTTATTGATCGTTACAGAATGCCTCTTTGGTGCTTCCCACTCCCTCCCCTCTCTCTTCCCTATTTTCCCAACCATGATTCCCCTCTCCCTGCCCCCTTCCCACTCTCAGTCCACAATAGACGCCCATATCAGAATCAGATTTATCATCACTCACACATGTCATGAAATTTGCTTTTATTTTTGCAGCAGCAGTACAGTGCAATACATAAACTTAGTACAAGACCATAAGACATAGGAGCAGAATTAGGCCATTTGGCCCATCGAGTCTGCTCCACCATTCTATCATGGCTGATCCTTTCTTCCCCTTTTCCGCTCCACTCCCCGGCCTTCTCTCCATATAGTACTGTGCAAAATTCTTAGGCACCCTTGCTCAAGAGAATTCTTAGAAGTTTGGTTCTCAATGGAAGACTCTATTAACTGGATGCATTTTACTAACCTATGCGACTGGGGATTGGGGCTGAGGGTTGGGTGCAGACACCCAGGGAACCAATGCTCACAATGACTGATAACCATGGATACGGGCCAGCGGTGATCACTCAGCTATCTGGTTGGCCGAGTCCAGTTGAGTCTATGACAGCCAACCAATCAGAACGACGAATCAGACCAATATAAACACGAGCATTCGGCAGAACCAACACTTAATTGCGTACTGATGATGTCAGTTCCACCCGTGACGAAACACTTGCAGTCTAACCTCCAGGCTCAACGGACAACCCTACAAACAATAGATCAGAAACTGTATGGGAGCAGCCCCACACATACTATGTGGCTACAGGAGCAGGGCAGTGACTGGGAACCCTGAGGTGAGTAACTCACACCCTCACTCTGCCAAAAAAAAAGCTTTTGTCACATTGGCACTTGTAAATCAAAGTGTTGAGTACAGGATATGGGATGTTGAAGTTGTATAAGACATTGATGAGGACTAACTTGGAGTATGATGTTTCACACATCAAAGTTGCTGGTGAATGCAGCAGGCCAGGCAGCATCTCTAGGAAGAGGTACAGTATTCATTTCAGGCCGAGACCCTTCGTCAGGACTAACTGAAGGAAGAGTTAGTAAGAGATTTGAAAGTGGGAGGGGGAGAGGGAGATCCAAAATGATAGGAGAAGACAGGAGGGGGAGGGATGGAGCCAAGAGCTGGACAGATGATTGGCAAAGAGGATACGAGAGGATCATGGGACAGGAGGTCCGGGGAGAAAGACCGGGTGGGGGGGGGAACCCAGAGGATGGGCAAGGGGTGTAGTCAGAGGGACAGAGGGAGAAAAAGGAAAGTGAGAGAAAGAATGTGTGTATAAAAATAAATAACGGATGGGGTACGAGGGGGAGGTGGGGCATTAGCAGAAGTTAGAGAAGTCGATGTTCATGCCATCAGATTGGAGGCTACCCAGACGGAATATAAGGTGTTGTTCCTCCAACCTGAGTGTGGCTTCATCTTTACAGTAGAGGAGGCCGTGGGTAGACATGTCAGAATGGGAATGGGATGTGGAATTAAAATGTGTGGCCACTGGGAGATCCTGCTTTCTCTGGCGGACGGAGCATAGGTGCATGAACATTGACTTCTCTAACTTCCGCTAATGCCCCACCTCCCCCTCATACCGCATCTGTTATTTATTTATATACACACATTCTTTCTCTCACTCTCCTTTTTCTCCCTCTGTCCCTCTGACTATACCCCTTGCCCATCTTCTGGGTTCCCCCCCCTCCCCCGTCTTTCTTCCCGGACCTTCTGTCCCATGATCCTCTCGTATCCCCTTTGCCAATCACCTGTCCAGCTCTTGGCTCCATCCCTCCCCCTCCTGTCTTCTCCTATCATTTTGAATCTCCCCCTCCCCCTCCCACTTTCAAATCTCTTACTAGCTCTTCCTTCAGTTAGTCCTGACGAAGGGTCTCAGCCTGAAACGTCGACTTTACCTCTTCCTAGAGATGCTGTCTGGCCTGCTGCGTTCACCAGCGACTTTGATGTGTGTTGCTTGAATTTCCAGCATCTGCAGAATTCCTGTTGTTTGGAGTATGATGTGCAGTTTTGGTCACCTACTTACAGGAAAGATGTAAATAAGGTTGAAAGACTACAGAGAACATTTACAAGAATGTTGCCCAGTCTGAAGTAACTGAGCTATAAGGAAAGATTGAATAGGTCAGAACTTTATTCCTTAGAACGTAGAATATTGAGAGGAGATTTGATAGAGGGATACAAAATTATGAGGGGTATAGATAGGGTAAATGCAAGCAGGCTTTTTTCCACAGAGGTTGGGTGGGACGACAACCAGAGTTCGGGTTAAGGGTGAAAGGTGAAAGTTTAAGGGGAACATGAGGGAAACTTCTTCTCACTCAGGGGGTCATGGGAATGTGGAATGAGCTGCCAGCACAAGTGGTGCATGTGAGCTCTATTTCAACATTTCAGAGAAGCTTGGATAGGTACACGCCAGATTTGCATAATAAATGCGCCACAAAATACGATACAGACACACAGTACTGGTGACCCAGGTTCAATTCCCACCCCTGCCTGTAAGGAGTCGGTACGTTCTCCTCATGATCACATGGGTTGCTTCCGGGTGCTCTGGTTTCCTCCCACAGTCCAAAGATGTACCATTTGGTTGGTTAATTGGTCATTGTAAATTGTCCCGTGATTAGGCGAGGATTAAATTGGGGGGTTGCTGGGGGGGGCGCGAGGTTCGAAGGGCTGGGAGGGCCTGTTCTGCACTGTATCTCAATAAATAAACAAATAAAAATCATGGCGCTGGCTTCCCTAGCAACAATATGATGACACCCAGACTCAGATTCAATTATCGCATGTACGTCAAAACATACAGGGAAGTGCGTTGTTTATGTCGACAACCAACACCTCAAGCTCTTCAGCATTGCTTTCACAAGGGCAATTATGGATCGGTAACTAAAAGTTGACTCAGCCCGCAAAGCCGCATCGCTTGAATGAATTAAAAGAACAAAAATAATCTAACGCAACATTTATTTATTGAGCGCAAAAGAACAAGGAGCAAAACTCGGCAGCAAGTTGGCAACGAGATGCGAATTGAAATCCTTCCAGCGTGACGTCGATATTTCACTCTCTGCATCCGCCAGTCCCATTCCTCATCGCTCAGGAAACTTCTATAGATGCACAGTGGAAAGTATCTTAGCTGGTTGCATCATGGCTTGGAACGGGAAAACCAATGCTCAGGAATGGAAGAGTCCATAGAGAGTGGTGGTAAAACTCAGCCCTCCCCGCCATCTTGAGCACATTTACGTGGAGCGCTGTGACAATGGCGCAGCATCCCACATCGAGGATTTCCATCATCCAGGACATGCCCTTCTCTCACTGTTACCATCGGGTAGGTGGTACTGGAACCTTAGGTCTCACACTACCAAGATTAGCAATAGCTGTTACCCTACATCCATCAGGCACCTGAATGACCACGGACAACTTCATCCACCGCAATGCTGAACTGATTCCACGATCTACAGACTCACTTTCATGGACACTACAATTCAAATATTCAAAAATTGAGAGAGTACAGAGGAGATTTAATAGAATGTTACCTGGGTTTCATCTCTTAAGTTACAGAGAAAGGTTGAACAAGTTGGGTCTTTATTCTTTGGAGCGTAGAAGGTTGAGGGAGGACTTGATAGAGGTATTTAAAATTATGAGGGGGATTGATAGAGTTGACGTGGATAGGCTTTTTCCATTGAGAGTGGGGGAGATTCAAACAAGAGAACATGAGTTGGGAGTTAAAGGGCAAAAGTTTAGGGGTAACATGAGGGGGAACTTCTTTACTCAGAGGGTGGTAGCTGTGTGGAACGAGCTTCCAGCAGAAGTGGTTGAGGCAGGTTCGATGCTGTCATTTAAAGTTAAATTGGATAGATATATGGACGGGAAAGGAATGGAGGGTTATGGGCTGAGTGCAGGTCGATGGGACTAGGTGAGAGTAAGAGTTCGGCACGGACTAGAAAGGCCGAGATGGCCTGTTTCTGTGCTGTAATTGTTATATGATTATATGGTTATGCAAATCTCTTTTTAATGGCGCAATCTGTCCTCATCCAGTGCGGTTCAGGCCCTTCTGGCCCTTCGAGCTGCACCGCCCCCAATTTAACTCTTGCCAATTTAACCAATTTACCTACCAACTGGTACGTCTTTGGACTGTGGGAGGAAACCAGATCACTCGGAGAAAACTCACACGGTCACGGGGAGAACGTACAAACTCCTTACAGGCAGCAGTGGGAATCGAACACGGGTCGCTGGAACCGAAAAACATTGTGCTAACCACTACGCTACCAGGCCGCTTTATGTCTCTCATTGTACTGCTGCCATAAAGCCACAAAAGTCACGGTGTACAGTATGTCAGTGGTAACAAATGTGATTCTGAACATAGAAGAGGACAGCACAGGAATAAACCCTTCAGCTATCAACGTGCCGAAAACGATGCCAAGTTAAGTTAAGTCTCTTCAGCCTGTGCAGGATCCATAACCCTTCACTTTCTGGTGTAATGAGAAGGGTTAGTTTACCTTCCGCTTCCACTGTGTTGGCTGTTGACTGACTCGTTGGAAGGAGGCAGCAGCTCTTTCTCACTGTTTGCCTTTTGTCCCATGGCACTGTTGTCCAGTTCTGTGGGCCTCAGGGTATAAGAATGGCACATGCGAGAGACTCATAGGCTTTCCTTTGTCTCCAGGGGCCCACCTTCACACTAAGGTCGCGACCAGTGGAGAAGAACCATTGGGAAAGTGTGCTGCAGATACAGGAGGGCCAACACACACACACACACACACACACACACACGCACACACACACACACACACACACACACACACACATACACACACACACACACATACACACACACACACACACACACTTAGCTAAGTACCTGTTTGTTGAATGTTTAGTTTTTGACTAACTTGAAGAGATTTAATGAGGCACCTGTAGAGTCTGAAGTGTCATTGAATGTTTAGTATCATAGTTTTTGTAATCTAGGGTGGCTTAGATGTTTGGTGGAATGTTTTCCTGTTTGTCTGTAAATAAGTTTGCAGGTTGAGTTGGTGGGGAGGAAGGCAAACACGATGTTAGCATTCATTTTGAAAGGACTCGAATACAAAAGCAAGGACATAATGTTGGGGCTTTAAAAGGCACTGACGAGGCTTCACCTGGAGTATTGTGAGCAGTTTTGTGCCCCTTATGTAAGAAAGGATGTGCTGACATTGGAGAGGGTTCAAAGGAGGCTCACGAAAATGATTTCGGGATTTGAGGAGTGTCTGGTGGCTCTGGGGCTCTACTCATTGAAGAAGAATGAGAGGTAACCTACTTGAAACCTATCGAATGTTGAAAGGCCTCAAAAGAGTGGATTGGACAGGATGTTTCCTATAGTGGGAGAGTCTGAGACCAGAGGACACAGTCTCAGAATAGAGGGATGTCTGTTTTGTACAGAGATGTCTGTTTTGGGCACGTGGCCAAGTGGTTAAGACATTCACACATCAAAGTTGCTGGTGAACGCAGCAGACCAGGCAGCATCTCTAGGAAGAGGTACAGTTGACGTTTCAGGCCGAGACCCTTCATCAGGACTAACTGAAGGAAGAGTTAGTAAGAGATTTGAAAGTGGGAGCATGGGCAACTGCCGGTCTTCCATACAACCTTGCCTAGGCCCGTGCCCTGGAGAGAGAAGACTTTCCAGGCGCAGATCCATGGTCTCGCAAGACTAACGGATGCCTTATATACAGAGGTGAGGGAGAATTTCTTTAGCCAGAGAATGCTGAATCTGTGGAATTCATTGCCACAGGCAGCTGCTAAGGCCAAGACATTGAATATATTTAAGGTGAGGTTGATCGATTCTTGATTGGCATAAAGGGATACAGGGAGAAGGTAGGAGATTGGGGCTGAGAGGGAAGTGAATCAGCCATGATAAAATTGAGGAGCAAACTTGATGGGCCGATTGGCCTAATTCCACTCCTATCTCTTATGGTCGTAAATGGTTAATGTGCTTGTTTGTAATCAGTGTCTTCTGTCCCACTCACCAAACCCGCGAACCTGCTTCCTCGTAACGCATATTCATTCATGTGCCTATCTAAAAGCCTCTCAAATGCCAGTATCGTATCTGCTCCACCTCCACTCCTGGCAGCTGATTTCATTCCTCTCACTGTGTAAAAGTACTTACTCCGTACATCTTCTTTAAGCTTTCCCGTTCATCCCTTAAAAGCATGCTGACATAGACTCTTCTTGGGCTCCCAGCTGGGTACAGGTATCAATTTTAACTGATGTTTCAATGACAAGCTGTGGCATCTTCATCAGGGATGATGCCTAGGCACGTTTGGTCTGGTGGTATATATACCCCTGTTATCCATCCCTCCTGATTGGTTAGTCCTCATCCAATCAGGTCTCGCTGTCCCACCAACACACACAAAATGCTGAAAGGAACTCAGCAGGCCAGGCAGCATCTGTGGAGAAAAGTACAGTCGACGATTCAACCTGAAAAGTTTACTGTATTTTTTTCCATACATATTGCCTGGCCTGCTGAGTTCCTCCTGCACCTTGTGTGTGTCACTCGGATTTCCAGCGTCTGCAGACTTTCTCTTGTTTCTGCTGTCCCACCATGCTTACAATCGAATTCCGGTCCTTACTTAGAGTGAGACCTTCATTTCTGTTCAAGTTCTTTTCCTCAAGTTTTATTTCAATGGCTTCCTTCACCAGGCAGTTTCAAAGACCATTGATGTGACACACTTAAAAGTTGATGGTGAACGCAGCAGGCCAGACAGCATCTCTTGGAAGAGGTACAGTCGACGTTTCGGGCCAAGACCCTTCGTCAGAACTAACTGAAAGAAGAGATAGTAAGAGCACAGTAGTTTTGTGCCTTCAAAGTCAATCCTACGGCCATTACGAATGCAATGCTTTGTTATCATCAATTTCTCTGGGTAACCCAAATGGATACAGCTCCTATGCTCCTCGATGCAGGTTTCCACCGTGTGTCCTGTCTGGCTCCACACTGCTCTGCATTCACAGAGAATCCTGTAAACGCCAGCTGCCCTGAGTCCTAGGTCATCTTTGACTCACATAAACTGGGATTTGAGCTTCCTTATGGGTTTGTGGATATTGTTAATCCTGTATTTCTTCATGACCCTAGTGATCTATCCAGAAACCCTGGGAATAGAGAAGAGAAGATGGCAGTGCGACGCAGCTCGCAGTGGCCACTCCAGAATGAATATCTGTTATTTGTGACGTAGGGTGCCGTGCACAATCCTGATTTGATGGAGACGGACGTGAGGGTACGGAGGAACATCTGGTGAAACTTCTGAAATGCCCGCTTCACTGCTGCCGCGGCTACTGTGTGATCCAGAATCTCCGGAGGGGAAGGCCCTAAATCCTTGGCTTTGCCTGTTGCTCGGCAGCCGGGGCCGGGGTCGAAGCGCTCGGCAGAGATGGTGCTCGGTGCCGGAGGGCTGGTCGGAGGCTCGAAGTTTTCGGACGGACTCAGAGTCGGCTGTGGTCGGTGCATCCAGGGTGCTGCATCGGCAAGTTTGCAGCACTGGAAGCTCATGGCAGGGAGAGTTTTTCTTCCTTCTACCGTCTGCATGAGAGGATGGGGCTATCGGGATTTTGAGACTTTTTTTTACCGTGCCCATTTTACCATGCTCTTTATCAAATTACGGTATTGCTTTGCACTGTTTTATCTATATGTTATAATTATGTGATTTTTGTCAATTTTAGTCTTGGTCTGTCTTGTGTTTCTGCGATATCATACTGGAGGAACATTGTATCATTTCTTAATGCATGCATTACTAAATGACAATAAACGAGGACTGCGTGTCCTCATAATCTAATCTAATCTAAAAAATATAGGGAAGGCAGGTGGTAACAACAGGTTCCTCCTCATTGTTAGATTTCCTGGATTCCCTGTGGACGTGGGACAGTGTATATCGACTAGGCAGGGTGCAGATTGGAAACCCGCATCAAGGAGCACGGGAGGTGTATCTGTTTGGATTACCTGGAGAAACCGGCGGTAGCAGAACATTACGTACGCAATGGCCGTAGACTTTGACAGCACAAAATCACCGTGCCGCGCCAACGTCTTTTGGTACCACTTGGTGAAGTAAGCTATTGAAATAAAACTAGCAGAAGAGAACCTTAACAAAGATGACGGTCTTGCTCTAAGTAAGAACTGGAATTTGATTGTAAAGAAGGTGGGAGAGCAGAAACCAGCTTGGCTGAGGATGAACCAATCAGGAGGGACAGACAACAGGGGTATATATACCACCAGACTAGACATGCCCAGGCATCATCCCTGATGAAGATGGCAGTATTTGTCATTGAAACATCGGTTAAAATTGATACCTGTACGCAGCTGGTAGCCCAAGAACAGTTTATTCGTCACATGCGCTGGGAAAGCACTAGATCCTTTTTCGCATGTTGACATTTCTACAACGGGAATTTGTGGAATTCATTGTCACTGGTCTCTGTTCAGTATATTTAAAGCAGAAGTTGATTGGTTCTTGATTAGTCAGGGTGCTGAAGTTTACGGGGAGAAGGCAGAAGAATGGGGTTGAGAGGGAAGATAAATCGGCAAACTGTGCTCCTATGTTTTATGGTCTATGCCTCACAGTTTCATGATATATATTTCTTACTTTACATTTCTCTGCCATTTCCCCCTCTTTGTACAATTTGACAGAAGATCATTCAGACAGAGATGTCATGAGTGACCCATTTGCTATTTTTAACACTTTTGTCTTTGTTTGTCACCTTCCCCCTCTGGGCCTCATCTGCATTTATTAGCCACTTGCATTCCGGGCGGATCGACTGATGGAGCCGAGCGTGGTGTTTTCCTGTGTGACATCAGGTGACAGGTCACGGCACCAGTACTAAATCAGAGCCTCTGCTACCGAAAACAGCCAGAGTCAGAGGAGCAAATTCCATCGCCCCTGCGGCGGTCCCTCCTCAGCCACTGCGCATAACAACATTGTCGGTATTTGGCAGAGAGATCTGTCTTCAGTTTTTCACATCAGAATCAGATTTAACATCACTGGCATGTGCCGTGAAATTTGTTAACTTTATGGCAGCAGTACAATGAAATATATATAGAGAGAAAACTGAGTTATATTAAGTATATATATATATCTATTAAATAGTTAAATTAAAAGAAGTAGTGCAAAAAAAACAGAAATAAAAAAATAGTGAGGCAGCATTCATGGGTTCAACGTCCATTCAGAAATCGGATGGCACAGGGGGAAGAAGCTGTTCCTGAATCGCTGAGCATGTGCCTTCAGGCTCCTGTACCTCCTTCCCGATGGTAACAGTGCGAAGAGGGCTTTCCTGCGCAGCGTGGGTCCTTAGTGATGGACACCGCCTTCCTACGGCACCGCACATTGAAGATGTCTCGGATACTGTGGAGGCTGGTACCCATGATAGAGCTGATTGAGTTTACAAGTTTCGACAAATTATTTTGATCTTGTGCAATAGCCCCTCCCCTCCCCCATACCAGACGGTGGTGCAGCGAGTCAGAATGCTCTCCACGGTACATTGGTAGAAGTTTGTTGAGTGTTTCAGTTGACAAACCAAATGTCAATAGTATACAGCCCAATCCATTTCCTTCTGCAGACTTTATTAAATGCCTATTTTGCTATGAGAGCTGAATTGTGGTTCAGGATAAAATGGAAAATCTGGTGCAACCTGATAATCCCACTGATGCACTCGGCTGTGTGTTTAAACCATTTGACACTCCTCATGAACTGGACTGAGAGCATGTTATTTATGGTGTTATAGACTGAAGGCATTTGATGAATTGATTTGCTTTGAACTTTCCAAGGTGGTCAGTCCCCTGCTGTCTGGCAATATTCTGCCTGAAACCATTCAAAGGTGAGCAAACAGAGTCCACTTCTTTCTCCCCCTATTCAGTCACAGAGAAATACAGTGCAGAAACAAGCCCTTCAGCCCTTTTAGTCCATGCTGAGACCATTTAAATGGGCTATTCCAATCTACCTGCACCGGGTCCATAGCTGTCCATTTCCCTTCGATCCATGTAGACCATAAGACCATAAGACATGGGAGCAGAATTAGGCCATTCAGCCCATCGAGTCTGCTCTGCCATTCCAACATGGCTGATCCCGGATCCCACTCAACCCCATACACCTGCCTTCTCGCTATATCCTTTGCTGCCCTGACCGATTAGGAAGCTATCAACTTCCTCCTTAAGTATACCCGCGGACCTGGCCTCCACCGCAGTCTTTGGCAGAGCATTCCCCAGATTCACTACTCTCTGGCTAAAAATATTCTGCCTTACCTCTGTTCTAAAAGGTCACCCCTCGATTCTGAGGCTGTGCCCTCTAGTTCTGGATATTCCCACCATAGGAAACACCCTCTCCACATCCATCCAGCCTAGTCCTTTCAACGTTCAGTAGGTTTCAATGAGATCCCCACACATTCTTCTAAACTCCAGTGAGTACAGGCCCAAAGCTGCCAAACGCTCCTTATATGTTAACCCCTTCATTCCTGGAATCATCCTCATGAACCTCCTCTGGACTCTCTCCAATGACAACACATACTTTCTGAGATATGGGGCCCAAAACTCTTGACAATACTCCAAGTACATCCTGACTAGTGTCTTATAAAGGCTCTGCATTATCTCCTTGCTTTTATATTCTATTCCCCTTGAAATAAATGTTAACATTGCATTTGACTTCTTTACCACAGACTCAACCTGTAAATTAACCTTCTGGGAGTCTTGCAATCGCTCTGCACCTCTGATGTTTGAATCTTCTCCCCATTTAGATAATAGTCTACACTATTGTCCTTTTAGCAAAGTGCATTACCATGCATTTCCCAACACTGTATTCCATCTGCCACTTTTTTGCCCATTCTTCCAAAAAACATTCCAATTGGTCTAAGTCCTGCTGCAATCACATTGCTTCCTCAGCACTACCTACCTTCGTATTATCCACAAACTTTGCCACAAAGCCATCAATTCTATTATCTAAATCAGTGACAAACAATGTGAAATTTGCAGTCCCAATATTGACCCCTGAGGAACATCACTAGTCACTGGCAGCCAACCAGAAAAGGTCCCTTTTATTCCCACTCGTTGCCTGTTGCCTGTCAGCCATTCCTCTATCCATGCCAGTATCTTATCTCTCCTGTAACGCCATAGGATGTTATCTTGTGAAGCAGCCTCATGCGAGGCACCTTATCAGATGCCTTCTGAAAATCCAAGTACATGACATCCACTGTCTGTCCATTGTCCACCCTGCTCTTGATTTCCTCGAAGAGCTCTAGAAGATTTGTCAGGCAAGATTTTCCTTTACAGAAACCATGCTGACTTTGACTTATTTTATCACTAGCAGCCTTTGCTACTACAAAGAAAAAAGTGCGAGGCAAACTCAAAGGTCTTAAGGTGGATAAGTCACCTGGACCAGATGGACTACATCCCAGAGTCCTGAGAGAGGTTGCTGAAAAGATAATGGATGCATTGGTCATGATCTTTCAAGAATCATTTTATTCTGGCATGGTCCTGGAGGACTGGATGATTGCAAATGTCACTCCAAGAAGGAAGGAAGGGAGGAAGGCAAAAGAAAGGAAAGTATAGGCCATTTAGCCTAACCTCAGTGGTTGAGAAAGTGTTGGAGACTATTATTAAGGATGAGGTTTCGAGGTATTGGAGGTCAGGAGGACTCATCCTCCAAGAAGATCTCAATATGATTGCTGCTGATCGTTTTTGTTGAATAAAACACTTCTATATCCACTAGCTTCAGTGTCTTCCTGCTGACTTTATTCATGTCACAGCAGTCTAAGGCATGATCAGTGTGGATGGCAAGCAGAACAGAAGCTTTTCGTTGTTACCTGTGCCAATACTAATGCTAATATCAGAGGCAGCCAACTGAAGCAAGGAAAACACAAAAGACTAGGATTGGAGATGGATGATTGTAGAGTATCATAGGACAGGAGGATTCTTCTCTGAGGACTGTCGCCTCGTCCTGGTGGAGAGGCTTGTGAGTTCCTGCGATCCCGAGAGTGATGCTCTCTGGGGATTAGCTCCAGGTAAGGACTCCATGTTGGGTAGGTCAAGGGGAGTTTACAGATGAAACGCGAACTCGACGGTGGAAGATGACAACACATCACAACAGCAGTGAAGGCGGAGGAAGGCTGAAGCAGGGAAGGGTCCCCAGTCATCTTGCATTCCACGCCACTGGACCCTGACCCCGATTTGTCAAGGACCGTGTGGAGACTACCTGTGCATCAGCTTCTCCACGTTAAACAGAGTCACGCACAGGTGTCCTGCATTAAGGGAATGGTCCCCTAGGAGAACATCATACTCGACTTAAGTAACCACACAACAGAATTAGAGGAATAGGGTGGATTAGGAGGTTTGGGGTGGGCAAGGTTGGATCCGCAGACCAGCATACCAGTCCAGAAGATAACGTAGGGTGGTGAACTTTGTGAAGTGAGAGCACAGACTAGATGGGCCGAAGGGCCTGTTTCTGCACTGTACTTTTCTATGACTCTATGAGGATGTTAACAGCAGGTGACCAAGGTTCAGAAGCAGAGGCAAACGTAAACCAGAGCTGTAAGTAGAAGTCTTGGTAAAGAATTGAATATTCAGTGTGGGTCACGGCTGGGCAACTGTCTAAGGCAGCCCTTTGATGACTTTAGAGCCAATGGAACCAAATTTCAGAAGCGACATACAACATGTCGATGCTTTTAATGTATACATAACACCTAGTGCAAATCACTGGGGGATGAACTTCTGTGCTATTACTTTTTGCAACTTGGATTTTAAATAACAAATTACATTAATTTATGCAAATAGGCCTGTATAAAAAGGACAAAAAATGAATTTTAATTCCTCCCCTTCTCTCTTTTTCCATTTCTGTCTCACCTTTTCTTAACAGAAAGGCCACAGTCGGTGTATGTGGGCAGCAATGATGCTAATTCCATTATGCTGAGAACTGGTGCTCCCCAGGGCTGCGTGCTCAGCCCGCGGCTGTTCACACTGCTGACGCATGACTGTGTTGCAGGATCCAGCTCAAACTGTGTCATCAGGTTTGCGGATGACACAGCAATGGCTGGCCTGATCAACAACGATAATGAGTCAGTGTACAGAGAGGAAGTAGAACTGACGTGAGAACAACAAACTAAGGCTACGTCCATACTAGACTGGATAATTTTGAAAACGCCGGTTTCGCGTAAAAACGATTGGTGTCCACACCAGGCGGTTTTGAAAATACCTCTGTCTACATTAAAACGGGTATTTGGGCGAATCGCCTCCTACTGGGCATGTGCAGGACACATCTACAGAAAACAAGCGAAGAGGAAACGGTAGACTTGGTGCGCGTTTGTCCAGTTACAGACGAGAAAAACTTAAAAGGAAATGGCCAAACGACGGACAGTTGTTGGCTCTTGCGCAGGAGGACTTAAAACTGAGAAAACAAATACTGAAGCGTATGGAGGCAACCGACAGCGGGTTCACGGAGAGTATGACCTGGTTGACGACGAACATTGAAAAACTGACACAATACCAGCCTCACAGCCCCTACAATAGCTACACATACGAACACACAGACACCCCCCGGGTGGCCCCACCAACATCTTCCTCACTCCCACAGAGGGGTCACCCTGGAAACATTTCCTACAGCCGTAGTCTCTTCACCGATGAAAGGGACGACAGGTTTTTTAAAACCTCTAGTTACGCCATACATACTACAACGCCCAACCAGCGTTTTCAGATTTAAACACTCTGGACAGCGTTCTAGAAAAGCTCCGTTTTCGCGGGAGGAAAACACCGTTTCAGTGTGGACGAAGGGTCAAAACGAAGAGAAAATGCTTCGGTTACCGATTTATCCGGTCTAGTGTGGACGTAGCCAAAGTCTGAACTTGGAGGAGACCAAGGAAATGATTCTGTGAATTTCTGTGAACATATGGCCTATCCATAGAGAGGGCTCTGTGCACCAAGTTCCTGCGAGTTAACATCACAGGTGACCTCAACTTGTTTGAATATCCGCTCCCTGAATAAGAAGGCACGGCAGTGTCTCCACTTCCTGAGGTGATTGAGGCAAATGAGTCTCCCCCCACGCCCCACCAATCTTACCTGAATTTTACAGCAGCTCCATTGAGAGCACCCTGACAAGCTGCCTCTCATCTGGTACGGGAGCAGCAGAACATCGGACTGGAAGCCCCTATGAAGGACCGTGAGAACAGCCGAGAGGATCATAGGGGTCTCTCCACCATCTATTAGGGACACTTATCTGTACACAGGGCCCTTAGTAAATAGCAAGGAACCACCCATCCATCCAGCATCCTCACTGACTTTCTACCATCAGGCAGGAGACTCCAATGCATAAAGACAAGAATGGTCAGGATGGAAACAACTGCTTCCCTCAGGCCAATAAGCTTCTGAGCTCCCTGCTGCGTCGCATTCGAAATGTCATCGGATAATTTGTACTGAACCCTACAATATTTAATTTACGGACTTTAATTTGTTTATCTATGCTTAATTCATCTGTAAATTTAATACTTACTTTCCTAAGTTATTGGGTGTTATTTGTGTGTTATGTGTACTACTATGCTTTGCACCCTGGTCCAGACACGTCCCATTTGACGGGATACATGTATGTAGTTAAATGACAATAAACTTGACTTGACTTGACTTTACAGACTCTTACCCTTCTCTTCTCTTCACTTGCCCATCACCTCTGGTGCCCCTCCTCCTTCCCTTCCTCCCATAGTACACTCTCCTCTCCCATCAGATTCCTTCTTCTTCAGCCTTTTACCTTCTCCACCTATCACCACCCAGCTTCTGAATTCATCCTTCCCTCCCCAACCCACATACCTTACCCCTCACCTGGTCTCACCTACCACCTGCCATCTTGTACTCTTTGCATCACCATCCTTAACTTCTTATTCTGGCTTCTGCCCCGTCCCATTCCAGTCCAGATGAAGGTTCTTGGCCCAAAACTTTGGATGTTTATTCCTCTCTGTAGATACTGCCTGATCTGCAGAGGTCCTCCAGCATTTTGTGTGTGATCTCTCCAAGGGAACCACAACCTTATCATGGTTTGGAGGCTTGCGTGCTTCAATGAACCAGAGTTTAATGCTTTGGTTTTTGGTAGGGTTACCCATAGGTTTAGTCCTGGGTATGACTCTAAACTGCGACCGGTGATGAGGCTCTGATTGGGGACTTTCAGAGGTTTGGGGAAAGTGGAGCTACCCCTTAGTCATTCATTTCTCCCAGGGCCGCTCTGACCCGGAACGGTAGCACCTGCAAGGGTTCCTGCTCAGGATACGAGCAAAGGCCAATGGCAGATCCAGCAGGTTCAGTAACTGAACTTATGACGAAGAAGGCAGATGAGCTAGGACCTCAAATGTCAATGGCTATAGTATAGGCAGATGAAAATTTGGGAAGAGAAATGGCCATTTCTTTAGTTCGCCCAGTGGTAGGTAATAGCAAACCACCATTGCTATTTGCTAAGAAAACCATGGTCCAACTCACAAAATGTATCACACAACAAGAGCATCAAGAGGATCTTCAAGACAACTCTGAAGGTGCTTCGCTCGGTAGGTTTGATTCTGGTCAGCAGGGAATCCCCAACCGTCATCAAGCTACTGCTCATAAAATTCAAGTAACACAAAAGAAAATTATTGCCACTTGGAATGTAAGAATGTAAGCATGTATCAGGCAGGAAAATTGGACAATGTGATAAATGAAATGGAAAGACTAAAGATTAACATCATGGGAATTAGCGAAGTTCGTTGGATAGGTGCTGGAACATGTCAGATTAGAAATAAAACACTAGTTTATTCTTGTGGAACATCCCATACTAATGGAGTAGGAATTCTTATGGATGAAAACATGGCAAAAAGCACTTTTAGGACATCGGGCAATATCAGAAAGAATGCTCCTTGTTAGATTCAGAGGACAACCATTTGATTTAGCAATTATACAGGTATATGCACCAACAACAGATGGAACAAATGAAGATATAGATAAATTCTATGAAGAGCTTGAACGATCAAAGAATGAATGCAAATCTCAAGGTATTGTTATTGTCATGGGAGATCTAAATGCTAAAGTAGGACAAGGTGCTGATGGAAATATCATAGGAAAATTTGGACTAGGGTAAAGAAGTGAAAGAGGTGAGAAATGGGTAAGATGAATAATCAGGTCATTATGAATACCTACTTTAAAAACCATTCAAGATGCTTGTGGACCTGGAAAAATCCAGGTGATAAAACTTAGAAATCAAATTGACTTTATTACAATAAACCAAAGATTTAGAAACTCAGTGACTCAATGCAAAACATATCCAGGTGCAGACTGTAATAGTGACCATAACCCAGTAGTATGTCGCGTAAAAGTAAAACTTAAAAAACTAAAGAAGCAAAAATCTGAACAATCCCTTGACTCCTTGCAATTAATTAAAGAAGAAAACTTAAGACAAAAATTTACAATTGAAGTAAGGAATAGATTTCAAAGTCTAGAAATAGAATCTGTTGAAGATGATAGCAATCATGTAGAAATGAAATTTAACTCTCTAAAGGATGCCTTGGTAGAATCAGCAAAGTCAGTGATTCCTAAAAAAGAAAAAAGCACAAAAGATGACAGATGAAATCAAAAATCTAATGGAAGAAAGAAAATCCTATAGAATATAAGTCCTTAGATATAGGAGTTAAAAGCTTATGTCAAAAAGCCAAAGAAGAATGGTTAAACCAGGAATGTGAGCAAATAGAAAGAATCCCTATAGCTGATCCAAAAAGGTTACATCAACAAATCAAGAATATCACTGGTAAAAAGCTCCTCTGTTCTTCAGGTGGATGTTTGAAAGCAAAGGACTGTATCATTATCAAGGAAAAAGATGAGATTATGAACAGATGGACTGAGTATATTCAGGAATTGTTTGAAGAAGATCGAGGCGTAAAACCAGAAATTAAGAAAAACATTGAAGGTCCAAGTATTTTAAAATCCGAAGTTCGTAATGTAATAAATAAGATGAAGAAAGGAAAGGCAGCAGGTCCTGATGAATTAGTAATAGAACAAATTATCACCCTTGAAGATTATGGAATTGAAAAACTTACTGATTTAATCAATGACATTTATGAGACTGGAATAATACGAGAAGAGATGAAAAAGATCAGTATTTATCACTCTTCCTAAGAAACCTGGAGCAATAGTACATGAATTACATAGGACCACAAGATTAATGAGTCATATCACCAAGATACTTCTAAGGATTTTGATGACAAGAGCTAAAAGTAAGATACAAGCTGAAATAGGCAAAGGACAATGTGGTTTTGTGAAAGACAAAGGTACAAGAAATGCAATATTGATGTTAAGGATCCTATCAGAACAAGCTATTCAAGTGCAAAAAGATTTGTTTATTTGCTTTATCAACTACACAAAAGCATTTGATAAAGTGAAGCATAGTAAGTTATTTGAAATATTACAGAAAACTCTAGATCTAGATTCGAAAGACATCTGTCTAGTTAGAAATCTGTACTGGGAACAAACTGCTGCTTTAAGAATATATGGAGAAGTGAGTCAGTTTACAAAACTCAAGAGAGGTGTTAGACAAGGGTTTGTTTTCTCCCCTGATTTATTTAATGTGTACAATGAAATAATATTACAAAAAATAAGAGACATCTTGGGAATCAAAGTTGGCGGTGAAAACATGAATAATTTCAGATATGCAGATGACACTGTGTTAATTGCAAGTACGGAGGAAGAACTATAAAACTTAATTGATGTAATTGTTGAAGGAAGTGCAAAAATGGGTCTATCTATCAATTGCAAAAAGACAGAATGTATGGTGATATCCAAAAAGAAGGAGAATCTTATCTGCAGGCCGAGAATAAATGGGGAAGACATAAAACAAGTACGGAACTTTTGCTACTTAGAAAGCTGGGTGACATCAGACGGCAGGTGCGACATGGACATCAAAAGAAGAATAAGGATGGCAAAAGACACCTTCAGGAGAATGAAGAGTATACTGAACGATACTAAACTAGGCATGACAACCCACCTCAGAGTACTGAAATGTTACTTTTATCCAGTTATGTTATATGGCTCGGAATGTTGGACAATATCTAGTAACATGAGGAAACAAATTTTAGCAACAGAGATGTGGTTTTTGAGGAGGATGCAAAGAATATCATGGACGAAACAAATATCTAACGAGGATGTCATGAACAGAGCAAACATAAAAAGAGAAATAATGTATGAGATCATGAAAAGGCAACGTAACTTCATTGGACATGTGATTAGGAAAGAGGAATTAGAATGCATGGTAATTATGGGAAAGATTGAAGGGAAGAAAGCAAGAGGAAGGCAAAGACAAATGATGATGGAGACAGCAGCCAGAGAACTGGAAATGAATACCAATGAATTGATCCACTTGACCCAAAACAGGAGTGTGTGGGCCATGGCAGTCAAAGCTCAAACTGGGCACGGCACCTGATGATGATGATGACCCATAGGTCAAAGGGTAGAGGCCAGCCTAACAGTGGTCCACCAGTCCTCTGGGTTCGGGAGTTCAGCTCAGGGCTAACAACCTTGACTGGTAAAACAAAACTGTTTTGGAAACAGCAATGAAGAATCCTTCTACATCTGAGTGTGATGGTATTCCTGAGTCTCCACCTGGGACTTGCATGGCTGACAGTAGTGAAAACCCGAGAGAGAGCTACTCTGAATCCTTGAACACCTTCATTGCTGGCCTAAATGCCAATGGCGTAATGGGCAGTGAGTAAGTCAGAATGGAGATCATTACAGCACAGTAGGAGGCCCTTTGGCCCATAACCGTGTGCTGACCTTTTAACCCACTCTAAAATCAATCTAATCCTTCACAATGTGTAGACCTGAATTTTATGAGTGCCTTGTGTCTGTGCAGTTCTAGTAATTTTCTCTTCCAGAATGGATCTCAGCCCTCTCCATTTATTGTTTTAGTGATGAATAGATTAACTTTCTCATTTAAAAAAGTTGCTTCTTTGTTCCTGAACAATTAATGTTATAATTATTCAAATTTCTTATCTCCAAGTACTTAAAGAGAAAGAAAACTGACATGCTTCATGGGAAGTGTGTCCCATTTGCAGTGGACTCGAACTTTGCAAGTATTTCTGGGACTAGTCTTCAGTTCAAAAATTTCTATCCAGAATCAGCTTGGGAGTTGCCGTGACATCACAACCAGATGAAAGCTTCTGTTTTTATTAAAAATGGCTTAAGTTATGACCTCAAGAAAGCAGAACTCTGAGAGGAAGAGGAAGGAACTCAGTGGGGGGCGGGGGTTGCTGTTCAGTTGAAGCAGCATACTGTATCTCACCAGAATGTGTCAAAGGTTAATAAGTCAATGCAGATTGGTCAGGAAATTAATGGGAATTGATGAGGGTAGCAGGTGAAGAATGCAAAAAGATTGCATTTCAGGTTGCCCTCCTATCCATTGACCTCCAAGACCACGTCACTCAGAAAGCAATGAAAACATCATGACCTGATTGAAATAGACTATTATCATGGTGGGACCTCCAAGAGGACAATAACCTTGCCATAGGGTTTGGAAGCTTGTATGCCTCAATGGTGGGCATGTGGCCAAGTGATAAGGCATTGGATTAGTGACCTGAAGGTTGTGAATTCGAGCCCCAGCCGAGGCAACATGTGTCATGTCCTTGAGCAAGGCATTTAATCACACATTGCTCTGCGATGACACTGGTGCCAAGCTGTATGGGTCCTAATGCCCCTCCCTTGGACAACATCGGTGTCGTGGAGAGGGGAGACTTGCAGCATGGGCAACTGCTGGTCTTCCATACAACCTTGCCCAGGCCTGCGCCCTGGAGAGTGAAGACTTTCCAGGTGCAGATCCATGGTCTCACAAGACTAACGGATGCCACAAAATGCCTCAATGACCCGGAGAGCTATGTTGCCTGGAGTCAGGGTTGGTAGGGTCACCCATGCCAAACAGGTCAAAGGGTAGAGGCCAGACTAAGAGTGGTCCAATGGACCTCCAGGTTTGGAGGTTCAGCTCAGGGCTAACAACCCTGACTGGCCAAACAACATTGTTGCGGAAACAGCAACGAAGAATCCTTCTACATCTGAGTGTGATGGCATTCCTGAGTCTCCACCCAGGACTTGCATGGCTGACAGTAATGAAAACTGAAAGAGAGCTACTGACATGATGAAGGAAGCCCTGAACATCACAAGAGATGGAGGACCTTCATTGCTGCCCTAAATGCCATAATGGGCAGTAAGTAAGTAAGTATCCTAGGAGAACTATTGGTAGAGTATTGAGCTCCTGGCGGTATTGAGTATTGAACATTATGTTCGATACCAGTCTCAGCTCAATCTCTTTGACTCACTGCAGCCAGGAAGGAGGTACAGGATCATCATGACTAGGACTGCCAACTTCTTCCCTCAGGCTGTGAGACTAATAAGTACTCTTCTACCACCAAGGTCTCGTCACTAGGACAGTGCACTGTTCACTCCACATCCAACACATCGTTCTCCGCAACCTCTGCCATCTCCAAAGGGGTTCCTACCACCAAGCACATCTTCAATCCCCCCCTTGCTTTCCACAGGGATCATTCCCTCCATGATTCCCTTGTCCATTCCTCCATGACTCACAAGGTCTATCCGCCCGGATAAGATTCCCTATACAAGGTGAAAGTATAATCTTCCTTGCTCATGAGGAGATCAGTCAGGACACATACATTAAAAGTAATCGACAGAAGGATTAGACAGGAATTGAGTCTAGTTAGAGACACCCCCCTAATGGATCAATGGTTCCATTTAATATCAGAGAATGTATACAGTATACCACCTGAAATTCTTACTCCTCACAGACGTCCACGAAACAAGAAGAAAATCCCCAAAGAATGAATGACCGGAACAACGTTAGAACACCAAAGACCCCCCCCTTCCCACACACAATCAGCCCTCTCCCCACTTACTCCAGCAGAAAGCATCAGCCATCCCCCTTCTCCACTCCCATCACCTGGTAGCAAGCAACAGCAAAGCCCCCAAAGTGACCATGATCTGCAGTCCATCAAAAACCACTGTTCACCCCAACAGTTCGACGTGCCACAGGCTCCCTCTGTCAGTAACAAGGGAGCGAGAGGTACCACTCCCATCGTGCATTGGGAACAAACACGCGAAGCTCTTGGCAAGCTGTAATGAACTGAGACCTGGGAAATGGGATCAGTCTCAATAGGTCTTCATTGACCTGCCTAGACGTGCTGGATCATAGAATGAAGAACAGTACCACACAGGAACAGGCTCTTCGGCCCACAATCTTGTGCCTAACTAATTCAATTAGTAATCAAATGCCCAAATAAACAAATCTTTTCAGCCTACACAACGCCTACATCCTTCCATTTCCTGCATGTTGGCGGGAGGAGAAGATGGTGGCGCGACGCCTCTCCTGTGATGGTGGCGCGACGCCTCTCCTGTTATTTGTCAAGTAGGATGCTGTGCACAATTCTGATTTGATGGAGGCAGACGTGAGAGCACGGAGGATCATCTGGTGAAACTTCTGAAATGTCGGTTTCGCTGCCGCTGCTACTGTGCGATCCGAAATCTCTGGAGGGGAAGGCCCCAAATCCTCGGCTTTGCCTGTTGCTTGGCGGCCGGGACCGGGTTGAAGCGCTCGGCAGAGATGGTGCTCGGGGCTCGGTGTCAGAGGGCTGGTTGGAGGCTTGAAGTTTTCGGATGGACTCAGAGTCGGACTGTGGTCGGGTGCTTCCAGGATGTTGCATCGGCAAGTTTGCGGCACTGGAAGCTCATGGCAGGGAGAGTTTCTCCCTTCTACCGTCTGCGTGAGATGTTGGGGCTATTGGGACTTTGGGACTTTTTTTTTACTGCGCCCATGGTCTGCTCTTATCAAATTACGGTATTGCTTTGCACTGTTGTAACTATATGTTATAATTATGTGGTTTTTGTCAGTTTTAGTCTTGGTCTGTCTTGTGTTTCTGTGATATCATACTGGAGGAACATTGTATAATTTTTTAATGCATGCATTACTAAATGACAATAAAAGAGGACTGAGTGTCCTCATAATCTAATTCAAAGTCAAAATCACAGTAAATTTATTATCAAAGAATGTATACATCACTATATATTACCGTGAGATTCATCTTCTTTAGGGATCAACCACTTAAGTCAAAGTCAAAGTGAATTTATGACCAAAAGTTATCTTTTATTGCAATTTTTGAATGGAGATATGTCCCTAACAAAGGAGGTGTAAGGCGCTCCTTCCCTCCGCTAGCCTGGAGGTCACCCTTGGGCAGGGTGTAGGGGAGGCACCTGCTTAGAACCCCCCTCCCCCACCGAACAGGGTCACATGAAACACTGGGAGCAGGTGGTGGACGGTCGTATGAGCAACTGGTGCACATCACAAGTCCTGGTTATGTGACCACTGACTCCGGGCAGACAATCTCTGAAGAGTATCAATAATGGCTGGGGTCACCCGTCTTGTAAAGACACTGCCCAGAAGAAGGCAATGGCAAACCACTTCTGTAGAAGAATCTGCCAAGAATAATCATGGTCATGAGGCCATGGTCTCCCATATCATACGACATGGCACCTAAGGAACGAACAAACCATTTACTACCTCTAGATTCTTCTTCTTGAATGCATTTACAGGAATATAAAGAAATACAACAGAATTTATTTAAAAATTCTATATAACAAAGACTGACAAACAACCAATATGCAAAAGAAGACAAACCATGTGGATAAAAAAGTAAATAAATAATATTCAGAGCATGTAATGTAGAGTCCTGAACAATGAGTCTGTAGGTTGTGGATTCAGTTCAGAGTTGTGATGAATGTAATAGCTCAAGAGTCTTATGGTTATACAAGAAGAGTTCCCAATCTTTTTTATACCATTAACCAAGGGGTCTGTGGACCACAGGTTGGGAGCCTGTTTGTAGGGTAATAACTGTCCCTGAACCAGGTGATGCGGAAATTCCTGCGCTTCCTGCCCGATTTTAGTAGCGCATAATCATAGGTGTGAAGCGAATAGAGCAGAGGGCTAAGCACTCGGCTTTGTGGTTAACAAAGAGCTTCTTCGCGTCTTCATACCTTCAGGTGCCTATCTAAGAGCATCTCTGCTCCTGTCATATTTGGCATCCATCACTACCCCTGGCACTGCATTCCACACACCTATCACTCTCTGTGCAAAATACACTGGACAACAAATTTTTTGGGAAGTTTTCCTTCCTCAATTTTTTTTTTGTTTATGATAGACCACTTGAAGCTGAACACAAATATAATTTCAGAAGGAATTATTGCATCATTTAGGAATCTGGAGAAACAAGAAATTAACTTTTGCTGAATATAATGTGTTTAATTGCATAATGGTGCTGATGACTGCAATATCCTGGTGAAATCTTTCACCACGCTCATCGCTGACAGTGCCAAAATTAGCAGGGAAGGAGTCTAAATGAGAATGCAGAAAATGAATCTTTAGTGGCATGCTGTACTTCATGGTTTTGTATGCTCGAAGCATGTTGTCAACCAGCTGTATATAGTTTGGAAATCTGTAGTGCCAAGAAGATTTTCAACAGAGTCCCTGAATGCCTTCCATGTGATTTTCTTTGGTCCCTCTAGAATTTCTTCAGATTGATGACCAATTTCATTTATGAACTTCCTTAATCTTGGTATCAATTATTCTGACTTGAATTATGAATTGAAATGAGAAATATAAGTGACTTCGAAAAAATAGAGCATGAGAGGGAAAATACATGGTGATTCTCATGATCAGCAGCTCAAAATCCATAAGATACACCCAAAAGTATTCAGGAAGCAAAATCTTTGTTCTGCAGTAATATCTGCCTTGTTTATCTTCTTTGAGTTTACCCACTCTCTCCTTAAATGCATACCCTCTAGTATCAGATATTTCAATCCTGGGAAAAAAAGATACTCTGCCTATGTCTCTCATAATCTTACAAACCTCTATCAGCTCTCCCCTTAGCCTCCGGGACTTCAGAGAAAACAAACGCAAAGTTGGCCAACCTCTCCTTACGGCACATGCCCTCTAATCCAGGCAGCTAATGGTGGGCAAATAACCTGCTGTATTATGAATCTCTTCAATTCTATGACATACTGATATTCTCCTGTTCGGAATTTTTTGATGCTCGAGCCATTGAAATTGGCAGGTTAAGAAGAATCTCGGAATCCTTTCATCTATCTCCGTGTAAGAGGATGTAAAGTGATTTTCCAGGAGCAATTGCTTGAACTGACTACAGAAATCATTCAATATTACTTTTCTAGCATTGTATATAAATCCATCAAATACAAATTTTACACAGAAGGTGGCATTTCCCTCAGAAAAAAAAAGGCCTACACATGTAGATTGGCTCGTAAGTAGGACTTTGTCTGATCATCTGAAACTGAATTTTAAACAGGAATAACTTTCCGTCACTACTCAATCATTTTATGTGACAGCCTGGCATTACGTTCCCTCAGTTTTATTGATGTAGGCATCAACTTTGAACTCGCCACAGTCGCTTTACTTACAGAGGTTCAAACAGCTGTCAGATCATTGTTCACTCAGTGGCCACTTTATTAGGTATACCTGTACACCTGCTCGTTAATGTGAATATCTAATCCCATTATTGCTCCCACTTGTTAGTACGATGAGGCCACCCCTCAGGGTGGAGGAGCAACATCTTATATTCCGCCTGGGTAGCCTCCAACCTGATGACATGAATATTGATTTCTCCTTCTTAAAACAAGTTTCTGCCACCCCCCCCCCCCGCTTCCTCCATACCCCACTCTGACCTTTTACCTCTTCTCACCTGCCTATCACCTTCCCTGGGGCCCCCTCCTCCTTCCCTTTCTCCAAATGGTCCACTCTCCCCTCCTATCTTCTCCAGCCCTTGCCCTTTCCCACCCACCTGGCATCATATATTACCTTTCAGCTAGCCTCCTTCCCCTCCCCCCGGCTTTTTATTCTGGCAGGTTCCCCCTTCCTTCTCAGTCCTGAAGAAGAGCCTTGGCTCGAGACGTAGACTGTTTATTCCTTTCCACGGACGCTGCCTGACCTGCTGAGTCCCTCCACCATTTTGTGTGTGTTGCATCTGCAGACTTTCTCATGTTTAAAATATCTAATCAGCCAATCGTGTGCGGACATGGTCAAGAAGGTTCAGCTGTTGTTCAGGCCAAACATCAGAATGGGGAAGAAATGTGATCTAAGTGACTTTGACCGCGGAATGATTTTTGGTGCTAGAAAGGGTGGTTTGAGTATCTCAGAAACCGCTGATTTCCAGGGATTTTTACACATACCATTCAGTACAGAGAATGGTGCCTAAAACAGCCTGTGAGCAGCAGTTTTGTGGGCAAAAACATCTTGTTAATGAGAATAGTCAGGAGAATGGCCAGACTGGTTCAAGCTGACAGGAAGGCAACAGTAACTCAAATAACCAGGCGTTACAACAGAGGTGTGCAGAAGAGCATCTGTGAACACACAACACATCGAACCTTGAAGGGGTAAACACGAGGAATTCTGCAGGTGCTGGAAATTCAAGCAACACACATCAAAGCTGCTGGTGAACGCAGCAGGCCAGGCAGCTTGAAGGGGACGGGCTCCAGCAGCGTTAGCCCACAAGCATACACTCAGTGGCCATTTTATTAGGTACAGGAGGTACAGTCAGGCTACTCTGGGACTTGGGCTATATAATTTTATTTGTTCTTTGGATCACTGAGTTTATACGCCGAGTCGATGGTGAATCTGGTCTTGCCATGTTTCAGACATGCACACAGTCTACAGAGACCTTCCACCGAATCATTGATAGTTTCCTTAAGAGGCAAGTGATGCTTGTCTGAGGTTCTCCGCAGCCATCAAAGACATCTCAAAGTTATGAAAGTGCTCAGAGTTCCAGGGAATGATTAACTCTGAGGTATGCTGTGATTGGGAAGTTCAATATATGAAATCAAGTCTAGCATAATATGAAGCTATCGGGTGATAAAAGATGTCGTTTCGATAAAACCCATTGGAAATGTACAGCATTGTAGTCTCAAGGGCCAATCGAAGTAGACCATCTGGGTTTCCATATCTTTAAAATTAAATATGACATAAACACAAGAAGTTCTGCAGATGCTGGAAGTCTTGATCAATGCAGGAGGTCCATTTCTATCATGCTCCACTGTCTTGTCCTATCAGATTCCTTCTTCTTCAGCCCCTTCCCTGTTCCACCTATCACGTCCCAGCTTCTACTCTATCCCCTGGCTCTGTCACCTGTGTCCCTTCCCCCTTACCAGGTTTTACCTATTACCTGCTAGATAGTACTCATTCACCTTCTGCATTCTAGCTTCTGTCCATTCCTTTCCACTCCTGATGAAGGGTCTTGGCCCAAAATATTGGCTGTTTATCACCCTTCACAGATGTTGTTTGACTTGCTGAGTTCCTCCAGTGTTCTATATGTGTTTCTCTTCAAAATCAACTTGTGCCTTCATGAAATTTAAATATCCAAACTTAAAATGCCTTTATTAACTTTAAAGTAATCCGAGACTCCAACTGGATAAGTGTATTTGAAGTATTGTGCGGAATTCTGCTCGCCCCATTACGGAAAGGATGTGAAGGCTTTGGAAAGGGTACAGAGGAAGTTTATCAGGATGCTGCCCAGATTAGAGGGGATGAGTCATAAACAGAGTTAGTTATTTAGTTACTGCCTGTTATGCTGCTGGCATTTAGGGCAGCAACGAAGGTCCACCATCTCTGTCTCTCCTGAGCCTTTTGTGTCCAGGTGTGGTTCAGGGTTCCCATTTCCAACTCTACAATACAGTGCCAAGTTTCCTTTCTTCTCCTGTGTTTCCTCCTCCCTCCAAGAGTCCGTTGGTGTGCTGCCTCGATGATGGAGTTGGCCTCTCCTCATCACACGCCCAATCCATCTCCAACTTTTCCTCATGATGATTGTGGCCATGTCCTCTTGGTGACACTGAAGGAGTAGGGTGTGGTTGGAGATCTTCCTTGGCCAGAAAAGACGGGGGATCTTCTAAAGGCTCGAGGTGTGGAATGACCGCAGTTTGGCGAGTCATAAGTAGGAACTGGACAAATTTAGGTTGTTTTCTCTGGAGCAGCAGAGTTTGCGAGGAGACTAGATAGAGGTTTATAGGTCTATGACAGACACAGATAGACAGCCAGTATCTTTTTCCTGGTGCCGAAATGTCCAATACACAAGGGCATGCATTAAGGTGGGAGAGGGAAATTCAAATGAAATCTGTGTGCCCCCCACCACCCCTTTACAGGTGCCTTGAACAATCTGCTGGGATGGTGGGGTGGAGTGGTGGAAACAGATATAACAGTAGTTTCTGATAGATGAATTTGCGGGAATGGAATGATAGGGATCATGTATGGGCAGAAGAGAATTACTTTAATTTGGCATTGTGTTCAGCACAGGCATTGTGTTCTACGTTCTGAGTGTACTCTTAGAGCCTTAATTCTGAATGCATTTATAATGCAGTCTGTGTGTATTACAATGTGACAAGTTTAGTCTGTAGATTGGGTAGTTCCGTATCTCAGGGGCTTAGAACAAGCAAAGGGTCTTCTTCATCCTTGACAGCTCGGATCCCACTGGCTAATTTGTAACACTAATGGTATGCTTAAGGAAGTCTATGGCATAATCTGCCATAAGCAGTCTGTCTTTGGGTATCAGGATATATTTTATCAGCCGAAGCAAAACTGGCCAGCAGCGAGCTTTCTCTTGTATAAGGTAAAACCGTGCTTCAAACTCTTGGCTAATTACCTATGGCCATGATACTCACTTCCTTCAAACATAAATATTAATGGTATTTAAAGCTTCAGGTTGTGATGAAGGCAACTGCAAGTCATGTGTTGAATCAGAATTCCAGTGTGACCAGCTCCATGGAGATGCAAGTGGATCGGTATCATCCTTGACGGTTTGGATCTTATTGGCTGATTCATTCTTCTTCATCCTCAACAGCTTGGATCCATTGGATAATTTGTTCTCCTTCATCCTTGACAGCATGGATCCCATTGACTAATTCGTTCTTCTTCATCCTTGACAGCTTGAATCCTATTGTCTAATTCATTCATTTTCATCCTTGACAGCTTGGATCCTGTTGGCTAATTCATTCATCTTCATCCTTGACAGCTTGGATCCATTTGAAAATTCATTCTTCTTCATTTTTGACAGCTTGGATCCTATTGGCTAATTCATACTTGTTCATCCTTGATGGCTTGGATCCTATTGGCTAATTTGTTACGCTAATGGTACACTTATGGAAGTCTGTGGTGTTATGAGCTACAAGCACTCTGGGTGCGTTGTGTGAGCTTAGAGTAGTTTTCCTAATTTCCCCATTTATGCGGGACACTCAGCTGGGCAGTATTAAGAAAGTTATACACAATCATTGAAAGGAATATGGGGAAAATTAAAATTTCTTGGGTTTCTTACATTATTGGTCTTTAAAGGTAAAAAAAGAAAACCTAGCAGTCATTCTGTAGTGATCAATGAACCAATTGTTTGGGATCAAATGACCTGGCCTGGTGCCTCGGGTCTGGGTGTGTCTGCACCTGCCCCGGAATACCTTCTCTCCCACCTGTCCCACATCCCTCCCATGGTGCTCCACCCTCACCATCCCCAACATCCATTGCCCCTGCCAGTTTTACAAACTCGCTCTCCGCCCCCACGCCCTCACGGGGAGAACAGACAAACTCCTTACAGAGGCTGTGGCCGGCAGCCATCATGTTCCAGGACCAGCTTCACTCACCTCCGTGCCGAGCTGCCTCTGTGACTCTGCAGCCATCAGACTGAAGGACCAGCAGCATCGGTGAAAGGGTTCCATGGCTGTGGACTTTGCAGTTCACGTTCTGTGTGTTATTTGTTCACCTTTTTATTGTTTCCTTGATTTATTCTTTTTTTTGCACCTTGGGTGTTTGACAGCCTTAATGGGCTCTATGGTATTCCTTTGTTTTGTGGCTGCCCGCAAGAAGATGAAACTCAAGGTTGTGTGCAGTATACATGCTTTGATAATAAATGCACTTTGAACTTTGAACCCAGGTGACTGTAAAAGCTTTACACTAACTGTTACTCTACCATTCTACCTTGTTATGTGGATTTCATTCCCTGAAAGTGAAATTTAATGTCTATTTTTGATTTATTGAGATATGGTGTAGAATAAGTCCTTCCAGTTCTTTCAGCTGTCCTGCCCAGCAATCCCCTCATTTAATCCTAGCCTAGTCTCGGGACAATTTACAATGACCAAAGGGAGGAGAAGATGGCGGCGTGACGCAGCGCGCGCAGCTGCTCCGAAATGACATCGTATTTGTGAAGTAGGATGCCGTGCACAATCCTGATTTGATGGAGACGGACGTGAGAAGCACAGAGGAACATCTGGAGAAACTTCTGAAATGCCCGCTTCGCTGCCACTGCTACTGTGTGATCGAGAATCTCCGGAGGGGAAGGCCCCAGATCCTCGGCTTTGCCTATTGCCTGTTGCAGGGGCCGGGGTCGAAGCTCTTGGCAGAGATGGTGCTCGGTGCTCGGTGTCGGAGGGCTGGTCGGAGGCTCAAAGTTTTCGGATGGACTCAAGAGTCGGCTGTGGTCGGGGTGCTTCCAAGGTGCTGCATCGGCAAGTTTGCGGCACTGGAAGCTCATGGCAGGGAGAGTTTTTCTTCCTTCTACCATCTACGTGAGATGATGGGACTTTCGAGAGATTTTGAGACTTTTTTTTACCGTGCCCATGGTCTGTTCTTCATCAAATTACGGTATTGCTTTGCACTGTTGTAACTATATGTTATAATTATGTGGTTTTTGTCAGTTTTTCAGTCTTGGTTTGTCTTGTATTTCTGTGATATCACACCGGAGAAACATTGTATCATTTCTTAATGCATACATTACTAAATGACAATAAAAGAGGACTGCGTGTCCTCATAATCTAATCTAACAAAGCAACCAATACGTCTTTAGAATGTGGGAGGAAACCGTAGCACCTGGAGGAAACCCATGTGGCCACATAGAAACATGAAAATCTACAGCACATTACAGGCCCTTCGGCCCACAATGTTGTGCCGACCATGTAACCTACTCTAGAAACTGCCTAGATCTTCCCTACTGCATAGCCCTCAATTTTTCCAAGCTCCATGTACCTATCTAAGAATCTATTAAAAGACTCTATTATATCCACCTCTACCACCTTCGCCAGCAGTGCATTCCACGCACCCACCTCTCTCTGTGTGAAAAACTTACCCCTGACATCCCCATTGTACTTACTTCCAAGCATCTTAAAACCATGCCCCCTCGTGTTAGCCATTTCAGCCCTGGGTAAAAGCCTCTGGCTATCCATAGGATTAATGCCTCTCATCATCTTTTACACCTCTATCAGGTCATCTCTCATCCTCCATCGCTCCCAAGAACAGGGAGAACATATAAACTTCTTCCAGGCAGCCATGGGTTATGGGTACAGGCTTACTGCAGCTTTCAAATGAGAAATAGATGAAAATATTGGACAAAAAAAGTTGCAAGAGTGTAAGGCAAACGATGGAATTGGCTGAATTGTTGGCACAGAGTCAGTGGGCTGACCAACATCGTTCTGCTTGTTAATAATTCCAATTACAATAGCATTGCATTGAGGCTACATTCCATGGAGCTACTCATGCAGCTCAAATCAACATTCACCAGAGAATCAGATTCGGAATACAAGCAACACACATAAAAGTTGCTGGTGAACGCAGCAGGCCAGACAGCATCTCTAGGAAGAGGTACAGTCGACGTTTCTGGCCGAGGCCCTTCGTCAGGACAAACTGAAAGAAGAGATAGTAAGAGATTTGAAAGTGGGAGGGAGAAGGGGAGATCTGAAATGATAGGAGAAGACAGGAGGGGGAGGGATGGAGCCAAGAGCTGGAAAGTTGATTGGCAAAAGGGATATGAGAGGATCATGGGACAGGAGGCCGAGGGAGAAAGAAAAGTGGGAGGGGGGGAAACTCAGAGGATGGGCAAGAGGTATATAGAGAGAGGGACAGAGAGAGAAAAAGGAGAGAGAGAAAAAAGAGAATGTGTGTATATAAATAAATAATGGATGGAGTACGAGGGGGAGGTGGGGCATTAGCGGAAGTTTGAGAAGTCAATGTTCATGTCATCAGGTTGGAAGCTACCCAGACGGAATATAAGGTGTTGTTCCTCAAACCTGAGTGTGGCTTCATCTTGACAGTAGAGGAGGCCGTGGATAGACATATCAGAATGGGAATGGGATGTGGAATTAAAATGTGTACCCACTGGGAGATCCTGCTTTGACGTGGAATTAGATTCAGAATACTGTTTGTTTTGGTCTTGTACTTGCAGGATAGATGGAAACATGGTTGAAAGAGAGCAGAGCAAACTTACGAGAGACTGGAGGACCTGAGGTATAAGGAAAGATTGACCAAGTTAGGACTGCATTCTTTAGAACATAGAAGATTCAGAGATTTGATAGAACTATACAAAATTATGAAGAGAAGAGATAGGGTAAATATAAGCAGGCTTTTCCCAATGAGCTTGGGTGGGACTACATCCAGAGGTCGTGGTTAAGGGTGAAAGGTGAAAAGCTTAAGGGGAACATAAGGGGGAAACATCTTCGCTCAGAGGGCCGTGAGAGTGTGGAACGAGCTGCCAGTGCAACTGGTGTGTGCGAGCTCAATTTCAACATTTAAGAGAAGTTTGGATTGGTACACGGATGGTAAGGGTATGGAGGGCTATGGTCTCGGAGCAGGTTGAAGCGAGCAGGCAGTTTAAACAATTTTGGCATGGACTAGATGGGCCGAAGGGCCTGATTCTCTGCTGTACTTCTCTATGACTCTAAACCAGTTTCGGAACCAGTTTCTGAATGCAGTTTCGGAATGCAGATTCGGAATCAGATTCGGAATAATGTTTTGGAACGCAGTTCAGAATTAGGTTCGGAATACTTCCAGAATCTGCCCATGGATCTCAACTCAGTGCCATTCACCAGAAGTTATGGCATAAAACATTTGATGCTTATTGTCCCAGAGCTCTGAAAGACGTCTTTAAACTTCTGATTTATTGAGAATAATTGAGATACACCATGGAAAAGGTCTTTCCAGCCCTTTGCTGTTGTCCCTCTCTGTGCCTTGTAGCGCACTGGGCAACAGCCTTGCCTTTTCTTCAACATGTTTTGCCAAGTTGCTAGCTCGACACTCAATAGATGGAAAGGGTGCAAGGAGCCGCTGGGGACCACTCGATTGTCCAGTGCAGCTGCCACTACAGTACCGGCTGCCAACCCCGTGCTAGTCTATTTGTCACGGGGCAACTTACAATGACCAACTAACCTACCAACGGGTTGGATTGTGGGAGTGCAACTGGAGGAAACCCACATGATCACAGGGAGACGTTCAAACTCCTTACCGAGTATTGAACCCCGGTCGCCTGCATCGTAAACCGTTGTGCTAACCGCTACACTACTATGTCGTCCAGTGCAGGAACTCATGAATAAGTACGTCATAAGAATAGCTCGGGAGGTGACCACCCCCTGCATCTGCCACTTACCGTTCATGTTTTTAAAAAGGTTGAGAATAGGCAATATCTGACGATAGTAGGGAACCAATGCCTCACCCACCCGCTCTCCCGATACGACAAGATGCTGCAGGATTTTCAGTGTGGTACAAATAACATGCTTGTTCCGGGTGTTCAGGGCATCTGTGTAAGACAGGAAAGGGTTATGAGCCAGTGTTCTGATTAAATGCTCCCCGCTGAGATGATGGTGTATCATTAGCTGAGAGCAGTATTAGATCCCTGGCGTTCGCCTTCCCCAATTTCCATTTCTTTCTGCCAGCCAAGACTTATTAGCCTGTCCAGCATGTTTATGTAGCATTGAAGCTTTCTGTTATTATTTTGTCCTCGCACTGTTTATACCCCAAGGGACGTGAAAGCCTTTCAGTCATTCGCAGGAGTAAATGCCACATTTCTAATCAAGCGTCTGACCCATTAAAAAAAGCAAACAGTTTTGTATCTAAAATTCTGCAGACGCTGGAAGTACAGAGCTACACACACCAAATGCAGGAAAAGCTCAGCCGGTCAGGCAGCATCCACGGAAATGAATAAACAGTCAACGTTTCGGGACGAGACCCTTCCTCAGGACCTTGCATCAACCTGGGAAAACTCTACAAGTGGAACATCAGCTTATTACATTTTGGCTCTAAGAACAAATCATCAATCTGAAGTGGAAACTCTGCTTCACCTGATGAAGCTCTCAGCAATTTTGCTTGTTTTATCGAAGAGTTCTACAAGAAATTGGTGAGGCCATATTTCAAGATTCCACATTCAAAATAGTTTATTGCCATTCTTCAGTACATGAGTGTAAAGGAGAACAAAATGATTGTTATTCTAGATAAATATATTGTAAGTACATGTTATATTAACATAAGTATAAGTTTAGCTTATATGTATAGTCCACTCTCGTCCGTTTATTATTTGTTCTGTTAGCCAGTTTCTTGTCAGATGGACCCGGTTCCCTATCTATTGGTGCGGACCTTGTTAATCTGAGTGACATCCAAGCTGTCATGACTCTTTCTTTTCAAATCTTTTTTTATTATTATTATTATCCAAAATTAACACGAGCACATCGAAATAAGCAACACTTACAATGTCTCAAGAAAAAAAAAACATTATTTTAAAGATTAAAAAATTTTGGTGACTCGTCTTGCTCTTGTCACTCTCATCGGAGGTTTTTCTGGGCAGATTTAATGTAAGTGCAAGGGTCCAGCCCAAGTCCCCTACCGGGCCGCCACCACTGGGACCTGAACCCCAGACCCCCGCGCCATGGAGCCCAGATGGTTCCCGGTGTCGGCCACCAGACAGGACCCAAGATGCAGACCGTGCGAGGAATCCACTGAAATCATCCAGCACATAGTAGCAGGGTGCAAGATGCAGGCAGGGACAACACACACTGAATGGCACACCAGGGATTGTGTGCAGGGACATCTGCGCTGAGTATGGATTGGACGCTCCCAAGTCCAAATGGGAAACACAGAGAAGGAAGTGGAGAATGACAGAGCTCAGATCCTGTGGGACTTCCAAATACAGATTGATAAGCAGGTACTGGCTAACCAACCAGACACTGTAATACTGGACAAGAAACAGAAGAAAGCTATAGTAACAGACGTGGCAATCCTGAATGACAGTAACATCAGGAAGAAAGAATATGAGAAGCTGGAGAAATACCAGGGCTTGAAAGAGCAGATAGAAAGGATGTGGAAAGTTAAAATCAGAGTAATCCCAGTGGTGATATGAGCACTTGGAGCTGTGACACCTGGACTGTGAGAGTGGCTCCAACAAATCCCAGGAACAACATCTGAGATTTTGGTCCTGAAGAACGCACTACTGGAACAGCAAGGATAGTGGGCCAAACCCTCAAGCTCCCGGCCTCTGGTAGACGACCTGAGATTGAGGGAAAAATACACATACACACCACCCATGAGGGGTGAGAAAATAAGATTATTTGAACAGGAAATAATAAAGCAGTGGTTGTGGAGTGGGTGAGCAGTGGGAGGAGGTGTTAATCAACCTGATTATTCATGAATCTGGTGGTCCTGGTGTGGATGCTACATAGCCTCTTCCCTGATGGGAGTGGGACAAACAGCCCATGAGCAGTGTGGGTGGGATGCTTTATGTTATAAAAGATAAAATTTAATTTTAACTTGCATAGTAAAATGTATAGTTTTGTTATTTAGTGCGTTAATAAAGGAGCACACGTATCACTTAGCAACACACACAAAACACTGGAGGAACTCAGCAGGTCAGGCAGCATCTATGGAAAAGAGTAAACAGACAATGTTTTGGGTGTGATCCTTCTTCAGGACGGAGAAGGAATGGGGTTCGGGGCAATGCCTGAATTAAAGAGGCTAGCTGGAAAGTGATAGGTGAAGGCAGGAGGATGGGAAAGGTCAAGGGCTTGGAGAAGAAGGAATCTGATAGGAGAGGAGAGTGGACTACAGGAGAAAGGGAAGAAGGAGGGGACCCAGGGGAAGTAATAGGTAGGTGATAAGAAGTAAAAGATCAGAATGGGGAATACAGGAAGTGGGAGAGAGGGGAAATTTTGTTCACCAGAAGGTTCACCTTATATTCATGGCGTCAGATTGGAGGCTACCCAGACAGAATACAGAGTGTTGCTCCTCCACCCTGAGGAGGCCGTGGATGGGCACGTTGGAACGGGAATTAAAATGTTTGGCCACTGGGAAGTCCTGCTTGTGGCAAATGGTGCGGAGGTGCTCCATGAAGTGGTTCCCCAAATTGCGACGGGTCTCACTAATGTAGAGGAGGCTGCCATTGGGAGAACCAGATACAATAGATGACCCCAGCAGATTCGCAGCTGAAGTGTTGCCTCACCTTGAAGGACTGTTTGGGGCCCTGAATGGAGCTGAGGGAGGAGTTGTATGGGCAGATGTATTTGTGATAATACTATATCACAAATTTGTTTTTCTTTAATATATTGATAACAGTATTTCAATATAATTAGTTTCTTTTGTGATCCAGGGTATTTTATTGTATCAATTAAAATACATAATTCTGAGAAGGGGTCCATAGGCTTCACTGGACTGCCAAAAGGTTCATGGCATAACAAGGTTCAGAACCCCTAGTTTAGGATGAGCGGGGAGAGATCGAGTAAGAGCCTAAGGGGAAACGTTTACACATAGAAGGCAGTCATTACATGGAATGACATGGAATGAGCTGCTGAAAGAAGTGGTTGTAGCAGGTATATAAGCAATATTCAAAATACACTTGGACAGGTCCATGGGTAGGATATCGTCAGAAAGATCTGGGTCAAATACAGAAAAATGGGATTTTCTTTGATGGGAATGTGAGTTGGCATGGCGTAGCTGGGCTGAAGAGCTTGATTCCATGCTGAATCATTGCATGATCTTCATCATAACAAAATGCCCTGGTGGAGTCAAGAAACCCAACTCAATATCAAATTACATAAGCACACATTAGGGCAGGAGTGGGTCTTGAAGAAGTGAGGCCAAGAGACAGAGAGTGAAGTGGAGAGCTTTGGTCATGAAAGGTTTGTTTCTCTGAAGTAGAATGATACCAGTTTAATCAAAGGTCAACACTGGGATGTATGGATAAGCTTAGAAGAGTTAATGAGGATGTCTTACAATACCACAAGACCATCAGACAACTTGAGGTATTTGGAAGAAGAATTGTAAAATTGATAAGTCTTACAATGCCCTTGAGTGGAAAATCCTACAGAAAAGTCATGGATACAGCCCAGTCCATCACATGCAAAGCCCTCCCCACCATTGACCACGTCTATATGAAGTGCTGTCACAGGAAAGAAGCATCCATCAATAGAGACCCCCACCACCCAGAACATGCACTCTTCTCACTTTTGCCATTAGGAAGAAGGTACAGGAGCCTCACAACTCGCACCACCATGTTCAGGAATAGTTATTACCCCTAAACCGTCAGGCTCTTAAACCAAAGGGGATAACTTGCCCCATCATTGAAATGCTCCCATAATGTATGGACTCACTTTCAATGACTCTTCATCTCATGTTCTTAATATTTATTACTTATTTATTATTATTATTATTTCTTTCTCTTTGTATTTGCACAGTTTGTTGTCTTCTGCACCCTGGCTGAACACCAACATTGGTACTGTTTCATCGATACTACTATGGTTATTATTCCATTATGGATTTATTGAGTATGCCCACAAGAATATGAATCTCAGGGTTGTATATGGAGACATACTTTGATAATAAATTTACTTTGAATTTTGCGGATAAAATTTTAAATGGGTGTGTGGGTTAACTTAGAGCTCTGCAGATTGTTGGTTGACAGGACTTCTTAATTGGAAGCCAGTCTAAATTAGATACGAGGGGTAATGGGTGAATGGTAATTGGACAGTGAGCATCCCTGTCTTATAGCTCCAGTGACCTGGGTTCTGTCTGTGTGAAATTTACATGTTTCTCCTGCAACCACACAAGTATCCCTCAGGTACTCAGATTTTCCTCCGGCATCTTAAAGCTACCGGCCATCCCTGAGGTAATGAAAGTGTTCCATTGTTTTCCTGACATCTCCTAGTCATTTTTTTCCATGTCAGAAAATACACAAAATGCACTCGATTTAGTAACTTCTTCCACAGTGCACAAGACAGATTTAAAAGAACAATTGCTAGAAGTGGAGAGACAGAGAGAGAGAGAGAGAGAGACAGAGAGAGACAGAGGCAGACAGATGAGACACAGAGAGAGGGACAGAGACAAAGGCAGAGAGATAGAACAATTACTAATAGTGGAGAGGCACAGAGAGAGAGAGAGAGGGGGAGAGGCAGAGACAGACAGATGAGACACAGAGACAGAGGCAGAGAGACAAGACACAGAGAGAGGGAGAGGCAGACTGATAAGGCACAGAGAGAGGGAGAGACCGAGGCAGTCAGATGAGACAGAGACAGAGAGACAGAACAATTACTAAAAGTGGATAGAGAGAGAGTGAGAGAGAGAGAGAGAGAGACAGACAGAGGCAGAACTACTTTTGCCATTTGTAGGGACCAACATGTGGACATACTCTATGTCAGGCTTTCTAATTTATTAATTTAATGACATTCAGCATGGTAAACCACAAAGCACATCTACATGAAATGCGGTCGCAGGAAAGCAGCATCCATCTTCAGATATCCCCGCCACCCAGGCCATGCTCTTTTCTCGCTGCTGCCATCAGGAAGAAGGTACAGGAGCCTCAGGACTTGCACCATCAGGTTCAAAAACAGTTACTACCCGTCAACCATCACCCTCAGCCTTTTGATTCCTGACTTTGTCTGAGGTCTTACCAACATCTGCCTCCGCAGTCTCTCCGCAAACTCTTCTGGCACTCTGTTTCCCATCCCCTTGCAACTTCTTGTTTAAACCCACAGTGCAGCATCAACAAACCTTCCCGCTGGGGTATTAGTCCCCCTCCAGTTCAGATGCAAACTTCCCCTTCTATACAGGTTCCACCTTCTCTGGAAGAGAGCCCAATAATCTAAAAATCTTATGCCCTCTCTCTTAAACCAACTCTTTAGCCATGTATTAAACTGTATAATCTGCCTAGTTCTGGCCTCACTAGCATGTGGTATGGGTAGGGATCTTGAGATCACAACCCTGGAGATCCTGCCCTTTAACTTAGCACCTAACTCCATGAACACTCTCTGCAGAACCTCATAACTCATCCTACCCATGTCATTGGTACATACACGGACCACGACTTCTGGCTCTTCACTCTCCCACTTAAGAATGTTGAGGATTCAATCCAAGATACTCCGAAACCTTACACCTGGGAAGCAACATACCATCCGGGAATCCCGTTCTCACCTACAGAACCTCCTGTCTGTTCCTCTAACTAACAAATCACCTATCTCCACAGCATGCCTCTTCTTCTCCCTTCCCTTCTGAGTCACAGAGGCAGACTTAATGCCAGAGACTGTGACTTTCCTCTGTTAGGTCATCCCTACTGACAGTATCCAAAGTGATATACCTGCTGTTGAGGGCAAACGAGTACAGAGAAAATTTACAAGGATGTTGCTGGGTCTGGAGGACCTGAGTTATAAGGAAAGATTGAATAAGTTAGGACTTTATTCCTTAGAACGTAGAAGACTGAGAGGAGATTTGAGAAATGTATGCAAAATTATGAGGGGTATAGATAGAGTAAATACAAACAGTCTTTTTCCACTGAGGTTGAGTGGGACTACAGCCAGAGATCATAGGTTAAGGATGAAAGGTGAGAAGTTTAAGGGTAACATGAGGGGTAACTTCTTCGCTCAGGGGGTCATGAGAGTGTGGAATGAGCTGCCAGCACACGTAATGCATGTGAGATCGATTTCAATGTTTAAACGAAGTTTGGATAGGTACAGGGATGGTGGGGTTATGGAGGGCTGTGATGCCCGCACACGTTGATGGGAGAAGGCAGTTTAAATGCTTTCACCATGGACTAAACGTTTCTCTGTTGTACTTCCCTATGACTCTATAACCTGGTGCAAAATCCTTCTCGGAAGTCGGAGCTTAGGTTGATGGCAGCTAACAGCAACCCCTTTGCTTGCATCTTTGGGAGCAGCGCTATTTCTATCTTTAATATCTCTTTTTTTTCCTTTTCAGGGTTATTTTGAAGACCCTGACCTGGAGTTACACTCTGACTGGTTCTTTGCGGGAATGGGACCAGCTCTCAGGGCCTCACGTCTGGCTACTTTTCGATATGCCAAGGGCACAGCCTGGAAGACCAGCACGCCTTCAGGGTGCCGGATCTTCGTGCCTCTGGAGGCGGGTGGATTCGAGCTCGGTGCCATCGCCTGATGTGTCGTGGGAGTACACGGAAGATCGAAAGCAGCGAGCTGGCTGCTGGCTGTGTGCCCAGAGACTCGAGTTCTTTGGGCATAGAGCTCGGAAAAAGTGACTTTTAACGCCATAAATCGGCGAATTGTTTTGTTTTGCCTTCCCTCTTGCTGTGAAATGGGGACATCTCTTTTTCCCTTATTAGGGAGAGAGAGAGCCTGTGGTATGTCGAATTACCAGGTGAACAAGTAGTCTTTTGGGTACTACAAGTCTGTGTCTTTATTGATGCTTTGCTGCATGCTTGAGTGCTCGATGGAAGGTGCAGATGCTTTTTTGTTGGTGAGGGAGGGGAGTCGTTGCTTTGCTGCTGTTTGTGTGTGGGAGGGGGAGCTGGAGGGGCTTTGGGGTTCTAACATTTAACTGTTATTCATTCGTTGGGGCACTCCTCTGTTTTCCTGGATGCTTGCGAAGAAAAAGAATTTCAGGATGTATATTGTATACATTTCTCTGACATTAAATGTAACTATTGAAAAAGAAGTGGTATTCATAGGCAGTTGATAAATCTGATCACGGACGAGACAAAACTGTCCCTGAATTCTGGTCTCCCCAGTATAGGAAGGATGTTGAATCCATGGAGAGGGTGCAGAAGAGGTTTATCAGGATGCTGCCTGGTTTAGAGAGCATGTGTTATCACAAGAGGCTGGACAAACTTGGGTTGTTTCCTTTGGAGTTGCGGAGGCTGAGGCTAGATCTGATAGAGGTTTATAAGATTATGAGAGGCATAGATAGAGTAAACAGACAGTATCTGTTTCCCAGGGTTGAAATGTCTAATACCAGAGGGCATGCATTGAAGGTGAGAGGGGGCAGTTCAAGGGGGATGTGAGGGGTAGGATTTTTTACTCGGAGAGTGGTGGATGCCAGGAATGCACTGCCTGGTATGGAGGCTTTTAAGAGACATTTGGATAGGCACATGTATGCGAGAAAGATGGAGGGATCTGGACATTGTGCAGGCAGGAGGGATTTGTTTTTGGGGGTCTTTGATTTCATTTTAACTGGGTTGGCACAACATTGTGGGCTGAAGGGCCTATTCTTGTACAGCCCTGTTCTGCGTTCTATACTCACTGCTGAATACACCACTAGTCTTAAGAGCAGCAATGAAGGTTCTTCATCCCTGGCGGTGTTAAGAGCTTCCTTCATCATGTCAGTAACTTCCTCTTGGTTTTCACTACTGTCAGGCATGCAATTCTCAAATGGAAAATACCATCACACTCAGATGTAGAAGGATTCTTCACTGCTGTTTCTGCAAAACCTTTGTTTTACAAGGCAGAGCTGTTGGCCCTGAGCTGAACCCACGAACCTGGAGGACCAATGGTTCACTCGTAGTTTGACCTCTACCCTTTGATCTGTTTGGCATTGGTGACCCTACCAAGAGCCAAAGCACAACGCCCTGACTCCAGCCAGCATAGCTGTCCGGGTCATTGAGGCACGCAAGCCTCCAAACCCAACGGCGAAGTTGTGATCCTCTTGAAGGTCGATGTTCTATGTTAATTGTTGAGTGTGGGCCTTCAGGCTTCTGTACCTCTTCCCCCATGGTAGCAATGAGAAGAAAACATATCCTCCATGGGGAGGGTGCTGCGTGATGGCCGAGGCCCCTCCTCAATTGTGGCGAATACAGCATCTGATCAGTCACATACAGTGTAACATGTGATGCTGAACATTACATACAGACAGTTACGTTCCCTTGTGCCTGCTACCCTTGTCAATGACGAATCAGAGGTGCAGGGAGTGAGCCAGTTCAAGTTCCTGGGTGTCAATATCTCTGAGGATCTAACCTGGACCCAACAGCTACAAAGAAGGCAAGACAGCGGCTATATTTCATCAGGAGTTTGAGTTGATTCGGTACCAACTCACCAACTCAACAGAGACACTCAAAAATTTCTACAGATGTACAGTGGAGAGTTTTCTAACCGGCTGCATCCCCATCTGGTATGGAGGGGATTAGGGTGGTGGTGTGGGGTTACTGCATCGGTTCGAAATAAGCTACAGAAAGTCATGAACTCAGGCAGCTCCATCATGGGCACTAGCCTCTGTCGTATCCAAGACATCTTCAAGGAGAGCAGTGCCTGAAAAAGGCAATTAACAACTCCTTATCACCCAGGTCATGCCATCTTGTCATTGCTGCCGTCAGGGAGGAGGTACAGAAGCCTGAAGGCACACACTCAATGATTCAGGAACAGTTTAGACAATAGACAATAGACAATAGGTGCAGGAGTAGGCCATTCAGCCCTTTGAGCCAGCACCGCCATTCACTGTGATCATGGCTGATCACCCACAATCAGTATCCAGTTCCTGCCTTATCCCCGTAACCTTTGATTCTGCTATCTTTAAGAGCTCTATCCATCTCTTTCTTGAAAGCATCCAGAGACTTGGCCTCCACAACCTTCTGGGTCAGAGCATTCCATATATCCACCACTCTCTGGGTGAAAAAGTTTTTCCTCAACTCCGTTCTAAATGGCCTACCCCTTATTCTTAAACTGTGGCTTCTGGTTCTGGACTCACCCATCAACAGGAACATGCTTCCTGCCTCCAGCGCGTCCAATCCCTCAATAATCTTACATGTTTCAATAAGCTCCCATCTCAGCCTTCTAAATTCCAGTTTCTTCCCCTCTGCCGTCCGATTTCCGAATGGACATTGAACCCATGAACACCACCTCACTACTTATGTAATTTAACTATTCAATATATATATACTTACTGTAATTCTCAGTTTTTTATTGTGTAATGCATTGTACTGATCCGCAAAGACAACAAATTTCACAACGTATGCTGGTGATATTAATCCTGATTCTGATTCCCCATGGCTTGGGAGTTGTGGTTAAGACAGCACTGGTAAAAATTACTATGTATTTTATAAATGTTGCCCTGCAGGTGAAACTGTTTTTGTCTGAGCTTTTATCTAACAAAGTACATTAATTATTGCTGCATTGCTTTTTAAATCCTCTCAACAATCTTTTTGTCTCTAATTTAACATCCATTTGTTCCAGCAAGCAACTTATCTTAATTAGTGCCTCCCCATTATTTCACATTTTTGGCCCACTCTATTTCTCCCAGTTGTGTCTCACTAGTTCCATTAACTGCCTGCTAACTGAAATGCCTGCATCTGCCTTCCACTTTGTTTTCATTAAGGTGTGGCGCAGAAGGGCTATTGCACAGGATTGAAACAAGCTGCAGCAAGTCGTAAACTTAGTCAGTTCCATCCTTGGCACCAGCCTCTGTAGTATCCAGGGCATCTTCAAGGTACGATCCCTCTTGGCATCCATCATTAAGGACCCTCATCACCCAGGTCATGCCTTGTTCTTATTGGTACCGTCTGGAAGGAGGTGCAGAAGCCTCAGTGATTCAGGAACAGCTTCTTCCCCTCTGCCGTCCAATTTCTGAACGGACATTGAACCCATAAACACCGTCTCACTACTTTTTCATTTCTATTTTTGCACTGTTTATTTAATTGAAATAATTAGTTGCACTAATTAGTTAAATTAAATAAGTTGTGAAAAAATAGAAATTAAAAAAAGTAGTGAGCTAGTGTTCATGGATATGATGTCCATTCTTCTCTAGACTTATACACATATATATATAGGTACATACTTATATCTATATCTTTGTGTGTGTGTGTGTGTGTGTGTGTGTGTGTGTGTGTGTGCGCGCACGCGCGACATGTGCCAATGATATTAAACCTGATTCTGACTCTGAGAAGATAAACCCTACCCAAGGCAGTGTGGTTGTCTCTCAGTTGTCAACCCTGTTGTCACGTGAACAAAGAGACGTAGCTGGTAGATATAAAAGTAGCCTTTTATTCAACAACATGAAACCCTCTCTGAAGAGGCCTGTTCGACCCAATATTACCTGACATTTTAGATGCTAATGATAAAGGACCAGTCTATAGTCACAATGTATCTACAACGCTTCCTTTGAATTACATATAATTCACACACCTCCTTCTTCGCACCCACACTCCAGACACCCAAAATATATGTTCATCAGCGTTGTCTGGTTTTCAGTCAACGGGCATCCAGGAAGCCAATTGTCCAGGGCTGCATTTTAATTCTAATCAACCCATTTTCAGATCTGAACATTGGTTACTGAAGTTAATAGTTTGCTATATAACCTGACTCCAGAAGACACTCTAACAAGTACCCCCATCTCTGTGCCCAACAGGTCTGGATCTAAACTCCATTCCACTGGTGCTTTTTCTGCTGCGTTCATGATTGGCGGTGGTGGGGGTAGGAGGAGGGGGAATCGGTGATTCAGCTGGTGCAACTGGGGGTTGGATGGGGGTTAATGCCTTATGTGAAGGGAGGGAGGGAGGCCTTTGGGATTTTGATGTTTCTATTGTTCTCTAGGGTTTCTTGTTTTTTTTTGGATCTCTTGTTAAGAGGATGAATGTCAGGTTGTACATTGTATACATACTCTGATATTAAATGCACTTTGAAACTTTGAAAATTAATTCATGGAAGTGGTTGAGGCAAGTGGAATAGTATCGACTAAGAAGGACTTGGAAAGATACATTGGAGATATATTTGACGGATATAGGCCAAATGTAGGAAATTGGGACTAGCTGGGTAGACACTGTGGTTGGCATGGACTTGATGGGCCAAAGGGTCTGTATCCGTGCTGTATTGTTCCATGACTCTATAAGCCTTGGATGATGCCTCAATTCAGGATGAATGAGATATTGCATTTTACATGATTGAATTTTAAAGAATATAAGGGACCACAAAGTCACAACAACAACCTTGCACTCAGTAACACCAAGAAAATGATTGCAGACCCCGGGAAAAGGATGTCAGGAGATCACAAACTGGGGCTCATCGAGGGGTCAGCAGTGGAAAGGGTGAGCAGTTTCAAGTCCCTGGATGCCAACACCTTCGTAGGTCTATCCTGGGCTCAACATATTGATGCAATTACAAATACGGCAGGGCAGCAGTTATATTTCATTAGGAATTTGAGGAGATTTGGTATGCCCCTAAAGACTCAAGCAAATCCCTACAGATGCACTGCGGAGAGCATTCCGACTGGTTGCATCACTGGGTATGGTGCGGCCGTTGCACAGGGTTGGAAGAAAGCTGCAGAGCGCTGTAGACTTGGCCAGCTTCATCATGGGCACCAGCCTCCCATGTATCAACTTCATTAAGTGATGCCTCCAGAACAGGGGTTCCCGACCTTCTTAACGCTATGGACCAATGCCATTAAGCAAGGGGTCCGTGGACCACAGGTTGGGAAGCCCTGCTCTAGAAAGAGACATCCACCATTAAGAGTCCTCGCCGTCCAGGACATGCCCTCACCTCATTGCGACCATCAGGGAAGAGGAACAAGAGCCTAACGACACACACTCAATATTTCAGGAACAGCTTCTTCCCCTCCACCATCAGATTTCTGAATGGAGAATGAACCCATGAACACTGCCCCACTGTTTATTTACTCTTTAATATTCCAACTGTGACTTATAGTAACCTTTTTATGTATTTCACTGTAGTCTTACCACAAAAGATCAAATTTCATGGCATATGTCAATAATGATAAACCTGATTCTGGAGTCCAGTGGTTCAATGGTTAAATTTAATATCAGGGAACATATTCCACCCGAAGTTCTTACTCTTCACAGACATCCACGAAACAGAAAACACCGCAAAGAATGAATGATAGAAGCATCAGAACTGAAAACTGCCCCCTCCCCTCCTACGCACTAGTAGCAGCAGAGGCATCAACCCTCCCCCAACTTCCTCCGGCAAAAGCACTGACCCTCCCCCCATCGTGCAAGCAATAGAAGTGCCCCCAAAGAGACCTTGATCCAGAGTCCATCAAAAAACTACTGTCCATCCCAACACTTCGACATCTCAGATCTAGCGAGGGAGAGAGGGAGATATTGCTCCTGCCAATAGCTCGCTGTTTTGATGTTATGTACAGCAATACAGCATTGATACAGGCCCTTTGGCCCAACTCACCCACCTAAGCGAGTCCCATTTGCCCACATTTTGCTCATATCCCTCTCAACCAGGGGTCCCCAACCATTTTTATGCCATGGACCCATACCATTAACCGAGGGATTGGGAACCCTTTCTGGAAAGATCTTCTCACCAGGTATCCATCCAAATATCTTTTCAATGTTCATATCGGTACCTGTCTCAACCATTTCCTGTCGCAGCTTGCGCCACATACTTACCACCCACTGCAAGAAGGTGCCTCCTCTACACAACATGTTGAAAATTGTTGAATCTTAGAGATCTGCTCATTCTATTTTTTTTCCTATGCATTTTTTTTATACAGACTAAACATTGAGGTCTGTACTTGAAGTGAAGTATGAAACCACTAGAACCATTTTTATTATTAAACTCTCATAGACAATAAGACCTTAAGACAATAAGAAAGTTTCTGTAATGACTCCCAATCAGCTGATTGAGAAGTTTATGAAGGCCAAGCATTGGAGGTCACACCACAAGTAAACAGTGCACTGATGATACCCCCTCGGACGGAGGTGAAACATTTGCAAATGGTTTGCCGAGATTGGAGAACAACTCAACTCAACCACCAACTATGCATTTTCGGAGTTATTTCCACGACCATAAGACATAGGAGCAGATTTAGGCCATTCGGCCCATCAACTCTGTTCCACCACTCCATCTTGGCTGATTTATTCCCTCAATCAAAAATGGGAAAACATTATTTTTTCCTTGGCTCAATTAAATTATCTGAATGCAAGATTGCAAGAATGGAAAAGGGCAATGCCTCCAAAAGTAATTGTATCATGGTTGGGTTGAATTGTTCTCTGATCCTAGCAATTTACTTGCAAGTAAATTACCAAGTTTGGAGAACATTTCAACCCAACCGTCAGCCACCCAAGCTACACATCTTCCAAATTGTTTCCAATCGTACCATGCTTTCAAACCAACCTCCTTCAGTCTGGTTGCTTGGCATGGATGTTCTTTAAATATTAGCACCAAATATGGAAGATTGCCAAAACTATTCCTTTTCAATAAAAGGTTTATTCCTCTTTTTGCATGTTTGATGGTCTTGTTTTGTGTTTTTTTTTAAAAATGGGTGCTTCTTTGTGGCTGCCTGCAAGGAGATGAATCTCAAGGTTGGATACTATATACATACATTGATAATAGATCGACTTTGAACTTTGAACCCAGTGACTCTGTTTTCATGTGTACTGTACTTCTGCAGGAATGGTTAGTTCTTGGAAAATAGAAGACAAACAACAAAGATAGTGAAATTGTTTGGTGTTAATTCTGAACTTTAGTATTATGCAAAGTTGATTTCTACTACAATAAGGTGGATTCTACCTTTTACTCAGACACCCATTCATGTATCCACCCGAAGCACGCAAGATAGAGAACTCGCTTTATTGGAGGGTTCTGATGGAGGGTCTTGGCCAAAACATCGACTATTTATTCTCCTCCATAGATGCTGCCTGACCTGCTGAGTTGCTGCAGCATTTTGTGTGTGTTCCTCACTTTAGTAATATAGTGGACAGCAATCCTTTATCTCAGATGCAGAGCTCCATGAAGAGGAGCCGAGTAGTAGTCCAATATTTATCCTTCAGTTAGCATTACCAAATCCAATTGGATTGTGGGATCTTTCTATGTACTAACTAGCTACCATGCTGCCAATAATTCAACAATGATCACACCTCAAAAATAATCCTTTGGCTGTAAGAACCCACCCACCCTGGAGATATTCTCTTCTCCCATCGGACAGAAGATACAAGATCTCGAAAGCACATACTATCAGACTTAAGAACAGCTTCTATCTCACTGTTATAAGACTCTAAGATGGTGTGGCACTCACAAAATACTGGAGGATCTCAGCAGGTCAGGCAGCATCTATGAGTAAAGAATAAACAGTTGACATTTCAGGCTGAGACCTTTCTTCAGGTCCGGGTCTCAGGCCAAAACGTCGGCTGTTTATTCTTTTCCATAGATGCTGCCTGACCTGCTGAGTTCCTCCAGCATTTTGATGTGTGTTGATTTGAATTTCCAGCATCTTCAGACTCCCTTGTGTTTGTGATTGACAATAAAATGGTCCCCCAGTACGATAAGATAGACTCTACCTCACAATCCACCTCGTAATGACCTTGAACCTTCTGGCCTACCTGCACTGCACTTTCCCTGTGGCTGTTACACTCTATTCCGCATTGTTATTTTCTTACCTTGTACTACCCCGATGCACTCTGTAACGAATTGATCTGTATGAACAGTATACAAGAGAAACTTTTTCATGGGATGTAAGATGCAAAAGCCTGCAAGCATGTACCTGTAGGCTCAAGGACAGTTTCTATCCCTCTGCTATGAGGCTATTAAATGGTTCCCAAGTACAATAAAATGGATCCTTGAGTTCACAATCTACAGCTGCGGCTCAATCTGTGGTTCTCTGTGAGTGGTAGGTTCTCGGACTCGAAGTGTGGCCTGGCATTTTAGTATCTCCAGGTGCAGCCTGGAAGATGTGGGCCTTTGGGGTGTGGCCTCCTGGACGACCCGGTTCCTCGCCAACGTCACTGACTGGAATGTCGCAGGAGAATGAGACATCGAGACAGCAGGCGGCGTGCGCTGCTGTCGGAAGAAGGCCCCTGCACTCAAGAGGTCCCCCCTCACTCTTTGAGGGAGGGTGAGAGCCTGTCGGTCCTCAAGTCAGGGGACTAAGAGAAGCGAAGCAGAAGATTGTAATGTCAGAAAAGGGAGCTGCTGGCCTCCCGCTCTTGTTGTTGCAGGAACGGTCCCTCTCTCCCTTGCTGGTGAGAGAGAACCTGTCAGAGATGCCAAAGTCAGTCCTGCCGAAGGGGTTTCAGCCCGAAATATCGATTATAGTCTTTTCCTAGGTGCTGCCTGATGCACTATCAATTATTCCAAAAGAGTGGAAATAGAGTAAATACTGAAAGACTTTTATCAACAGTAAATGGACACACGTCCATGCTGAATATCTGCCCTGGACTCAGGGAGGAGCAGTGACACAATCGCCTTTATTCAGGGGTCTGTGGGCGGAGCCACAGGGGTAGTCAGCAGAGGGGCGTGTCCAGGCATGTCCAGACAGGTAAACTTTATACACATGGTTTACCACACTGCCTGGCCCGCTGGTTTCTTTCAGCATCTTGTGTGTGTTGCTCGGATTTCCAGCATCTGCAGACTTTCTCTTGTCTGAGATGCCAAAGTGCTGGGTTAATGTACTGATGTTTTTGAAGGACTCTAGATCAAGGTCTCTTTGGGGGCTTTTGCTATTGCTTGCATGGCGGGTGGGGCTGGGTCGGTGCTTTAGCTGGTGCAGGTGAGGGGGGGGCTGAAGCTTTTGCTGCTGCTTGTGCGTGGGAGGGGGAAGGGGGTGTGGCATTCTGATGCTTCTGTCATTCATTCTTTGGAGTTTTTTACTGTTTTGTGGGCGTCTGTGAAGAGTGAGAATTTCAGGTTGTATACTGTGTACATTCTCTGACATTAAATTGAACAATTTAATCCGTTTGAACCATCTACCTGATTGCACCCTTGCCTCTTATTGTCTTCCTGTACTGCACCTTCCCTGTAGCTGTTACACTTTTTTCTGCATTCTGATATTATTTTACCTCGGTGCACTGCGTAGTGAATTGATCTGTATGAACAGTATGGAAGATAACCTTTTCACTGCACGTCAGTACATGTGTCAATAAATAAAGCAATTCCTATGTCATGGAAGGTGCTACTCAACTGTAAATCTTTCTTTAAACTGGAAGCACCCAAGTTCTGTAAAGAGCTACAGTTTAATAATGAAAGGAAAATGATTCGAAAGACTCAGAGAGGTATACAAATAACCAGGACCTTTGGCTTATGCCAACCATCAACCACACATTTACTCGGATTGTACTTTAATTAGGGTGACATGGCAGCACAATGGTCAGCACAATGGTTTACAGTACAGGCGACCCGGGTTCAATTCCCGCTGCTGCCTGTAAAGAGTTTGTACGTTCTCCCCGTGACCGCGTGCGTTTCCTCTTGGTGCTGCAGATTCTAACTCCACTGACGGGTTGGTAGGTTAATTAGTTAGTATAAACTGTCCTGTGATTCAGGGAGGATTAAATTGGGGGGGTTGCTGGGCAGCCAGAAGGGCCAATTCCCTGCTGTATCTCAATGAATAAAATTTACAAAATAAGGAGGAGAATAAAGAGCTGATGTTTCAGGCTGAGATGTTCACCAGGACTGGAAAGAAAGGGGAGAGAAGCCAGAATAATAATCTACAGCACATTAAATAAAAATCTATATATACAATAACAAATATATATACTAAACAAATCAAATTAACTAGGTTAGAGGGGAACGCAAATAAACAGGTCCTTTGGCCCACGCCAACAATCAAACACCCTTTTACTCCAATTGTACATTGATTCCATTGTCAAGAGAGAGAGCGGAAAGTATAAAATAAAGCAGATGTGGAATTCTGAGCAACACGCACAAAATGCTGGAGGATCTCACCAGGTCAGGCAGCATCTATGGAAATGCATAAGCAGTCAACGTTTCAGACCAAGATCCATCTTCAGGATTGGAAAGGAAGGGGGAAGATGCCAGAATAAGAAGGTGGGGTAAGGGGAAGGAGGGTGGCTAGAAGGTGACGGGCGAAGCCAGGTGGGTGGGAAAGATTAGAGGACTGGGGAGGAAGGAATCTGATTGGAGAGGAGAGTGGACCATAGGAGAAAGGGAAGGAGGAGAGGCACCCGGGGGAGGAGATAGGCAGCTGAGAAGAGGGAAGAGGACCTAGTGGGGAACTGAAGAAGCGGAAAGGGGGAGGGGAAATTTATTTTTCAGTGAAACTCTTGTCTAGGTTTCCAATTGTAACACTATCATTTAATTATAATATCTTTCAATCCTCCAGCCAAGCTGCAAAACTGGGCCACATATAGAAATGTTTTGACATCTGTTGGTGGAATTCAAAGCGTTATGACACTTCATCTTTCATTCTGCCGTGAGCCAAAGAGACTTTCAGGAAAACTGATGACTAAATCAAAAGATATTTTCAATCAGACCATCTCTCCTGAGAAGAGTGACACTTACGTACACAAGGCTCCGCTTTATATTCATGCTCCATGAAATCTGCTTGCCATCAGAGTTTGATTCATGGTGTACTTGTTTGTGTTTTAATAGATTGCTCTCCATCGAGACCCCAATTCAAGGTGCCCCTTGTTAATATATGACCAGACAGGTGCTCCCAGCCCGCTGCATCGTTTTGGGAGTCCAGATAATGATGGCCAATTGACTGTCCCTATCCAGACTCCCAAATAAAGTTCAAGGTTCAAAGTAAATTTATTATCAAAGTACATATACGTAGGGTGGTGGGGTGGAGATATGTCTCTACCAAAGGAGATGTAAGGCACTACTTCCCTCCGCTAAGCTTGCGGGTCACCCTTGGGCAAGGTGTAGCACCTGCTTAGCCCCCAGATCAGGGTCACATGAAGCCACGGGAGCAGCTGGTGCACATCACAGGTCCTGGTTATGCGACCGCTGACACCGGGCAGACAATCTCTGAAGAGTATTGATAATAGCTGGAGTCACCCGTCTTGTAAAGACACGGCACCAGAAGAAAACGGCTTCCGAAAAACAATTTGCCAAGAACAATCGTGATCATCCAGGTCATATAACACGGCATATAATGATGATGATGATAAGGGCAAGTTTAGACACAGCAAAATGCCTACCTCTGTCAAACAGTTAAAGGACTCATTTTCAAGACCCCTGTGCAGAGACCATTACATCATCTAATCATCGTCAGAGAGATGGTTGCTATAAGCAAATTGGCTGTCACACTTCTGATCGCACAAGAGTAGATATTACTTGCTGCTCTTGGTTAACACACTGATGCAGCAGTTAACACAGCAGCCTCCCTTCTCCAAGACTCCATGTCCTGATCTTGATCTCCAGTGCTATCTCCTGATGGTAGCAATGAGAACAGGGCATGTCCTGCGTGATTCGGGTTCTTAATGATGCATCGCTCCTCGAAGCTGTCCTGGACATTATGGAGGCCAGTGCCCATGATGGAGCTGACTAAGTTTACAACTCTCTGGATTTTATTTTGATCCTGTGCAGTCGCCCCCAATTTCCCATACCAGACGGTGATGCAGCCAGTTAGAATTTGTTAGTGTACATTGGGACATATATAGGCATCTGTTAGTCTCGTGAGACCATGGATTTGCGCCTTGGAAGGTTTCCAGGGCGCAGGCCTGGGCAAGGTTGTATGGAAGACTGGCAGTTGCCCATGCTGCAAGTCTCCCCTCTCCACGCCACTGATGTAGTCCAAGGGAAGGGCATTAGGACCCATACAGCTTGGCACCAGTGTCATCGCAGAGTAATGTGTGGTTAAGTGCCTTGCTCAAGGACACAACTAGCGACCTTCAGATCATTAGACGAACGCCTTAACCAATTGGCCACGCGCTAACACTATCGGGACATATATTAGCTGGGAAATTGGGCGAAGCAAAGGCAGATAATATTTAAACCAGACATTTCAGTTGACTAATGTACAGCATATGGGAGGGTCCATTGAATCACTTGGGGTGCAAGTTCATAGTTCTCTGAAGGTGCCAACACTGATAGTGAAGGCGTTCAGCTCATTAGCCTTCATAGACTTCAACAATGTGAAGTCCAATCTGTGAATGCTTGGATTTCCACTGGGAGGTCTGGTTTCCTCCAAAGGCAGACTAGTAGATTCATTGACCCCTGTAAACAGTCCCTTGTACAATATAGGCGCAAAGGATCAAAGGGGAGTTGATGGCCGTGTGTTGGGAGCAAGTTACAGGAATGCACAGAATAAAGAGGTGGAGCATGGGATCTGGGTGACGAGGCTGAGGCAACGGGCCAACGGGCATCTTTCTGCATTGTTATAAATATAAACCACCGGCGTAATTGAGAAAATAATATGAAACACCATAAAATATAGGAACAGAATTAGGCCATTTGGCCCATTGCTCTGCCATTTCATCATGGCTGATCCAATTTTCCCTCTCAGCTGCAAACTTCTGCCTTCTCCCCGTATCTTTTCCTGCCCCAACCAATCAAGAATCTATCAACCTCTGGCTTAAGTACACCCATTAACTTGTCCTTCACAGCCGCCTGTGGCAACGAATTCCACAGATTCACTCCTCTTTGGCTAAAGAAAGATGGAGAACAAATCCAACTCTTGCTTGACTTTTTTTCAAATTCAGATCCAGATTTTGTTGCCCTTAGCTTAGATATTACTGTTAATAATCTTTCTTGTTGAGGGACAATTACTGAAAATCCTGCCATAACTAATGAACACCCAGAGAGGATAATTATTCATCACTTAGAGTCCGGCTGCTCCATGTGATGCTATTGAGCAAGGAAGTACTTTATCGTTATCATTTCACGTGTCCCGCAGTGTCCAATGTTCATATCCTTCTTCTCAAATCAGATCCACTCCAATGATCAAATAGCACTGTGTCATGTTGCAAGACTGCTATCGATTATCCTTGCAATCTGACAACCTCACTTACACATTCAGATAAAAAGTATATCCCTGCATGTGCTGACATCTGTTAAATGTGTCCAGGAAAGAATCAATGTTTTGACACATCCAAAAACTACCGAAATATTCTGATACTTTAAACGTTCAACATTCCGCAGCATCTTCCAAAATTGATTAATAATTACTCTACTCCTCTCCTTGACCTCTGCGATTCTGAAAGCTCATTTAATTCTCCTCCGTTCAGTCATTGCGTTAGATCACAGGACAGGTTTGTTTATCCTTGACAGAGGAACCACACTGTATTGGCGGCCGAGACACTCACCAAATACTGCAGTGTCTGACCTTGTGCTTCTTTGAGAGGCTGAACTGTTTAAATAAATGACATAACATGGCTTAACTTGCGTCCCTCTCTCACTGAATTGACACACAAACGCTGAGCCAGGAAAGATATGAAAATAAAGTCACTCCCACTAAACGCACCTCTGCTACTCACAGTGCTGGTTTCCCTGCACCCTCTACACCTGCAATAAAACCCTTCCAATGAAAGATGTCTTCCAGAGTCATATCAAGGAGAGCCAAAGTCAAAAACTTCAACTCAAATGATAGCTGGCTTGTTGGTCTAGGGTATGATTCTTGTTTCGGGAGCGAGAGGTCCTGGGTTCAAATCCCTGCAAGTCCTCAGCCTGTTGTTCAATATGTTCTTGATTGGGAAAGGTGTCAAAGGTTACGGAGAGAATGGGTTGAGAGGGTTAATTCCACCATCCATGATGGGGTGGCCGAGCAGTTTCGATGCATCTAATGGTCTAATTTAAGGAGCACCAATCCTTGCAGTACAGACTATCCAGGTTCAATTCCCGCTGCTGCATGTAAGGAGTTTGTATGTTCTCCCTGTGACCATATGATTTCCTCCGGGTGCACAGCTTTCCTCCCACAGTCCAAAGACTCACCCGTTAGTAGGTTGATTGGTCATTGTAAATGATTGGATGAGCATTAAATTGGGGGGTTGCTGGGTGGCGTGGCTCAAGTGGCTGGAATCAATCAATAAATAGATAGATAAATAAATATTGTTTCCTCTGCATCCTCCACACTTGAAATAAAACCCTTCCAGTGAAGAATGTCTTTTAGAATCATATCAAGGGAAACCAAAATCCGAATCTTCAACTCAAATGATAAAGCATGGCTCCGAACTGGCTTTGATCACTGCATGCCAACAAAGGAGACACTAGAAAAACTGCAGGCTTTTGTCAACCAGTGCCTGAGCAGGATCCTAAACATCAGATGGACTGGTAAAGTAACTAACCAGACACTGTGGGGGAAAACCCCAACCAGGAACCCACAGAAATACAAATACACAAATGGAAATGGAGCTGGACTGGTCACACCTCGAAATGGAATCCCCAAGGAAAAAGGCAAAAGAGACGTCCAAAGAACACATGGAGGAGAGACGTCGAGGCCAAAATGTTGATGGGGATCCCAGAATCATTTTTGAGAACCTCCTTTGAACCCTCTCCAATGTCAGCACATCCTTTCTTAGAAAAGGGGCCCAAAACTGCTCACAATTCTCCAAGTGAGGCCTCACCAGTGCCTTATAAAGCCTCAACATTACATCCTTGCCTTTATATTCTAGTCCTCTTGAAATGAATGCTAACATGGCATTTACCTTCCTCACCACAGACTCAACCTGCAAATGAACCTTTAGGGACTGTGCTAACAGGCACATTCCAACGTGTAGGCGTGTGCTGAGAAACACACTGGAGAAGCCACTGCAAAGAGTGAACTCACACCAGCACTGGACTCAAGGGAGTGGGATCCTGTGTAATAAACTCTCACACTCATCGCCAACGGGATCCCTTGTTAAGCAGAGGACACAAAATGCCGGAGGAACTCAGCAGGTCAGGCAGCATCTATGGAAATGAGTAAACAGTCGATGTTTTGGGCTGAGACCCTTCTTCAGTGTTTTGTGTTTGTTGCACTATTTTAGTTGGATAGATAGATAATTTATTGATCCCAACAGAAATTATTGTGTCATAGTAGCATTACAAGTGTGCAGATATAAATATTAGAAGAGAAATAGAGAGAATAAAAAATAAGTTACCGCAAACAGGAGGAGATCATCACTTCCCCGGCTATAGTGGTGTGGTGTATAGAGTCTGTGGTGGCCAGTGCGATCATGTTTGCTGTTGTGTGCTGGGGCAGCAGGCTAAGGGTAGCAGACACCAACAGAATCAAGAAACTCATTCGTAAGGCCAGTGATGTTGTGGGGATGGAACTGGAATCTCTGATGGTGGTGTCTGAAAAGAGGATGCTGTCCAAGTTGCATGCCATCTTGGACAATGTCTCCCATCCACTACATAATGTACTGGGTGGGTACAGGAGTACATTCAGCCAGAGACTCATTCCACTGAGATGCAACACAGAGTGTCATAGGAAGTCATTCTTGCCTGTGGCCATCAAACTTTACAACTCCTCCCTTGGAGGGTCAGTCACCCTGAGCCAATAGGCTGGTCCTGGACTTATTTCCTGGCTTAATTTACATATTACTATTTAACTATTTATGGTTCTATTACTATTTATTATTTATGATGCAACTGTAACGAAAACCAATTTCCCACGGGATCAATAAAGTATGACTATGACTATAGGTTGACTCATTACAGAGCCTAATGGCCGAGGGTAAGAATGACCTCATATGGAGCTCTTTGGAGCAGCATAGTTGTCTCAGTCTATTAATAAAAGTGCTCCTCGGTTCAGCCAAGGTGCCATGCAGAGGGTGAGAAACATTGTCCAGAATTGCCAGGATTTTACGTAGGGTCCTTTGTTCCACCACAGCCTCCAGTGTGTCCAGTTTGACTCCTATAACAGAGCCAACCTTTCTAAGCAGTTTATTGAGCCTGTTGGCATCACCCGTGTTGATGCCGTTGCCCCAGCACACCACTACATAGAAGATTGTACAAGCAACAATAGACTGGTGGAATATGTGAAGGAGAGGCCTGCAGACTCCAAAGGACCTCAGTCTCCTCAGGAAGTAGAGGCGACTCTGGCCTTTCTTGTACACAGCCTCTGTGTTGGTGCTGCACTCAAGCCTGTCATCCAGGTGCACTCAAGGTACTTGTAGGTCCTCACCATCAATAGAAGAGTCTTATAACAGCAGGGGAGAAGCTGTCCTTAAGCCCACGTAGTACGTGCTTTCAGGGTTCTGTATCTTCAGCCCGATGGGAGAAGATTGTATCTCCAAGATGGCAGGGGTCATACAGCCAAGGATTTACTTTTGGAGTGTAATCATTGTTGAACTTTTGGCAACATGATAGCTAGTTAGTACATAGAGAGATCCCACAATCCAATTAGATTTGCTAATGCTAATTGAGGGATAAGTATTGGCAAGGACATCAGAAGACGACTACTCAGCTCCTCTTCAAGGTGGTCTGCATCGAAGATAAAGATAGATAGATAGATATACTTTATTGCTCCCGAGAGAAATTGGGTTTCATTACAGTTGCACCGACCAAGAACAGAGTACAAACATAGCAATACAAAACCACAAACAATCAAATAATAATATGTAAACCATGCCAGATGGAAATAAGTCCAGGACCAGCCCATTGGCCCAGGGTGTCCGACTTTCCAAGGGAGGAGCTGCAAAGTTTGATGGCCACAGGCAGGAATGACTTCCCATGACGCTCAGTGCTGCATCCCGGTGGAATGAGTCTCTGGCTAAATGAACTCCTGTGCCCAGCGGTGTAAATGATGTTACACGCCGACGTCGGGTTGGCAGAGGGAGGGATGTACACAACAACCACAACTGCATGTGAGAATAAAGGATTGCTGTCCACTCTATTATTAAGGGGAGCAACTCACACAAAATGCTGGAGGAACTCAGCAGGTCAGGCAGCATCTATGGAGGGGAATAAACAGTCAAGGTTTTGGGCTGAGGCCGTTCTTCAGGACCTTCCAATGAAGTGAGGCCTCTACCTTGCATGAATAAAAAGGTGTGGGGAAGGACAGGAGGATAGTTAGAAGGTGACAGGTGAAGCCAAGTGGGTGGGAAAAGTAAAGGGCTGGAGAAGAAGGAATCTTCTTGATCCCTTGTTGACTTGATAAAGATAGTGTAAGCAAATTTATTTATCCACCTGGTTCGTGAATGAAGGGAATGGATTTGTTATTATTGCATATTTATGTATTTTTGCATATTTTGAAAGATAAGATCCATCAACTGTTTGTTGAAATCCGTAGAAAAGAAATCTTGTCTGAGGGCTAAACTGAGATTACTGTCCCCGGAGGAGAGAAGTATCTAGCAGTGACACCTATAAACAGAACTCTGAAGAAGAATTCTCCAGACAGCAAACCACAAACCCAAGTTATGCAGATGCTGGAAATCTCGAGCAACGCACACACTCACACAAAAAGCCAGGCAGAATCTGTGGAGGGGAATAACCAGTGGATGATATGGACTGGAAAGGAAGAGGAAAGAAGTCAGAATAGGAAGATGGGAGAATGGGGGAGGAGGACAAGCTGGCATGTGACAGGTGAGACCAGCTGAGGGGGTCGGTGGGAGGGTGGGGCTCGGGAAATGAAGTGAGAAGCTGGAAGGTGGAAGGGACACAGGGCTGAAAAAGAAGGAACCTAATAGGAGCGGGCAGTGGACAATAGAATAAAGGGAAGGAAGGGGACCACCACCGCGAGGAGTTAGGCAGCTGAGGAGAAGGGGTAAACGATGAGCACGAGAGGAGAATAGAAAAAGAGAGAAGAGGGAGGAAGAGAAATTTCCAGTAGAGAAATTGAAGTTCATGCCATCAAGTTGGAGGCTACCCAGATGGAAAATGAAGTGTTGCTCCTTCAATCTGAATTTGGCCTCATTATGATAGTGGAGTATCACCTCCCAGATGTTTACTTCATTCCCTCTCCCCCCACTCACCTACCACCCCCTCCCCACCTGCTAGCTTGTAATCCTTCTTCCCCCCACTTCTCATTCAAGGCTTCTCACTCCTTCCTCTCCAATCCTGATGAAGGGTTTCAACCTGAAACGTCAACTATTTATTCCTCTCCCTAGACGCTGCCTGACCTGCTGAGTTCCTCCAGTGCTTGGCGCACACTGAAATGCAATGTATTTTTAAAAAAGCCAGCAGGTCCACACGGGAAAGCAAGAAGATAAAAAGGGAACAATGTTGGGATGAGAGAGAGCATTGTATACAGTACTGTGCAAGTCTTGGGCACATATCTACAGCTAGGACACCCAAGATTTGTGCACAGTACTGTAGTAGGTTTATGCATTGCGCTATACTGCTGCCACAAAAAAGCACACACACACACGCATTTCACAACTTATGTGGGTGATGTTAAGCCTGATTCTGATATGGTTTTCTATTGTGGACTGAGAGTAGGAAAGGGTGCAGCGCGAGGGGAATCACGGTTGGGAAAAGGGGAAGGGAGAGAGGAGGGAGCGGGAAGCACCAGAGGGACATCCTGTAATGATCAATAAACCAATTGCCTAAAATCGAGTGACCTTACCTGGTGTCTCAGGGCGGGGTGTCTACATTTATGCCAGTTCCCCCCCCCCCACCCCCACCGGCACTTCTTCTCTGCCACCTGTCCCACACTCCTCCCGCAGCACTCTACCCTCGCCATTCTCAACATCCTTTGCTCCCACCAGACTTACAACCTCCCTCTCCACTCCAAGCTGACAAATATAATACTGTGCAAATACAGACAAGTGTGAGGTATTGCACGTTGGAAGGACAAACCAACGTAGAACATACAGGGTTAATGGTAAGGCACTGAGGAGTGCAGTAGAACAGAGGGATCTGGGAATACAGATACAAAATTCCCTAAAAGTGGCATCACAAGTAGATAGGGTCGTAAAGAGAGCTTTTGGTACATTGGCCTTTATTAATCAAAGTATGGAGTATAAGAGCTGGAATGTTATGATGAGGTTGTATATGGCATTGGTGAGGCTGAATCTGGAGTATTGTGTTCAGTTTTGGTCACCAAGTTACAGGACGGATATAAATAAGGTTGAAAGAGTGCAGAGAAGGTTTACAAGGATGTTGCCAGGACTTGAGAAACTCAGTTACAGAGAAAGGTTGAATAGGTTAGGACTTTATTCCCTGGAGCGTAGAAGAATGAGGGGAGATTTGATAGAGGTATATAAAATTATGATGGGTATAGATAGAGTGAATGCAAGCAGGCTTTTTCCACTGAGACAAGGGGAGAAACAAACCAGAAGACATGGGTTAAGGGTGAGGAGGGAAAAGTTTAAAGGGAACATTAGGGGGGGCTTCTTCACACAGAGAGTGGTGGGAGTGTGGAATGAGTTGCCAGACAAGGTGGTAAATGTGGGTTCTTTTTTAACATTTAAGAATAAATTGGACAGATACATGGATGGGAGGTGTATGGAGGGATATGGTCCGTGTGCAGGTCAGTGGGACTAGGCAGAAAATGGTTCGGCACAGCCAAGAAGGGCCAAAAGGCCTGTTTCTGTGTTGTAGTTTCTATGGTTCTATGGTTTTAGGCACTCTAGCTATAGATGCGTGCCTAAGACCTTTGCACAGTACTGTATACCCAGTGTTCTCAGACCCTTCTGAAGGAGACTTGCTGCCAAAGTAGTATTTTTGTGCACACACAATGATGGAGGAACTCAGCATGTCAGTCAGCATCTATGGTGGGAAACGAACTGCCGACATTTCATGCTGAGACCTGTCATCAGAATGCAAAAGAAGGCAGAGACCAGAATAAAGGGGCAGAGAAAGTGGGGGGGGGGCATGAACAGGAATGCGGTAGGTGAATCTAGGTGATGGGGGGGAGGTAGGAAGGGAGGGGGAGGGGTTAGAAATGGTAATGATGTGAGAAGCTGGGGAGGGGACAGATGGAAGAGTCAAAGAGACGAAACCCGACAAGGGATGACAGTCGACCATGGGATAAAGGTGAGGAGGTGTGTGATGAGAAAGAAGAAGCTGTGTGTGATGGGAAGGGTAAAGGGGACAGAAGGAAAGCAAGAGGTGGGTGACAGAAGGAGTGTTCTTTTTCGGAAGTTGGAGAAATTGAGGTTGAGCAGGTTAGAGACTACCAAGACAGTTTATGAGGCATTGCTCCTGCAGTTTGTATCCGGCCTCATTGTGGCAGTAGAGTAAAAAATGTAGGAGGAGTACAGAGAAATTTTACAAGGATGTTGCCGGATCTGGAGGACCTGGGTTATCAGGAAAGATTGAATAGGTTAGGACTTTATTCATTGGGGTGCAGATTGAGGGGAGATTTGATAGAGGTATACAAAATTATGAGGGGTATAGGTAGGGGGAATGAAAGCAGGCTTTTCTCCACTGAGGTTGGGTGGGACTACAGCCAAAGGTCATGGGTTACGAGTGAAAGGTGAGAAGTTTAAGGGGAACGTGAGGGAGATCTTCTTCATTCAGAGGGTCGTGAGGGTGTGGAATGAGTTGCTGGCACAAGCGGTGCATGTGAGCTTGATTTCAACGTTTAAGCAAAGACTGGATAGGTACATGGATGGTAGGGGTGTGGAGGACTTTGGCCCCGGTGCAGGTTGATGGGAGTAGGCAGGTTCAAATGGTTTGGCACGGACTAGATGGGCCAAAAGGCCTGTTTCTCTGCTGTACTTTTCTATGACTTTATGAATCCACGAGGCAGTGGACAGACATGTCAGAGTGAGAATGTGAAATAGAATTAAAAAGGTCTGGTGATCCTGGCCATTACAGCAGATGGAGTGATATACTGTGAGAAACATGGCAGCCATCCTGCATCCTGCAAGTTGACACAAACAGCACCGTGATGTTGACCAGGTGATCTGCTTCACCGCTATTGACAAGGACACTAACGCAATTGTCTCAGTTCTGACTTCAAAATATTGACTTGACAGATGGAATCTCATTTTAAAATCCCTTCTCAAAGGCAGCGTCTCAGAGTGTGCTGCCCCCCTTCTGTAGGTGGAAGAGGCAAAGGGCTGAAGAAGAAATCTCGCGAGAGGATAATACACCATGGAATAAAGGGAAGGTTGTGGTGAACCAGAGGGAGAAAGATCTGGTGATTTATTTATATTTTTTATTTAGCAATATCACACAGAACAGTCCCTTCTGGCTTAACGACCTGCACCGCACAGCAACCTTAGCCTAATCACAGGACAATTTACAATGACCGCTTAACCTACTAAACAGTACACCTTTGGAATGTGGGAAGAAACCTGAGCACCAGGAGGAAACCAGAGCACCAGGAGGAAATCAGAGCACCAGGAGGAAATCAGAGCACTGATTTCAGAGCACCCAAGGGAAACCAGAGCACCCAGAGGAAATCAGAGAATCAGGAGGAAATCAGACCACCCGGAGGAAACCAGAGCACCCGGAGAAAACCAGAGAACCAGAAGGAAATCAGAGCACCAGGAGGAAATCAGAGCACCGGGAGGAAACCAAAGGACCAGGAGGAAACCAGAGCACCCAGAGGAAATCAGAGAACCAGGAGGAAATCAGAGCACCCAGAGGAAACCAGAGCACCTGGAGGAAACCAGAGAACCAGGAGGAAATCAGAGCACCAGGAGGAAATCAGAGCACCGGGAGGAAACCGAAGGACCAGGAGGAAACCAGAGCACCCAGAGGAAATCAGAGAACCAGGAGGAAATCAGAGCACCCAGAGGAAACCAGAGCACCCGAGGGAAACCAGACCACCCAGAGGAAGCCCACATGCTCACGGGAAGGTCATACAAACTTCTTATAGATGACATTAGAACTGAACTCCAAGCTCCAACGCTCTGAGCTGTAATAGTGTCACGCTAACCGTACCATGGCACCCTATGGCAGGTTGTGGGAAGAGGGTAGATAGGAAAGAGAAGGGGTAAAGGAGCCAGATAGAAAGGGGCCTGCAGTGCCAGGTAAGTTTGTAATGTGCTAGTGGTTCAGGAGCAGCGGTCTCCACGGCCTCTTCGGTCAATGGTAAAGGCTCCATGGCATAAAATAGGTTGGGAACCCGTGATCTGGAGCAAAAATTAAAAACAGTCAGCTGGTCAGGCAGCACCTGTGGAGAGAGATAGAGTTTCCAACATTGTGTTTTTATATCAAAATTTTGACTTCTGTATTTTATTTTTCTGAGTTCTATTTGCCCTGGGGCAGGAGTTGAACCCGTGACCCATGTTTTGATGCACTCAGCACTTCTGTGATATGCAGCAAGCCCTTAAGGTCCCGTTTGCTCAGGCTCTGCCCAGTCTCCCTACTCTGGCAATTAATTGGCAGTTTGCCAGAAAAGAACAAAACTTCTCCTCCCTACTGAAGCCACAGAAATTCTACATCATCTTGATTCTGAAACTCTTAAACACAGTGTTGGGTGTCTCTGCCTGTCAGACGTCATGTTAATCAAAAAAAAAAATCCAATTCTTTGCAAGGACTGGTGCCAACTGGAAATAGAAACCTTACAGGTGGCAGGATGCCAAAGAACCCATTTGAAAATTAAAAAAAGAAGTCTACAGCTCCTTGAAAATGTAATTGAGCAAAGTCCTGTCCCAAGTTTTGCCAACCGCACTCCGAGCCTTTATCTTTAGTCTGTGGAATGATGGATGAATGATTTCCCTTTGGTGAATGTATACTACAGTGCAAAAATCTTAGGCACATTTATATATATATATAACTAGGGTGCCTAAGACTTTTGCACAATACTGTGGTAATTTTATGTATTGCACTGTACAACTGCTGCAAAAAAAAAACAAATTTATTGACGTGTGAGTGATGATAAACCTGATTCTGAAATGGGTCTCTATTGTGGACTGAGAATGGGAAGCGGCAGGAAGAAGGGAATGATATTTGGAAAAAGGGGAAGGGAGAGGGGAGGGAGCGGGAAGCACCAGAGAGACATTCTGTAATGATCAATAAACCAATTGTTTGGAATCAAATGACCTTGCCTGGTGTTTCAGGGCTGGGTGTGTCTGTACACACACTATACCCCGCCCCTGGCACTCCTTCTCTGCCACCTGTCCCCCACCCCTCCCATGGCACCCCACCCTCACCATTCTCAACATCCCTTGGTCCCACCAGATTTACAAACTTGCTCCCCGCTCTACGTTGACAAATGCAGAACTGTGCAAAAGTCTTAGGCACCCTAACTATATAATGAGCCTAAGAATTTTGCACAGGACTGTATGTGAGTGCATCGAATGCACTCACCTCCAACACATAAAGAGACCCTTTGGCCCAATTCGTCCATGCTGACCAAGCCCTCACTAATATGACTAGTTACCATAATAAATGGATAGCACAGAATACAAAGCAGACAGAGAACAGATGACCCTTCAAAGAAATGCTGGCTGGCAGCAGTGTACGCACTTGCAGAGTAGACTCTGGATCTCCGCACTTGCACATGGCGGTTTGTAAGTACGGGATAACTTGGAGGTTAGATATGCCTACATCCTAACCCCTCTCTCTGACCATGAACTCACCACTGAGTCCAGCAGTGGTCTGTAACTTCACATCTGGCCCCTCAGCTCTAGCTGACACATCCAGTTTCAGCTCTACTAATGCACTCAGTGGCCTAATGTTAATACAAATATCTAATCAGCCAATCATGTGGCAGAAACTCCATGCATAAAAGCATGCAGACATGGCCAAGAGGTTCAGACCAAAGTTCAAAGTTCAAAATAAATTTTATTATCAAACTTTATATATGTCACCATATACAGCCCTGAAATTCTTTTTCTTGCGGGCATACTCAACAAATCTATAGAATAGTAACTATAACAGAATTAATGAAAGTCCACCCAACTATTGATTCTGTGATAGTTATTATTCTATAGATTAGTTGAGTATGCCCAAATATCAGAATGGGGAAGAAATGTGATCTCGGTGACTTTGACTGTGGAATGATTTTTGGTGCCAGACAGGGTGGTTTGAGTATTGAGAAACTGTTGATCTCCTGGGATCTTCATGCACAACGTTCTCTAGAGTTTACAGAGAACGGTGCGAGAACCAAAAAACATCCAGTGAGCGACAGTTCCGTGGGTAAAAATGCCTGGTTAATGAGAGAGATCAGAGGAGAATGGCCAGACTCGTTCAAGCTGACAGGAAGGTGACAGTAACGCAAATAACCAACAGAGGTGTGCAGAAGAGCGTCTCTGAATACACAACACGTCAAACCTTGAAGTGGATGGGCTACAGCAGCAGAAGACCCTGAACGTACACTCAGTGACCACTTTATTAGGAAGAGAAGGTACCTAATAAAGTGGCCACTCAGTTTGTATTGATCAAGCGCAGTCTCAATTCATAACAGTAAAAGAATAAGGTAAGGAACTTGGCGATTTCTTGACAAAGTTAGAATAATGAGAATTTTGAATGATTAGCCTAAAACTAGCATATGCAGTGAGAGACTTTCAACCTGAAATTGCTCTCTGGGGATTATCTACTTTGTATGTAAATGTAAGTCGGGGATGGAATGAGCTGATTGTAATCTCATATATGTTGCAATTTTTAGATTTTGCATCCAATCCTTCTGCATTGGCCTTGAGCCAATTTGCAGTCACTAAGGGATGCAAGGGAAGCTGACTGGCAAATCAAATTACTGGGAAATATTAAGTCAAACATAAGTGGTTGTGAATGAAAGATAATATTATCAGAGTTATAGAGTTATACAGTGCTGAGAGAGGTCTTTCCACTTACTCACTCACGATAAGCAAGTTGTCTACCTGGGTTAGTTCTGTATGCCTACATTCGGTTCATATTCCCTGACCCTTCCCTATCCGATTTTTAAGTAAGTTCTCCAAAGACGGTGGGTTGCATGGGGTGTCAAGGGAGGGGTAGCAGCTCTGGTGAGGGGGCTTTTCGTGTCTGTTCCGGGACAGCTCACTCTCCTTTGGTTCCCACCGGACACTCAGCTCTCACCTGTGGCACCTGCCCCAGAACGGACATGACGAGCCTCTTCACCAGAGCTGTTTGCATGCAACAGCGGCCCCACCGCGGTGCACTCCTTCGACAGGGCAGTGGGGCTAAACCAGGTGAGGGTAGCTGGCGGGCCTCATACCCCTCCATGAGATAGGGGCAAGCCTGTCCTAGCATGTAAAGTCAGCTTCGGCACACTGGGTGGATGAGATCTACAGTGGGATTCAAAGGTCAGAAAAGAAGCACTGCAACGCTCCGTGGAGGGCGAAGGGCGTGACAAGGCACAGAAGATGTCACGGTCATCCACTGCAACCAAGGAAGGCCCCAGCTTGTGACACTTGTTTGTACCATTGGATCCGGACTTCTCAAGAGAGTGGAAAAGCCCCAGTGAAATGGCTTTTCCATTTTAAAAACATTCCTGCACAGGTCTCTTGTCATAGTCGGATATGACAGACAACCATTCTCTAAAGATAGTGCCTGTCAGTCAACTTTTACCAAGGCTTTTCGGGAAATTGTGAAGGAGTGAGTGATTAGTGAGAAGTGCTGGCAAAAGTGGGAGGTGGGTTGGAGATACGTCTCCACCAAAGGAGATGTAAGACACTCTTTTCCTTCGTTGGCCTGCAGGTCACCCTTGTGCAAGGTGCAGCACTTGCTTAGCCTCCTGATCAGGGTCAGGTGATGCCATGGGGGCAGGTGGTGGACGGTCGTATGAGCTGCTGGTGTACATCACAAGTCCTGGTTATGCGACCACTGACGCCAGGCAGACAATCTCTGAAGGGTATTGATCAGGGCTGGGGTCACCCGCCTTGTAAAGACACTGCCCAGAAGAAGGCAATGGCAAACCACTTCGGCAGAAACATTTGCCAAGAACAATCACAGTCAAAAGACCACAATCGCTCACGTCATATGACACGGCACAGAATGATGATGTCATATGACACGGTGCATAATGATGATGATGAAATGCTCCCTGACCCACTGAGTTAGTTCCTCCAGCATTTTCTGTGTGACATACTGAGTGGTGAGTGCTTGGAATACACTGTCAAGGATGGTGGCAGAGAGAGCTGTAATAGAGATTTTCATGAGGCTCTTAGATAGACAGGAAATGGAAGGAAATGGACATTGTGTAGGCAGAAGTAATTAGTCGGCCATTTAAGCAGTTTGGCACAGCATTATGGGCTGGAAATCCTCTTCTACGTCCTGAACTGAGGAAAAGTGAATCAGCTTTGCACAGACAGTAACTTAATGCCAGTCAAGATTCTCTGAAATAATGCAGGCGTACTATCGATCTGTTGGAATTCTTTCACTGCATAGAAGAAGGCAATGGAAAACCACTTATGTAAAAATATTTACCAAGAACAATCGTGGTCAGTGAAAGACCATGATTGCCCACGTCATACGACACGACTCTTAATGATGATGTCATAAGACACGGCGTAGAATGATGATGTCATATGGCATGGCACATTAACAAGCAAATAAATGAGTGGCAAAAGTGAAGTTAAAGGAAATGAGACAACATAAGCAACAGGCCAAACAGAGGTCATGGCTTGATAATTGGCAAACAGGATACCATTCTGAGTGTGAGGAGCTTTTCTTGCTGAGACCCTCTAGACACTCCTGGTGGACTGGTTGACAGGGAGGCGGTACCAGGCTTACCCTACAATGTCTACAGTAATCTTGAGACTCCCCCTCATCCAAACCAGCTCCTCTGTTGAATATAATCATGCTTGACCTATCACGGCCTCAGATTCCTCTTCTGTGCCTTTTTTTTATACCCTTATTTCCTCAAGGATTCAAAAATTATCCAGTGATCTACCTCAATCACCTCAGGAGACAGTGGCAGAGAATTGCAGAGATTCACCCCCCACCATCTGTCCAAACAATCCCTTTGCCATTCTGGACAAGCCCTTTCCAAACAAACCCATTTCCAAGCAAACCCTTTGCCAGCAGGTCACCTTGTTTTGGGAGGATTTGGTGGTTTATATTCTTAACCCAAGAATCGGCCTCTGGTTCAGGCTCTTTCATTCCCATACTCCTCAGTTTTTAAAGATTGCCCCCAATCTTATCTCACCAACTGCAGTAAAACGTCTGGAGGACGGGATTAATGGAGAAAAAAAAAGGTTGGCAAGGACATGGTGGCTGTTTCAACACTGTCTGACTCTGTGATTATGTCCCTGATCCTGTACTGAATTTCTCCCGTTTCCTCTAAGGAGTTCTTTCAGTCATGGAAACAGGGTGATTTCTATACTGAAATGCCCTCTCAGCATCTAACTTTCAGGTACTATGGATGTTCTGTAAAACCATAAGACATAAGAGCAGAATTAGGCCACGAGAGTCCATCGTCTGCTCCGCCATTCTATCATGGCTGATTTATTATCCCTCTCAACCCCATTCGCTTGCCATCTCCCCGTAACCTTTGACCCCCTCACTAAACAAGAACCTGTCAACTTTCGCTTTAAATATACTCAATGACTTGGCCTCCACAGCCATCACTGGCGTTGGATTCCGCAGATTCGCCACCCTCTGGCTAAAGAAATTGGGGCACAGTAGTACAGTGGTTAGCACAGTGCTTTACAGTATGGGCGACCCGGGTTCAGTTCCCACCACTGACTCTAAGGAGCTTGTACGTTCTTCCCATCACTGTGCGGATTTCCTCCAGGTGCTCCGGTTTCCTCCCACAGTCCAATGACATTTTGATTGGTTGGGGAATTGGTCATTATAAATTGTGCCGTGATTAGGCTAGGATTAAACTGGAGGATTGCTGAGCGGTGTGGCACAAGGGGCTGGAAGTGCCTATTTTGTGTTGTCTCTCAGTCAAGCAATCAATAAATAAATATATAGATAGATAGATAGATAAATTCCTCTTAATCTCTGTTCTATAGTGATGTCCTTCTATTCTGAGGCTGAACCCTCTGGTATTGATGTTAGTGAGAAAACAGCAAATTGGGGTCCATTTCATTATGATTTATATATTTGATTGAAGTTACATTGATCACTAAATTCCCAGTGGCTTTCCTTGCAACACCTTTCAGGTGTGTTTGTACAATCATTATGTTGACAGACTAATAATCCAGAGGTGGGGTTAATAACCGGGACACGAGCGCAAATCCCAACACAACGGCTGGAGAACTTAAATGCTTAACTCAGACATTTTGCATAAAAAGCTATTATTTAGAGCAGTGACCATGAAATTACGGGACCTTTGTGGCAACTCCACTTGGTTCATTAGAAATTTGAATAAAAGGAGCAGGGGTAAATCATTCAGTCCTTCATACCTGTTCTGCCACGCAATATGAACAATGACATGGCTTCCACAGCTGTCTGTGGCAATTAATGTAACGCTGTCGCAGGAAAGGGGCATCCGTGAACTGGGACCCCCACCACACAAGACATGCTCAATTCTCCCTGCTGCCATCAGGAAGAAAATACAGGAGTCTCAGGATTCACACCACCAGGTTCAGGAACAGTTACTACCCCTCAACCATCTGGCTCCTGAACCAAAGGAGATAGCTTCACTCAACCTCACTTGCCCCATCACTGAAATGTTCCCACAACCAATGGACTCACTTTCAAGGACTCTTCATCTCATGTCTCATTATTTATTGCTATCTATTTATACTTGCACCTGTCCATTTTGCCGTCTTCTGTATTCCACAACCAATGGAATCACTTTCAAGGACTCTTCACGTCACGTTCTCAATATTTTTTGCTTGTTTATTTATTATTATTCTTTCTTCTTTTTTGTACTTACATGGTCTGTTGTCTTCTGCTCTCTGGCTGAATGCCTTAGTTGTTCAGTCTTTCATTGATCCTGTTATAGTTTTTATTCTATAGGCTTGCTGGGTATGCCCACAGGAAAATGAATCTCTGGGTTGTATATGATGATAAATATGTACTTTCATAATAAAATTTACTTTTAACTTTAAGTCCAGAGATTTACCACCTTCTGGCTAAAGAAATTCCTCCTTGTCTCTGTTCCAAAGGGATGTTTTTGAATTCTGAGGATGTGGCCTCTGGTCTTAGACTTCCCCATTATTGGAAACATCCTCTGCACGTCCTCTTTATCTAGGCCTTGATTAGATCACAGCTTGAACCTTGCACACAGTGCTGGTCTCTTTACTTTGAGAGACATTCAGCTTTAACAGGTTAATTCCGAGGATGAAAGAGGAAAGGTAAGCAAGTTGAGCCTTTATTCACGGGAGTTTATAGGGATGTGCGGAGAAATTCTATTTCAAAATGTAAGGTTGTAAGGGAGCTTGGTCAGCTGGAAAAGAAGAAAATGCTTGCTATTAGAGGGGCAGAGAGAAGTGGAGTGAAAGTTTTGAAAGTGGAGGCCAATGTCAAAATCAAAGTAAATTTATCAACAAAGTTATGGTAAACTACATTTTCTTGCAGACATTTACAGGAACATTAAAACAAACAATAGAATTTATAAAAAAAATTATTTGTAAACAAAGACCGGCAAACAACCAATGTGCAAAAGCAGATGAATAGTACAAACAAAAAATAAATAATACTGAGCACAGGAGTGAGAAAGATCACTTGAAAGTGACCCTGTTGTTGTGGAGTCAGCTCAGAGGTGAGCAACTTCAGACACGCCGTTTCAGGTGACTGATGGTTGAAGGGTAATTACTGCTCCTGAACCCGGTGGCATGGGATATAAGGCGCGTGTACCTCTTTCCTGATGGCAGTAGTAAGAAGAGAACATGGCGTGGATGGTGGGGGTCCTCGATGATGGATGTTGCTTTCCTGTGGCAGTGCTTCTTGCAGATGTGCTCAATGGTGAGGTGGACCTCTCCTAAGATGGAACTTACTACACCTCATTTGACCGTCTGCCCTGCAATCCCCAAAACCAGAGGTCATCAGAATACTCGGCAAAGTACTCCTTCCTGATGGCAGCGGTGAGAAAAGACCATGGCCATGATGGTGGGGGTGGGGGGGTCTTTGGTGATGGATGCTGCTTTCTCATGGCAGTGCTTCATATAAACGTGCTCAATAATTGGGAGGGTTTTACAAATGATGGATTGGGTTGTATCTGCCACTTTGTAGACTTTTCCACGTCCTGGACACTGGCATTTCCATACCAGGCTGTGATACAATCAGTTAGGTATTTGTTAAAGTTTTAGGTAGCATTCTAAATCCACACAATCTTTGAAGAAATTTTCAGCACTTCTGATGTTAATTTTAAATTCGAAGAATTCTAAGAACTTTTAAGATGGAAAAGAGGAAGAATTGCTTCTCCCCAAAGGATTTTAAAGCCTTTGGAATTGTGTATGCAAAGAGTATATTGGGGGAAACAAGCAGGGAAGTGAAGCTGAGGCGAAGATCAAATCGGTCTTGATTTGATTGAAAGCTGGATCAATCACCTTCCACATTCTTCATTGTTCTTACGCTTCGACAACTCCCCAGATTTAATAATTTATTAAGAGCTTAGCTGACTCTTCCTACATAGTTGTAGGAAAAAAATACCAGCTGACACATTTAAGAACTATTCCCTGGAAACTGCAGCAAATCAATTGTGAGCTCGCATCTTACAATAGCCTTTATGACACTCAGCCCCAGGGAACCGGCAGTAGGTTCCTACAGATGAACTGGCAGAAACGAACAGACCGTGAAGGCTATGGCACAGAGGACTTTCAATTCTAAAGCTGTTAATATTATCAACCCACAAGCAAAATCATTTTATTTACCATTTCCCCATTGCCCTTGACAGATTTTGAACACTACTAAAAGATGTGGACTTCAATGCGGATCCTCACTACTCCCACCCATTTTATAGAAATATACACTCAGTGGCAACCTTAATAGGGACATCCTGTACCTAATAAAGTGACCTCTGAGTGTAGGTTTGTGGTCTTCTGCTGCTGTAGCCCATCAGCTTCATGTTGTGTGTTTAGAGATGCTCTTCTGCATGCCACTGGTGTAACACCTGGTTACCTGTGTAGTTCTCGCTTGAACTAGTCTGGCCATTCTCCTCTGATCTCTTCCACTAACAAAGCATTTTTGCCCACAGAACTACTGCTCACTGGGTATTTTTTGTTTCTTTCACCATTCTCTACAAACTCTAGAGACTGTTGTGCGTGAAAATCCCAGGAGATCAGCAGTTTCTGAGATACTCAAACCACCCCGTCTGGCACCAACAATCATTACAAGGTCAGAGTCACTCTGATCACACTTCTTCTCCATTCTGATGTTCTGTCTTAACAACAGCTGATCTTCTTGACCACGTCACAAAGTTTTTTTTGCATTGAGTTGCTGCCACATGATTGGCTGATTAGATATTTGCATTAACGACCAGGTGTACAGATATACCTAATAAAGTGGCCACTGAGTGTTTAAGGACAGTGAGAGCTATGGTTAAATTTCTGTTATAACTTTGTTATGATGTATAAATTTTACATTTCAAACTCATTTCCATGCACGATTTAAAGTACAGGCGATGTCTCACGTTACCGCTGTTGAGCTAATGGAAATTCGCCCTTAAATCCAGAAATCACAACCCGAAATTTTCAGATAGAAGTAAAGTTTGCTACCCCAAAATTTAAGATATAGAACTTAGAAAATGTAAATAAATAAGCAAAATTTTTGTGTTTGATTCAAATTTCTTGGCACAGAAATGATGAGATGGAGTTGAATACGGCAAAATTGCAATATTGACCATTTTCTAGGAATGCAATCCTCCGAAAAATTAATTTTTTTGCAATACTAAAATTGTATACAGATGTCAGTCACTGCAATTAGTGTGGCTGTCCCAGTGATCTGCAACCCAATGGAATTCAGAAGAATGAGGGGGAGATTTCATTGAAACCTATCGAATGGTGAAAGGTCTCGATAGAGTAGATGTGGAGAGGATGTTTCCTATGGTGGGGGAGTCTAAGACCAGAGGACACAGCATCAGAATGGAGGGGCTTGCTTTTAGAGTGGAGATGAAGAAGAATTTCTTTAGCCAGAGAGCGGTGAATCTGTGGAATTCGTTGCCACAGGTCATAGTGGAGGCCAAGTCAATGGGTATACTTAAGGCAGAGGTTTATAGATTCTTGATTGGTCAGGGCATGAAGGGATACAGGGAGAAGGCAGGAGATTGGGGTTGTGAGGGAAATGGATCAGCCTTGATGAAATGGGAGAGCAGATCTGATGGGCATAATGGCCTTAATCTTCACCTATATCTTATGCTCTGAAGATCTTTTGGTTCAATCCTGACCTCAGGTTTGCATGTTCTCCTTGTCACCACGAGCATTCTCCGTAGATGGTAGCTTTCTCACATATAAGATTATAAGACTATAAGAGATAAGAGATAGGAGCATAATGAGGTCATTCAGCCCATCGAGTCTGCTCCGCCACTTCATCATGGCAGATCCATTTCCCTCTCAATGCCAATCTCCTGCCTCCTCCACATAACCTTCCCTTACTAATGAAGAACCTGATAAGGCCATAAGGCATGGATGCAGAATTAGGAGCAGAATCCCATAGAAGTGCTGGTTGGTTGGCCATCGTAAATTCCTCCTAGAGGGCATGGATATTAGGAGTATCCAGGTGAAGTTAATGGACATGTGGGAATGATCAGATTGCTGGGAAGTAATTTGGGGAATGAGAATGGTGGGATCACACTAAGTAACACACACAAAATGCTGGAGAAACTCAGCAGATCAGGCAGCACCTATGGCGAGGAATCAAGGGACGATTTTTCTGGCTGAGACCCTTCACCAGGACAGACAAGGCTGGTAGGAGCAGGAAGACTTGGATGACAAGGGTTTTGGGCTGAGACTCTTCACCTGTCCTCTGTGTGTGTGTGTGTGTGTGTGTGTGTGTGTGTGTGTGTGTGTGTGTGTGTGTTACTCTGGATTTCCAACGTCTGCAGAATCCCTAGTGTTCAGGATTACACTAAGGGCTGGCGTAGACTCAAATGGCCAAATGGACTCTGTGTCATAATGGGACATGAGATCAGTGAGAGGCATAGACAATGTGTTTGAGTGTGGTGACTCCCTGCTTATTTGCACCAATCGTAGTTCCACAGACAGGGCAAATACAAGGAGACAGTACACGGCTAGGGGCAAGATCCTTGCTGAGCAAAGTGACCTTGGGATCCAAATTCATAACTCCTTGAAAGTAGCTACCCAGCTCAATAAGGTGATTGAAGAAGACTTATGGAATGCTTACTTTCATTAGTTGAGGAATTGAATACAAGAGGTTATGCTGCAACTTTATAAAACTCTGGTTTGGCCACATCTGGAGCGTTGCATACAGCTGTGGTCACCCCACTACAGGAAGGATGTTGAGGCTTTGGAGAGGGTGCAGGAGGGGTTTACCAGGATGCTGCCTGGTTTAGAGGGCATGTGCTATCACGAGAGGCTGGACAAACTTGAGTTATTTTCTCTGGAACACCAGAGGCTGAGGGGAAATCTGACAGAGGTTTGTAAGATTATGAGAGGCATAGATAGAGTGGACAGATGGTATCTGTTTCCTAGGGTAGAAATATCTAGTACCAGAAGGCACGCATTGAAGGATAGAGAGGAGGTAGGTTTAAGGGGGATGTGAGGGGTAGGTTTCTTACTCAGAGAGTGGTGGTAGAAGCAAATATATTAGAGGCTTTTAAGAAATGTTTGGATGTAAGGAAAATGGAGGGATACAGACATGGTGTAACGAGGAGAGATTCGTGTTTGGGAGTTTTTGATTTACTGCTCAGCTGGTCTGGCACAACATTATGTGCATAATATGCCATTCTATGTTTTAATCATCAATTAAATTCCAAAATTCTTCTGAAATAGGATCGCTTTCCGAATGTGCACAGCAGAGGGGCAACTGCTCTTCAGTCGTCTTGTCAGCAGGGCGGTCTGTCACAGAGACTCATCCTCACCTCCCTCATGACATGACCATGACCGTGCCTCCATGTGAGTCTGTCAGACACAACAGCAGCTGGCTCTTGGAAATGATGAATAACTTCCTCTCCTGGGGTCTGGGGCACAGAATTCTGCTGATTCATCACACGAGCTGCTCCTTCTTTCAAAGAGAAAGAAAGCATCCTTTGAAAGGGAGATGAGTTCACCTAGCTGGTCTCCGTGACAGAGAGCAGTTGGTAAACACACTCCTTACACACGCACAAACATTGCTTTGTCGTTGCGCTGAGTGTGCACACTTCGATATCTTCCTCGGTATATTCTCACAATGGGTCTTAAACCGAGCTGATGCTCTCTTTGGTGCATTTCCCATTGCATGCAGCAGAATATTGCGTTCCTTTAGTAATGAGGATGTGTGAACAGCTGGAGGGCGCGCTGCCATTCCGAATTGATATCGATTATGTGTTAACAAGGGGGCCGTGCACAATCTTGATTTGATGGAGACGGCCGTGAGAAGCACGGAGGAACATCTGGAGAAACTTCTGAAATGCCCGCTTCGCTGCCGCTGCTACTGTGCGATCAGGAATCTCCGGAGACGAAGGCCCCAAATCCTCGGCTTTGCCTATTGCCTGTTGCCAGGGCTGGGGTCGAAGCACTCAGCAGGGATGGTGCTCGGTGCTCGGTGTCGGAGGCTCGGAGTTTTCGGACGGACTCGGAGTCGGACTGTGGTCGGATGCTTCCAGGATGCTGCATCGGCAAGTTTGCGGCGCTGGAGGTTCACCGTCTGCGTGAGATGATGGGACTTTCGAGAGACTCTGAGACTTTTACCGTGCCCATGGTCCGTTCTTATCAAATTACGTTATTGCTTTGCACTGTTGTAACTGTATGTTATAATTATCTGGTTTTTGTCAGTTTTTAAGTCGGCTTGTCATGTGTTTCTGTAATATCATTCTGGAAAAACACTGTATCATTTCTTAATGCATGCATTACTAAACGACAATAAAAGAGGGCTGCGTGTCCTCATAATCTAATGTAATCTAATCTAATACCAGGAAGTACAAGGTGTTAAAGGGCATAAATTGAATGGGTAGCCAGAAACTTTTCACAGGGCAGCAATGGCTAATGTGAGAGGGCATTTGCAGGAAAGTGGTTTCTTAAGGTTGTTATAGCCAGGGCTGGTGATGGGGTTACCTATTAAATGCTCCCAATGGTGTGCGCGTCAAATGGCCTCTGACAACCAAGTTCAGCTCCTGGCTTTCACAAGTGGCTTAGCTACTAAGCCCAGCGGAAATGTTTCTCCTGACAGGAGAAGGGACAAAGGCGGGTTATTGGCACCTTAAAACCAGTCGCTTCGGGCAGATGGGGCTCGTCAGCCGTGGTTGGCAGCTCATCTAGAAGGAGGAAAACTCTGATCTCAAACCTCCACTGCCTTGCGGCCATACGCACTCACGGGGAAGGTTTCGGGAGTAAACTCTGAGGCAAAAATGCGGAGCTGGTGTCCTTAAGGCAGTCCTATGTTGAGCTCAACGCTGACTGGCAACTCCTGGTGCCAATCTGTGTCAGTCTCTGTAGTTTCTTTGGGTTCATCAGATACGTGGTGAGCGGGACCCTGCTGCTTGGGTAACAGCTTGCTCCCCATATCGTACGGCCCAGGCTTATGCATCTAGACAGATAGGATGCAACATCCATGGTCGACCCTGACTGACAGAGACCCATATCATGCCATAGGGGGGGATGTCAGAGGTAAGTTTTTTATGCAGAGAGTGGTGGGTGCGTGGAATGCCCTGCCTGGGGTAGTGGTAGAGACAGACTGTAGCATCTTGTACTCTATCGAGTCAGCTCTCATCGTCCTTTGATCCAAAAACACCTCTGACCTACTCCCTGTGCTCTCCTCCATTCACTGCGAAATTAAGCCTCCTCATGTTAACCAACAGGCTCTTATTTCCAACATGGTGTCCGGGGACCCCTCGGTTAATGATAAGAGTCCATGGCATAAAAATGGTTGGATACCCCTGAATCCAGGTGCTTAGATAAGCACATGGATGACAGAAAAATGGAGGGCTATGTAGGAGGAAAGGGTTAGATTGATGGGTTAAGTAGTCAGCACAACATTCTGGGCCGAAGGGCCTGTACTGTTCTATGTTCTATGATAAGGGAAGCAGGTGCATGGCAGTACAATCATCACCAGGTTCCCCTTCTGGTCTCATATCAGACTGATTTGGAAATAGATTGGTACTGAGTTTAAATCCTGGAGGTTTCACTCTAACAGGTACCTTCCCAAGGGCAATCAAGGACATTGCCTTGGCCTTTCTTAATAATTAGCTTTATAATTACTTAATAATTAGCCAAGTTTCCATCAAACTCAATATATAAGTTTGCTGATGACACAACAATTGTAGGCCATATCTCGGGTAATGATGAGTTTGAGTACAGAGAGGAAATTAAGAACCTGGTGGCATGGTGCAAAGACAGTAACCTATCCCTCAACGTCAGCAAGACGAAGGAATTGGTTGTTGACTTCAGAAGGAGTAACGGACCGCACAACCCAATTTACATCGGTGGTGCGCAAATGGAACAGGTCAAAAGCTTTAAGTTCCTCGGGATCAATATCACAAATGATCTGACTTGGACCAACCAAGCAGAGTCCACTGCCAAGAAGGCCCACCAGCGCCTTTACTTCCTGAGAAAACTAAAGAAATTTGGCCTGTCCCCTAAAACCCTCACTAATTTTTATAGATGCACTGTAGAAAGCATTCTTCTGGGGTGCATCATAACCTGGTATGGAAGTTGTCCTGTCCAAGACCGGAAGAAGCTGCAGAAAATTGTGAACATGGTGCAGCACATCACACAAACCAATCTTCCGTCCGTGGACTCACTTTACACCGCACGCTGTCGGAGCAGTGCTGCCAGGATAATCGAGGACACGACCCACCCAGCCAACACACTTTTCGTCCCTCTTCCCTCCCGGAGAAGGCTCAGGAGCTTGAAGACTCATATGGCCAGATTTGGGAACAGCTTCTTTCCAACTGTGATAAGACTGCTGAACGGATCCTGACCCGGATCTGGGCTGTATCCTCCAAATATCCGGACCTGCCTCTCGGTTTTTTTGCACTATCCTACTTTCCATTTTCTATTTTCTATTTATGATTTATAATTTAAATTTTTAATATCTACTATTGATTTGTAATCCAGGGAGCGGGAAGCACAGAATCAAATATCGCTGTGATGATTGTACGTTCTAGTATCAATTGTTTGGCGACAATAAAGTATAAAGTATAAAGTAAAGTATAAAGTAAAGTATAAAGTATTTGTCACATGTACATTGAAACTTTGAAACATACCGTGAAATGACCAACACAGTCCGAGGATATGCTGGGGGCAGCCTGCCAGTGTCACCATGTTTCTGGTGCCAACAACAGCTTGGCCACAACTTACTAATCCTAACTGGTACGCCATCGCAATGTGGGAGGAAACCAGAGCACTTGGAGGAGATCCATGCGATCACGGACATAACATACACATTCCTTTCAGGAATTATGGCTCGTCATTGAAGTATTCCCATAACCAATGATCTCGCTTTAAAGACTCTTTATCTCATTACCTCAAGTTCTTGTTATTTAATGCTATTTATTTATATTTGCATTTGCACAGTTTGTTGTCTTCTGCACTCTGGCTGATCTTTCATTGATCTTGTTACATAGATCAATACTCGATAGATTGGCTGAGTAGGCCTGCACAAGAGTGAATCTCAGGGTTGTATGTGGTGACATGTAGGCACTCTGATAATAAAATTTACTTTTTTAAAATCTATCTTGTCAGTGATAACAAATCCTGTTAATGAATGAAAAAACACAAGAAAGTAATTTGTGATCAAGTAACAGTATAAATTTTAAATGAAAATGGACTTAGATGCTTTGTCCCTCAGTTTCTAGGGCAATGAAAGAGGCATCTTCAGCAGTTCAGACTGAGAACTGATCCGTGCGGTCAGTCACAGTACCAGCCACTCCCGGGTAAAAGCCAGATCCCATTTTTATGGACACCTGTAAATCAATCTAATTTGCTAAGTCATTAAATACTGAAAATTCAGTTGTGATGGTAACCACACCTCCATGGAATTGTCAGGAATGGCTTTGAATGCGTATAAATCTGATGAGAGAGAATCAATTACTAAAAGTGGGATGGGATGGACAGAGAGAAAGGGAAGGGGGTAGAAAGAGAATGGGGGAGAGAGAGAGAGAGAGACAGAGAGCAGTAGAGAGAGTGAGGGCAGTAAGACAGGAGTGAGGAGGAGAGGAAGAGAGGAGGGGAGAGAGAGAAAGAGAGGCAAAGAGAGACAATGACAGGAAAGAGGAGGAGAGGAGGGGGAGGGAGAGAAAGAAAAAGAGAGAGCGAGAGAGAGAGGTGTGAGATAAGAGAGAAGAGTGAGCCAGAGAGATAGATAGAGAGAGACAAAGACAGGAGAGAGGAGGAGAGAAGGGGGCAAGAAGGAAAGGAAGGGGGAGAGGGAAAGGGAAAGGGCAAGAGGGAGGGAGAGAGCGAACACTAAGGGTGAAATCTAATTCTGCTTGTTTCTAGAAAGGACAGATGTATACATGTCAGATTTTTGAATTTAATAAAATGGGATTTTGCTCATGTGAGGGGTGTCCATAAGTGGAGCAACTGTAGCCCAGGATATTTCAGATGCAGAATGATTATTTTGGGGGTGTAGGGTGCCACACTTGCCACTGAACTAATACTACTTGTCCCCTCTGCTGTCAAAGAGCACAACGATCAGAATGGATAAACACCAATGATCAGCAACTGTATCAGTTTTCCTTCACTGAATCAAGGCAATAACATACCCCAACTGTATTGACCACGTGGCCTTCAGCAGTTCAAGGAGCTGATTCCCTACCACTTCCTCAGGTGTGGTTAGATGCCCAACTATTGGGCACATCTACATGAAACGCTGTTGTAGGAAAGCAGCATCCATCATTAAAGATCCTCACCACCCAGGCCATACTCCTTTCTCGCTGCTCAAATCAGGTAGAAGGTACAAGAGCCTCAGGACTCACACCACCTGGTTCAATAATAGTTACTACCCCTCAACCATCAGGCTCTTGAACAAAAGATAGCTACATTCATCTATTGAGATGTTCCCACAACCAATAATCTCCCTTTAAGAATTCTTTATCTTGTTATTTTATGCTCTCATTATTTATTGCTATTTATTCATATTTGCAGTGGCACAGCTTGTTGTCACCTATGATCTATTTGCTCTTTCATTGATCCTGTTTACAGTTACTATTCTATAGATTTGCTGAGCATGCCTGCAGGAAAAAGAATCTCTGGGTTGTACGTGGTGACATGTATGTACTTTAATAATAAATTTCACTTTGAGCTTCGAACTTTTTTGAACTTTGATTAAGCCCAGCCACTGGTACCTAGACTCTGTGAATGAATTTCAAAAACTAATCTAAGTCTAGTTCATCTGTGGTAATAAGACTAGATCTTCAACTAAATAAGCACAATTGGTCAGAACAATGCACCTTTCAATGAACTTCAGCCCTCAGAAGCTCCATTCCAGTTTTTTATGTCAAGATTTGATTACCGTTGGACAAGAAACTACCTATTCACTCAGAAACACCCGAGTAAATCTTCAGTAATAGGGACGAAGCAGCTTTCTGACCAACGATCCTGGGAAAACACAGTAATCTTCATTACTCATTGTGTGTGCAGTGAGCTTTATGCGACTATGTGTAATGTGGTGGCTGCCATTAGAAGCCTCAGCTTATCAATCTGAGCCAATAGTTGGAAACAAGGCAATTACTGGGACTGATTCCGATGCTGGTGTGGTAGTGAAGTATAATAGTACCAAGCCACACAATCATAATGTGACAAAGAGAAAAGCCCACAATGTCAGTCAAAATCCTATAAATGTTGCAGTACCTATTTCTCATACTGTTTTTACTTGGGTCCTTGCTATTCGTAACTCCCCAGTTTCCACCATTAAGTTGTCATAAATCTCACTGAAAACCTATTCAGAGCAGGAAATTTTCTGCGGAACTCCATACGGCTTATAGTGTGTTGGTAATAAACCGAAATTAAGCACATTCATTACTTTTCCATTTCTTTTTTCTTTTGCGGCTGCACAGAACGGAGAGCTTTCAGAACTTGAACAAGGTTGTCACTTCACAAGCACCCAATCACTCCCCGAACAGCCCCTTCCAGGTGAGGCGACACTTCACCTGCAAGACTGTTAGGGTCATCTACACTGTCCAGTTCTCCTTGTGTATTGGTGAGACCTGAAGCACAGCAGATTGGGGGACCGCCTCGACGAGCTCCTACTCTTCGTCCTCCAGAAAAAGCGGGATCTCCTCGTGGCCACCTATTCCAATTCTACTTCATATTCCCATTCCATGTGTCAGTCCACAGCCTCCTCTACTGCCACGATGAGGCCACACTCAGACTGGAGGAGTAACACCTAATATTCCATCTCCAACCCGATGGCATGAACATTGATTTCACAAACTTCCAGTAATTGCCCCAGCCCTCTCCTTCAGCATTCCTCATTCCCGTTTTCCCCTCTCACATTATCTATTTACCTACCCATCACCTCCCTCTGGTACTTCTCCCCTTTCCCTTTCTTCCACCCTCTCCTAATCAGATTCCCCCTTCTCCAGACCTTTATCTCTTTCACCAGTCAACTTCCCAGCTCTTCACTTCATCCCCTCCACCTCTCCCAGTTTGCACCTATCAACTGCCACCTTCTACTTCTTCCTCCCCCCCCCCCCCCACCACCTTCTTACCCTGATTTCTGCCCTTCCTTTCCAGTCCTGATAAACAGTCTCGGCCCGAAATGTTAATTGTTTATTCTTTTCCATAGATGCTGCATGCCCTGCTGAGATCTTCCAGCGTTTTGTGTGTGTTGCTGAGATTGTCACTTCTGGAACCTAGAAATTTACAGCACATTACAGGCCCTTTGGTCCACAATGTTGTGCCGACTATGAAACCTACTCTAGAAACTGCCTAGAATTTCCCTAGCACATAGCCCTCTATTTTTCTAAGCTCCATGTACCTATCTAAGAGGCTCTTAAAAGACCCTATTGTATCCGCTTCCACCACCGCCTCACCCACCACTCTCTGTGTGAAAAACTTGCCCCTGACATCCCCTCAGTACCTATTTCCAAGCATCTTAAAACTATGCCCCCTCGTGTTAGCCATTTCAGCCCTGGGGAAAAAGCCTCTGGCTATCCCCACGATCAATGCCCCTCATCATCTTATACATCTAACAGTTCCTTTCTGAATCCCTCAGGAGCCCCAACATGAAACACTTTTTGAAATCCTTACTTTTTATAGGGATGATAAGCTGGGGGATGACAGGAAGGATCTTTGCTCCACCATGTTCCAGCATGTCGTGGACTCCCTGTCTGGCAAAGAACTCGTATGGGTGACTGGTCTCACAGAGGCCATCGAAGAAAAGAGGCAGGTAATGATGGTAATCCAGTTTTTCAATCTCAACCTGTAAAAAGAGAGATTTGTAATTAAACCTTCAGTGATACCCATTCAAAATTAAATTTTGATTTGGACTAATCAACCATTCTAGTTGGCAGCCCATCCCCTGCAATTTATCTATTACCCCCCATCCCTGCACTGTAAACACTTTAAACCACTTTTTATAATGCTGTTTATTTTGTAAATAAATGCTGGTCTTTCTGCATTTAGATTATGAGAACACTCAGTCCTCTTTTGCACATTATTCCATGCCTGTACTTTGAACTTCATTTTTATATCATTCTTATTCTTCGTAATTGTTTGACTGCTATTCTTTTTGTCACACCCATCATGTAAATTTAATTGCAAAGAAAGCATGATAGCGCCTCCAGTTCTTGAGGAGTCTGCGGAGCTTTGGCATGTCATCTTAAACTGACAGGCCATCTGCTTCATAGCCTAATGCCTTTGAATGGAAAATCCTGCAGAAGGTTGTGGACTTGGCCCAGTACATCAGGGGTAAAGCCCTCCAAACCATTGACCACATCAACATGAAATGCTGTCGAAAGAAAGCAGCATCCATCATCAGAGATCCTCACCACCCAGGCAATGCTCTTCTCTTGTGGCTGCCATCAAATAAAAGGTACAACTGCCCCAGGACTCACACCGCCAGGTTCAAGAATAGTTACTACCCCTCAACCATCAGGCTCTCGAATAAAAAGAGGATAATTATGCTCATCTATTGAGGTGTTCCCACAACCAATGACCTCACTTTAAGGACCTTTTATCTCATGTTCTCGTTATTTATTGCAATTTATTTATGCTTGCATTTGCACAGCTTGTTGTCTTCTGCACCCTGGTTGATCTTTCATTGATCCTGTTTACAGTTACTATTCTATAGATTTGCTGAGTATGCCCACAGGAAAAGAATCTCAGGGTTGTATGTGGTGACGTGTATGTACTCTGATAGCAAATTTTACTTTGACTTTGACTTTGACCAACAGAACACATTAAATTCTTTATATATGTAACTGTATATGGAATATGCGATACACAAAAGTTTTAGGCGAAGATGCTTTCAAAAATAATGAAATGAAAAGTTCCTTGGTATCAAACATTCTTCTATAAAGAGCAATAAACATCAAAAAATGAAATCAAATTAAAATTTGATGTGACCACCCTTTTCCTTTAAAACTAGATCAATTGTCTTAGGTACATTGTCGTGTTGTTTTATAAGAAAGTTGGCTGGTAGGCTGTTCCGAGCATCCTGGAGAACTTGCCACAGTTCCTCTGTGGACTTTGGCTGTCTCGCTTGCTTCTGTTTCTCCAAGTAATCCCAGGCAGCCTCGATGAGGTTGAGGTCAGGGCTCTGTGAGGCCATACCATCTGAAACCATATAAAAAACCTAGCATGCCTAAGACTTTTGGCTTATGAATAAAGTTGGTGCTTAATCATAAGACCATAAGATATAGGGCTTTTTGGCCAATTGGTTAATGATAGTGAAGATGGATGACTGGGAAGGTCTACAACAAGGAAGTTCGATGACAGGGAAGGTCTATGGTTGGGGAGGTTAATGACAGGGAAGGTGGATGACAAGGCAAGGTCTACAACCAGAAAAGTTGATGACAGGGAAGGTCTACAGTTGGGAAGGTCTACGGTTGGGAAGATTAATGACAGGGAATATTGATGACAAAGATCTATGGTAGGGAAGGTTAATGACAGGGAAGGTCAATGATAGGGAAGGTTAATGATAGGGAAGGTGGATGACAGAGAAAGTGGATAATAAGTAAGGTCTATGTTGAAGACATTCTATAATAGGTTGGGGTAGGAATAGAGAGATTGAGTGAGACAAATGATGGTGGTGCCAGCTGGGAGAAGGTTGTGAAATAACAAAAGGCGTGACTGCAGGAGGTGTAAATAACAGAGTAGGATACCCTCTGAAATTACCAGATGAGTCATTTTCTGGTCCCTTAAAGAACTCATTTCCAAACTTCTCAATATCACAGAGCTACCATCGTGACCTCACTGTTTGTACATTTATAATCAGCTTCAGTCATACAATCCCACACCACCCACGTGACCTTTTGTTCATTTCTTCAGCTCATCCTCTTCACCTGACAAGGTACAACACAGTTACTCTGAGCTGCTGCATCACTTGGCGCAAAGACAAGATTTTTCATCAAGCTTTTGGTAGCTTCTCTCAGCATCTCCTTTAACTGTTCCCTTTTTTTCTGTCAGTCTTTATTTTTAAAAAATTCTATTCTTTTTCTTTATTTTCCTGTCAATGCCCTCATGGAATACAGTAATGTGCAAAAGTCTTAGGCACACACAGTATATATAGCTAGGGTGCCTAAGACTTTTGCACAGCCCTGTAGTAATTTTATGTATTGCTCTGTACTGCTGCAGCAAAAAAAAACAGAAAAATGACATATGTTAGTGATGATAAACCTGATTCGATTTATGGGTCTCTATTGCGGACTGAGAGTGGGAAGGGGGCAAGGAGAGGGGAATCATGTTTGGGAAAAGGGGAAGGGAGAGGGGAGGGAGTGGGAAGCACCAGCGATATTCTGTAATGATCAATAAACCAATTGTTTGGATTCAAATGGTCTAAGATGTTTGTACCGTACTGTAAATCTCAGTGTAGTATTTAGTGATATATAAATACTTCAATAATAAATCCAGTCTGATAGCTCTGATACACTTGGAGACAGATTTTATTACTTGTATTCTGTCAGTGTGTTATGCCCATCATGCAAAACCTATAATTACATAAAGTAATTGCTGGTGCTGTGTTGTGAAACGTCGATGCATTTGGAAAGCAAAGAGTTAAAAAGTATGAAGCTAGAAGTTTGGCCTTTTGGAGCTTAAGGCGTCGGACCAGAAGCGAGGGATGCGCCAGCTCAAATCAGTTTTTGGACCTTAAAGCATAGGACTAGAGGCAAGGGACGGGACAGTTCTGCCTGGGTCTGCTCAATTTTGCTCACTGCTCCGCTGTGCAGAACTGAGGCTGTGGTCTGCTTCTGCTGAAGTGATGCCTGATTTTGCATATGTTGCCCTGCGACGTTTACTAGGCTTTGTGATGAACTGAGGCAGCAGCCTGCTCTGGCTGCAATAATGACTGGCTTTGTGTCTTTTCGTAAAACTTCCGTTCTGAATGTTATTTGCTTACTTTTATTGTTTGCACATTTTCTTTTGTCTTCTCTCTGGTGTCCGACAGCCTTTTTTTAATGGGTTCTTTTGGGGTTTCTTTGTTTGGTGGCTGCCTGTAAGGAGACAAATCTCAAAGCTGTATAATGTATACATACTTTGATAATAAATGTACTTTGAACTTTGAACTTTGAAGTATTTGCTAAGGGATAAATCAACACCCCATATCAGAATGCAGCATCTGTAGTCTAGCATCTCAGCCATTGGTTCCACTTATCTCCTGCGCATCTAGATCTGTGGACTCATCACAGAGCTGAAAGTTCAATGTTCAAAGTAAATTCATTATTGAAGTCTTCATATATCACCATATACTACCTTGAGATTCATTTTCTTGCAGGGATTCACAGTCTGTCTGGGTACCATATCCAATGTGGATGTTGGTGACCGTGGTTTTCCATATAGACATATTCCTCGTTCTTTAGGTGACTTCCATTTCCTCAATGTGTAGCCACCTGGCTATGCTTTTGATGTATATAAGCCAAGGTCTTCCTCTAAGTTTGCTCTCCTCGATCTTTCCAGAGAGTATGAGTTTTTCTAGTTCATCTTTCCGCATAATGTGTCCTAGGAATCTGAGTTGTCTTTCTCTTATTGTTGGTATGAGCATTCACAGTAGCACAAGAGTATACAATGGAATCAATGAAAAACTATACACAAAGATTGACAACCGATTTGCGAAAGAAAAATTCTGGCATATTGACCTTCATAAATTATATTACTGACTACAGGAGATGGAATGCTATATTGAAGTTGTGTAAGATGTTTCTGAGAACTAATTTGGAGTATTGTGTGCAGTTTTGTTCACCTACCTACAGGGAATATATAACACACATAAAAGTTGCTGATGAACACAGCAGGCCAGGCAGCATCTCTAGGAAGAGGTACAGTCGACGTTTCAGGTCGAGACCCTTCGTCAGGGTCTTGGCCCGAAACGTTGACTGTACCTCTTCCTAGAGATGCTGTCCGGCCTGCTGCGTTCACCAGCAACTTTTATGTGGGTTGCTTTAAATTCCAGCATCTGCAGATTTCCTCGTGTGTGAGGGAATATATAAATAAGGATTGAAAGAATAAAGAGAACGTTTACAAGGATGTTGCCAGGTCTGGAGGACCAGAGTTATAAGGAAAGATTGAATAGGTTAGGACTTTATTCCTTGGAACATAGAATATTGAAGGGAGAAATGATAGCGGTATACAAAACTATGAGGTAGGGTAACTGCAAGTGGGCTTTTTCCACTGAGGTTGGGAACTACAGATAGAGATCATGGGTTAAGGGTGAAAGGTGAAAAGTTTAAGGGGAACATGAAGGGAAGATTTTCACTCGGAGGGTGGTGAGAGTGTGGAATGTGCTGCCAGCACAAGTGGTGATGCGAGCTTGATTTCAATGTTTAAAAGAAGTTTGGATAGGTACATGGTTGGAGGGCTATGGTTATGGTGTAGGTCGATGGGAGTAATCAGTTTAAGTGGCACAGCACAGACCAGATGGGCTGAAGAGCCTGCTTCTGTGCTGTACTTTTCTATGACTCTAAATAAATAAACAATACTGTAGATTTCTTGAAAGTAAGTCTGTAGGTTGTGAAATCAGTTCCGAGTTGAAATGAGTGACATTTTCCACACGGTTTCAGGGGGCTGATAACTGAGGAGTAATAACTGTTCCCGAACCTGCTGGAGTGGGACCTGCAGCTCCTGTACCTCCTTCCCAATGGCAGCAGCGAGAAGAGAGCATGGCCTGGATGATGGGAGTCCTTGATGTCAACAAAGTTAACCTTGTTGAGTAAAGGGACACCCTCCCTTAATTATGAACTTGCCATTGTACAAGTTAGGTCTGAACAGAGATGATTTAGTTGCTTTATGTGGACACGTGAAGATTAAAAGGACATTTGTAATCATGGACAGTTATACTGCATTGTGCCTGTTTGTAAATTGTTTTTGGCAGTGGGGGCGGATAAAGGAGGGAAAATTATACTGTAGACACAGTACTTGGATGTAAATTTAATATATAAACACAAGAGATTCTGCAGATGCAGAAATCCAGAGCAACACGTACAGAATACTGTAGGAGCTCAACCAGTCAGGCTGCATCTGTGGAGAAGAATAAACAGTCAACGTTAAGGGATGAGATTCTCCACCAGGACTGGACTATGTACATAGCTAATCTTTTTATATATATGGCCACATTCAAACAGTTACTTGTACATTTTCTGTTATAGGATTGCTTTTAAATTTGCTGGTGAACGCAGCAGGCCAGGCAGCATCTGTAGGAAGAGGTACAGTCGACGCCCCAGGCCGAGACCCTTCGTCAGGACTAACTGAAGGAAGAGTTAGTGGGAGGGGGAGGGGGAGATTCAAAATGATAGGAGAAGACAGGAGGGGGAGGGACGGAGCCAGGAGCTGGACAGGTGATTGGCAAAGGGGATACGAGAGGATCATGGGACAGGAGGTCCGGGGAGAAAGACAAGTGGGGGGGGAACCCAGAGGATGGGCAAGGGGTGTAGTCAGAGAGACAGAGAGAGAAAGAGGAGAGCGAGAGAAAGAATGTGTGCATAAAAATAAATAACGGATGGGGCACGAGGGGGAGGCGGGGCATCAGCGGAAGCCAGAGAAGTCAATGTTCACTCCATCAGGTCGGAGGCTACCCAGACGGAATACAAGGTGTTGCCCCTCCAACCCGAGTGCGGCCCCATCTCCACAGTAGAGGAGGCCATGGACAGACACGTCAGAATGGGAATGGGACGCGGAACCATCCGTTATTTATTTTTATGCACACATTCTTTCTCTCGCTCTCCTTTTTCTCCCTCTGTCCCTCTGACTATGCCTCTTGCCCATCCTCTTGTCTTTCTCCCCGGGCCTTCTGTCCCATGATCCTCTCGTGTCCCCTTTGCCGGTCGCCTGTCCAGCTCTTGGCTCCGTCCCTCCCCCTCCTGTCTTCTGCTATCATTTTGGATCTCCCCCTCCCCCTCCCACTAACTCTTCCTTCAGTAAGTCCTGACGACGGGTCTCGGCCTGAAACGTCGACTGTACCTCTTCCTAGAAATGCTGCCTGGCCTGCTGCGTTCACCAGCAACTTTGATGTGTGTTGCTTAAATTTCCAGCATCTGTAGAATTCCTGTTGTTTGCTTTTAAATTTATTGTGTTTTGTTTTCTTTTATTATAGTGTTCTTTGTGCATATTATGCTGCATCGGATCCAGAGAAACGATCATTTTGTTCCCCTTTATACTTGTGTGCTGACTTACTTACTTACTGTCCATTACGCCACTGGTGTTTAGGGCAGCAATGAAGTTCCTCCAACACTAGCGGTGTTCACGGCTTCCTTCATCATGTTTGTAGCTCCCTCTCGGTTTTCACTACTGTCAGACACGCAAGTCCCGGGTGGAGACTCAGGAATATCGTCACACTCAGATGTAGAAGGATTCTTCATTGCTGTTTCTGTAACAGTTTTGTCTTAGCAGTCATGGTTGTTAATCCTGAAATGAACCCCTGAACCTGGAGGTCTGGTGGACCTCTCTTATTCTGGTCTCTACCCTTTGACCTGTTTGGCATGGGTGACCCTACCAAGAACCAAATCATATAGCCCCCACTCCAGCCAACGTAGCTCTCCGGGTCATTGAGGCACGCAAGCCTCCAATCCATAACAAGGTTGTGGTTCTCCTATAGGACTCTTTACTGAAGAATGACAATATACAGTCTGGAATCTTGAATCTTGAAAGGAAGGATCTTGGCCCAAAATGTCGACTGTTTGTTCCTCTCCATAGATAATGCCTGACCTGCTGAGTTCCTGTAAATTTAAGATAGCTTTTTTTTTCCTACATTGTTTTCTCACCATCTGGGAAGGGAGTGTAAGGAAATTGGGATAACAAAATATTTAAACATTTAAATCTACTTAGAACATTGGACAGATTCCAAACAATCCATACCTGCATAAATGCAGCAAAGTTGCAGAACCACAAATTCTTCAGGACTGCCTTCCTCCAAGAGGACCACAACCATGTCGTGAGGTTTGGGAGCTTGTGTGCCTCAATGACCTGGATGGCTATGTTGGTTGGAGTCAGGGCTTTATGCTTTGGCTCTTGGTACGGTCACCCATGCCAAACAGATCAAAGGGTAGAGGCCAGACTAAGAGTGGTCCACTGGTCCTCCAGGTTTGGGGGTTCATCTCAGGACTAACAACCCTGACTGGTAAAGCAAAATTGTTACGGAAACAGCAGTGAAGAATCCTTCTACATCTGAGTGCGGTGGTATTCCCGAGTCTCCATCCAGAAACTGCAAGACTGACGGCAGTGGAAACTGAGCTACTGACGTGATGAAGGAATCCCTGAGATGGACATCTTCAACAGCGTAACAGGCAGTAGGGGGACTGCCCTAACATCAAGTCTTTGAGTTACAGAAGTTCTTCGAGAAAGAACCATGACATAAATCCAGGATGGAACTGCATGCTTAAAAGGCGCTATATGTGGCAAACAGAAACTCGTGAGATAGGCTTCGCGTGTACTGCATTTATTTCCTACTGCAAACATGCTAAATTGTAAGGGACACTTCTTCAGATGCCTTACATTATAAATGTGATGGCCCTTTAATATTAAAGCAGTATGATCATTATTATGACTGCACTGATAATGATGACTTCAGATCACGATCATCAGAACTACTTATGAATATTTTGTAAAAATGAGCTCTTGGCTTCGCATCAGGAACATTTCAACAGCGCTGCACATGTTAAAAGCCCTCTGTGTACACAAAAGGGCTCTAAAGATATCAAATATAGCCAAGCACAATCTCTCAAGAATATATAATTTTATGAAATATCTCCCTTCTTATAATGTTCCATTGTCCTGACCAGCAAATTGCAGAGAAATTCAAATACCAATCTTCCACAGAAACCGTCTGCTGATAATACAAATGTGCTCAAGCAGGCAATAGTTTGACAATGGAATGCAAGGAAGCTCAAAGATAAGCACGCCTTTTTACAATTGCTGCTCTGGTTTACATTGCACGCAATTCCTGGACTCCATTTTTACTTAGAGTTCAAGGTTATGAGCGGTAGAGTGCAATACAATGCCTCAGAGGCATTTTGAAATGTCTGCACTTCACAAATAGAACCAACAGTCGAGTGGCCACATTATTAGGAACACCAGATAGGTACACCAACACCGTCTCCTGCTGTAGCCCATCCTCTTCAAGGTTCAATGTGCTGTGTGTTAAGAGATGCTCTTCTGCATACCACCGTTCTTACGCGTGGTTATTCGAGTTACTACCACCTTCCTGTCCTACAGACTTCTACAGATGTACAATGGAGAGCACTCTGACTGGCTGCATCACCGTCTGGTGTGGGTGGGCTACTGCACGGGGTCATAGTGAGCTGCAGAGAGTTGTAAGCCTAGTCAACTCCACCATGGGCACTAGCCTCCGCAGTTTCCAGGACATCTTCAAGGAGAGATGCCTCAGGAAAGTGGCTTCCATCAGCAAGGACCCCTACCACCCAGGACATGCCCTCTTCTTATTGTTACCATCAGGATGGAGGTACAGAACCCTGAAGGCACTCACTCAACGATTCAGGAACAGCTTCTTCCTCTCTGCCATCCGATTTCTAAATGGACATTGAACCCATAAGCACTACCTCACTACTTTTTTTAAAATTTCTGTTTTTTGCACTACTTATCTAAATTTAACTATTTAATATACAAATATATACTTACTGTAATTGTTTTTTTCCCTATATTTTTCATCTATTGCATTGTACTCCTTCTGCAAAGTTAACAAATTTCATGACATATGCTGGTGATAACGTAAACACGAGGAATTCTGCAGATGCTGGAAATTCAAGCAACACACATCAAAGTTACTGGTGAACGCAGCAGGCCAGGCAGCATCTATAGGAAGAGGTACAGTCGACGTTTCGGGCCGAGACCCTTTGTCAGGACGAAGGGTCTCGGCCCAAAACGTCGACTGTACCTCTCCCTAGAGATGCTGCCTGGCCTGCTGCGTTTACCAGCAACTTTGATGTGTGTTGCCTGGTGATAATAAACCTGATTTTGATTCTATCAAGTTGGAACTATCTGCCTGAAACTCCTGTACCTAATAAAGTGGCCACTGTATGTATGTTTGTGAGTTGCTGCAGCCCATTCGCTTCAAAGTCCGACGTGCTGTGCGTTCAGAGACGCTCTTCTGCACATCACTATTGTAATGCTGTTATCTGAGTTACTGTTGCCTTCCTGTCAGCTTGAACCAGTCCAGCCATTCTCCTCTGACTTCTCTCACTAACAAGGTGATTTTGCCCACAGAACTGCCACTCATTGGATTGTATTTTTTGTTTTTTCTTTCACCATTCTCTGTAAACTGTAAAGATTGTTGTGCATAAAAATCCCAGGAATTCAGCAGTTTCCGAGATACTCAAACCACCCTATCTGGCACCAATGACTCCGCAAACGAAGACACTTAAATCACATTTCTTCCCCATTCTAATGTTTGATCTGAGCCATTTGACCCTGTCTCCTTGATCTTATGCATCAAGTTGCTGCCACATGATTGGCAGATTTGATATTTGCATTAATACAGATGTACCTAATAAAGTGGCCCCTGTGTGTGGAACTGTCCAATACAGTACAGGCCATTCGGCCCATGATGTTGTGCTGATCTAAATAAATATACCCCGTGAGCAATCTAACTCTTCCATCCTACACAGCCCACAACCCTCCGTTTTTCTTACACCCATGTGTCTCTTGTATTGGCCTCTACCACCACCCCTGACCGTGCGTTCCAGGTATCCACCACTCTCCATGTTAAAAAAAAAACTGTGACATCTCCACATTTCCTTAAGCAGCCTTCTGATATCCTCTTCTGGCTGTCAGCTCCTTCCTTTAGCTCCTTCCTGGCTACTTTATAACCCTTAAGGGCTCTACTGCCCTCGCAGTGCGTATGTACATAGCCATGTAGCGAGTTAAACACCTTCTCAAAAATCACCCAAGATGGGAGCTTCCTCCGGAACTTTTGATGGGGTATTACTTGTGAAACTGTAGAAAGTTAAGTAAAATATGTATTAAATTCAAAACAGGATCATCACATGCCTGAATATTCTATCAATTATTCTCGCAGTCGTTTTTGACAAATTTAATAGACACACTCAATATACTTATTACTTCCTTCAGAATGCATCTGAGGTGGTGGGTGCCTGAAATGTACTGTCAGGGCTGGTGGTAGAGGCCAATACAACAGGTACATGGCCTGACCTCCTGACCCTGCCTCAGTCGAACAAACCTATCCAGAATCTGCCTTTCAATTGCTGCACATAATGAAATTCAGACCATCTCGCCTTCGTTTTAAAACTTCTTCTTCGTGCAATTTCTTTAACCATGTTATTTCTATTTATTTAGCAATACAACTCGGCGACAGGCTCCTCCTGCCTAAGGAGCCTGTGCTGTCCAGTTACACCCCTGTGACCAATTGACCAACTAACCAATCCGTATTCAGATAGCATGGTGGTGTCGCAGTCAGCACCAGTAACCAGAGTTCAATTCCACTGCCGTCGGTAACAAACTTGTACGTTCTCCCATAACCGCGTGGATTTCGTCTGGATGATCTACCTTCCTCCCAAATTCCAAAGACAAACAGCTTAGGGTTAGTAAGTTGTGGCCATGCTACGTTGAAGCCAGAAGCACGCGGCCGGTTATGACACTGGCGTTTAGGGCAGCAATGAAGGTCCTTCATCTCTGGTGGTGTTCAGGGTTTCCTTCATTGTGTCAGTAGCTCGGTTCTCACTACTGTCAGTCATGCAAGTCCCGGGTGGAGGCTCAAGGATACCATCGCACTCAGATGTAGAAGGATTCTTCATTGCTGTTTCCATAACAATTTACCAGTCGGGGTTGTTAGCCCTGAGCTGAACCCCTGAATCTGGAGGATTGATGGACCACTCTTAGTCCGTCCTCGACACTTTGACCTGTTTGGCATGGGTGACCCTACCATGAGTCAAAGCATAAATCTGGTAGTCCAGCCAACATAGCTCTCTGGGTGTGAAGCACACAAACCTCCAAACCCAATGACAAGGTTGGAGAAGTGGCAAAGAAAGTACTGGTGATATATTTCCAATCCAATAGTCCCCAACTTGGATTGGAACCTGGAGAAAAAATCTGCTGTCCTTGTTCTTTTTGGTGATAGACTGTGGGTTGAAGGGCTGTTTATTTATTCGTTGAATGGAAAATCCTACAAAAGATAGTGGATTCGGTCCAGTCCCTTACAGGTAAAACCCTCTCCACCATCGAGCACATCTACAGGAAACATTGTCACAAGAAAGCACCATCCATCATCAGGAATCCCCACCAAGGTCATGCTCTCTTTTCACTGCTGCCATCAGGAAGAAGGTTCAGGAGCCTCTGGGCTTACACCACCAGGTTCAGGAATAGTTATTACCTCTCAAATATCAGGCTCTTGAACCAGAGGGGATAACTTTACTCAACTTGTTATGGCTGTTATTCTATGGATTTACTGAGTATGCCCACAGGAAAATAAATCTCAGGGTTGTATATGTACTTTGATAATAAATCTACTTTGAACTTAATTTACTTAGCAATACAGCGTAGAATTGACTTTTCTGGCCCTTCGAGCAACCCCACGACCCCAATTTTACCCTAACCTAATCACGGGACATCTTTGGACTGTGGAAGGGAACCAGAGCACCCGGGGAAAACCCACGCATTCCATGGGGAGGACGTACAGAGACTCTTAACAGAATGGCGACAGAATTGAACTCCGAACTCCTCAATGCCCCGAGCTGTAATAGCGTTGTGCTAACCGCGATGCCATTGGAGAATTGCAACCTCATTTCAATAGCTAAATAAGTTTAGAGCAATCAGTTGTCCCCTTTAATCAATTTGCTCCTGCATTTATCTGCTTACTATCATCAATAAAAATTGCATTAAATAAGAACATTTGAATGTCAGACTCAGATGGCTTAAACTGAGCAAGTTCCTAAATCAGTCACTGAATTTCCTGCTTGTGATATTGTACAAATGGAATTTTATCTTTAAACGTCAGAATTCCTAAGGATCTGTGCTAACTTCAAAAAGGAAGAAATAACCTTTGCAATAGCATTTTATAATGAGGTGTATATGCTACAAATGAGTGTCTCCTCTGCAGCACTGAGATAGCTGGTCAATTTGAATGTCTTTTTTTTAACGCTGACCATCTACAAATTTGTGGACTTTTTCGTATTCAATTATAACATGCACAATTTCCTTGTGCACGTCTAACTTCAGATCTGCGGCTGGCCAAATCTCTAAATCAACCAATTATATTAGAAACAACGCAAGTTTTATTCAGTTGAGGGAGAACGGTATGCAACTGCAAAGAATTTTCCAAGGACAAGTAATGATCAGTTGTGATGATTGTACATTCTAGTATCAATTGTTTGGCGACAATAAAGCATAAAGTATAAAGTATGATCAATATACAACCAAATATCTTTTCTAGAATCATGGACCTGTCGAATTGTTACAGAACAATGTATGTAAATGACCTGGATGAAAATGTAGATGAGTTGGTGAGTAAGTTTGCGGATGATACCAAGATTGGTGGAGTTGTGGATAGTGCAGAAGACTGGCAAAGAATACAGTGCAACATAGATCAGTTGCAGATATGGGCAGAGGAAAGGCAGATGGAGTTTAACCCAGATAAATGTGAGTTGTTGCACTTTGGTAGGGCAATGGCAAGGAGATGGTATGCTGTTAAGGGCAAGGTGCTTAACGGTGTTGCTGAGCAGAGAGATCATAGGATCCACGTTCATAGCTCCATGAGAGTGGCTACACAGGTCAATAAGGTGGTTAAGAAGTCTTATGGAATGCTCGCTTTTATTAGTCAAGTTCAAAAGTCATGAGGTTACGTTGCAACTTTATAAAACTTTGGTTACGCCGCATCTGGAGAATTGCGTACAGTTCTGGTTGCCTCACTATAGGAAGGATGTTGAGGCTTCGGAGAGGGTGCAGAAGAGGTTCACCAGGATGCTGCCTGGTTTAGAGGGCATGTGCTATCACGAGAGGCTGGACAAACTTGAGTTGTTTTCTCTGGAGCACCAGAGGCTGAGAAACATAGAAAACATAGAAAATAGGTGCAGGAGTAGGCCACTCGGCCCTTCGAGCCTACACTGCCATTCAGTATGATCATGGCTGATCATCCAACTCAGAACCCTGTACCTGCCTTCTCTCCATACCCCTGATCCCTTTAGCCACAAGGGCCATATCTAACTCCCTCTTAAATATAGCCAATGAACTGGCCTCAACTGTTTCCTGTGGCAGAGAATTCCACAGATTCACCACTCTCTGTGTGAAGAAGTTTTTCCTCATCTCGGTCCTAAAAGGCTTCCCCTTTATCCTTAAATTGTGACCCCTCGTTCTGGACTTCCTCAACATCGGGAGCAATCTTCCTGTATCTAGCCTGTCCAATCCCTTTAGAATTTTATACGTTTCAATAAGATCCCCCCTCAATCTTCTAAATTCCAGCGAATATAAGCCTAGTCGATCCAGTCTTTCATCATATGAAAGTCCTGCCATCCCAGGAATCAATCTGGTGAACCCTCTTTGTACTCCTTCTATGGCAAGAATGTCTTTCCTCAGATTAGGGGACCAAAACTGCACACAATACTCCAGGTGTGGTCTCACCAAAGCCTTGTACAACTGCAGTAGTACCTTCCTGCTCCTGTACTCCAATCCTCTAGCTATGAAGAGATCTGATTAAGGTTTATAAGATTATGAGAGGCATAGATAGAGTGGACAGAGAGTATCTGATTTGCAGGGTAAAAATGTCTAATATCAGAGCGCATGCATTGAAGGTGAGAGGGGGCAGGTTCAAAGGGGGACGTGAGGGGTAAGTTTTTGCCTCAGAGAGTGGTGAATGTCTGGGTTACACTGCCTGGTATGACGGCAGAGACAAATGCATTCGAAGCTTTTAAGGGACGTTTAGATTGGCGCATGGATGTAAGTAAGATGGAGGGATATGGACATGGTGTAGGGAGGAGGGATTAGTGTTTGGGTGTTTTCGATTTGCTCTTTAGCCGGTTTGGCACAACATTGTGGGCCGAAGGGCCTGTTCCTGAGCTGTTCTGTGCTACGTTTTATGTTCTAACAGGAGGAGGCCAATTGGCCCATCGAGATTCTGCAGCAATTAATTCTGTCATCAAAAAAAAAAATCCCCCACTCTCTGGGCCATCTGCCATTTCTCAGCCCACTTCACTAATGCATCAATACGACCAAAGGCACTGATTGCGGACTTCAGAAAGGGTAAGACACACCAGTCCTCACCGAGGGATCAGAAGCGGAAAGAGTGAGCAGCTTCAAGTTCCTGAATGTCAATGCCCTGAGGTTCCAACCTGGACCGAACATCTCAATGTAGCTACAAAGGAGGCACGACAGCGGCTATATTTCATTAGGAGTTTGAGAGAGATTTGGTACGTCACCAGAAATACTCGCAAATTTCAACGGGTGTATCACGGACAGCATTCTAACTGGCCGCGTCACTGTCTGATATGGGGCTGTGTGTCCTACTGCACAGGATTGAAAAAAGCTGCAGAGAGTTGTTGATTTAATCAGCTCCATCTTGGGCACTGGCCTCCATAGTATCCAGGACATCTTCAAGAAGCGATGCCTCAAAAAGGCGGCATCCATCATTAAAGATCCCCATCACCCAGGTGATGTTCTCATCTCATTGCTACCATCAGGAAGGTGGTACAGGAGCCTGAAGGCACAAACTCAAGATTCAGTAACAGCTTCTTCTCCTCTGCCATCCGATTTCCGAATGGACATTGAACCCATTAACACCACCCACTACCTCACTACTTTTATTTCTAATTTTTTTTGCAGTAGTTACTAATTATTTAATTTAATTTAACTATTGTATAACCTGATTCTGACCACCCTGTAGCCTATGAGTACCCTCCACATGCCAACAACTGCAGCAATCTTGGTGTCGCCTTGTGAAATTAGTGCCCACATCTCCTATATCGACATACAAACTATTACCTGGTGCCAGGGTTCTGGCACCAATCCTTGCGGAACATCACTAGTCACAGGCAACCAATCACAAAATAAATCCTCTGCCATCACCCTCTGCCTCCTTTTAACAAGCTATGTTATATTGCATGGTATCCCAAGTGGGACCTTGTCGAAGGTCTTACTGAAGTCCATGTAGACCACATCTAATCCACAACCTTCAGCAATACACTTTGTTACCATTTCAAGATATTCAATCAGATTGGATGGACAGCATCTGCCCTTGACAAAGCCATGCTTCTACCTCTAATTCATCCCTGCCTTAGGATCTGTTTCCAATAACTTGTCTGCCACTGATAGTCGATGTTTCGGGTCCTAATGCAGTGCCTTTTGACCTGAAACATCAACCATCTGTGAAGGGTGAGTTTCCTTGTCGGTCAAAAGCCGCACCTGCCATGCCAGTCATTGATTGGCCCGTTTGAAGATTACAGCAGCTGTTTGCCATTGGGTGCCTTGTGTGCCATGACGCTGGTGTCCAGTTCTGGGTGCTTCAAGGGTATAAGAATAGCATGTGCGAGAGGGGGCTCTTCGCACAGACCAGTGGAGAAGAACCATTGGGAAAGTGTGCTGCAGATATAGGAGGGCCAACACACACTTATTGTAGCTCAGTATCTGTTTTACGAATTTTTAGTTTTGTAGTTGAGTAACTGGGGGAGACTTAATGAGTTTCCTGTTGAGTTTGAAGTGTTACTGAATGCTTAGTATCATAGTTTTTGTATTGTAGGGTTGCTTAAATGTTTGGTTGAATGCGTTACTGTCTGTCTGTAAATAAAGGATTAATGTGCTTATTCGCAATCAGTATCTCTGTCTTACTAACCAAACCCGTGAACCTGCTGGAACACACACAAAATACTGGAGGAGCCCAACAGGTCAGGCAGTACCTACGGAAATGAATAAACAGCCGACGTTTTGGGCTGAAACCCTTCCTCAGGACTGAGAAGGAAGGGGGAGGATACCAAAATAAAAAGGTGGGGCGAGGGGAAAGAGGGCAGCTGAAAGGTGATAGGTGAAGCCAGGAGGGTGGGAAAGGTCAAGGGTTGGAGAAGAAGGAATTTGATAGGAAAGAAGAGTGGCCCAAAGGAAAGGGAAGGAGGAGGGGACCCAGGGAGAAGTAATAGGGAGATGAGATGAAGTAAAAGGTCAGAGTGGGGAATAGAAGAAGTGGGGGGGGGGGGGGCTGTTGGAATCTGTTTGCCGGAAGGAGCAATTGATATTCACGTCATCAAGTTGGAGGTTACCCAGTCAGAATATAAGATGTTACTCCTCCATTCTGAAGGTGGCCTCATCTTAGCCCAAGGATCAACATGTTGGAACGGGAATGGGAATCAGAATAAAGTGCTTGCCCACTGGGAAGTCCTGCTCGCGGCGGATTGTGCGGAGGTGCCCGATGAAGCGCCACCCCCCCCCCCCAATTTACGACGGGTCTGGCCAACGCAGAGCAGGCCGGTTTGGGAGCAACCGGATACAATAGACAACGCCGGCAGATCTGCAGGTGAAGTGGTGCCTGACCTGGAGGGACTGTTTGGGGCCCTGAACGGAGGCACAATAAACAAGACCAGCAAATTCGCGGGTCAGAATAGATGATCCCCGCAGAGCTTGCTTCCTTAGAGAATGCTTAACTCATGGAGTGTTCCTCCAGTCAATTCCAGAAGAAGGAAAATAATCCACCTCCAAATACAACACTGAGCTAGGACTTTAAAATTATGTTAACTGCTATGTTTGAGTCATTTCCCAGGCACTCAAGTTTTCGCAGCAAGAACAAATGCTTGGAAATACATGTTTTAATGAATTCAGTTTCTCATTCTCAGAAATCCTTTTGTGATCCTGACGCAATTGGTTCACTGAACGACCACTGGACTCTTCAATTCACTGCATTCACAATGGCTTTAGCGGTGACTTCGACGGCACAAAACTGCTGTGCCGCGCCAGTGCCTTTTGGGACCGTCTGGTGAAGGAAGCCAATTGAAATAAAACTAGAGAAAAAGAACTTTAACAAAGGCGAAGGTCTCGCTCTAAGTAAGAACTGGAATTCGATTGTAAACAAAGTGGTGCAGCGGAAATCTGATTGGCTGAGGACTAAGCAATCAGCAGCGATGGACGATGGGGGTATGTGTATCGCTGGACTAGACATGCCTAGGCATCATCCCTGCTGAAGCAGGCAGAGTTTGGCATCGAATCATCAGTTAAAATTGACGCCTGCATTTGGCTGCAAGACCAAGAAGAGTTTATTCGTTAGAAAGACCAGGAAAGTACTTGATCCTTTTTCTTTAGATAATTTTTTTTCTACCATAATGGCTTAAGCAAGTTATAAAATATAAAAGTACTTTATAAATCTTTGCATAGCCTGCAGATCCATGTTTTCCCAGCATTGCAATCCTATACTTTTGGAATGAATTATAATTGTGACATCCAGGAAACTACCTTAAATCCTTCACAACATTACCTCTCTAACTGCACTCCAATAATAAGTATTGATTTCATGTTAATTGCCTATGAAAGCAGAAAGCAAAACTTCATGGTGCTTAAACTCAACAGATGCAGCTAATCCGTTCCTGTCGTTAAAGAAAAACAAAGGCATTTTGGATATTGTAACACCACCCATTAATCTTAGCAATTCATTTTAATCTCATAAATTGAAACTATAAAATACTGGTATAAAAATGTCTTCTACTTCTTCAAAAGGACTGGTTAAGTGGAAGATGCATTATCACAGTTCAAGCAAATTGGTCAGCTGACTCATGTGCAGCAGTCAGGAATGACTTATATTCAACAGCACAAACAAGTTTCAAATCATATTCCATTTGTCTGAATTGAGTACTTTATGCCAAGATTAATGCTTGCAATATGAGAACAAAATGATGCATTTAGTCTTCCTCTGTAGTTCGGTGCTTTACAGCAAGGGGTCAGCGCGGTGTCAGGCGCGGTAGTGTTATGTATATATTTATTGAGATGCACTGTGGAACAGGCCCTTCTGCCCTTCGAGCTGTGCTGTTCCATCCATCCTCAATTTAACCCTAGCCTAATCACAGGACAAATTACAACGAACAATCAACCAGGTACGTCTTTGGACTGTGGGAGGAAACCTGAGCACCCGGAGGAAACCCACACAGTCACGGGGAGAACGTCCAGACTCCTTTCAGGCAGTGGCGGGAATTGAACCCGGGTTGCCGGTACTGTAAAGCCGGGTGCTAACTAACCACTGCGCTACCGTGCTGCCTTGGAGTGTCAAAGCGTAAGCTCTAAAGATTCTGCAGATGCTGGAGATCCAGAGCAATGCACACAAAACGCTGGAGGAACTCAGCAGGTCAGGCAGCCGCTACAGCGAAGAGTAAACAGTCAACATTTTGAGTTGATGGGTGCTGAACGTCAACCTTCTGAGTTCCGCCAGCATTTTGTGTGTGTGTAGCTTTAGACTAAGACCATAAGAGTGGAATTAGGCCATTCAGCCCATCCAGTCTGTTCCACCATTGGATCATGGATGATTTATTATCCCTCTCAATCCCCCTCTTGCCTTTTCCTTGTAACCTTTGATGCCCTAACAAATCAACCACAGCTTTAAATATAGCTAATGACTTGGCCTCCACAGCTGTCTGTGGCAATGAATTCCACAGATTCACCACCATCTGACTAAAGAAATTCCTCCTCATCACTGTCCGAAATGGATGTCCCTGCATTCAAAGGTTGTGCCCTTTGGTCCTGGACTCCCCCACTTTAGGAAACATTAGATTCAAATATGAGGACACGCAGTCCTCTTTTATTGTCATTTAATAATGCATGCATTAAGAAGTGATACAATGTTTCTCCAGAATGATATCACAGAAACACATGGCAAACCGCCTGAAAAACTGACAAAAACCACATAATTATAACATATAGTTACAACACTGCAAAGCAATACCGTAATTTGATAAGAACAGACCATGGGCACGGTAAAATTCTCAAAGTCTCTCGAAAGTCCCATCATCTCACGCAGACGGTGAACCTCCAGCGCCGCCAACTTGCCGATGCAGCATCCCGGAAGTACCCGACCACAGTCCGACTCCGAGTCCATCCGAAAACTCCGAGCCTCCGACCAGCTCTCCAACACCGAGCACCAAGCGCCATCTCTGCTGAGCGCTTTGACCCCGGCCCCGGCAACAGACAGTAGGCAAAGCCGAGGATTTGGGGCCTTCCCCTCTGGAGATTCTCGATCGCACAGTAGCAGCGGCAGCGAAGCGGGCATTTCAGAAGTTTCTCCAGGTGTTCCTCCGTGCTTCTCACGGCTGTCTCCATCAAATCAGGATTGTGCACGGCCCCCTAGTTAACACATACGATATCATTCGGAACGGCCGCACACGCTGCGTCGCGCCGCCATCTTCTCCTCCCTCCTTCCATATCCACTCTATCTAGGCCTTTCAATATTGCCCTCCCCCCCACTTCTTCTTCATCATTTCCCTTTCTCATTTTATCTGCTTTCCTGCCCAACACTTCCCTCTGGTGCTCCTCCACCTTCCTTTTCTTCCATAGCCTTCTGTCCTCTCCTATCAGACTCCCTCCTTCTCCAGCCCTTTACCACTTTCACCAATCGACTTCCCAGCTCTTTACTTCCCCACTCCCCTTTTCCCAGTCTCACCTATCACCTACTGCCTTCCACTTCTTCCTCCTCTCCCCCATCTTCTTACTTTGACTCCTCCTCCCTTTTGCCCAGTCCTGGTGAACGGTCTCGGCCAAAAACGTTGACTGTTTCCTCCTCTCCATGGATGCTGCCTGGCCTGCTGAGTTCCTCCAACATTTTGTGTGTGTGTTACTTTGATTTCCAGCATCGGCAGATTTTCTGTTGCTTGCCTCTCAACATTCAATGGGTTAACCCCTCATTCTTCTGAATTCCACTGAGTACAGGCCTAGAGCCATCAATCACTCCCTATTCCTGGAATCATTTTTGTGAACTTCCTTTGAACCCTCCCCAATGTCAGCATTTCCTTTCATGGAACGACAGGCCCCCCCCCCCCACCCCCACCACCCTCCGAATCGCCAGCACTATTTTGAAGAAGACCAAGGAAATTATTTCTGATTTCCTAACCAATATTACAGCAAGCAATGCTATAACCACCTCATTCAGAAGGACTGTTGAAACAGAAGGTAGCTTCAGGAACCTCATGTCCATTCCATTAAGGATGAGTGCCTGCCTACGTTTCTGTGAGGCACCTTGGGGTTTTTCGCTTTGGTATATGTGTTACATGATTGCACATTATTAATTTCAATGTAAGTACAGTGTCATAAGGGGCCAGATGTTTTCCTACTGTTCCAACGTCTCCAGCATCGTAGAGTCACGCAACACAAGAAATGGCCATTCTACGATAAGACTATAAGAAATAGCAGAATTAGGCCACTTGGCCCATCAAGTCTGCTCCGCCACTTCATCATGGCTGATCCATTTTCCCTGCCCTTGTGCACTTTCTTCCAGCACTTCCCTGTCCCTGTGAACTTTTCCAGCACTTCCTTGTCCTTGTAAACTTTCCTCCAACACTTCCCTGCCCTTGTAAGCTTTACTCCAGCACTTCCCTGCCCTTGTAAACTTTCCTCCAACACTTTCCTCCAACACTTCCCTGCCCTTGTAAACTTTACTCCAGCACTTGCCAGTTCTTGTGAACTTTTCCAGCACTTCCCTGTCCTTGTGAAGTTTTCATAGTCATAGTCATAGTCATACTTTATTGATCCCAGGGGAAACTGGTTTTCATTACAGTTGCACCATAAATAATTAAATAGTAATATGTAAATTATGCCAAGAAATAAGTCCAGGACCAGCCTAGTGGCTCAGGGTGTCTGACCCTCCAAGGGAGGAGTTGTAAAGTTTGATGGCTACAGGCAGGAATGACTTCCTATGACGCTCTGTGTTGCATCTCGGTGGAATGAGTCAATGAGTCATTTCCAGCACTTCCCTGTCCTTGTGAAGTTTCCTCCAGCACTTCCCTGCGCTTGTAAACTTTACTCCAGCACTTCTCTGTCCTTGTAAACTTTACTCCAGCACCTCCTTGTCCCTGTGAACTTTTCCAGCACTTCACTGTTCTTGTGAACTTTCCCAGCACTTCCCTGTTCTTGTGAACTTTTCCAGCACTTCCCTGCCTTTGTGAACTTTCCTCCAGCATTTATCCAATTCCTCTTTAGAAGCTATTGCAAACTGAATTCATTTTGAATTCTTGCGCACCTCTTTTCAGCCTTTAGGCTTTGCTATTGCCAACTTTATAATTTGCTTGTAGCTTCTAGAAACAGCAGCCCTACGCCACAGTGCATGCCCTTCAGCTCACGATGTGCCAATCCATTATTTCCTCTCCTCCATGGATGGTACCTGACCTGCTGAGTTCTTCCAGCATTTTCACACTTCAAAGTTCAAAGCGACAGTAAAATTTATTATCAAAGTACACAAATGTCACTATATACAACTCAGAGATTCATTTTCTTGTGAGGATGCTCAGTAAATCCATAACAGAATAATAACCTGAACAGAATCGTTGGAAGACTACACTAACTTGGGCATTCAACCAGTGTGCAAAAGACAACAAACTGTGCAAATACAAAAAGAAATAAATAATAATAATAAATAAATAAGTAATAAATATCGAGAACATGAGATGAAGAGTCTTTGAAAGTGAGTCGATTGGTTGTGGGAATATTTCAGCGATGGGGTGAGTGAAGTTTTCCCCTTTGGTTCAAGTGTCTGATGGCTGAGGGGTAGTAACTGTTCCGGAAGCTGGTGGTGTGAGTCCTATACATTCTTCCTAATGGTAGCAGGCAGAAGAGGGCAAGCAACACACATAAAAGTTGCTGGTGAACGCAGCAGGCCAGGCAGCATCTCTAGGAAGAGGTACAGTCGACGTTTTGGGCCGAGACCCTTCATCAGACTAACGTTAGTCCTGACGAAGGGTCTCGGCCCGAAGCGTCGACTGTACCTCTTTCTAGAGATGCTGCCTGGCCTGCTGCGTTCACCAGCAACTTTGATGTGTTTTGCTTGAAATTCCAGCGTCTGCAGATTTCCTCGTGTTTGCGAGAAGAGAGCATGCCTTGGGTGGTGAAGGTCGTTCATAATGGATGCTGCTTTCCTATGGCAGTGTTTCATGTAGATGTGCTCAATGGTAGGAAGGGCTGTACACATGACGGACTCGGCCGTATCCGCTACATTTTGTGGGATTTTCCATTCAAGGGCATTGGTGTTTCCATACCAGGCTGTGATCTGGCCAGTCAATATACTCTCCACTAGACACTTGTGTTGTTTTGGACTTCCGGCGTCTGCACAATTGCCTGTGTTTTTGAATTGCTGCCTGAACACAAAGTCTCCTTGAGGGAAGCCTACCCTGAATAAGCTTAAATCTTCTATTTGACGGATGTTCAGTGAAACCTCTCCCACTGCTCCTTCTCTGTGATCTCTGCTGTCCTCCAACTCTTTGACCACATGCTCACCCAGACTTGTCTCTCCACTCACTTGTACTCTTTGTGCTCTCCATACCTCCCTGTGCCTTCTTAATGTGGCTTCCTTTCCACCCCTGATAAAAGGGGTCATCCCAACACATCCTATCCGAAGATGCTACTCACATTGCTAAGTTACTCCAGCATTTTCTATGTGTTACTCAGGATTTGTTTTGGCTCTTTACAGTTTCGACAGCGTTACTTTTTCCAAATTGGTTCCAGAAGGTTGTTATAGTTACGGGTGGTAATGGGGACAAGCTCCCATTACCTGGCAGATGCTCCCAATGGTGGGCGCCTCGAATACCCTCTCACAACCAAGTCTATCTCCTGGCCTTCGTGACTGGTTTAGCTATCAAGCCTGGTGGAACCATTTTCTACTGACACGAGAAGGGGCAAAGGTGGTTTACTGGTGCCTTAAAACTAGTTGCTTTGGGCAGATGGGGCTCACCAGCTGTGGTTGGCAGCTCAAATCTCCGCTGCCTTGCGGTTACTCCCGCTCAAGGGGAAGGCTTCGGGAGCAAACCTCGAGGGAAAAATCCAGAGCTGGCATCCCTAAGGCAGTCCTACGTTGAGGTCAAAACTTAATGGAAATTCCTGCAACCCAACTGGTGCCAAACCGCGTCGGTCTCTGCCGTTCCTTTAGGCTCATCAGATTTGTGGAGATAGGGTGCTTCCTACATGGGCAGCAGCTTGCTCTCCATATTGTACTGCCCTGGCCTACATAGCTCGACAGCTAAGGCACAACATCCATGGTCGACCCTGACTGCCGCAGGCTTCACTCTTTCTGAAGATCATGCGATCCACTTGGTCCAGGAAACCGACTGTCAGCATCAGCAGGGTTAAACTAGGATGGTTGCATCCTTTTTGCTAATAAGCCAACCAAAGGCACAAGGAGTAAATTGACCCAGAGTTCCAAATGTCCGACACTCTTGTGATTATGCTTATAGGACCAACTGTGATTACAGGAGAGGATCCTCAATGTTCAAAGTAAATTTATTATCAAAGTACATATATGTCATCACATAGAACCCTGTGATTCATTTTCTTGTGGGAATAAACAAATCTATAGAATAATAACTATAAAAGAATCAGAATCAGGTTTATTATCACCGACATGTGACGTGAAATTTGTTAACTTAGCAGCAGCAGTTCAATGCAATACATAATCTAGCAGAGAGAGACAAAAATAATAATAATAAATAAAATAAAACATTATAATAAATAAACAAGTAAATCAAATACGTATATTGAATAATTTTTTTTTAATGTGCAAAAGCAGAAATACTGTGTATTAAAAAAAAAGTGAGGTAGTGTCCAAAGCTTCAATGTCCATTTAGGAATCGGATGGCAGAGGGGAAGAAGCTGTTCCTGAAAGACTGCACCAACTGGGGCTTTCAACCAGAGTGCAGAAGACAACAGACTGTGCAAATGCGAAAAGGAGAAGCAATAATAACAAATAAGCAAGCAATAAGTATTAAGAACAGGAAAGCTTTCGATGAAGAGTCAAATGTTGGCCCCAGATTTTAACTGCTCAATCACTGAAGGTTAGTCGTCTCCTTGGCTTTGTTATTCTCTCTTTTACTGACTGCGTCTCTTCACTTTTTCCGTGCTGTGGGATTTTGCCACTTAAATAAGACAGGCTACCATGAATCATAGACTCAATCTATTAAGGTACAAATGTCTCACGAGGCATTCAGTGTAAAGTCTTCCTGGGTTCATTCTCGACTCTGTCGCAATGTGATCACTGAGTCTTCAATTTGCTATCATCGCTAGATTTATTTTTCTGTGGAGAATAGAGAAGAGTGGAATAGTGTGGAATGGAGGCGTAGTGGTTAGTACAATCACTTAACGGTTCCATCGAACGCCATTCAGAGTTCAATTACCACCGCTCTCTGTAAGGCCCGATGCAACGCGCGGCCACTCGGAATGAATATTGATATGTGTAACTAGGGGCCGTGCATCAATCTGGATTTGATGGGGACAGCCAGGAGAAGCACGGAGGAAGCACGGAGGAACATCTGGAGTAACTTCTGAAATGCCTGCTTCGCTGCCGCTGCTACTGTGCGATCGAGAATCTCTGGAGGGGAAGGCCCCAAATCCTCGGCTTTGCCTATTGCCTGTTGCCGGGGCCGGGGTCGAAACGCTCGGTGGAGATGATGCTCGGTGCATCGGTGTCAGAGAGCTGGTCGGAGGCTGGAAGTTTTTCGGACGGACTCGGAGTCGGACTGTGCTCGGATGCTTCTAGGATGCTACATCGGCAAGTTGGCGGCGCTGGGAGTTTACCGTCTGCGTGAGATGATGGGACTTTGAGAGACTCTGAGACTTTTACTATGTCATGGTCTGTTCTTATCAAATTATGGTATTGCTTTGCACTGTTGTAATTAAATGTTATAATTATGTGGTTTTTGTTAGTTTTTAAGTCGGTTTGTCATGTGTTTTTCGTGATATCATTCTGGAAAAACATTTTTATCATTTCTTAATGCATGCATTACTAAATGACAATAAAAAGGGAGTGCGTGTCCTCATAATCATAATTATAATAAGGAGTTTGTGACCGCATGGATCTCTTCGGGTTGCTTTTATTTGTTTCTGTAGATGCCGGCTGACCTGCTGAGTTCCTCCAGCATTTTGTGCATGTTCCTAAATATTTACCCCTTCTGCCACCAGCAGATCATGAACGCAGCACACAGACTTCTACGTTGTTACAGCTCGAGAAGAACAAAACAACACACAGCAAATGCTGGAGGAACTCAATAGGTCGGGCAGCATCTATGGATATAAATACATAGTCGATGTTTCGGGCTGAGACCCCTCTTCAGGACTGAGAATGAAGGGGGAAGATGTCAGAATGAAAAGGTGGAGTGGGGGGAAGGAGGATAGCTGGGAGGTGATAAGTGAAGCCAGGTGGGTGGGAAAGTCAAGGGCTGGAGAAGAAGGAATCTGATAGGAGAAGAGAGTGGACCGTAGGAGAAAGAGAAGGAGGAGGGGACCCAGGGGGAAGTAATAGGCAGGCGAGGAGAGCTAAATGGTCAGAGTGGGGAATAGAAGAAGGAGGGGAGAAATTTGCTTACTGGAAGGAGAAATCGAAATTCATGTCATCAGGTTGGAGGCTACCCGGATGGGATATAAGGTGTTGCTCCCCCACCCCGAGGGCGGCCTCACCTTGGCACAAGAGGAGGCCATGGACTGACATGTTGGAACAGGAGTGAGAATCGGAATGAAAATGCTTGGCCACAGACGGATTGGAATATACCAACAGCGGGCTTCCCTCCAGAGGCACACCACTCTGACTTGCAGGCATATTGTCACCCCTCCAACCTCCACCCTTGAACTCCATCTCTGGCAGCACCGTGGAAGCCCCTTCACCAAGAGACTACAGCAGTTCAAGAAGGGGCTCTCCACCTTGGCAAGGGCAGTTAGCTGTGGGCAATGAGAGCCTGCCACACCAGTAATGCCCATCGCCTATAAAGAAACAAAGTAAAGTGCCATCTCAGGGGGACAGAGTCGCAAAGAAGATGTTTCATTAGTCAGGGCATTGCCTGGAGGAGTTGAAACCATGAGTTGCAATCTCTTTGAAACCTCTCACTGCCTCTGTAAAACAGACAGCATAATCAAAGCCCCCACTCGCGCAGGGCACTCTCTTTTCTCCCCTCTCCAACTGAGCAGAAGATACATTTTAATTCCGACTCCCATTCCCATTCTGACATATCGGTCCGTGGCCTCCTTACTTTTCTCCTATGGTCCACTCTCCTCTCCTATTAGGCTAGGACTATGTTCCTTGGGGTGTAGGAGAGTGAGGAGTGACTTTGTAGAGGTGCAGGTATAAAATCATGACTATTATAGAGAGGGTGAATACACAGGGTCTCTTCCCAGGGAGAGGGAATCAAAAACTCAGGAGCATCAGTTTCGGGAAGAGGGAATAGATCTGGAGGAAATCTGAGGAGCAGCCTCCTCACGGGTTTAGGACAATAGTGAACACTGGTTGTTCGGGTTGACGTGTTCACTGAGCTTGCGAGCATTTCATCACCAGTCGAGGTGACATCCTCCGTGCGCAGTTGTTGGTGTTTCTCTCTGGGAGTGCTTGCATTTATATAGGCCCCCGATTGCTTCAACTTCAAAGGTCAACTGAAAGGGTAGCCAATCAGGGCCGAGTCAAGCGAACATGCAAGCCACACGTGAAGGCCAGAAGTTGGACTTGGATGTCAGAGGTTATTTGAGGTGCACACCATTGGGAGCATTTAATAAGTAGTGGGAGCTTATCTCCATTACCATCCCCAGCTATAAGAACTATATGAACAGCAGGTGCATATCACAAGTCCTGGTTGTGCCACCATTGATGCCAGGCAGACAATCTCTGAAGAGTATTGATGATGTTTGGGGTCAACAGTTTTGGAAAAACACTGCCTAGAAGAAGGCAATGGCAAATCATTTCTGTAGAAAAATTTGCCAAGAACAATCATGGTCATGGAAAGACCATGATTGTCTATGTCATATGACACGGCACATAATGATGATGTCATACGACATGGCAGATAATGATGATGTCATACGACATGGCACATAGCCCATGATGAGGCCAATGGGAGAAAGAGTGGTTAGCTTATGTCGGCATCTTGGCTAGCATGAAAGGGCAGGACTGAAAGCCTGTTTCTCTGTTAGCATTCTTTCAGTGCTGAAATCCCAGAAGAAAGCAGCTTCAAAAGCTCCATTGTTAAAGATGAAAGATTTAAAGATTAGCTTTATTTGTTACAAGTACATCAAAACATACACTGAAGTGCATTGTTGGCTTCAAGCCAAATCAGCAAGGACTGTGCAAGTGCCGCCACGCTTCTGGAGCCAACGTGGCCAACTCATTAACTCGCACAATTCCCACTGCTGCCTGTAAGGAGTTTGTACGTTCTCCCCTTGAGTGTGTGAGTTTCCTCCAGATCCTCTGGTTTCCTCACACAGTCCAAAGACGTACCGGTTGGTAGATTCATGGCATTGCAAACTGTCTTGTGATTAGGCTAGGATTAAACTGGGGGATTGCTACGCAGTGTGGGTCAGAGGGTCAGAAAGGCCTAGTCCACGTTGTATCTCAATAAATAAAGAACTAAAGAACCTTTACTAACCATAAATCTATGTAATGTGGGAGAAAAGAGGAACACTTGGAGGGAACTTGTCATGGGGAGAACATATAAACTCCTTACAGACAGTGACAGGAATTGAACACCAATTTAACATTGGCCCTGTAATGGCATTGCACTAACTGCATGGGTCAGATCACGTTTGGAGTATTGAGAGCAGTTTTGGCCTCCTTATTCAAGAAAGGATGTGCTGGCACTGGGGAGGATCCATTGAAGGCTTACAAGAATGATCCTGGACAATGGTTAATGTATGAGGAGCGTTTGATGGCTCTGGGCCGGTACTCACTGGAGATTAGATAAATGAGTGAGGATCTCTTTGAAAATTATCAAATATTGACAACTGAACTTCACTTGCCCCATCGTTGAAATATTCCCACAACTAATGTGGGAATTAACAACATATACAAATGTATAGTTAAGGCACAGGTTGATAGATTCTTGATTAGTCAGGGCATGAAGGGATACAGGGAGAAGGTGAGAGATTGGGGTTGAGAGGGAAAATGGATCAGCCATGATGAAACGGCGGAGCAGACTCGATGGGCCAAATGGCCTAATTCTGCTCCTATATCTTATCTTATCAATGGACTCACTTTCAAGGATTCTTTGTGACATATTCTCGATATTTATTGCTTATTTATCATTATTATTTCTTTCTTTTTGTATTTTCACAGTTTGTTATCTTTTGCATACTGGTTGAACGCCCAAGTTGGTGCGGTCTACCATTGGCCTGTTATGGTTATTATTCTATGGATTTATTGAGTTTGCCAACAACAAAATGAATCTCAGGGTTGTATATGATGACAAATATATACATTGATTTACTTTGAATTTTGAACTTTGATATTGGAAAGGCCTAGATAGAATATAACTGGAGAGGCTGCTTCCGATAGTAGGATAGTCTAGGACCAGAGGCCACGGCCCCCCAGTAAATGAATGTCCCTTTAGAATAGAGATGGGGAAGAATTTCTTTAGCCAGAGGGTGGTAAGTCTGTGAAATTCATCACCATAGATAGCTGTAGAGGCCAAATTACTGGGGAAGTTGATAGGTCCTTGATTAGTCAAGACATGAAAGGTTACAGGGAGAAGGCAAGAGGATGGGGTTGAGGGGGAAAATGATCAAATGGCAGAGTAGACATGATGGGCTGAAAAGCTTAACTCTGCTCCTGCGTCTTACGATCTTTTGGTCTAAAAATTCAATGGATCTCCACAGATCCCACAGGATCCTTTTTTCAAGTCAAGTCAAGTCAAGTTCATTGTTATTTAACTATATACATGTATACCACCAAACAAGACAACATTTCTCAAGACCAGGGTGTAAAGCACCATATTATACACAACACACAGTAACTTAGGAAAGTAAGAATTAAATCTACAAATGAATTACACATAGATAAATAAATTTAAGTGCATAAATTAAATATTGTGAGGTACAGAACAAATTAACCGGTGACACTTTGAATGCGAAGAGGCAGGGTGTTCAGAAACCTAATGGCCTGAGGAAAGAAACTGTTTCCCATCTTGTTTCCCATTCCCTTATTATCAATACGAATTGACAATAAACTGGACTGGTCAAAGAACACTAAGGCTGTCTACAAGAAGGGTCAGAGCCATCTTTATTTCCTGAGGAGACTGAGGTCCTTTAACATCTGCCGGACGATGCTGAGGATGTTCTATGAGTCTGTGGTGGCCAGTGCTATCATGTTTGCTGTTGTGTGCTGGGGCAGCAGGCTGAGGGTAGCAGACAGCAGCAGAATCAACAAACTCATTCGTAAGGCCAGTGATGTTGTGGGGGTGGAACTGGACTCTCTCACGGTGGTGTCTGAAAAGAGGATGCTGTCCAAGTTGCATGCCATCTTGGACAATGTCTCCCATCCACTACATAATGTACTGGTTGGGCACAGGAGTACATTCAGCCAGAGACTCATTCCACCGAGATGCAACACAGAGCGTCATAGGAAGTCATTCCTGCCTGTGGCCATCAAACTTTACAACTCCTCCCTTGGAGGGTCAGACACCCTGAGCCAATAGGCTGGTCCCTGACTTATTTCCTGGCATAATTTTACATATTACTATTTAACTATTTATGCTTTTATTACTATTTATTATTTATGGTGCAACTGTAACGAAAACCAACTTCCCCCGGGATCAACAAAGTATGACTACTGCTACTACTACTGACCATTCTTGTTTTTATGCATCGGAGTCTCCTGCCTGATGGTAGAAGGTCAAAGAGGATGCTGGATGGATGGGTGGGATCTTTGATCATACTAAGGACTTGGCATTCCTGATAAGTGTCCCCGATGGATGGTAGGGAGACCCCTACGATCCACTCGGCCATTCTCCCAGTCCTTTGTAGAGACTTCCGGTTCGATGCTCCCACACCAGACGGAGACGCAACTTGCCAAGATGCTCTCAATACTGTTCCTTACAAAGGATGGCCAAACGCTGCTTGCCGAGTGGCATGAAGATAGCTTTTACAGCTGGTTGATCTGTCACCATTTTCACTCTGATGGGCTTTGCTGTAAACATCTACATCCTCTCACATCTCTGCGGAACGTGGCTAAGCACATGGGTAACACTCCGGCTTACTGAAGTTAAGAATGAGAGACAATGAACTGAATTGTTAAGTCACTGACCCAATTCTCCCATGTGATCCATAATTACGTATCAGTGAATAAGCTGTCTGAACAATTAGCGTCCTGCACAGATCACACTTGTATAGATTTGGCAGATCGGTGTAAGCTAAAACACTGCGTTCGTCTGATTAAATTAGGAAAAACACAAAAATAATTGCCAAGGGTCAAAAATTAGAACTGGACTGGTGCACGTTTAACTCTGCAGATTCTGCAGATAGTGGAAATCCAGAGTAACACACACAAAATGCTGGAGGGCTCAGCAGATCAGGGAACATCTGTGGAGATGAATAAACAGTCGGCTTTTTGGGCCGAGCCTCTCCTTCAGGACTAGAAAGGAAGGGGGAAATGGCCAGAGCAAAAGGGTGGGCGCGAGGAGATGAGGTACAATCTGGCAGGTGACAGCTGGAGCCGGGTGAGGGGCAAGGTGGGTGGGTGGTGGAGAGGGGGATGAGGAGAAGCTGAGAGGTGATAGGTGGAAGATGTAAAGGGCTGAAGAAGAAGAGGAGAGAGGACTATGGGAGAAAGGGAGGGAAGAGGGGCACCGGAAGGATGCAATGGCCAGAAAAGGAGAAGAGAAGGAGTAATTTGGAGCCAGAATGGGGAAAGGAAAAAGAGAGAAGGGGGAGGAGGGAAGTTAGAGAAATCAATGTTCATACCATCAGGTTGGAGGCTACTCTGACAAAATATGAGGTGCTGCTCCTCCAACCTTAGAGAGGACTCCTTGTGGAAGTAGAGGAGGCCATGGACTGCCATATCGGAATGGGAATGGGGAGTGGAATTAAAATGATTAGGAAATCCCGCCTCTTGCAGTTGGAGTGAAGGTGCTGGTCTCGAAAAGGTTTCAAACTCCCAGTAAGTCATTTTTGCAACTCATTTCACTTGTCAGCTGTCTTGCCAAAGTTCAAAGTTCAAAGTACATTTATTATTAAAGTATGTATACATTATACAGCCTTGAGATTTGTCTCCTTACAGGCAGCCGCAAAACAAAGAAACCCAAAGGAGCCCGGATAAAAAGGAACACCCAATGTGGAGAGCATTCCAACTGGCTGCATCGCTGTCCGAAATGGGGTTGGGGCTACAGCACAGGATCGAAGTAAGCGGCAGAGAGCTGTAAACTCAGTCAGCTCCATCATGGGTACTAGCCTCCGTAGTATCCAGGTCACCTTCAAGGAGAGGTTCCTCATAAAAGCGGCCTCCACGATGAAGGACCTCCCCCAACCCTATCACGAGGTCATGCCTTGTTCTCACTGCAACCATCAGGAAGGAGGTACAGAAGCATGTAGACACACACTCAATAATTCAGGAACAGCTTCTTCCTCCTCTGCCATCTGATTTCTGAATGGACATTGAACCTATGAACACTCCCTTGCTACTTGTTTTAGTTTCTATTTTTGCTCTACTTATTTTATATATATATTTACTGTAATTCACAGGTTTTTTTCTCTCTTATTATGCTTTGCATTGTACTGCTGCCACATAGTTAACAAATTTCACGACATACTGATTCTGATTCTGATGTACAGAGAGTTAAAATACAAACCGTGCAAACAATAAACGTAAGCAAATAGCTTTCTGAATAAAAGTCCACCCCAAGACAGAACAGTGTAAGCTAAATATTGACAGGACAATTCCCTCAAATATTGACATTTTCAATTAAACAGCTCGTCCTTCGAGCAGTTGACTGCGTTTGTTTTACAGAATGCATCAGCTGGCTCGCCTGCTGATCAGGAGAACATCTCTGACTGGTCCCTATCATTCAAACATCTCGTAAACAAGACAAAGGGATCATTATTGCTTGGATCTGCTCGGGGAAATGGCACTTTCACTGGCTCTGGGTCCCTTTCTTTTATGCACGGAGTGTGTTAGTCAGGCAGTGAATTACAGCACACACCGCAAAGCGCAGAAACTTGCCAGATTCGTCACAGGAAGGCACACAACAGCAAATCATTTACCTGCTCATCGATATCTGTTAGCTTGCCAAGTCCAATTGCTCATTAACCTAGCCGACAGCTCTCAGCGTAACTAAGAGAAAGGGCGCTCGTAAGATGCAGTAAATTCCGAAAGGCTGCCATCTGTTGCCCACTCCTGACCGCCCTTGAGAAGATGGACCTTCTTGATGGCTGAATGCTGACTGAGTCCGGTTAAGAATAAGTTGCATTTCCACAGGTCTGGAGATGAAGAGTTATACAGCATGGAAGCAGTCTATTTGGCCCGACTCGTTCCTGCTGACCGGCTAAGCCAGACCCGCATTTGGCCCATATCACTTTAAACCAGGGGTTCCCAGCCTGGGGTCCAATTTGGATGGTGGCCCGGGGAGACCAAAAAGGCAAGGTGTGGGGACCGGGGGCGAGGGTCGGGCCAATTCCACCACATTTACTCCTCTCTCCGGGACACCGAGGCTGTGAGACTGCTCCAGCTGCTCTGGGCTTCACGTCTGCGAGCTTCGCCATGATTCGCCCCCCCCGTGTGATGAACTGAGGCTGAGGATGTGGGCCTGCTCCGGCTCTCCCGGGCTTCAGCTCAATGGACCCACTTTCATTCTGAACTCCAGACACTAGAATACTACAGCACAGTACAGGCCTCTCGGCCCTCGATGTTGTGCCGACCCATATAATCCTTTAAAAAAAAGTACTAAACCCACACTACCCCATAACCCTCTATTTTTCTTTCATCCATGTGCCTGTCCAAGAGGCTCTTAAATACCCCTAATGTTTTAGCCTCCACCACCATCCCTGGCAAGTCATTCCAGGCACCCACAGCCCTCTGTGTAAAAAAACTTACCCCTGATGTCTCCCCTAAACTTCCCTCCCTTAACTTTGTACATATACCCTCTGGTGTTTGCTATTCGTGCCCTGGGAAACAGGTACTGGCTATCCACCCTATCTATGCCTCTCATAATCTTGTAGACCTCTATCAAGTCCCCTCTCATCCTTCTACGCTCCAAAGAGGAAAGACCGAGCTCTGCTAACCTTGCTTCATAAGACTTGGTTTCCAATCCAGACAACATCCTGGTAAATCTCCTCTGCACCCTCTCCATAGCTTCCACATCCTTCCTATGATGAGGTGACCAGAACTGAATGCAATACTCTAAGTATGGTCTCACCAGAGGTTTGTAGAGTTGCAACATGACCTCTCTACTCTTGAACTCAATCCACCTATTAATGAAGCCTAGCATCCCATAGGCCTTCTTAACTATCCTATCAACCTGTGCAGTGACCTTGAGGCATGTATGGATTTGAACCCCAACGTCCCCCTGTTCATCCACACTCTTAAGTAACCAACCATTAACCCTGTACTCAGCCTTCTGGTTTGTCCTTCCAAAATGCATCACCTCACACTTATCCGGATTGAACTCCATCTGCCATTTCTCTGCCTAACTCTGCATCCTGTCTATATCCTCTTGTAACCTTCGACAACCTACAGCTCCATCCACAACTCCTCCAATCTTCGTGTCATCCGCAAACTTACTCACCCATCCTTCTGCCTCTTCATCCAGGTCATTTATAAAAATCACAAAGAGTAGGGGTCCCAGGACAGATCTCATTCTAAATCTGTGTCCTCCTGTTTGTAGGGTTGTTTCACTAAGCCTGGAGGTTAGGTCACAAATGTTTCGTCGCCAGTCGAGGTGACATCATCAGTGCGCAGCTGAGTGTTGTTTCTGCTGAGTGCCCGTGTTTTGTATTGGTCCGACTCGTCGTTCTGATTGGTTGGCTGTCGCACTGGTCGTCAATCTCCGCTGGGCCCTGGCCAACCCTGGTTATCTCCACTGGCCCGTATCCCTGGTTATCCCTGGTTATCAGTCATTGTCAACGTTGGTTCCTCGGGTGTCCGCTGCTCACCCCTCAGCCCCGATCCCCAAATTTAGGTTCGTAAATTTGCAGCAGTATGGTCGCATTGTTTATTCCAGGGACCAGCTGATTGCGCTTATGCTGGCCGGTTTAGCGAGCAGAGCGGCGGACACCCCTGCTGAAATCTGGAGGAAAACACACAGAGGATGCAGAGGGGGATCACAAAGGCGAGGAAAGAGGACCGGGTCGAGACAACAGAGACTTATGGAGAAGAGGAGTTCGGTGGATAATAAAATGGACGAGTTGACGTCGCTAGTCAGGAGTCAGAGAACATTTCGGGAATGCAATGTTATGTGTTTCACTGGAACGGGGCTGCACGAGGACATACCCGATCAAAACTTTTCCATGGAGGGCTTCCAGACCATTCGGGCTGACCAGAAGTGCACTGAGAGCGGTAAGCGTAAAGGAGTGCTGTTCTGGTTAACAATGGATGGTGCAATCCGGGTCATATTACGATTGAGGAACGTGTTTGTAGACCGGATACTGAACTTTTTACTGTTGGACTCCGGCCATATTCCACCGAGATACAACACCAGGCGTCACGGGAGGTTGTTCTTGCTTGTGGCCGTCGAACTTTGTAGCTCCTCCCGTGGAGGGTCAGACACCCTGAGCCAATAGGCTGGTCCTGGACTTATTTCCATCTGGCATAGTTTGCATTTTGTTGTTTGATTGTTGGTGGTTTTTGTATTGCTATATTTATGCTCTATTCTTGGTTGGTAACGAAACCCAATTTCCCTCAGGATCAATAAAGTATATCTATCTATCTATCTAAACTGCATCCAGTTAAATATGCTTGTTAATAGGGTCTTCCTTTGAGATCCAAGCTTCCAAGAATACTCTTGCTTTCTTGTTTTGCACTTTTAATTCCCTTTCACTGAGTAAAGCATTATGCACGTTCACAAACATGAGAAAATCTGCAGATGCCGGAAATCCAAAGCAGCCCACATACAAAATGCTGGAGGAACTCAGCAGGCCAGGCAGCATTAATAAAAAGAGTAAACAGTCAATGTTTCTGGCCGAAACCCTTCATCAGGACCTGAAGAAGGGACTTGGCCCAAACTGTCGACTTTTCCACTGAGGTGCTGCCTGACATACTGAATTCCGCCAGCATTCATCTTGTCTATGCTTGTCATGATTTTATATGCCCCTCTATAAGGTCACCCGTCTGTCGCCAACATTCCAAGGAATAAAATCCAAGCCTGCCTCAACCCTGCCTGTGACGTAGAGCCCTGAGTCTTGGCAGCTTCCTCGAAAATCTTCCTTGCACTCTTTCCAGCTTAGTGACGTCTTTCCTGCAACAGTGTGGCTCAGCAGTGAATTTCAAAGCATGTACTGTACGTCCGAGGTACTGTGTACAGTACCTCGGATGTACAGTACATGCTTTGAAATTCACTGCTGAGCAACCACACTGCACATGCTAATCAGAATATTAGTGCTGGACACTTCACCCCTAGAATTCAGAATCAAAATCAGGTTCAATATCACCGCCATATGTTGTGAAATGTGTTGTCATGTGGCAGCAGTACATAATAGCAGAGAGAAAAACTGTGTATTATAGTAAAAATATATGCGAGGGGTGATTGATAAGTTTGTGGCCTAAGGTAGAGGGCATCAATTTTAGAAAACCTAGCGCATTTATTTTTCCTACATTTACACAATTAGTCCAGCGGTCATGGAGCATACGGATCCCTCCTTTGTAGAAGTCAGCGTCTTGGACCTCCAGAAAGTGGTCCACAGCAGGGGTGATTGATCAGTTTGTGGCCTAAGGTAGAAGGAGATGAGTTATTAACTTCAAACTTTCTGCATTATCGCTCAAAGAGTTGAACTTGTGCATGTAACGAGAGCTGTATAACTCATCTCCTTCTACCTTCGCCACGAACTTATCAATCACCCCTGCTGTGGACGACTTTCTGGAAGTTCAAGATGCCGACTTCTACAAAGAAGGGATCCGTATGCTCCACGACCGCTGGACTAAGTGTGTAAGTGTAGGAGGGGACCATGTTGAAAAAAAGAACGTGTTAGGTTTTCTAAAATTGACTCCTTCTACCATAGGCCATGAACTTATCAATCACCGCTCATATATGTATATAGTGTATATATTGAATAGTTAAATTAAAATATGTAGGGCAAAAATAGAAATAAAAAAGTAGTGAGGTAGTGTTCGTGGGTTCATGTCCATTCAGAAATCAGATGTCAGAGGACAAGGAGCCATTCCTGAATCACTGAGTGAGTGCCTTCAGGGTTCTGTACCTCTTTCCTGATGGCAGAAATGAGAAGAGGGCATGTCCTGGGTGATGAGGAGTCATTAATGACGGACGCCGCCTTTTTGAGGCGCTGCCCTTTGAAGATATCCTGGATACTCCAGCGGCTAGTGCCCATGATGCAGCTGACAAAGTTTACAGCTCTCCGCACCTTATCTCAGTCCTGTGTAGTTGCTCCTCCCAACCCCCATACCAGACAGTGATGCAGCCAGTTAAAATGCAATTAGAATCGTACATTTCTGGAGATTTTTGAGTGGTTTTGGAGGCATTCCAAATCTTCTCAAACTCCTAATGAACTACATCTGACTTCAGTATGACTGAATTAACTTCAGTAGCACTGAAAATGGAGGCAGAAGTACTGATGTAAGTATGTAACATCAGTCCTGGCCCAAAATGTCGACCGTTTACTCCCCTCTATAGGTGCTGCCTGTCTGGCTGAGCTCCTCCAGCATTTTGTGTGTGTGTGCTGCTCCAGATTTCCAGCATCTGCAGAATCTCTTGTGCTTGTGACATTTTTAATGCTATTCACTGGGGATGAAACTTTATCGACATGAGTCCAGCCCTGGTCCGAGTGGAAAATTTACCAGCTAGAGGACACTCGTGAATCAGGTGGGATCTCATGACAAAATGGCGATTTCCTTAATAGAGTCTCTTACTTCAGATTTTACTTAACTAATTGAATTTAAATTGCCCCACTTCCGCTGTGGGATTTGAACTCTTGTCCCGATCATTAGGACTCATCAACCAATACCTTAATCAGTTGCTGCTGCAGCCTGACTATATTGAAAACAAGTTGCTCAGGAGGTGACAGTGGGGCAGCAGTTCTACAAAAACTGCAATATTTTTATGTGTTATGTGATTAAATTCCTTCTGAAAGCTAATCGTTAGTCTTGTTTGGTATTCATTATTTCGAGACAATTGGAGGAAAGAATAAGGAGGATGCCAAAAGTAGGTTTCTTTTTTAACAGAGTGGTGGGTGCATGGAATGTGATACCAGGAGTGTTGTTAGAGGCAGGTACAAAGTTCAAAGTTCAAAGTAAATTTTATTATCAAAGAATATATATGTCACCATATACAATCCTGACATTAATTTTCCTGTGCAGATCTATAGAATAGTAACTGTAACAGGATCAGTGAAAGATCAACCAGAGTGCAGAAGACAACAAACTGTGCAAATGCAAATATAAATAAATAGCAATAAATGAAATAATGAGATAGAGAATCCTTAAAGTAAGACCATTGGTTGTGGGAACATCTCAATGGATAGGCAAGTGAGCGTAGCTATCCCCTTCTGTTCAAGAAGCTGGTGGCTGAGGCCTAGCAACTGTTCTTGAGCCTGGTGGTGTGAGTCCTGAGGCTTTTGTACCTTCTACCTGATGGCAGCAGCAAGAAGAGAGCATGACTTGTGTGAGATCTATGATGACAGATGCTGCTTTCCTATGACAGTGTTTCATGTAGATGTGCTCAATGGTTGGGAGGAGGGTTTTACCGTCATGTACTAGGCCGAATCCACTACTTTTTGTAGTATTTTCCATTCAAAGGCATTGGTGTTCCCATACCAGGCTGTGATACAGCGAGTCAATACACCCTCCACTGCACATCTATTGAAGTTTGTCAAAAGTTTTAGATGTCACTCCAAATCTCCACGGACTCCCAAGGAAGTAGAGGCGCTGCCATGATGTCTTCGCAATTGTGCTTACTTCCTCGCTCCAGGACAGATCCTTTGAAATAGTAACTCCCAGGAATTTAAAGTTGCTAACCCTCTCTCTCTTTCTGATCCTCCAATGAGGACTGGCTCATGTACCTCTGGTTTCCCTCTCCTGAAGTCTATAATCGTTAGAGGCATTTAGGAGACTCTTAGATTGACACATGAATGATAGAAAAATGGACCATTCGATCCTTTTTTCCACTCCCCAGCCTTCTCCCTGTAACCTTTGATGCCCCATATAGATTACACTGACCTTGGAGTAGCTTTAAAGGCAGGTACAACACACTGTGGGCTGAAGGACCAGGACAGGCAATGTATTCTCCTGTCTTCTAAGTTTTCATATCACGTTAGACAGTGAAAGTCAGTGGTGACTTGGAATCAGAGTCATGTTTAATATCACCAGCATATGTCATGAAATCTGCCACTGACCCTAATCCTACCCCAACCTTAAATCTAAATCTGGCCATCACACCCCCACCATCCTTGCCTAAACACTCCTACACCTGAGCGGTCATTCACTCCCCCCCCCCCGACACCAAACATAAGTAATAACCCCATCACTGTAGCATATTTGTAACCGTAAACCTTAAAATTTGTGTAAGGAGGAGAAAGATCCCCATACACATGAGTGTTGGATCTGGGTAATGAACTGGCAGGGTCACGTGTCCCTGAATCTCTAGTAACGAGATCAAAAAACACAAGAGGGATCATTTTTCCCACTGCCCACATAACAACATCTACTACTGCCACATATCACCTTCCAGTATCTGTCTCTATGTTCCCCATCATCTCCTGTCTCACCAAGTTCTACCTATCACAACCAGCCCCTGTCTCACCTCCTTCTACTGGTTATCTCCCCTCTACACTCTCAGTGCTGAAACAAAACGTTGGCTGTCTCTTGCCTCAGCAGATGCTGCCTGAACCATTGAGAACTTGCAGTAGTGTTTCTTTTTCACATTGTGAAATTTCTCGCTTATTTTTATCTTGATACATGGCCAACCTTTGCCTTAAATATACCCAATGACTTGGCCTGTGGCAAAGAATTCCACAGATTCATCACCCTCTAGCTAAAGAAACTCCTCCTCAGCTCTGTTCTAAATGGACGTCCCTCTATTCTGAGGTCGTGTCCTCTGGTCTTAAACTTCCCCCATAGGAAACATCCTTTCCACATCCACTCTTTCGAGGCCTTTCAACATTTGATAGGTTTCAATGTTGTCACCCCTCATTCTTCCTTAGATTTGGGACTGAAAAATGCTCAGGAATGAAGAAGGAAATGACATTGAGAAAAATCTGACTCTCCCCCCCCATAACTCATTGCAATTTAAGAGGATTAGAAGGAAGGATCTATTCTTCATAAATGTTAAAGCAGGTGAACTCCAAGTCATCCGATTGATTAATACCGGGTGAACCAAAGAACATAGAATAGTATAGCACAGAAACAGGCCCTTCAGCCCACAAGATAGCTCCAAACTCATGAAACTAGCAATTCGATGCTTACCCAAACTAATCCTGTAACAGCTGTATAATGAGCTGGGTTGATCAGAGAAAAAAGACCCAAACCAATTTGAGTTATGCACACAAAATGCTGGAGGAACTCAGCAGGCCAGGCAGCATCTATGGAAAGGAGTAAACAGTCAATGTTTCGGTCTGAGACTCTTCATCAAGACTGAAAAGTGGTCTTGGCCTAAACTATCGACTGTCTACTCTTTTCCATAGATGCTGCCTGGCCTGCTGAGTTCCTCCAGCACTGTGTGCATTACTTTCATTTCCAGTGTCCTATCTTATTTACAATTAAACCAATTTGAGTGTCCAGGAGATGTGGCAGTATGTGTAGAAGCAAAACAAAGTAACTTAAGCCTAATTTATTGTTATAAAACAGAAAGTACAAATAAATCACACTAAATACCACATAGTAGGTTACAAAAGTTTCCACAAAGATTTCAGGGGTCACGATTCTCAGCCTCCAGGTGATTGTTGTCATTGTTGGGGGAGTTGATTGCCACTGGTGTTGGAGGAAACTCCAGATTCCTACTCATAAAATAACCCTGGGTCTATCCTAGGCACCTATTGATGACAATTGTTTAGTCTGGTGAAGTCCCAAGAACCGAGGGAAAGGTGTCTCAAGCAACGGGGGGTCAATCGACCAGCATTGAGACACACACAGAGACTGATAAACTTTCTGATCTTCTGTTCTCTTACCACTAACTCAGCATGGTTTCTTTCATTTAAATAACTCATGTCATTCGACAGGCATCCTGAAGCCTCTGGTGCCTGAGGCCAAAAAAGACTCCAGCCGCTATCAGCAAAGGTTAGACACTAACGATCCAACAGTACTTAACTCGTAAAGACACCTTGACACCTTACATCCTGCGAGTTCACAAAGAGTTAAATTGTCACTTGGAACTACTCAGACTGTCATCCAATATTTCACAAAATGTTAATACACAACAACACAGGCTGCTGACATCTTTCAAGTTCCTGGGTGCCAAGCTCTCTAAGGACCTAACCTGGTCCCAACATATTGATGTAGCTGTAAAGAAGGTGAGACAGTGGCAGTATTTCATTAGGAGTTTGAGGAGATTTGGTTTGTCATCTAAAACACTCAAAAATTTTCTACAGATGAATTGTGGGCAGCATTCTGACTCGCTGCATCACCGTCTGGTATGGAAGGGGCCGCTACTGCATGGGATCATAAGCAGCCACAGAAAGTTGTAAACTCAGTCAGCTCCATCATGAGCACCAGCCTCCATAGCATCCAGGACATCTTCGAGGAGCGATGCCTCAGAAAGGCAGTGTCCATCATTAAGGACCCCCACCACCCAGGACATGCCCTCTTCTCATTATTACCATCAGGACAGAGGTACACACTCAATGATTCAGGAACAGCTTCTTCCCCTCTGCCGTCCAATTTCTAATGGACATTGAACCCATGAACACCACCTCACCACCTTTTTTTATTATTTCTGTTTGTGCACTACTATTTTTAAATTTAACTGTTTAATATACATAGACATACTTACTGTAATTCAGTTTTTTTCCCTACATTTATCATGTACTGCTGCTGCTAAGTTAACAAACTTCACAACATATGCCGGTGATATGAAACCTCATTCTGATTTTACATCTTATGGAAGTTAATAATTCCAAAGAACAATCTAATGGCTGTAAAAATCCTCTGGCCTATTCAAACACTGATTAAGGTTGTTTATCTCTGGTCTCCGAGAGCTAATATTTATTTCTCTCTCAAAAATCACTGTTGCAATGATCTGATATCTGTTTGCATGGTGAGCAAGGCAAGTTTTTCACGTTGGTACATGTGACAATAATGAACCAACTTAATTAAAGCAGATAATCCGACAGTCCTTATTCAGGGTCCCGACCAAAATGTTGGCTGTCTATTTCCCTGCAGGGACCAGGTTCAAGTTTGAGATTATTGTCACATGACTGTAGCTATCTACAACCAAACGAAACGCTGTTCCTCTGGGCTATTGTGCACCCACAATGCATGTATCACACACAGCACTTGACTGGTTGTCTGTCATACCCGACGACGACAGAGGACCTGTGCAGGAGAATTTTTAAAGTGGAAAAGCCATCACACTGGGGCAGTTCCATCTCTCGACCTCGGAAGTCCAAGTCCAGTGGTACGAGTAGTTGTCACAACTGGGGACTTCCTTGGTCGGCAGCACCACAGATAAAATATAACTCAAAATGCACAAAGTGCACAGCACAAGCAAGCAGTAAAAGGCTCGCATTCCTAGTGACGAGACATTGGAGGTGGCTGAGTATTCATTAGTCTCACAGCCTGGGGGAGGAAGACCTTACCCAGTCAGGCAGTCCTAGATCGGATACTCCTGTACCTCCTTCCTGATCGTGGTGGGTCAAAGAGATTGTAAGATGGGTGGCAGGGGTTCTCAACAAAGCTTCAGGCCTTTTGTGTGCAAATGCTGCCTGCCCCACCATCACTTTCACTGTTCATTCAGATTTCCATCATCTGAAGACTCTTGTACCTCTATCTTGACACGCTGAGTATTTCGAGCACTAGCCTCATCACAATCCCGGCCTCCTGCTATCAGAGATATTCTGCTCGTCCTACCTACACCTCCTCCACCCTCTCTTCAACATAAAATTAACTTGTTTTCCCTCTTGGAACCGACACATTAACTCATTTTCATCGTTCCACAAATGTTGCCGGATCCGCCGCCCCCCTGACACCTAAAACTTTGGCAAACTTCTATAGATGTGTAATAGGGAGAATATTGACTGGCTGCATCACTGCCTGGTATGGGAACACCAATGCCTACGAACAGAAAACCCTACAAAGAATAGTGGATTTGGCCCAGTACATCATGGGTAAAGCTCACCCAACTGCTGAGAAAATCTACATGAAATACTGTCATAGGAAAGCAACATTCTTTAGGGATCCCCACCACCCAGGTCATGTTCCCTTCTTGCTGGTGCACCACCAGGTTCAAGAACATTTACTACCCCTCATACATCAGGCTCCTCCAAGAGGACCAAAACCTTGTCATTGGGTTTGGAGGCTTGCATGCCTCAATGACCCGGAGAGCTCTACTGGCTGGAGTCAGGGCTTTATGGTTTGGCTCTTGGTAGGGTCACCCATGCCAAACAGGTCAAAGGGCAGAGGCCAGACTAAGAGTGGTCCACCCGTCCTCCAGGTTCGGTGGTTCATCTCAGGGCTAACCACACTGATTGGTAAAACAAAACTGCTATGGAAACAGCGAAAAAGAATCCTTCTCCACCTATGTGCTGCAGTTTTCCTGAGTCTCCACACAGGACTTGCGTGACTGACAGTAAATGGAGAGGAAACTACTGACGCGATGAAGAAAGCTGTGAACACTGTTAGAGACGGAGAACCTTATTGCTGCCCTAAATGCCAGCAGCATAATGGGCAAAATAAGAACCATCAAGCTCTTGAACAAAAGGGGGTAACTACACTCAACTTCACTTGCCCCACCATTGAAATGTTTTCACAACCAATGATTTCAATTTAAGGGCTCTCTATTTCATTTTTTCGTGTTCTTGTTATTTTATTGCTATTTATTTATAGTTGCATTTGCTCAGTTCGTTGTCTTCTGCACTCCGGTTGATCTTTCATTGATCCTGTTATACGAGGGGTGATTGATAAGTTTGTGGCCTAAGGTAGAAGGAGATGAGTTATTAACTTCAGACTTTCTGCATAAAGAGTTGAACTGCATGTGCATGTAACGAGAGCTGTATAACTCATCTCCTTCTACCTTAGGCCACGACCTTATTAATCAACCCTGCTGTGGGCACTTTCTGGAGGTCCAAGATCCGTATGCTCCACGACCGCTGGACTAAGTGTGTAAATGTAACAGGAGACTGTTGAAAAATAAATGTGCTAGGTTTTCGAAAATTGACTCCTTCTACCTTAGGCCACGAACTTATCAATGACCCCTTGCAGTTACTACTCTATAAATTTCCTGAGTACGCCCACAGGGAAATGAATCTCAGGGTTGGATGTGGTGACATATACGTACTTTGATAATAAAATTTACTCCAAACTTTGTTTGTTCTGCTGAGAGTCTCCAGCTTTCTCAGGTTTTATTACAGACTGGTCACAGAGCTGTTTGTTCGGATCTTGCGGGCACATTGGCTGAAGCAGTTCCCTGCACAACAAATTTCACAGCTAATTAAATACCTTTTGTAGTGTAGTGGGTAAATTGGCCATGAAATGTTTGGGGGCATTCTTATAAATGCAAGGTCTCTTCTTAATTTTCTTTCGCACATGACATTATAGCAAGCTTCTGGAAACCACAGTAAAGTCAGCCATGTGATCGCACCGGCCTTCAGGCTTTAAATATATCTCAAAGAAGATTTAAACCAAGGTCTTTCCTGGGGAATTCTTAACTTCAACTTATAACGACGCAGAAGAGGCCATTTAACCCATTCCAACTCTCAGCAGGGCAGTCCCCTCAGTCACTTTTCCACCTTTGCATATACAAGAGTCCATATTAATACCATGTTGTGCACTGGGGCAGCAGGCTGAGGGTAGCAGACACCAACAGGATCAACAAACTCATTCGTAAGGCCAGTGATGTTGTGGGGATGGAACTGGACTCTCTGACGGTGGTGGCTGAAAAGAGGATGCTGTCCAAGTTGCATGCCATCTTGGTCAATGTCTCCCATCCACTACATAATGTACTGGTTGGGCGCAGGAGTACATTCAGCCAGAGACTCATTCCACCGAGATGCAACACAGAGCGTCATAGAAAGTCATTCCTGCCTGTGGCCATCAAACTTTACAACTCCTCCCTTGGAGGGTCAGACACCCTGAGCCAATAGGCTGGTCTTGGACATTTCCTGGCATAATTTTACATATTACTATTTAATTATTTATGGTTTTATTACTATTTAATTATTTATGATACAACTGTAACGAAAACCAATTTCCCCCGGGATCAATAAAGTATGACTATGACCATAAGACATCAGAACAGGGTAGCAATTACTCTAAAACAGACCAGAACCACTCAGAGACTAAGCACAGAAGGGCTGACACTATATGACCTCCTCTACAAAGAAATGAAGCTCTAAGTCGAAGAAAGTACGTTTGATTCTTTATTAAGAAAGCAATGAAAAAAACCGCCTTGTAATGATAAAAGCTAATGAAACAAAAACTGGTTATATAACAAAATAAGCGGTCTGAACGTATTCAAATGTACTTAAGCATTCTTAAATGGTCAATGAAAAATATCATTCCCCCGACCAACTCACTGCTTTTTTTACCGTCTGTTACGCCACTGGCGTTTAGGGTAGCAATGAGGTCTTTCGTTGCTACCGGAGTTCAGGGCTTCCTGCATCGAGTCAGTAGCTTCATCTCGGTTTTCACTACTGACAGACACCTTAGTCCCAGATGGAGACTCAGGAATCACGTTGCACTCGGCTGTAGAAAGATTCTTCATTGCTGTTTCCGTAACAGTTTTACCAGTCAGCGTTGTTGGCCCTGAGCTGAACCCCCCGGATCTGGAGGACCAGTGGACCACTCTCAGTCTGGCATCTACCCTTTGATCTGTTTGGCATGGGTGACCCTACCAAGAGCCAAAGCATAAAGCCCTGACTCCAGCCAGCATCGCTCTCCGGGTCATTGAGGTACGCAAACCTCCAAACTTTACAGCAAGGTTGTGGCCCTCTTAGAGGGCTCCCTACTGTAACCAGACTAAAGTGAAACTATTCTTTTCATTTCTACCAATCCCTGGCTCACGTGACAAATTACCCATAACCCATAATAAACGCGCAACACAAAATACAATACAGACAGACAGACAGAAAATAGTTTGCAAGTTTGGTTGATCTCTGAGCTTGACAAAATGTTTGCAGTCGTTTCGGTTCCAATCAAGAAGCCATCGTCATCAGTGCACAGCTGGGGGTGTTATCTCCTCAGAATACCAGCAGGACACAACACCTTCAACTGCACTTCTCGATTGGCGCCAAAAGGTCTGCAAGCATTTTGCCAAGCTCAGCGATCAACCAATCTTCCAAATGATCAACCCGACCTATCAATATTCCACAATATTTCAGACAAAAAGTAGGTATATGGCTCCTACAAACAGAATTAGGCCATTCAGCCATCGAGTCTGCTCCGCTGTTCTATCATGACTGGTTTAAATTTAAACAGTTCAGAACGACCAAAATGAAAGAACTTTAATGTGCAGACTCAGGCAAAGACTCTGAGGTCTTGTGTCTTTGCCTAAGTTTTTGATGAGTGTCTAGGGAGGAAAGCATTCAAAGTCCTGAATGATTTCTCTGAGGGTGAATTCGCTGCTGCTCATCTGGAGAATTTAAGGACCGTGTACACACTGAAGAATGAAAGACTTTCTGGACTGGCTGCCTGTACACATATGTCCACATAAAGGCATAATATAGTAAATGTCTGACAGTTCTTTCATAATTCCAAATCTCTCCTCTGTCAGCTAACTGGGCCCGAAATCAGAAACATGAGAGATTCTGCAGATACTGGAAATCCAGAGTAACGCATGCAAAATACTGGAGGAACTCAGCAGGTCATGGAAGTCAATAACAGTTGATGCTTCAGGCTAAAGCCTGGTTTATACTTCTGCGTTAACTGGACGCCGTAACCTATGCAAGTGGCCTACTCACGTTGTGAGCGTTTATACTTGTGCGTTGGTGTATATGTGTCGCTCTGCAATTCGTGCACGTCACGCATGTGCACTCACATACCTGCACAAGGTTTCATGGTCGTGGTAGTCTTTCTCGGGGTAAGCAAGATGCGAGCGTCTTTTCTCATAAAAACGAAATATGTCCTCTATAATTTCGGAGGTCTGTAAAGCTTTATGGAAAGCGTTGCAGCCAGAGTTCCTTCCCTGCTCTTCAGTCGCCCAATGGGAAGCTATTGCAGCGTAGGAGGAAATGCGATGCTACCAAGCGGACCAATCACAGTTGTTGCGTTCTGCGTTGCCGCGACACGCGGTTACATTTTGAGAGAGGTGCACGTCGCAGCAACGCAGGCTCTCGCGTAGGGTTCCACATCGGCTTTGCGTAGGGTTTGCAGCGACGCAGACCTTACAGCGACGCGTTGACACAGAAGTATAAACCAGTCTTAAGAGCCTTCTTCAGGACTGTAAGGAAAGGGGAGGACCCCAGGTTCAGGAACAGTTATTACCCTACAATCATCAAGCTCCTGAACCAGTATGGATAACTTCACTCACAACAAAGTGATGGGAGGGGAAGGAGGATAGCTAAAAGGTTCCCACCTCTTCTGACCTGCCCCACCCCTCTGGGTCCCTTCCTTCTCCCCTTTCTCCTATGGTCCACTCTCCTTTCAGATCCCTTCCTCTCCAGCCATTTACCTTCCCCACCCACCTGGCTTCACCTATCACCTTCTAGCTATACTCTGTCCCCTCCCCCTATCCTTTTATTCTGGCATCTTCTACCTTCCTTTCCAGTCCTCATCAAGTGTTTCAGTGCAAAATGGTGTCTCCTTATATTGGTTTTGCTTGCTTATAACCATTGATGAGACCCATCCTAGAGATAGAACAAAGCCAGAACGTGGAATAAGCCTTTATTCAACAAAACTTTCCTATCAGATTTCTTCTTCTCCAACCTTTGACCTCTCCCAATCATCTGGCTTGGCCTATCGCCTTCCAGCTAGCCTCCTTCTGCTGCCCCCCTCTTTTGATTCTGGTGTCTTCTCAGTCCTGAAGAAGGGTCTCGGCCTGAAACATCGACTGTTTATTCGTTTCCATAGATGCTGCCTGACCTGCTGAGTTCCTGCAGCATATTGTGTGTATTCCTTTAATTCTTCACCCCCTTGATGAGGCAATAATACTCCCTTCCCCTCTGCACCACACCAATGCCTCGGTAAAGCACCAACATAATCAAAGACCTCTCCTTCCCTAGACGTACTCTTTTCTTTCCCCTCTGCTTGGGCAGAAGACACAAAAACCTGGATCAATGGTAGCTTCAATCCCACTGCTTTAAGACTGTTGAATGTCCCCTAATACGATAAGATCTGAGGACGCATCACAAATTTCAAAGTTCAAAGTAAACTTATTACTAAAGTACATATTTGTCACCATATACTACCTTGAGATACCTTTTAATAGACAATAGGTGCAGGAGTAGGCCATTCAGCCCTTCGATCCAGCAGCACCATTCACTGTGATCATGGCTGATCATCCACAATCAGTACCCTTTTCCTGCCTTCTCCCCATATCCCTTCACTCCACTATCTTTAAGAGCTCCATCTAACTCTTTCTTGAAAGAATCCAGAGAATTTACCTCTACTGCCTTCTGAGGCAGAGCATTCCACAGAACCACAACCCTCTGTGTGGAAAAGTTTTTCCTCAACTCCGTTCTAAATTGTCTACCCCTTATTCTTAAACTGTGGCCTTTTCTTGTGGGCATTCAGAGAAGAGTCGAGAAATGCAATAGAATCGATGAAAACTATGCACGAAGGCTGACAACCAACCAGTGTGCAAAAGGAGACAAACTGTGCAACTATAAAAAAGTAAATAAATAATACTGAGAACAAGAGTTGTGGGGTCCTTGAAAGTGAGTCCATAGATTATGGAATCTGTTCAGTGTAGAGGTGAGTAAAGTTGTCCCCTCTGGTTCAGGAGCCATGATAGTTGAACAGTAATAACTGTTCCTGAACCTGGTTGTGTGGGATCTAAAACTCCTGTGCCTCCTTCCCAATGGTAGCAGCGAGAGGAGAGCATGGCCTGGATGATGGGTGTCCGTGATAATGGATGCTGCTTTCTTGTGGCAGTGTTCATTGTAGGCGTGCTCAATGGTGGGGAGGGCTTTACCTGTGATGGGCATTATTGCACCCTGTTTGTCTGACTGCACTGCACTTTCCAGAACCAGGAACTGTCAGAACACTCAGCAGGTTCAGGAGCAGCTATGGAAGGAGATTTGGATGGTGAGCCCTCACTTGGAGTATTGCGAGCAGTTGTGAGTATTGTGTTGAGGCTTTATAAAATGTTGGTAAGGTCTCGCCTGGAGTGTTGTGAGCAATTTTGGGCCCCTTATCTAAGAAAGGATCCGATGACTTTGGAGTGGGTTTCAAAGGACGTTTATGAAAATGATTCTGGGATTGAAAGGCTTATCATATGAGAAGTGTTTGATGACCCTGGGCCTGTACTCACTGGGACTCAGAAGATTGGAGAGTGGGGCTCTCACTGAAATCTTTTGAAAGTTGAAAGGGCTCGATAGAGTGAATGTGGAGAAGATGTTTCTTACGGTGAGGGGGTCTAAGACAAGGGGACACAGCCTGTGAATAGAGGGATGTCCGTTTAGAATGGATGATGAGGAATATCTTCAGCCAGAGAGTGGTGAATCTGCGGAATTCTTTGCCACAGGCAGCTGCAGGGGTCAAGTATTTATGTATATTTAAGGCAGAGGTTGATAGGTTCTTGATTGGTCAGGGCATGAGGGGATACAGGGACAAGGACAGGAGATTGGGGCTGAGAGGGAAAATGGATCAGCCTTGATGGAATGGCAGAACAGACTTGATGGGCCAAATGGCCTAACTCTGCTCCTATATCTTATGGATCAGCCATGGTGAAATGGCAGAGCAGACTCAATGGGCCAAATGGCCTAATTTTTCCTCCATATTGTATGGTCTTCCAATCAGAGAAAAGGAAGAATTTCCTTGACCTACTGCCAGCACAGTGGGTGGAACCTTCACCTGTAGGTTTGTCAGGGAAGTGTGTACTTGTTGAAGACAGCAGCAGCTGAAATCCTGTCGTGCTGTGCACAGATACTAGATGAAAGTTTTAATTTTGCCCCAAGTCTTAGTTGTTTTGAAAGCCTCTGCCGCATCAATATTCCAAAACATGAATATTTTAATGCAAGGTGACAGTTACCAGTACCCCAGGAAATAATAACTATTTCAAACATGGGATCAAAGAAGCAAAATTCTGTATATAATTCATATGGCAGTCACCTCTGCAGTAGCACCAGGCTTTCTGCAAACTCATCACATGCCTAAGCTGCCACATGAAACAGCTAGCTTGCCGACGTTTCATCACAAGTTGATGTGACATCCTCAGAGCACAGTTGTTGGTGTTTCTTTCAGGGAGCCCTCGCGTTTATATAGGCCCCCGGTTTCTTACCTCAGCCCTGATTGGCTACCCCTTCAGTCCACCTTTGAATTCTATTGGCTCGTGCTTCTTTAGCTGTTAGGGGATCGTAGATCCAAGAACGCACACTTTTGGAACAGAGGTATAATCCACTGTCTCTGATTCCAGTACATGAAGATCAAGAAGGACACCATTTCATCGGGGCGCCGCGGATGTTCTGGCGCAGGCAAACACGAAGAATTTTTTGAAGCGTGGTTCTCTTCTGATATTTCCATAAACAAACAGATTGAAATAAATGCACAAACCCCTAACAGCCAAATAGATGGAAGCCAATCGGAGTCAACACTCCTACGACTGAAGGGGTAGCCAATCAGGAAGCAAACGGGGCGCTATATCAACGCAAGCACTCCCAGAGAGAAACACCAACAACAGCGCACTGAAGGATGTCTCCTTGTCTGGTGATGAAACGTCTGCAAGCTAATTGCCAAGCTCGGTGAACAGTGAAACATCAAACGCCTCAGCCCGAGTGACAAGTATACTCACCACCATTCTAAACATAAAACAATATTTTGAAGTTCAGGAGCTGGGTAGCCACCCAAGATGACCAAAGATTAACAGCAGGCATTTGTCACTGACGACTTGAAACAGCAAACAATATGTCAAAGAAACACAATTCTTCAAAAAGAGATATTCATACATCCTGGGTTTGAAATGCATATAAGAGAAAAGAATATATAGTTCAAAGTTAAATTGAGAGGAAACTACTACAATATATTTACTTCTTTGATGTTTTGAAAAACATCCATTATTTCAGTAACATTCTGCTGATTAACTAATAAAGATTACATACTAATTTCTGTTTTTTAGGGAGCTCGTCAATTCTGAAAGAGTGGTGACGGCAGAAAGGAAAATGTTTGCAAGAGGGACAGAGAGAGAAAATAGAAAAAAACAGAGACAGAGACAGAGAGAGAGAGGGACAAAGAGGTGGACAGAGACAAAGAGACACAGAGAGACGAAGTGGCAGGCAGAGACAGGCAGACACAAAGAGACAGAGAGAGAGCTGGCAGAGAAACAGAGAGACAGAGAGACAATGAGGCAGACAGAGACAAAGACAAAGAGACAGAGAGAGACAGAAAGAGAGAACTGGCAGAGAGACAGACAGAGACAGAGACAAAGATACAGAAAGAGAGACAGAGACAGAGAGATGGATAGAGACAGAGAGCCAGGGAGACAAAGGGGCAGATGGAGAGACACAGAGAGAAAGAAGGATTTCTCTAAAGGTTATAGTACCTTTGTATTTATTGTTTGATAAAAACCCAACTATTATACACCTCCTCCTGTTGAGTCCTATTGACTCTCTTTCAACGACTGTTCATCTCACGTTCTTGATATTTATTTCTTATTTATTTATTATTATTTCATACTTTTTGTATTTTTTTATATTTAGATTAGATTAGATTCAACTTTATTGTCATTGTGCCAAGTACAGATACAAAGCCAATGAAATGCAGTTAGCATCTAACCAGAAATGCAATGAATAGTGTTATTTACAAAATAACTGCGAATAAAAAGTAAGTGCTACAGCACACAAATATAAAAGTACTGAGTATTACGTACCCCGTAACTGGGTTGCCAGACCAGCAGAAATAGAACGCTTGTTGGAGTCTGTGATTACTAGGAACTAATAAAGTTTTATTAAAGTAATAAGTAATACAGTACTCTAACCATAAGGATATAAATGTAACAGGTTAGCAATGATAATACACACATATACACAGAACTAGGGTAATAGGAATCAACCAAGCTCTATCGCAGTCTATGGGTAAAATGATCAGTCTTAAGTGAAGCAGAGTTCAGTTCAGTTTAGTGCAGTTTGAAGTAGTCGCTGTTGTTGTACCATTGGAGAGAGACAGAGAGAGAGAGAGAGAGAGAGAGAGAGAGAGAGAGAGAGAGAGAGAGAGAGAGAGTGAGAGAGAGAGAGAGTGGGAGATGCAGTTGGTTTCGGGCAGACCTTTTGATGTCTTCTAATCCTGCTGTGGTTACCGACTGTGACCCCTCCGTTCCGGATACGATTGTTCTTCCGCGGTGAACCCGGCACCCAGGCCAGGGCGGACACACACCCCAGGTTCCCACTGATCGTACCTTTACACCCTATGAGCCTCTGATCGGTTCTTGCCAACCGGTCCTCCAAACTCCCACCACTTGTGGGGGCACACTGCACTTTCCAGGGTCTCGTGGCGTGTCTCGTGCCTTAGCAAACCTGCTTCTTTTATCCCCCTGCTGGGGTATCACCTGTCCATCAAACTACAAACAGTTCAGGTTCAAAGCAGCCAGTCTGTCAATATCTGAATTGTGTTTCTTTCCCGTTAACCTCTCCCTTCTCCTCATTAGCATTTTGAATGTTTCTCCATTGTCTTCCGTTATCTCTCTCATTAGCATCATCCGGTAATTCTGCTTGGCGTCACACATGACATGAGACAGTACAATATGGGTGCAATACTGCTTAGTGCTGTGATGTGAGGTTCAGCAGTGTCACAGCCTCAGGGAAGAAGCTCTTCCTGTGCCTGCTGGTGTGGGAGCGGAGACTCCTGTAGTGCCTACCGGATGGGAGGAGAGTAAAAAGTCCATGGTTAGGGTGAGATGCATCCCTGATAATGCTTTTCGCCCTGCCCTGGCAGCGTTTATGGTAGATGTTCTCAATGGTGGGCAATTGGGTCCCGATAATCCACTGGGCAGTTTTCACCACACGCTGGAGTGCTTTGCGGTCCGATACGGGACAACTGCCATACCACACTGAGATGCAGTTGGTGAGTATGCTCTCAGTGGTACAGCGGTAAAAGTCCATCAGTATCCTGGGACAGAGGTGAGCTTTCTTGATGCTCCGCAGGAAATAAAGGCGCTGTTGTGCCATTTTGACCAGGATGGAGGAGCTCAGGGACCAGGTGAGATCCTCAGAAATGTGGACACCGAGGAATTTTACACAGTTTGTTGTCTTTTTGGTTGAACGCCTAAGTTTGTGTGGGCTTTCATTGATTCTATTATGTTTATTATTCTATGATGGATTTATTGAGCATGCCCACAAGAAAATGAACCTCAGGGTTGTATGTGGTGACATAAATGTACTTTGATAATAAAATCACTTTGAACTTTTGCACAATGGAGTGGGTCCAGTGGAGGTATACGAGAAAGATCCTGGGAAACTAAGCACATCTACATGATAGTTTGTCGCAGGAAAGCAGCATCCATTGTCAAGGAGGCTCACCATCCAAGTCATGCTCTCTTCTCCCTGCTGCCATCAGGAAGAAGGTACGGGAGCATTCAGGTCGAGGAACAATGATTACATGTCAACCATCAGACTCTTGAACAAAAGGGGATAACTTCACTCAACTTCACTTGTCCCATTATTGAAACGTTCTCACAACCAATGGACTCACTTTCAAGAACCCTTCATCCCATGTTTTTGATACGTATTGCTTACTTACTGTATTTATTATCATTTCATTCTTTTCACACCTGCAGTTTGTTGTCTTTTACACACAGATTGAACGACCAATTTGGTGTGGTCTTTCATTGATTCTATTATGGATTTATTGAGTATGCCCACAAGAAAATGAATTATATATGTACTTTGATAATAAAATTACTTTGAACTTTGAAGCAGGCTGTTATCTGATGCTGTCCAGATCACTTTGGTATAGAGATCATTAGTACTGTCAGTTACAATGTTGATTACAAGGATGGCATTCAGAAGCACTATGACCCATCGTTGTGACAACTTTTATAAAGATCAAATTATTGTCTGCACTTCCCTGTAACTCTTTGAGTGCCATCAAAATGACAGCCTTAGCTGCAGTGCCCTTCAAAGCTCTCCTGCTGAATATTTTGATTTGCAGTTCAAAGGAAATTTATTATCAGAGTACATGTATGATACCATATACAACCCTGGGGTTCATTTTCTTGCAGGCATTTCAACATTCAAATCACCTTTATCTGTGTATACATTATACAACCTTGAGATTCATCTCCTTACAGGCAACCACAAAACGAGAAGCACAAAAGAACCCTTTGAAGAAAGAGGACCAACGAACGCCCAATGTGCAAAGAAAGAGAAAAAAAAACACAAATTGTGCAAACAATAAAAATAAGCAAATAGCATTTAGAGCAAAGGTAAGCCTGCAGACATGAAGACTGGGGCAGATGAAGCAGGCCACAGCCTTGGCCTCAGTTCAGCACACAGCGGGGTAAGTGTCGTGGAGCCTGCAGACATGAAGCCCCGAGAATCCGGAGTAGGCCATAGCCTCAGCCTCAGAGATAAAAGAAATACAACAGACTTATGAAAGAAAAAACTTGTACATAAACAGAAACTGACAAACAATCAATGTGCAAAAGAAGAGAAGCTGTGCAAAAAAAAATAAAGAACATGAGTCAAACGTGAGTTTGTGGGTCTTAGAATCAATTCAGCATAGTGGTAATTGAAGTTATCTACGCTCATTCAGCAACCTGATGGTTGTCGGGGTAATAACTGAGACAGAAAGGAATGTGGTTCAGTTCTTTTAATTCAAAGCCATTTTCTGGTCAAAGAATGTAATTATCCAAATTAAGTAATTTTTACAAAATAGCACAGAGCCTTTTATTGGGTAATTAGTTTTCCAATTAAATAACTGCACAAGTTGACTAATCCTAACCTTCAGGTGCCATTACACACTTATTTCTTTAAACGGTTTTCTTCTTGCCATCAAAATAAACTTCACACCCTCTTAAAAGTTTGTTCCCCAGACAGTTCACCTGATCAGTCATTATAGTTAGCCCTCTCCCTACCCCGCCATCTATCATTTAACCCCATTGCTGCACTTAAACCACCTTTTATAATGTTTACATTGTAAATGCATGTTGGTATTTATATATTTACCTACATATCCATACTTTAACCTTTAACTTTATTTTTTATAGAACTTATTATTCTTTATGATTGTTGGATGTTAACCGACTGAATGTTGAAAGGACTGGATGAGGTGGATGTGGAGAGGGCATTTCCTATGGTGGGAACTGAGGGGCGACCTTTTCGAACAGAGGTAAGGAGAAATTTTTTTAGCCAGAGAGTAGTGAATCTGCGGAATCCTCTGCCACAGACTGCAGCGGAGGCCAGGTCCGTGCGTATATGTAAGGTGGAAGTTGATCGTTTCCTGATCAGTGAGGGCATCAAGAATATGGCAAGAAGGCAGGTGTGTGGGGTTTAGTGGGATCCAGGATCAGCCGTGATGGAAAGACAGAGTCGGTCAATCTTGATATCGTTTGCAAAGTTACCAACCCACCGTCTATATTTTCAACCACATACATCACAAACAGCAGAGGTCCCAGCACAGATCCTTGTGGAACACCACTAATTACAGACCTCCAGCTCGAATAAGACCCTTCAACCACTACCCTCTGTCTTCTATGCACAAGACAGTTCTGAATTCAAACAGCCAATTTGCTGTGGACCCCATGCATCTTGACCTTCGGAATTAGCCTCCCGTGAGGGACTTTGTCAAACGCCTTACTAAAATCCATTTACACACCATCCACGGCCCTCTCTTCATTAATCTCTCTTGTCATCTTGTCAGAAAACTCAGATCAAGGTGATAAAGCACGACCTGCCAGGCACAAAGTCATGCTGGCTCTCCCTAATTAGGCCATGGGCTGCCAAATGCTCAGATACCCTACCCCTAAGAATTTTCTCCAGCAATTTCCTTACAACTGACATGACACTCGCTGGTCTAGAGTTTCTAGGATTGTTCCTTGTTCCCTACTTAAATAGAGGTACAACATTAACCACTCACCAATCATGCGGGACATTGCCCGTGGCCATAGAGGGCACAAAGATACAGGTCAAGGGCCCAGAAATCTCGTCTCTTGCCTCCTTCAATAACCTGGGGTAAATCCCATTAGGTCTTGGAGACATCCACTTTAATACTCCTTCAGAGGCCCAACACTTCCTCCTCCTTGACCTCTAAATGCTCTAATATATTTGTACTCTCAACACTGATCTCCCGGTCAACCATATACTTTACCTTAGTAAATACTGAAGCAAAGTAGCTCGCTCACATTCTCTGCATCCATACAAATAATACCCCCTTTACCCTTGAGAGGTCTCACCTTCTCCCTGGTTATCCTCCTGCTCTTGATGTATGTACAGAATGCCTTGGATTCACTTTAATCTTACTTGCCAAGGACTTTTCATGGCCTCCTGGCTTTCCTAATTCCCTTCTTTAGTTATTTTCTACCTTCTGTTTTATGAACCTTTGAAAGGCTATAGAATTGTAGATTGCACAAATTGCCAAGAATGGAGAACAAGTCAACCCGACCAGTGAAGGAACTGTTCTGGTTTATTTCCTGCAGGCTCCCACCGAGTACAGACATTCTCATCTCACTAGCAATCCCGGGCAATCTTCTCTCCTCATGAATTCAGTGACTCTTTTCTTTCATTTGCTGCTTCATTGCAAAAACACTCGAAAATTACCAGTGAGAGCATTCTAACTGACTGCATCACCATCTGGCATAGGGGGAGTGGGGGTTGGTGGCTACTGCACAGGATCAAAGTAAGCTGCAAGAGAGTTGCGAACTGCATCGGCTTCATCATGGACACTGGCCTCCAAAGTGTCCAGGACAGCTTCAAGGAACGGTGCTGCAAAAAGATGGTACCCATCCTTAAGGACCCCTACTACCCAGCTCATTTCCTCTTCTCATTGCTACCATCAGGGAGAAGGTACAGGGGCCTGAAGGCACACACCCAGTCATTCATGAACAGTTTCTTCCCCTCTGAATGGACATTGAACCCATGAACACTACCTCACTACTTTTTTATCTCCTTTTTGTGGCTTCCGTTTTGGGCCGAGACCCTTCTTCAGGGCTTCTTCAGCACCTTTCTTGAGCCCTGAAGAAGAGTCTCGGCATGAAACGTCGACTGCTTACTCTTTTCCATAGCTGCTGCCTGGCCTCCTGAGCTCCTCCAGCATTCTGTGTGTGTTGCAACAGCGAAACAGTCGCGGCTCAGTTTCAGCTGCCTTTGAGTTCGTGGGGACGTGTTTGGGGACGGGGAGAGGATGTTAGGGTTTTACGGACGGGACGCGGGGGAATTAGAGGACTGGTCTTAAGTCGCTGCTTTGCGTTGGCAGGACCAGCATTTTAAGCTATCAAACAAAATCATAATTTACCACAAAAAAACACAGAAATCCTTCTCTGGATCATATTTAACATCTGGCAAAACCTGTAGGGTTGCAATCGGAACAGCCTCAGTACTATACTGGGTCCACCAAGCATTTTCAAAAGACTTGTTGAAATACAAATACAAACTTCCACTTGTTCTAAGTCTAGTAGTTGCCGGCGCGAGTCTAAACTGAGCAGGCCAGTGCCAGGCGACAAAACATCCCTCATTACCTAATGCTGGTCGAGGGCCAATGGTCAAACAATGAGCAGCCAGAGAGATGGATTTGTAGCCTCATTCAAGTGCTCAAGCAGGAAAGCTATGCTGGACAATGGTGTCAGGGAGCTTCAAGCAGATCAATGAACGTATCGAATCATTCCATGACTCACAGAGTATTGAATCTTGCGGCTTCCTTAAACTAGCTGCCAGGTCAACACACTCAGAGTGCTGGAGGAACTCAGCAGGCCAGGCAACAGCTATAGAAAAGAGTAAACAGTCGAAGTGTTGGGCCGAGACCTTTTGTTAGGGCTGGATAAAAGAAATGGGAAGTCAGAGTAACAAGGCGGGAGGGGGGAGGGGATGAAGAAGTACAAGGTGACAGGTGATTGGTGAAATTAGGAGAAGGGGAGGTTAACGATGAATGGTGAATGGTGAAGGGTCATCCATTCCAGCATGGCAGTCCATGGCCTCCTCTACAGCCACGATGAGGCCACGATGAGGTGTTGGAGGAGCAACACCTTACATTCCGTCTGGGTAGCCTCACACCTGTTGGCCTGAACATCAATTTCTTGAACTTCCCGGTAATCGCAACCCCACCCCCTTCACTATTCTCCATTCCCATTTCCCTCTCTCATCTTACCTCCTCACCTGCCAATCACCTCCCTTGGTGCTCTTCCACCTTCCCTTTCTTCCATGGCCTTCTGTCCTCTCCTATCAGATTTCCCTTCTCCTGTCCTTTATCTCTTGCACCAAATGAATTCCCAGCTCTTTACTTCACCGCTTGCCCCTCTCCCGGTTTCACCAATCACTTATCACCTTGTACTTCTTTCTCCTGTCCCCCCCAAACTTTTTACTCTGATTTCTCATCTCTGTTTCCCAGTCCTGATGAAGGGTCACGGCCTGCAACGTTGACTGTTCACTCTTTTCCATAGACGCTGCCTGGCCTGCTGAGTTCCTCCAGCAGTTTCTGTGTGTTGCTCGGATTTCCAGCATCTGCAGATTTTCTCTTGTTTGTCTTGGTGGAGAGCAGGCAAGGAGTTAGAGTGAGAGGGACAGAGGGAGAAAAAAGAGAGAGAGAAAAAAAGGGGGAAAATATATATATATAAAATAAATAAGGGATGGGGTGTGAAGGGGAGGAGGGGCATTAATGGAAGTTAGAGAAGTCGATGTTCATGCCATCAGGTTGGAGGCTACCCAGACGGAATATAAGGTGTTGTTCCTCCAACCTGAGTGTGGCTTCATCTTTACAGTAGAGGAGGCTGTGGATAGACATATCAGAATGGGAATGGGACGTGGAATTAAAATGTGTGGCCACTGGGAGATCCTGCCTTCTCTGGCGAACAGGGCGCAGGTGTTCAGTGAAACGGTCTCCCAGCCTGTAAAGAAGGTGTTTGGTATCTTACGTAAGGCAGGTACATTAGGGACATTTAACAGACATCTTCAGAATCAGAATCAGGTTTAATTTCACCGGCATATCTCGGGAAATTTGTTAGCTTAGCGGCAGCAGTACAATACCATAAATACTATATAAGGAAAAACAACCATGAATTACAGTAAGTATATATATTGGATGTATATTATATAATTAAATTAAATAAGCCGTGCAAGCCAAACTCAGAACATAGAAATTTACAACACATTACAGACCCCACGATGTTGTGTTGACCATGTAACCTACTCTAGAGATGCCTAGGAATTTCCCTAGCACATAGCCCTCTATTTTTCTAAGCTCCACGTACCTATCTAAGAGACTCTTAAAAGACCCTATTGTATCCATGTCCGCCACCACTGCCGGCAGTGCATTCCACGCACCCACCACTCTCTGTGTGAGAAAACTACCCCTGACATCTTCTCGGTACCTATTTCCAAGCACCTTAAAACTATGCCCCCTCGTGTTAGCCATTTCAGCCCTGGGAAAAAGCCTCTGGCTATCCACACGATCAATGCTCCTCATCATCTTATAGGCCTCTATCAGGTCACCTCTTAACCTCCGTCACTCCAAGGAGAAAGGGCCGAGTACACTCAATCTATTAGGTACGCCCTCAAATCCAGGCAACATCCTTGTAAATCTCCTCTGCACTGAAATGGAAAAAAAGTAGTAAGATTTTGTTCAAGGGTTAAATATCCATTCAGAAATTGGATGGCAGAGGGAAAGAAGCTGTTCCTGAATCGTTGAGTGTGTGCCTTTAGGCTTCTGTACCTCCTCCCTGATGGTAGCAATGGGAAGGGGGCATGTCCTTAGTGGTGGGGGTCTTTAATGATGGACGCTGCCTTTTTGAGGCATCGCTCCTCGAGGACGTCTTGAATGCTATGGAGACTTGTGCCCAAGATGGAGCTGGTTAAGTTTACAATTCTCTGCAACTGACTTCAATCCTGTGCAGTAGTCCCCTCCCCCACAGACCAGACGGTGACGTAGCAAGTCAGAATACGCTCCACGGTACATCTATCGAAATTTTCGAGTGTTTGAGGTGACGTACCAAATCTCCTCAAACTCCGAATGAAATCCAACAGTACACCTGTAGAAGTTTGCGAGAGTGTTCAGTGACAAGGTGAAGCTTGTTAATCTCCTACCAGAGTGGCACACTTTCCGTAGGATTGCATCTTTGTACTGGGCACAGAACAGATCACCTACCCAGGAATTTAAGCTTGTCAGCTTTGTCAACTTTGCCCCCCAACTTCCACCCAGCCCTTAAATTCACTTGGTACATTTCTAACATCTCCCTCTCCTTTCTCAGCTTCCATCTCCATCTCTGGGGACTAACTGTCTCCCGATAATTTTGTAAACCGACTGACTCCTGCAGCTATCTTGACTATACTTCTTTCCACCCTGTCACCTGTAAAAATGCTATTTACAGAAAACACGCTCTGTGGTCACTTTGTTAGATACCTCCAGTACTTAATAATGTGGCCACTGAGTGTGTGTTTGAGGTCTTCTGCTGCTGTAGCCCATCCACTTCATGGCTAAGCAAGGCAGAGACGTTCTTTCGCATGCCACTGTCATAACATGTGGTTATTTGAGTTATTGTTGCCTTCCTGTCAGCTTGGACCCATCTGGTTGTTCTGCTCTCTGCTCAATAACAAGGCATTTTTGCCCACAGAACTGCCACTCACTGGAAGATTTTTGTTTTACCCAACTTGCTCTGTAATTCTAGAGCAGGGGTTCCCAACCTGGGGTCCACAGACCCCTTGGTTAATGATAGGGGTCCATGGCATAAAAACAGTTGGGAACCCCTGTTCTAGAGACTGTTGTGCATGAAAGTCCCAGAAGATCACTAGTTTCTAAGATACTCAAACCATACAAACCAGCATCAACAATCATTCCACGGTCAAAGCTACTTACATCTCATTTCTTCCCCATTCTGATGTTTGATCTGAATCACAACTGAGCCTCTTGACCATGCCTACGTGCTTTAATGCATTGAGTTGATGTCACATGATTAGATATTTGCATTAACGAGCAGGTGTATAGGTGTATCTAATAAAGTGGCCATTGAGCGTATGTTCTATATTTCATGAAGAAATACAAAAATCATCTGCGATTTCTGTTCCTGATTCTTCGCGCTGTATTCCTTGGTTGAACTGTATTTGTGCAGTGTTGAGTGAGAAACAACATGACCCCCGTGATGACAAAACCATTGGACAATCTCCCTTGCACACATGCCCAGGAATAGCCACTGGAACGAGGCCAGTCTCTGATGTACTCAGCAAGTTGATATTGGCTTCAGGAGGGGTGCAAGAGAAAACAGGATACAGTTGTTGGCGAGAAGCCAACGACAAATCCCAAATGTTAAGTTGCAGTGTGTTGTTTTTCCATCTGTAATGGAGAAAACTTCTTAAAGGGCTTCACACACAAAAAATTGAACAGAGAAAGTATATTCAATAAGAGCCAGTTTGAGATCTTTAAAGAATCAAAACTTCATATATTGCCAAAGAATGTAGGCAGTATACAACTCCGATATTCGTCTTCTCCAGATAGCCATGAAATAAAGAAAACCATGAGGGTCATTCCAAGACAAGCATCAATACCCCCTGCACAAAAAAACTTACAAATTGCCCCAAATTAAATTTCACAATGGCAACAAGAGGATTAGCCCTCCCACCCTCCCCCGGGCGATCTGCAAGAACATTAAACCCTATCCCCCTGCATAAAAAAACTTACGATTCATGCCAAATTTAAATTGTGCAATATGCAACATTTTCATATGATGTAATTTGACCTTTCCGAATCTTTTTTATTAACTTAAATTATATGAATAGAGGAGCGGAGATGACGACATTACTGAACGTGTCTGATTCAAGATATAGGTCTAGCCCTGTTTTGTTCTGTTTTGGCAGCAAAAGAATCGACTCCCCCACGCAGTAAAACAAACCAGACGAACTGCGAGGACATCCAACCCAACCCCTCCCGTACAAAAATAACTTACAGATATCACCAAAATTAAATTGCTCAGACAGAAACAAGAAAGAACGAGCAAAAACATGGAACATATAAGACATGAAACCAAAGAGTCAGGTCCAATCCATAAATCACAGAACTTTGGTAGCATCCTCCAAGGGAGAGGGAGACCACCTGAAAACAGGGGCAGAACAGCGAGGGAGATAGGCCGTCGTACATGAACATCTGAACTTTATGAATCACTTGTGTTCTCAAGAGCTGTGGAGAGGAAATTGGAGAAGGGATTTCCAAGACTGCCACTTTTAAGAGTGAACAGGTGGGCACTGAAGTGGGGGGCAAGATAATAAAGAAGAAGATAAATACTGGCAACACACATCAAAGTTGCTGGTGAACGCAGCAGGCCAGGCAGCATCTCTAGGAAGAGGTGCAGTCGACGTTTCGGGCCGAGACCCTTCGTCAGGACTAACTGAAAGAAGAGCTAGTAAGAGATCTGAAAGTGGGAGGGGGAGGGGGAGATCCGTTTTATCGGTAGGAAGGGATTGAACAAGGGGGGATAAAACCATGTCGAGGTATGCAGAAATGAGTTCGGTAAGGCAATGCTGGGTTTATTTGCCACATGTACATCTCAACATCCAGTGAAAAGTGTGTGTCAACGACCAATACGACGCTGTGACGGTGGCAGCCCGCGAGTATCACCACGCTTCCGGTTCCAACATAACATTCCCACAACTTACTAATCATAGCCCAGCAGACAGAGTAGACCAGCGGTTCTCAATGTTTTTCTGCTTGTGGCTCATGTACTTTTATTTACCTCTGTGGCCCATACCCTCCATAGTCTCTGTAACTTTCTAAAGATTTCTTTTTGGTCAACTGTATTAGTTATTCTAATATACAGTCAATATTAATGTTCTAACAGGTTATAGGTATTATCATTTGCTAAATATAATGTTACAGATGTTTATGAAAAATAAAACTATTAAAAAGCTCTGATTATGATGTTTTATTTATAATACTCTTCCAGCCAGCAATGAAAAAGCACGTAATTTTGTTACTTTGAGTGCTAGTGAGACCTTTGCAACTGATGCAAACTAGAGAGTTTTTGAATATCCGGTTGCAACTTGGTTAAAGATAATCAAAGATCACCTCTTCTTGCATTTGTTTTATTTATTTATTGACGTGCAGCGTCAACGCGGAATAGGCACTTCCGGCCCTTCGAGACACGCCGCCCAGCAACCCCCAAATTCAATCCTAGCCCAGTCACGGGACAATTTACAGTGACCAATCAACCTACCAATCAGTAGGAGAAAAACCAGAGCACCTGGAAGAAACCCAGATGGTTACACAGAGAAGTGTCTTACAGGCAGCGGCGGGAATTGAACCCGGGTCTCTGGTACTGTAAAGCAATGTGCTAACCACTACACTACCATGGCAATCCATCAAGATGGTTGCAGGCTTTTGATAGAACTTGATTAAAACCACATTCAACAAGATAAGATGTGGGAAATCCAGTTAAAATCAATTTTGCTCAATCCCAGAGCAGTGGAAATTTATTTTTATATCACTAGTTATCCAGATGCTTTGACAGGTGGGCTAAACCATGTGCAGGTAGCGAGTGGTCTCATACCCCTGTGAGATTGGGACATGCCTGTTCTAACATGTGAAGTCAGCTCTGGAGGTTTGGGCTGATGAGATCTACAGTGAGATCCAAAGGCCAGGAAGGCGGTTCTGCAACGCTCTGTGGAGAGCGAAGGGCGTGACAAGGCACAGAAGACGTCATGGTCATCCACTGCAGCCAAGGATGACCCCCGTTTGTAATGACAACTCATACCACTGGAACCAGAATTCCAAGGTTGAGAGTGGAACTGCTCCAGTGCAACGGTTTCTCACCTTAAAAACTCTCACGCACAGGTTTCCTGTCATCGTCGCATACGATGGGCAACCACCAGCTATCCGGAAATCTTGCTTGAGCTGTTATATCGCTCTGCAATGTAGTGTCAACATCATTCACATTCGCCCCAAATGAATCCACCACCCAGTCTGGAATATGTATCTCCAGAAGGTCTCTCAGCCAAAATTCCATATCACGGTGCAATTGCTTCAAATGATCAAGAGATAAAACCAGACCATCATCTTGCAATTCTACTGTAAGAGTGGCCAGTGAAGGAAATTGCATAAATTCATGACTCCCAATAAAGAGTCATAGAGTCATAAAATGTACAGCACAGAAACAGGCCCTTCGGCCCATCTTGTCCATGCCGAGACATTTAAACCGTCAACTCCCATTGACCTGCACCGGGACCACAGCCCTCCAAACGCCTACCATCCATGTACCTGTCCAAACGTACCTTAAGAGTTGAAATCAAACTCGCATGCACCACTTGTGCTGGCAGCTCGCTCCACACTCTCATGACCCTCTGAGTGAAGAAGCTTCCCCTTGTGTTCCCCTTAAACTTTTCACCTTTCACGCATAACACATGACCTCTAGTTGTCATCCCGCCCACCCTTAGCGGATAAAACCTGCTTGCATTTACCCTATCTATATACCCCTCATAATTTTCTATACCTCTATCAAATCACCTCTTCTCAATCTTCTCAAACTTCTCTGCTGCAGGAAAGTTTGATTTTTCCGAGGAAAGTGGTAATAGCCTCTGCATGATATGAGATTAGTTTTATCCCTTGTAGCAGTTTAATAAATTCAGTTTTTCAAATATATCTGACAGGTAAAACATGTCAGCTGTTCTGCTGCCTCATTTGCATCGTCTAGCGTATTTTCCCATTCATTTCATTTGGGTTTCCAATTAAATTACATATATTCATGGCTTTTTTATTTACTGTGTATATTTTTGTAATATTTCACTAAAACATTATGGGAAATTCAGAAACTCATGTGGCCCCAGTTTCTTGTTCTTAACATGTGGCCCCCTACAAAACCCGGCATGGTCCCTGGGGGATCATATGGCCCATGATGAGAACTACTGGAGTAGATATCATTTCAATTATGTGCTTTGTAGTATGACATAGGGGATCATGGTCTTTGACAATGATTGTTCTTGGCAAATTTATCTACAGAACATGGTTTACCATTGCCTTCTTCTGGGCAGTGTCTTTCCAAGACAGGTAACCCCAACCATTATTAATACTCTTCAGTGATTGTCTGCCTGGCATCAGTGGTCACATAACCAGGACTTGTGATATGTACTAGTTGCTCATACAACCATCCACCACCTGCTTCCATGGCTTCGCGTGACCCTGATTGTGGGGAGTGGAGGGAGGAGCTAAGCAGGTGATACACCTTGCCCGAATGTGACCTGTGACCTGCAGGTTAGCGGAGGGAAAGTGCGCCTTACACCTCCTTTGGTAGAGACATATTTCCACCCCGCCACCCAGGGAGTAGAAAGCCGACACCTCTCCTTGCAAAGTTGAAATGTCTAGTACTGGGGTGGGGGGGGTATTTGTGAAAGACGACAGGGGGTAAATTCGTAGGTCATTCTCTTCTGTTTTCATGGATGTCTGCGAAGAGTAAGAATTTCAGGTTGTATACTCCATACAATCTCCGATTATAATTGGAACCACTGAACCGTTGATGTGTGGGGCAAGGTTTCTAGACAGTGGCAGGTGCTTGGAATGTGTCTTCAGAGCTAGTGGTGGAAGAGGATGTGATAGAGGCATAGAAGGGGCTCTTAGGTATATGAATCTGAAGAGGATGGATGGATGTGGACCATGTGCAGGCAGATGGAATGAGCTGGCTTTAGGTAATAGGGGGAGAAGGCAGGAAATTGTGGTTGAGAGGGAAAATAGATCAGCCAAGATGAAATGGTGAAGCAGACTTGATGGGCCAAATGGCCTAACTCTGCTTCTATATCTTGGGGTGACATGATAAGCACAACACTTTATAGTACCAGCAATGTAGGCTCAATTCCCACTGCCGCCTGTAAGGAGTTTCTCCCCGTAACTGCGTGAGTTTCCTCTCGGTACTCCAGTTTCCTCCTACAGTCGAAAGACGTACCAGACGGTAGATTGATTGGTCATTGTAAATTGTCCTGTGATTAGGCTCGGGTTAAATCAGAAAGGGATTGTTGGGTGGTGTGCCTCAAAGGGCCAGAAGGGCCTATTCCACAATGTATCTCAATAAATAAGTAAAATAACATTTTATAGTCTTATTAGTTTAAATAGTTTGGCACAACATAATGGGCTGAGGGGCCCGTTCCTGTGTTTTTCTGTTCTATGTTCGAAGTCCAAAGGCAGATAGAACTGTAATAAAAGCATGCATCAAGACCACAGAGAGATTTGAAAATGAGAATTAAGGTTTCTTTTTTAATTAAAAACACCAACACAATCCACTGGAAATAATGAGTGAGCTCGTTCCTCCTACACCCACCCATTGTGTGCAGAGTGGCGCAGGAATTCCAGACTCGATCGGAATTGAATTATTTAATAAAGAATGTTTTCAGCTGTGCTCACCCGGTTTCCCACTTGTACTGCCTTTTAGAGAATAGGAGAGGATGAACCCCAGCATGAGTGCCTTCCACACTCAGTCTAGGGTTCCATGGTTTCGGACAAGGAATCATCTGTTCCCATTCACTTCTCCTGATCCGCTCTTCTGTTTTCTTTATTTGTCCCATTGCCATTCCTTTTGCCTTTTATCATCATATCTTTAACATAGAACAGTACAGCACAGGAGCAGATCATTCAGCCCAAATCGTTGTGCTAAACCAGCTAAAGAGTAAATAGAAAACACCCAAACACCAATCCCTCTGACCATGTCCATATCCCTCCATCTTCCTCATATATATGTGCCTGTCTAAGCGTCTCTTAAAGACCTCTAAATGATTTACCTCTTGCACCACACCAGGCAAGGCAGGCTGGTGGCATAGTGGCATCAGCGCCGGACTTCGGAGTGAAGGCTCCCGAGTTCGAACCCAGCCGGCCCCCTCCCTCGCACGCTTTCCATCCGTGCTGGGTTGAGCATTGAGCTAGCAACTCAGCCTCGTAAAAATAAGAAAGCCTGCTACAGAAACGCCACATGACGGTGTCCTGATGACTCCACTAGAAAAGAGTTATGGGCTTTCTTCTGCACCAGGCAGCGCATTCCAGGCATCCATGACTCTCCGAGTAAAAATATCCTCCTTGAACCTTCCCCCTCTCACCTTCAATGCATGCCCTCTGGTATTAAACATTTCTACCCTGGGAAACAGATGCTTACTGTCCACTTTATCTATGCCTCTCATAATCTTCTAAACCTCTATCAGATCTCTCCTCAGCCTCTGCCATGCCAAGAAAACAACCCAAGTTTATCCAGCCTCTCGTGATAGCACATGCCCTCTAAACCAGGCAGCATCTTGGTAAACCTCTTCTGTACCCTCTCCCAAGCCTCAACATCCCTCCTATAGTGGGGCAACCAGAACTGTTTTGCATTTCTTATTAATTTTCTCCTCTTTTCCATCCTACCACAAAGCTTCTCTTTCATTCTTCCCTCCCCTCCCTCCACCTTCTTACTCTGGCTTCTGCCCCCTTCCTTTCCCATCCCAAAGAACGACCCTGGCCCGAAACATCGACTGTTTCTTTCCTTCCACAGATGCTGCCTGACCTGCTGAGTTCCTCCAGCATTTGATGTGCGTTGTTGCAGATTTTCAGCATCGGTAGAACCTCGTGTTTATGATTTGCCGCCCCCAACTGCGAAATCTCTGTGGTATGTCGGCCCTGAAGGAGTTTAAATCTTCTCTTCGATGGGTATTTAGTGAAACCCTGCTTCACTGCTCCCCCTCTGTAATTTCTGCTGCTACCCTCCGCCCCACATAGGGTTTCACCTATCACCTGCCAGCTTGTACGCCATCCCCTTCCCCCATCTTCTTATTCTGGCATTTGTCTCCTTCTTTTCTTATCCTAATGACCTGCTGATCTCCTCCGGTATTTTGCATGCTTGTTGTTCTCGATTTCCAGCCTCGACAGAATTTCATGCGGTTTCATGATATCCTGCTTGGTTCACTTCATGGTGGGGTTGTTAATCCTCCATGCAGCGCATCAGGCGGCATTTGTGTTTTTTTTCACGAGGCTGAGTTGTTAGCTCGATGCTCAACCCAGCAGTCGGTTGGGGTCATCGACTGTATCCGGTGCTGCTGGTGTGGCCTCCCGTATGTCGGTGAGACCCGGTGTAGATTGGGAGACTGCTTCACCAGAAAAAGTAGGATCTCCCCATATTAATTCTACTTCCCCTTCCTATTCGGACATGTCGGTCCATGGCCTCCTCTGCTGCCATGATGAGGTGAAACTCCAGTTGGAGGAGCAACACCTTATATTCCATCTGGATAGCCTCAATCCTGATGGCATAAACATCCGTTTCTCAAACTTCCAGTAATTGCACCCCCCCGTCACTATTCTCCATTCCCATTTCTCTCTCTCACCTTATCTCCCCACCTGCCAATCACCTCCCTTGGTGCTCTTCCACTTTCCCTTTCTTCCATGGCCTTCTGTCCTTTCCTATCAGATTTCTCTTCTCCGGCTCTTTATCTCTTTCACCGATCGTCTTCCCAGCTTTTTACTTCATCCATCCCAACCTCCCAGCTTCACCTATCACCTACTAATTTGTACTTCTACCCCCCCCCCACCTCCTTCGTACTCTGATTTCTCATCTGCTTTCCCAATCACGACAAAGGGACTTGGCCCAAAATATCGACTGTCTACTTTTTTCCACAGATGCTGCCTGGCCTGCTGAGTTCCTCCAGCTTTTTGTGTCTGTTGCTTGGATTTCCAGCATCTGCAGATTTTGTCTTGTTTGTGTCAGAACAATTAGACCTCAGAGACCTGCATATGCATGAATGTGGCCTAGAGTCAATGGGGATTAATATTCCCTTTAGGTGTCTGGAGTGTGGGTGAGAAGAAGGAGGTGTTTGAAAACTATATGTAATTCAAAGGAAGCATTGTAGATACATTGTAACTAAAGAATTGTCCTAATGTTAACTTTGATCCTCATCATATAAAAATGTCAAGTAATATTGGGTCAGAAGGCCTCTTCTTCCAAGAGTGGCTCAGCATGATGCTGCCAGGTGCTCATTTTTGTTGAATAAAACACTTCCATATCCATTAGCTTCAGTGTCTCCCTGGTGACTTTGTTCATGTCACAACTCTTCACACCAATTCCTCTATTTTGTGAATCTGCTTATTGCCCCCACCCCCCCCCCACTATCAACATCACTCCAAATAGTGCTGCAGACAAAATCTAAAATACTTTAGTCACCTGATCTAAAAGACAATACTATCATCACTGCTGCCCTACTCAGTACAACCATAGACTATAAGACATAGGAGCAGAATTAGGACATCGAGTCTGCTCCACCATTCAATCATGGCTGATCCTTTTTTTTCCTATCTCTTCCTCAACCCCAGTGCCCGGCCTACTCTCCATAACCTTCGATGCCATGTCCAATCAAGAACTTATCAATCTCTGCCTTAAACACACCCAACGACCTGGCCTCCACAGCTGCGTGTGGCAACAAATTCCATAAATTCACCACCCTTTGGCTAAAGAAATTTCCTCGCATCTCTGTTTTGAAAGGGCGCCCCTCTATCCTGAGGCTGTGCCCTCTTGTCCTAGGCTCTCCCACCATGGGAAACATCCTTTCTACATCTACTCTGCCTAGGCCTTTCAACAATCGAAAAATTTCAATGAAATACCCCCTGATCCTTTTGAATTTCAGCGAGTACTGAGTTGTTAGCTCGATGCTCAACCCAGCAGTCGGTTGGGGTCATCTACTGTATCCGGTGCTGCTGGTGTGGCCTCCTGTATGTCGGTGAGACTCGGTGTAGATTGGGAGACTGCTTCACCAGAAAAAGTAGGATCTCCCCATATTAATTCTACTTCCCTTTTCTATTTGGACATGTCAGTCCGTGGCCTCCTCTGCTGCCGTGATGAGGCAATCCTCAGGTTGGAGGAGCAACATCTTATATTCCGTCTGGATAGCCTCAATCCTGATGGCATGAACATTGAAATGAATGCTAACATGGCATTTGCCTTCCTCACCACCGACTCAACCTGTATTCCAGAACCGGGCACTGCCCGCCTCATGCCCTATTACATCAGAATCAGGTTTAATATCACCGGCATATATCATGAAATTTGTTAACTCTGCGGCAGAAGTACAATGCAATTCATAATAATAGAGATTTACAGAAAGTATATATTAAATATTTAAATTAAATATGCAGTGCAAAAATAGAAATAAAAAACTAGTGAGGTGGTGTTCAAGGGTTTAATGTACATTCAGAAATCAGATGGCAGGGAGGAAGAAGCTGTTCCTGAATCGCTGAGTTTGTGCCTTCAGGCTCCTGTAAATCCTCCCTGATGGTAGTGATGAGAAGAGGGGTCTTCAGGCTCCTGTACCTCCTCCCTGATGGTAGTGAAGAGAAGAGGGGTCTTCAGGCTCCTGTACCTCCTCCCTGATGGTAGTGATGAGAAGAGGGGTCTTCAGGCTCCTGTACCTCCTCTCTGATGGTAGTAATGAGAAGAGGGGTCTTTAGGCTCCTGTACCTCCTCCCTGATGGTAGTAATGAGAAGAGGGGTCTTCAGTCTCCTGTACCTCCTCCCTGACGGTAGTAATGAGAAGAGGGGTTTTCAGGCTCTTGTACCTCCTCCCTGATGGTAGTGAAGAGAAGAGGGGTCTTCAGGCTCCTGTACCTCCTCTCTGATGGTAGTAATGAGAAGAGGGGTCTTCAGGCTCCTGTACCTCCTCCCTGATGGTAGTAATGAGAAGAGGGGTCTTCAGGCTCCTGTACCTCCTCCCTGATGGTAGCAATAAAAAGAGGGCACGACTTGGGTGGTGGGGGTCCTTAATAATGGATGCCGCCTTTTTGAGGCATCGCTCCTTGAAGGTGTCCTGGATACTAGGGAGGCTAGTGCATAGAGCAGTGTCGGAGAGAAAGTGATACAGGTCTAATTTGCTTTCCAAAATAACAGAAATAGAAATAAATATTTTAATTTTATTTGGTGATGCTGCTCAGAACAGGCCCTTCCAGTCTAAGGAGCAGCACCGTCCAGCAAACCTAGCCTAATCACAGGACAATGGGCAATGACCAATTTTCCTACTAACTAGTACGTCTTTGGACTGATAGGAGGCAAAAAAAACAAACCAAATGCAGACTGTGGTAATTTTTTGTTGGAATGAGTAGTAGGCAGTGCTTTCATTCCCTCTTTGATGAAAAATGTGTACAGCTGTGTGTAGGCAGTATTGAGCTGAGCAGCGGGAGCCCCTGACAAGCAATCCTCTGCTGAACCAGTAACAGCTGATGTGGGAAATGAATCAAAGAAAAGCCATGTTTCTTTATTTCTGGAAATGAGGGAGCTATTTCTCTCACCCAATTTACAGAAATTCCCTCTGTCTTTCAAATACATTTGCTGAAATACTCATCAGTATAAATTTAACATTTAAAAATTCGAGTTCCAGAATGCTCAGGATCAAATCCCTTCATGGTTTCAATGAGGAGAAATTCCATTGAAACCGATTGAAAGGTCTAGATAGGTTGGCATGGAGAGGATGTTTCCTATCGTGGGGGAGTCTAGGAGCAGAGGGCACAGCCTCAGAAAATAGTCAATAGACAATAGACGCAGGAGTAGGCCATTTGGCCCTTCGAGCCAGCACCACCATTCACTGTGATCATGGCTGATCATCCACAATCAGTGTCCAGTTCCTGCCTTATCCCCATAACTTTTGATTCCGCTATCTTTAAGAGCTCTATCCATCTCTTTCTTCAAAGCATCCAGAGACTTGGCCTCCACAGCCTTCTGGGGCAGAGCATTCCATATATCCACCACTCTCTGGGTGAAAAAGTCTTTCCTCAACTCCGTTCTAAATGGCCTACCCCTTATTCTTAAACTGTGGCCTCTGGTTCTGGACTCACCCATCAGCAGGAATATGCTTTCTGCCTCCAGCATGTCCAATCCCTTAATAATCTTATATGTTTCAATAAGATCCCCTCTCAGCCTTCTAAATTCCAGAGTATACAAGCTCAGTCGCTCCAATCTTTCGACATATGACAGTCCCACCATCCCGGGAATTAACCTTGTGAACCTACGCTGCACTCCCTCAATAGCAAGAATGTCCTTCCTCAAATTTGGAGACCAAAACTGCACAGAGTACTCCAGGTGTGGTCTCACCAGGGCCCTGTACAACTGCAGAAGGACCTCTTTGCTCTTATACTCAATTCCCTTGTTATGAAGGCCAGCATGTCATTAGCTTTCTTCACTGCCTGCTGTACTTGTATGCTAGTTTTCAGTGACTGATGTACAAGAACACCTAGATCTCGTAGAGGGACACCCATTTAGAACGGACATGAGGAGGAATTTCTTTTGCCAGAGGGGTGGTGAATCTGGAATTGGGTGTATTTAGAGGTGTATAAGATGATGAGGGGCATTGATCGCGTGGATAGTCAGAGGCTTTTTCCCAGGGCTGAAATGTCTAACACAAGAGGGCACAGTTTTAAGGTGCTTGGAAGTAGGTACAGAAGAGATGTCAGGGGTAAGTTTTTTTACGCTGAGAGTGGTGAATGCATGGCGACGGTGGTGGAGGCAGATACGATAGGGTCGAATAAGAGACTACTGGACAAGTACATGGAGCTCAGAAAAATAGAGGGCTATGGGTAACCCTAGGTAAATTCTAAGGTAAGGACATATGCGACACAGCTTTGTGGGTCGAAGGGGCTGTATTGTGCTGTAGGCTTTCTATGTTTCCATGTAGGTTGATGGGTTCTTGATCAGTCAGGGAATGAAAGGGATATGGGGCGAAGGCAGGAGAATGGGGTTGATAAGGAAATTGATCAGCCATGATGAAATGGTGGAGAAGACTCAATGGGTCGAATGGCCTATTTCTTCTCCTATATCTTATGGTCCTTTAGTTCAATCTGATCTTGGGTTTGCATGTTCACTTTGTCATGACAAGCATTTCCCCATAGATGGTTATTTCCTCACAGCTCCCATAGATATGCTGAGGATGTTCTACGAGTCTGTGGTGGCCAGTGCGATCATGTTTGCTGTTGTGTGCTGGGGCAGCAGGCTGAGGGTAGCAGACACCAACAGAATCAACAAACTCATTCGTAAGGCCAGTGATGCTGTGGGGATGGAACTGGACTCTCTGACGGTGGTGTCTGAAAAGCGGATTATGTCCAAGTTGTATGCCATCTTGGACAATGTCTCCCATCCGCTACATAATGTACTGGGTGAGCACAGGAGTACATTCAGCCAGAGACTCATTCCACCGAGATGCAGCACTGAGAGTCATAGGAAGTCATTCCTGCCTGTGGCCATCAAACTTTACAACTCCTCCCTTGGAGGGTCAGACACCCTGAGCCAATAGGCTGGTCCTGGACTTATTTCCTGGTGTGATATACATATTACTATTTAACTATTTATGGTTTTATTACTATTTAATTATTTATGGTGCAGCTGTAACGAAAACTAATTTCCCCCGGGATTAATAAAGTATGACTATAACTATGTTGGTTCTCTGATTCACATTCGAAAGCCAGCACCAGCGTGGATCAAGGACATCTGTGGATGGATGACGGGCTGAGGCCTGTTGACTCCCCTCCTCCTCACGGTTAATCGAGTCCCACACGGAACCATTCACATCTGAAGTCCATCGAAGCAGGAGCCAGATGCTGGTGCTCCTGGGATTGTGAGTCAGCGATTCTGGAGTTTAAGGCCTGGAGTTGGGGTCCTGTCATCGGAGAGTCCAGAGCATGTATCCATTATCAGTAAGTCCTGGAGGTCGATACCAGAGACCGAAGCCCGAAGGCCAATCAGTAGTCCAGAAGTCGAGGCACGATTGTTGAAGCCTTGGGTCTACGTGTCTGTAAATCCACTGGGGAAGCTGGAGGCCTGACATCTGTGAGTTTCCGAGTTCAATGGAGGCTGGAGACCCAGGGGTGGCCTGTTCTCATTCGTGTGTGTGTGAGAGAGAGAGTAGGTGGGTGGGCAGATGGATGGGAGGGAGGAAAGAGATTTGTTTTGCTGAACATTGTGGGCATGCTATGTTGGTGCCAGAACGTGGGGCAACCTTTGCAGCTGCCCCAGCACATCCTGAGGTTGGGTGGGTTGTTAACATAAATGGTTCCTCGGGTTGTCATAGCCGGCGGGGGGGTGGGGGCGTGGGAGTGGGAATAAGCTCCCACTACCTATAAAGTGCTCCAAATGGCGTGTGACTCTAACAGCCTCTGACAACCAAGTCCAACTCTTGGTCTTCATGTGGGGCTTAGCTACTAGGCTCGGTGGAACTGTTTCTACTGACAAGAGAAGGGGCAGAGGTGGACCACTGGCGCCTCAAAACCAGTTGCTTCGGGCAGGTGGGGCTCGTCAGCCTTGGATGGCAGCCCGCCTGGGAAGAGGAAAACTCTGATTTTAAACCTCCATTGCCTTGCAGCCTTGCCCACCCATGGGAAAGGCTTCGGGAGTAAACCCCGAGGAAGAAATCCGGAGCCAGGGTCCCTAAGGCAGTTTGATGTTGTTTACAACTTCACACTGGCAACCTCTGCGACAATACTGGTGCCAAGCTGTGTCGGCGTTTGCTTTTCCCTTGGACTACATCAGTGACGTGGAGAGGGGGAACCCACTGCACGGGCAACAGCCGGTTCTTCAAATCCTCCCGCCAAGGCTAGCGCCCTGGAGAGGATACAGTCCACCAGAGGCACAAACCCATGATCCCCTGGGATCGATGGCTGCCTACTATTAACCTAAATGAGACACTTCATTGTATACTTTGATATACACCGGATAACAATTTTTTCAAAACTGATTATAATGTGTTTAATTGAATAATGGTGCTGATGCTTTGCAATAGTTCAACGAAGCTAAAAATGTTTTGTTGCTGATTTTCATTTGTACTCAGTGTCTGAGGCTTCTCGCTCAAGTGTCCAACAATAATTGGCCAGCATTGATGAATTCCAGTTGACCTGATACCATGTCTCCATGACCACAATGTCCTGGTGAAATCTTTCACCATACCTATCACTGGTGACAAGATTTGCAGGGAAGAAGTTTAAATGGGGTTGCAGAAATGAATCATTAGTGACATGTTGGACTTCATGGTTTTGTATGCTTGAAGCATGTTGCCAACCAGCTGCACATGGTTTGGTGCTGTGTCGTTGCCAAGAAAATTTTCAGCAACATCCTTGAATGCCTTCCATGCGATTTTCTCCGGTCCCACTAGAAGTTCTTCGAATTGCCTGTCATTGATGCTCTGCTGAATTTGTGGACCAACAAAAACATCTTCCTTAATCTTGACATCAGTTATTCTGACTTTAATTATGAATTAATTTTTAAAAATAGGAGATTTTTAAAAAATGATGTGCGATAGGTATATCTCATGGTGATTTTCATCAGCAGCAGCCCAAAGTTCATAAGATACACACAAAGATATTCAAGAAGCAAAATCTTTGTTGTCCAGTGTAATTAAATCTGAAATTTGATTCTGATTCTCTGCATTATAGAAACATAGAAACATAGAAAATAGGTGCAGGAGTAGGCCATTCGGCCTTTCGAGCCTGCACCGCCATTTATTATGATCATGGCTGATCATCCAACTCAGAACCCTGCCCCAGCCTTCCCTCCATACCCCCTGACCCCCGTAGCCACAAGGGCCATATCTAACTCCCTCTTAAATATAGCCAATGAACTGGCCTCAACTGTTTCCTGTGGCAGAGAATTCCACAGATTCACCACTCTCTGTGTGAAGAAGTTTTTCCTAATCTCGGTCCTTAAAGGCTTCCCCTCTATCCTCAAACTGTGACCCCTCGTTCTGGACTTCCCCAACATCGGGAACAATCTTCCTGCATCTAGCCTGTCCAATCCCTTTAGGATTTTATACGTTTCAATCAGATCCCCCCTCAATCTTCTAAATTCCAACGAGTACAAGCCCAGTTCATCCAGTCTTTCTTCATATGAAAGTCCTGCCATCCCAGGAATCAATCTGGTGAACCTTCTTTGTACTCCCTCTATGGCAAGGATGTCTTTCCTCAGATTAGGGAACCAAAACTGCACACAATACTCCAGGTGTGGTCTCACCAAGGCCTTGTACAACTGCAGTAGTACCTCCCTGCTCCTGTACTCAAATCCTCTCGTTATAAATGCCAGCATACATTTGCCTTTTTCACCGCCTGCTGTACCTGCATGCCCACTTTCAATGACTGGTGTATAATGACACCCAGGTCTCGTTGCACCTCCCCTTTTCCTAATCGGCCACCATTCAGATAATAATCTGTTTTCCTATTTTTGCCACCAAAGTGGATAACTTCACATTTATCCACATTAAATTGCATCTGCCATGAATATGCCCACTCACCCAACCTATCCAAGTCACCCTGCATCCTCTTAGCATCCTCCTCACAGCTAACACTGCCACCTAGCTTCGTGTCATCCGCAAACTTGGAGATGCTGCATTTAATTCCCTCATCCAAGTCATTAATATATATTGTAAACAACTGGGGTCCCAGCACTGAGCCTTGCGGTACCCCACTAGTCACCGCCTGCCATTCTGAAAAGGTCCCGTTTATTCCCACTCTTTGCTTCCTGTCTCCTAACCAATTCTCCACCCACACCAATACCTTACCCCCAATACCGTGTGCTTTAAGTTTGCACACTAATCTCCTGTGTGGGACCTTGTCAAAAGCCTTTTGAAAATCCAAATATACCACATCCACTGGTTCTCCCCTATCCACTCTACTAGTTACATCCTCAAAAAATTCTATGAGATTCGTCAGACATGATTTTCCTTTCACAAATCCATGCTGACTTTGTCCGATGATTTCACCGCTTTCCAAATGTGCTGTTACCGCATCCTTGATAACTGACTCCAGCAGTTTCCCCACCACCGACGTTAGGCTAACCGGTCTATAATTCCCCGGTTTCTCTCTCCCTCCTTTTTTAAAAAGTGGAGTTACATTAACCACCCTCCAATCCTCAGGAACTAGTCCAGAATCTAACGAGTTTTGAAAAATTATCACTAATGCATCCACTATTTCTTGGACCATTTCTTATGAGCCACTTTAGACTGTAAAAATGTCTGTCTTGGTCACAGTTACCTGGAAAATATATTTACAGCTTTTGCTACAAAGAATATCAGGAACACAAATCTTTCTGGCACGTAACATTATTAGAATAATGCCCGCTGCCTGCAAAACAACACTGTGATAAGTGGGAACAGAATCACTTGTCATAGATTAAAGTTAGCAAGTCGAAGACAAATATGAAAACTTTTTATAGACTCTACGGTCCGCTAATTTGCCAGATGCTCTCAGTGTTGTGTTAGAATACTTAATACTTAGTATTAGACTGCAAAATTATTGTAAAAACATTAAAATAAATGAGTTCTCAGTTCAATTAAAAAAGGAAATTTTATAAAACAGCTCACACATTAACAATGTTACTTCCAGACATTACAGTTGTAGAGTCATAGAAGAGTACAACACAGAAACTTTGGCCCATCTAGTCCATGCTGAGCCATTTAAACTGCCTACTCCCTTTGTCCTGCACTTGGAGCATTGCCCTCCATACCCCTACCATCCATGTACCCATCCAAACGTCTCTTAAATGTTGAAATCGAAATTGCAGCTCATTCCACACACTCACAACCTTCTGAGTGAAGAAGCTTCCCCTTAAACATTTCAACTTTCACCCTTAACCCATGACCTCCAGTTGTAGCCCCACCCAATCTCAATGGGAAAAACCTACTTGTATTTACCCTATCTACAAACCCCTCATAATTTTGTATACCTCTATCAAATCTCCTCTGTTTAATCTTTATCTTTAAGTTGTGTTGGTTGTTAACAGAAACCATGCATTTCACCATACCTTTGGGTGTACATGAGATAAATAAACAAATATGAACCCAAATTTGAATCCAATGGCTCTTGGTTTCATAAGTATACCAGGCAGAGTGCATTAAGTCCAGGACCTACTGGTGGACATCACACCTTGCCCCAATGCTGAGATTTAGAGGTTCAATCCCACAAGTCCAAACAAACATAACCAAAGCAAAATCTAGATTAAACACAAAGCAGTTGTTTCAGTGAATCAATGGGTGGAGTTTCTCTAAGATTTACAACAGGGCCATAAGAGACCAATAAAATTTTTAAAAAAGCATTTGGACAGGAAAAGAAAACATGGGCTGATCCACTATTCACGTCAAGTACCTTTAGTTCCTATTGTGGTTGAATGGTACAAGAATCTCAAAAGGCCTCTGGGGTTCATTAATTGTTGTATGTTACAAAGCCCACTTCCTCCCCAGCCAACAGAGCCACATTAATGAATCAGTAAAAATTCCACTGCCCTCATTATACAAGCCTTGGGTGCTTCTCGAATTGGAGAAACTCGGAATATAATCACCGCTGTAGACTGTAACACCGTGACAGCAAGCTGTTTGTTGGTCTCTCCGCTCACGGCGGAAAGGATGACATCGAGAGAGAGAGGGAGAGAGAGGGAGAGTTTCTGTGGCTTTTCAAATTGTTGGGTGAACAATGGTTTTTGTTGGACTGGAGATCATGGTCTCTCTTTGGGAGCTTGTTGTTGTTACTTTGATGGGAGTCAGGCACTGATGCTTCCTGCTGGAACAAGAGAGGGGAGGGGTGATGTTTTACGGCTGCTTGTGCATGGGAAGGGGGACTTTGTGGGGTTCTAACCTTTCTCCGTCATTCGTGCTTTCGAGTTTCCTTCCATTTTGTGGATGTCCGCGAAGGGTAAGAATTTCAGGTTGTATACTATATACATTCACTGATATGACACAGAGCCATTAAACCATATTGAGTGCACCGAAAATGTTGAATTAACCACGTAAATAAATTCACGCCTACAGAGTTCCAGTGGCATTATGTTGGAACTGTTATCAGGGGAAGCAGTTAAATAGATATCTCTTAAATTGGAATTGCCATTAGGAAACATCAACAGGTTCAGACTGGGATAAAGTAAAATTGCGAGCCAGTTATCTACAGGAGAGTTAATAAAAAAGACTACATTACTATTTTAACCCTCTGGAAATGGTGCTGATTTTTGGAAGACGAATTCAGTGAATTAAATGGAGAGTTATAACTTTTATCAACAGCCTGTTCAAGCTGCCTTTAATTGCTTCTCCCTGCAGAGTACATTAGGCTGGAGGGCATAGTTACCATGGGACTCAATACAATGCAAAGTCAAGTGAACTCCAAAGTAGTTATGGCATGTCAAATATAGCAGGAGTAGGAATGCTGTCTAACAAGGTTTATGCTTATAGCTGTCAGGGATATATAATCTAGTCTGACCAAACTACCTGAAATAGGAGCAAGTTCTGCAAGAAGCTTTCTATTGAGCTTGTGGTATGAAATCAGGGCTGAGATAAAAGTGTACCCAATCCTATAATTTAGCTGACAAGTGGCAACAAAGTAATAGCAGGGAAAGCTTTCAAAATAATGAAGGGAAATTGAGCAACTTGGCTGTGCTGTGTGAGACAGTCAAGCACAAACAGGTCAGACCAGCTAATAGAGGTTAGTGAGATACGCTGAAAACATTTGCAATTATGAATTGGAAAGCAACTTCACAAATTTGCTACTTTGTTTTTGGGTTCAGTTTGGAAGTCTCTCGCTGGTCGCATGACCTATCAGCTGCTCAGCAGAGCAGCAGGCAAGAGAAATAATTGGAAGCATGTAACCCTATTTCAGTGCCAGTGACCTGCGTTCAATTCCCGCTGGTTAGCGTAATGCTATACAGTGCTGTCGATCGGGGTTCAATTTCCGCTGGTTAGCGTAACCCTATTTCAGCGCCGGCGAGCTGGGTCCAATTTTGATGCTGTCTATAAGGAGAGTGTATCTTTTCCCTGAGATGCCATAGAGTTCCTATGGGTGCCCCAGTTCTCTCCCACATTCCAAAGGTGTACGGATTAGTTGGATAACTGGTCACAGAGGGGCAATGGGCGGAGTGAACCTATTGGGCCTGAAGGCTGTTAGTATGATTTATCTCTAAATAAAAATAAAAAGAGATCAGATCAGCTGGAGTTTTGTGTGATTTTACTCTTCTATTCATTTCTATGCTACTAGATTGCAGGAGGGGGGTGGCGTGTTAACAAAAAAATAATTGAAAAGTCATGGCGAAATGCAAGCTACAAACCAAACTAAGTATTTATATTTAAAGACACAGGATCTCCATTAGCACAGGTGCACCACAAGCTGTGTGTTTAGCCCCTTGCTCTACTAGCTGTACACTTCTGACTGTGTGGTTAAGCACCAGTGCCACATTCAAGTTTGCCAATGACACCGCTGTCCGAGGCTGTATCAAGAGTGGCGATGAATCAGGGTATAGGAGGGAGATTGAGCATCTGGCTGAGTGGTGCCAATAACAACCACCTCTTACTCAATGTCAGAGGGACCAAGGAACTGATCGTAGACTTCAAGAGAGATAAACCAGAGGTCCGTGAGCCATTCCTCATCGGAGAATCAGCGGTGGAGAGTGTTTGCAATTTTAAATTCCTGGGTGTTACTATTTCAGGGGGCCTGTCCTTGATCCAGCACATAAATGCATGTGCGAAGAACGCACGGCAGCGCCTTTGCATCCCTAGGAATCTGTGGAGATTTGGCATGACATCTAAAACTTTGACAAACTTCTATTAACACACATCAAAGTTGCTGGTGAGTGCAGCAGGCCAGGCAACATCTCTTGGAAGAGGTACAGTTGCAGAAACGAGTTCGGTGGGGCAGGAGCAAGCTGAGACAATAGGTCTGCCAGGACAGGTGGATCTTGGGTAGGAGGTAGAAACGGGAAGCGCGAGGTGTGGGAATTATAAGGTTGGTAGCAGTCGATGGGAGATGCAGAAACGAGTTCGGTGGGGCAAACTTCTATTGATGTGTAGTGGAGAGTATATTGACTGGCTGCATCATAGACTGGTATGGAAACACCAATGCCTTTGAATGGAAAATCCTACAAGGATCAGAATCAGAATTATGTTTATTATCTCTAGGAAGATGCTGCCTGGCCTGCTGCGTTCACCAGCAACTTTTATGTGTGTTGCTTGAAATTCCAGCATCTGCAGATTTCCTCGTGTTTGCATGTTTATTATCATCGACATGTGACATGAAATTTGTTAACTTAGCAGCCCCAGTTCAATGCAATACATAATATAGAAGAAATAAAAACAAAATAAAATAATAATAATAATAAATAAATAAATTACAGTATACATATATTGAATAGATTAAATATCGTGCAAAAAACCAGAAATACTATATATTTAAAAAGTGAGGTAGTGTCTCAATTCTCTGGATGCTTTCAAAAAAGAGTTAAACAGAGCTCTGAAAGATAGCGGAGTGAAGGGATATGGGGAGAGAGCAGGAAAAGGGTACTGATTGTGGATGATCAGCCATGATCACAGTGAATGGCGGTGCTGGCTCGAAGGGCTGAGTGGCCTACTCCTGCACCTATTGTCTATTGTGTCCAAGGGTTTGATGTCCATTTAGGAATCGGATGGCAGAGGGGAAGAAGCTGTTCTTGAATCACTGAATTCCTGAAGTAATGGATTCAGCCCAGTACATCACGGGTAAATACTTCCCCGCCATTGCCCACATCTACATGAAACGCTGTCAAAGGGAAGCAGCATGTGTCATACAAACCCCTTACAGACGGTGGTGGGAATTGAACCTGGGTAGCCGGCACTTTAATAGAGTTACATAGCCGCTGCAATACCGTTTCCACCCATTTGCTCTGTTAGTAGTGGAATTTTAGAGTTGCTCTCTCCCGCCATTCATACAGTTCTCTGTCCTTGTTCCACTGAGCAGTATCCTATATTGATGTTGCACAAGAAGGTGCCATTTATCTTGATGCCAGTTTTAACTCTTCTTTGATGTGCGTCACCCGTGTGCTCACCATCAAGAACATATATATATATATATACTGAAAGACACCAGCAAAGGGTCAATAACATCATGAAGGATCCCACCCACCCTGCTCACAGACTGTTTGTCCCACTCCCATCAGGGAGGAGGCTACATAGCATCCACGCCAGGACCACCAGACTCAAGAACAGTTCCTTTCCCCAAGCAGTGAGGCTGATCAACACCTCCACCCACTGACCCACCCCTCCACACGGCCAACCATCACCACTTTATCATTTCCTGTCAGTCACCTGAAGTACAGACACCCCCCGTGTCCAGCATCACGTTATGGACGTATGTATAGAAGCTATCTGATGTTTCCTATGGCGGGAGAGTCTAAGAATAGAGCAGCGTCCCTTTAGAATGGAGATGAGGAGGAATTTCTTCAGCCAGAGAGTGGTGAATCTGTGGAAATCCTTGCCACTGGTGGCTGTGCAGGCCAAGTCTTTGGGTATATTTAAGGCAAAGATCAATAGATTCAAGATTACTCAGGGATATAGGGAGTAGGCAAGAGATTGGGGGTGAGAGGGAAGATGGATCAGTCATGAAGAAATTGTGGAGCAAACTCGATGGGCCAAATGGCCTAATTCTGCTGCTATATCTTACGGTCTTATAGTATATGTTACCATTTAAGTTAAAGCTAAAGTCTGTCCTGAGCCTTTGTGTGGCGTGAAGCGACTGAGAGTACTAGACTCCCCCCACCCCACCCCCCGATAGGACGCCGGTCTATCGCGAGGTTAACCCCCAGCATTTTGCCTGTACCCATTTTCAGCTGGGTGGACTGGAGCAGTGTGTGATTAAGTGCCTTGCTCAAAGACACAACACACTGCCTCGGCCGAGACTCGAACCCCCGACCTTCAGATCGTGAGCCCAACGCCCTAACCACTTGGCCACACAATATGTTACCATACATATGCTAATATGTTCCTTTACTCTTGTGTACTGGAAATGACATTGGACAATCTTGAATCTTGATGGTTAATTCTAGTCATTACTTTCAATAGCATCATGTAGAGGTGGGAGCTGCTTGGCATGGCATGCTTATATCTGGCACAGTCATCTTCTTCCTAAACTGAACCGCTTACAAGTTTACTTTGGATTCAGCTGAATTGCCATAGGAGTGGTGTCATATTCAGAGCTGCTAGGCTGAGGAACACAGCTTTCCCAGTTTGCAGCTGCTGGAAATCCAAAGCAAACCTTCTGCAAACTTTCACAGTTTGCAGATGTTGGAAGTCCAAAGCAACACACACTAAAACGTTGGAGGAACTCAGCAGCTCAGGCCCTCTTCAAAACTGAGAAGGAAGGGGGAAGATGCCAGAACAAAATGGTGGGGGGAGGGGAAGGAGGCTAGCTGGAAGGTGAAAGGTGAATCCAGGTGGGTGGGAAAGGTCAAGGGCTGGAGAAGAAGGAATCGGACAGGAGAGGACAGTGGACCATAGGAGAAAGGGAATGAGGAGATGCCCCAAGGGGAAGTAATAGGCAGGTAAGAAGAGAAGAAAGGCCAGAGTGGGGAATAGAGGAAAAGAGGTCGGGGAGGGAAGGAGAAATCGATATTCCTGCCATCAGGTTGGAAGCTACCCAAATGGAATATAAGGTGTTGCTCCTGTCAGTTTGAAGAAGGGTCTCGGCCTGAATCGCCAACTGCTTATTCTTTTCAACAGATGCTGCCTGACCTGCTGAGTTCCTCCAGCATTTTGTGTATGTGTTGCATTCCCTCCGAAAGACTGATACCAAATGATCTCGATAGCAACCTGATTTTATTGCCCACTATGAGTCATGCTGTTCACATTTATTCCGGATATTTCTGTTAATTAATTAACATCAAGTTTCCTAGCAGATACTCTGAGATTTGAAACCCTCTCTACAGACCAGAGTCCAGATCTCCAGGTTATTAGTAGCATAAGAACAAGGTTGTCAGAGACTCGAGTGTTTTTTCCTTTTTGAACTTACAAAGAAAGAAATGTACTCGTTGGCAATTTGAGATGACGTTCTGTGCCTTAACCTGTTCTGTTAAAGAATGGCAAATATAGTGCTATTGGATAATTATTTCAATTTATTTATTTCAGACACAGTATGGAACAGGCCCTTCTGGTCTTTTGAGCTGTGCTGTCCAGCAATCCCCCAATTTAATCCTTTCCTAATCACAGAACAATTTACAATGACCAATTCATCCACCAATCAGTACTTCTTCAGACTGAGGGAGGAAACCAGAGCACCCGGAGGAAACCCACACGGTCACGGGGCGAAAGTACAAACTTCTTACAGGCAGCAGCAGGAATGTACCCAGGTCACTGGTACTGTAAAGCGCTGTGCTAACTAGTTTGTTACAGTGCTGCCCCCGATTATCTGAAGAGTTTTCAGGTCAAAGGAGAAGCAGAGATAATGCTAACTCTCTCCACAGGTGCTGTCTGACCTGTTGAGTATCTCCAACATTTTCTGTACAATTTCAGATTTGCAGCATCTTTCAAAGTTCACTTCCAGAATTCTATCATTTGGAATAAATGCATGTCTTTGCTATTGCTAACTTTGACAAGCTTCTACTGATGCACAGTGAACAGTTTCCTAATTGGATACATCACAGCCTGGTACGGAAACACCAATATGCCCAGGAATGGTAAAGTCGATGCAGCCCAGTGTATCACAGGCAAAGCCCTCCCCACATTTGAGTGCATTTACATGGAGCGCTGCCATAAAATAAGCAGTATCCATTATCAAAGACCCCTACCATCTAGGCCATGGGCCCGTCTCACTACGACTATCAGACAGGAGGTACAAAAGCCTTAGGTTCCGCACCACCAGGTTCAGGAACAGTTATTACTCCTCAATCAGCAGGCCTATGAACCAACGTGGATAACTTCACTCAACTCGACACTGAACTGATTTCACAACCTATGGACTCAATAACTCATGCCCCCAGTATTATTTATTTTCTTATTTACTTATTATAATTATTTTTTACTGTATTTGCACAGTTCATCTTTTTTGCACATTGGCTGTTTGTCAGTCTTTGTTTTGTGGGTCATTTTTCATTGATTCCATTGTATTTCTTTGTTCTACTGTGAATGTCCGCAAAGAAAATGAATCTCAGGGCGGTTTGTGCACGGCAACATATACATACTATAATTATTTGTTTTTTATATATTTGCATAGTTTATCTTTTTCACATTTTCAGTCTTTGTGTGCAGTTTTTCATTGTTCTACTGCATGTCTTTGTTCTACTCTGATTGTCTGCAAGAAAATGAATCTCAGAGTTGTATATGGTGACACATATGTAATTTGATAATAAATTTTCTCTAAACTTTGCACTTTGCATTCAGCTCCCTGACATTTACTGCAGTTCGCACAAATCAGTGAAGAACAGTGAGGTTGTCGATTTCCCTTAAATCCTGCAATGCAATGAAGCTCTCTTGTTTCAATCCATTAATTTAATTTATTGTATTATTTTTGACCTGAGTATATTTTACACCATAAGACATAGACCTTTCAGCCCATCGAGTCTGCTCTGCTACTCCACTATGGCTGATCCATTTCCCTCTCAACCCCAGACTCCTGCTTTCTCCTCACAGCCTTTCATGCCCTGACTAATCTGTTAGCATGGATTCTGGAGTTATGGATTATAGCAAATATTAATTTCAACGGCAACCAGTCTTCAGATCTGAATGTGGATTGTAGATTGAAGTTAAAACGCACCTCTGAACAATGGTCTTCCTTGAGCTGCAGACCGGGGTCAATGCAAACCAGGAAACACCCATTAACCTGAGATGTCTGCATATGCATGAATGCAACTCAGAAAGGAGTGATTAACATTCAATCTAAGTTGGTGTGAAGATCTAGGTGTTAGAAAATTATATGTAACTCAAAGGAAGCATTGTCAACATAAAGTGTTGAAGTAAATAGTCATAGTCATACTTTATTGATCCAGAGGGAAATTAGTTTTTCGTTACAGTTGCACCAACCAAGAATAGAGTATAAATATAGCAAAATAAAACCATAAATAATTAAATAGTAATATATAAATTATGCCAGGAAATAAATCCAGGACCAGCCTATTGGCTCAGGGTGTCTGACCCTCCGAGGGAGGAGTTGTAAAGTTTGATGGCTACAGGCAGGAATGACTTTCTATGACGCTCTGTGTTGCATCTCGGTGGAATGAGTCTCTGGCTGAATGTAATCCTGTGCCCAACCAGTACGTTATGCAGTGGATAGGAGACATTGTCCAAGATGGCATGCAACTTGGACAGCATCCTCTTTTCAGACACCACCATCAGAGAGACCAGTTCCATCCCCACAACATCACTGGCCTCACGAATGAGTTTGTCGATTCTGTTGGTGTCTGCTACCCTCAGCCTGCTGCCCCAGCACACAACAGCAAACGTGATAGCACTGGCCACCACAGACTCGTAGAACATCCTCAGCATCGCCCGGCAGATGTTAAAGGACCTCAGTCTCCTCAGGAAATAGAGACGGCTCTGACCCTTCTTGTAGACAGCCTCAGTGTTCTTTGACCAGTCCAGTTTATTGTCAATTCGTATCCTAAGGATGTCATTGTAACTTTTGAAACTGTATTGAGTCACCACTGACCTTTAGGGCTCCTGAAACAATGTGGATAACCTCATTCACCAAGATTCTGAACTGGTTCTACAAACTGGAGCGGCACGGTAACATAGTGGTGAGCATAATGCTTGACAGTACCAACGACCCAGGTTCAATTCCCGCTCCTGCCTGTAAGGAGTTTGTACGTTCTCCCCGTGACCCCGTGGATTCCCTCCAGGTGTTCCGGTCTTCCCAAAGACAAGCTTGTTGGTCATTGTAAATTGTCTTGTGATTAGACTCAGATTAAATCTAGAGGATTGCTGGGCAGTGCAGCTCAAACTTCCAGAAGGACACATTCTGAGCTGTATCGCAATAAATAGATAAATAAAACAAAATTACACACTCACTGTCGAGGACTCTTTACAGCTCATGTTTTCAGTGTTGTTTTTTACTCACACAGTTTGTCTTTTTCACATTGGTTGTCAGTCTTTATCTGTTTATATTTAATTATTTGCAAATTCTATTATTTCATCTTCTTTCTGTCAATCTCAAAGCAGTAAATGGTAACATATACACCAAGTACTTTGATAATAAAATTACTTTAAACTATGATCACGGGAGCAGACCAATTGACAAGGGACTTGCTCTAAAGAGCAAATGCTCGGAACAAGTGCGGCAACATAGAGTCGTACAGCCCTGAAACAGGCCTTTCAGCCCATCTGATTCATGCTGACCAAGCTTCCCGTCTAACCAACTTTCTCTTAAATATTGAAATGGAACAAGATCCCACTGCTTCCACTGGCCTGCTTGCACTCACCCTTTCTACAGTATACCCCTCGTAATTTTGTTCGGCTCTATGATGAGAGGCCCAGGCGAGGATTGTAAGGAAACAGGCGCTGGAATATGCAAGACTAGAATTGAGACACGATTTCCCGACTGAGATGAGAACAGTGTTCTTGACTAGAAGCTAGAGGAGAATCCAAAACAGAAAACCTAAACACAATGGCAGACAGAACCAAAGTTGAGCTGATGATTGAGCACTGGACCTGGGTGCAGGCGCTCTTGATACATCCAAATCCTGGTGCCAAGACAAGGCCAGAAAACAAGGCCTGAAGCAAGGGCCTGAATCTTTAAAGGGACCACGCCAGTTGTCCATACCCCGGAGTGTCGGAGTGTCTAAACCCCGGAAGCTAGTGTGGTCAGGCGCGTACCATAACAACCTCTAAAACCCTTCCTTCATTCTCATACACTCCATGGTCAACCTTTCCCTATAACTAAGGTCCTCAAGGTCCATCAACACCCTTGTAAATTCTCTCTGTACTCCTTTTAACTCTTATCAACATCTTTCCTGTAGGTAGTTGACCAAAACAGCACACAATACTCTAAATTAGGCTTCATCGATGTCTTAAACAACCTTCAACATAACATACCAGCTCCTCTACTTAATACTTTGATCTATGAATACAAACGTGCCAAAAGCCTCTCTTTACGATCCTACATATCTGTTGATGTCACCACTTTCAAGGAATTATGGAATCTCTGACCTCCAGGATGTTCCTGACTTCAGCAGTGCATATGTGGCAAATACAAATTGTGCAAATACAAAAAGAACAGATAAACAATAAATATTGAGAACATGAGATGAAGAGCCCTTGAAAGTGAGCCCATTGGTTGTGGGAACATTTCAATGATGGGGCAAGTGAAGTTGAGTGAAGTTATCCCGTTTGGTTCAAGAGCCTGATGGTTGAGGGGTACCCAGTGTCCCCGAACCTGGTAGTGTGGATCCTAAGACTCCGGTATCTTCTTCCTGATAACAGCAGCGAGAAGAGAGAAAAAGACTACTTACAGATTATGGGATATTCTGAAACAGCAAGGCAATGAAGAGATAGCACAGTGAACCACAAACAAGAGAAAATCTGCAGATGCTGGAAGTCAAAGCAACACACACAAAATGCTGGAGGAACTCAGCAGGCCAAGTAACATCTATGGAAAGGAGTAAACAGTCGACATTTCAGGCTGAGACCTTTCAACAAGACTCATTAGATAGTACAGCGACCCCATTTTACTGAACAGCAGTGTGTGTCTTTAAAGCAGGAGTTACCAATCTGGGGTCCTGGTAAGACCCCATAGTATAAAAAAAGGTTGGGAACCCCTGATTTAAAGATTAATCTGAGAGCTTAATCATAGTTTACACTGATTTATGTAGTTACAGAACCTTAATCCAAGCTTTTGCATTTGGGATTTCTAGCATCTGTTCTTTTTGATTCCTGTCCGAGGTTTATCGATAAACAAACTGCTTTCTACCTTCGAAACCTGCCACAAGCAATGACCAACAGTGGTATTTTCCTGGTAAGTCTGAATATTATGAACAGCTAAGCTCAGAAGAGAAGTGAAATCTCTTTTTATGTAAAGTATTTTCCCACCATGAGGGTGAGAGGATGTCTTTGAAGGTTGGAGTTCCAGAGATGAATTATGTAGGGAAGACCGTCATGTCTGATGATGGTGGACAGGAAGAAGCTTCTCCTGAATTATTGAGTTTGGACATCAACTCGAGAATTCAAGTAAAGGGCCCACCACCGCCTTCTCCAGGATGAATAGAAAGATTCAAAAACAAATCAAAAAGAAAACTGATGCACTTTGTGGTGCATTTGGAATTGTGTCTTCTTACTGAATTGCATAGCTCAAAGCAAATCTTCAGTTTGTTTCCCAAGTTGAATGTTGAATTATCATTCAACCATACATGAATAAAGCCAAATGAAACAGCATTCATCCAGGCCAGGGAGCAAAACACATTGCCAACAGCTCACAGCACTTACACAGAGTGCATAGAACAAATAACACATATGGTTACAACATCAGAAAACATACAGACCCAAAGAACAGATAAAACTCCCTGAGTGGCCAGACTCTACCCTTGTACCTCATTAGATTATGAGGACACACAGTCCTCTTTTATTGTCATTTAGTAATGAATGCATTAAGAAATGATATAATATTCCTCCGGTGTGATATCACAGAAACACAGGACAGACCAAGACTGAAAAACTAACAAAAACCACATAATTATAACATATAGTTACAACAGTGCAACAATACCATAACTTGTTGAAGAACAGGCCATGGGCACAGTAAAAAAGTTCAAAGTCTCTCGAAAGTCCCACATCTCACGCAGACGGGAGAAGGAAGAAAACTGTCCCTGCCATGCCCGACCACAGTCTGACTCTGAGTCATCCGAAAACTTCGAGTTCCGATCAGCCCTCCGACACCAAGTACCGAGCACCATCTCTGCTGAATGCTTCCACCCCAGCCTTGGCCGCCAGCGGCAGGCAAAGCCAGGGATTTTGGGACCTTCCCTCTGGAGAGTCTCGATCGCAGAGTAGCAGCGCCAGCGAACCAGGCATTTCAGAAATTTCTCCAGATGTTCCTCCGTGCCTTCTCACGTCTGTCCCCATCAAATCAGAATTGTGCACGGCATCCTACTTACAAATACGATAATAAAATGGCCTCTGGGTGTACGTTTGAGGTCTTCTCCTGCTGTAGCTCACCCATTTCAAGGTTCAACGTGTTGCACTTTCAGAGATGCTCTTCTGCACACCACTGTTGTAACACACAGTTATTTGAGTTACTATCACCTTCCTGTCAGCTTGAACCAGTCTGTCCATTCTCCTTTGACCTCTGTCATTAGCAAGGTGCCTTCACCCACAGAACTGCCACTCACTAGATTTTTTTTTATATATTTCACACCATTCTCTGTAAACTCTATGAACTGTTGTGTATGAAAATCCCAGGAGATCAGCAGTTTCTGAAGTCCTCAGACAGACTGTCTGGCGTCAACAATCATTCCACAGTCAGAATCACGTAGGTCACCTTTCCTCCCCCATTTTGACGTCTGGTTTGAACAACTGAACCTCTTGACCATGTCGGCATGCTTTTACGCATTGAGCTGCTGCCATACGATTGGCTGATTAGATACTTGCATGAACCGGCAGGAGCACGGATGTACCTAATGAAGAGGTCACCTAGTGGAAAAACTTCTTTCCCTACACAGTGAATTCCAATGATTCTATGTATCTGGTATGTTTCCAGGAAGCACATTTGGAGGAATTGCCAAACTCAGATGGTGGCTCCAATATAAGTTGAGCAGCATTGGAAACAGCCTGAGCTCTTGACAGGTTTGATTAAACGGACTCCTGTTCCAAACATTAAAAACACACTACTCTTGGCTTGCTCATCTGTGAACAGCAGAACTGACTGAGCACTGTCGTTTCACCCATTCATCACTATAATTAGCCATAATCATAGTCATCCTGTTCAAATGAAAATGGAAACTAGTCACTTCAGGAGAATGTGTTTGAATATGAATCCTGTCAACCAAGAAATGATGTGAAGCAAATTCTGAATAGTCACCTCTGAACCCACCTTTACAAGTCGTCAAAGAATTGAGTTCATAGTCCCAGGCGTCACGAGGAGCACAACTTTACCTCAGAATCAGAATCAGGTTTATTATCACCAGCGTAGGTTGTGAAATTTGCTGTGTTGCAGCGGCAGGACAGAACAAGACATAAATATACTCTAAACTAAATACTGTATATCTTCGGTGGGTGGGTGGAGATACGTCTCTGCCAAAGGAGGTGTAAGGCGCTCCTTCGCTCTGCTAGCCTGCAGGTGACCCTTGGGCAAAGTGTAGCACCTGCTTAGCCCCACCCCCACCCCCACCGTTCAGGGTCACGTGAAGCCGTGGGAGCTGGTGTCGGAGGGTCATATGAGCAGCTGGTGCATGTCACAAGTCCTGGTTATGTGGCCTCTGACACCAGGCAGGCAACCTCTGAAGGGTATTGATAATGTATGGGGTCACCTGTCTAGTAAAAACACCGCCCAGAAGAAGGCAATGGCAAGCCACTTCTGTAGAAAAGTTTGCCAAGGACAATCATGGTCATGGAAAAACCAAGCTGCCCACAAATGAGCTAACATCGAGACGTACAGCGAAATGCATCACTTGTGTTAGCAACTAGTACAACCTAAGGAAGTGCTGTGGGCAGCATGCAAGTGTCACCGTACGTTTTAGCGCCAACATAGCATTCCCACAATGCTCAGCGGAACAGCACAAAGCACAAGAAACCTACCAGTACTGCCATTGTCCCTCCAACGTAGAAACCACTGAATGGAAGAGATTTGTGGTGAGAATTCTTCATGGCCGGTGCAGATTATTACCACAGCACTACAGCATGTGCCATTGTGCAGTATTTTGTTTTTTGCTGGGGTATGGCAGTAGAGTGGTTAGCACAATACTTTACAGTACAGGCAACTCGAGTTCAATTCCGGACACTGCTCATAAGGAGTTTCTGCATTCTCCCCATGACCGCATGGATTTTCTCTGGGTGCTTGGTTTGCAAAGGAGAAGTGCCGGTTGTTGGGTTAATTGGGCATTGTAAATTGTGCTCTGATTAGTCCACTGGAATTCATCCTAAAATAATCCACTGCAGCCAACTTGCTTTTTCTCTCTTCTTTACTCTGTAACTGTGACACTGCGTTCCGTTTCCATTTTAGATTAGATTATGAGGACACGCAGTCCTCTTTTATTGTCATTTAGTAATGCATGCATTAAGAAATGATACAATGTTCCTCCAGTGTGATATCACAGAAACACAAGACAGACCAAGACTGAAAAACCGACAAAAAAACGCATAATTACAACATATAGTTACAACAGTGCAAGCAATACCGTAATTTGATAAAGAACAGATCATGGGCACGGTAAAAAAAAGTCTCAAAGTCTCTCAAAAGTCCCATCATCTCACGTAGATGGTAGAAGGAAGAAAACTCTTCCTGCCATGAGCTTCCAGCGCCACAAACTTGCCAATGCAGCATCCTGGAAGCACCCAACTACAGTCTGACTCTGAGTCCGTCCGAAAACTTCGAGCCTCCGACCAGCCCTTCGACACCGAGCACCATCTCTGCCAAGCGCTTCGACCCCATCCCCGGCCACCAGCAACAGGCAAAGCCGAGGATTTGGGGCCTTCCCCTCCGGAGATTCTCGATCGCACAGTAGCAGCGGCAGCGAAGTGGGCATTTCAGAAGTTTCTCCAGATGTTCCTCCATGCTTCTCTCGTCTGTCTCCATCAAATCAGAATGGTGCATGGTCCCCTACTTAACAAATACAGATATCATTCACTGGAGAGGCCGCGCATGCTGCGTCGCACCGCCATCTTCTCCTCCCTCCCACTCCTGCTGTTGTGATTTAATTATGTGCATTATGATCCATCAGAAAACTTTTCAGTGTATCTTGGTACTGTTCTGTGGGGAATGAGGCTTATCCTGATTTTCGAAACTGGTTAGTTTAAAAACTGCAGCTGCTTTTCCTATTGGTTAGCCACCTGGTGTCCATTTTCAAATATTCCGGGTACAAAATAGCCCGTGGGAGGGGCTTGCCCTCTTTCCCTTTGTTTAAGGCAAGCGGTGCACATGACCATTGGAAAGGTATGCTCTGTGCCCAATTTTAGCTAAGAACGTTTGTTGAATATTCAGCTTTGTAGCATCTGTAACTTGGGGAACATGAATGTTTGATTGAGTTGTTACCGTTTGTGAATAAATGATTAATATACTTATTTGCAGGCAGTGCTTTCTGTCCCACTTGTCAGACCCGCGACTTGATTTAATATTACTGGCATGGGCGAGAGTAGCAGGCCAATACCAATACTCTCTCCCAGTTTCTGATTGTAACTAGCTATGTTAGTATTCATTGTTCACCGTGACTGCCACATAACTGTGACTTTTCCTTTTAATTCTACCTTTATTTAATTCATTTAAGTTCCCCCAAGCCTCCATAGCAGGGTTCAGCATGGTGAAAGGCCCTTCCTGTCTAATGAGACCTCACTGCTCAATTACACCCATGTGGCCAATTGACCTACTAACCCTTACGTCTTTGGAATGTGGGAGGAAACCAGAGTACCCGGAGGAAACCCACACCACCACGGGGAGAACATACAAACCCTTATGTACAGTAGCGGGAGTTGAACCCGGGTCGCTGGTACTGTAAAGCTTTGTGCTAACCACCATTCTACCATGCTGTCGCTAGGTAATGTGTATGTAATCACGGATCAATTTTCAATGACCAGTTAACCTACCAGCGGGTACTCCTTTGGACTGTCGGAGGAAACTGGAGCAACTGGAGGAAATCTATGCGGTGATGGGGAGAACGTACAGACTCCTTACAGGCAGTGATGGGAATTGAACCCAAGTCATTGGCACTGTAGTAGCGTTTCACCGACTACTGTGCTACTGAGGCTCTCCTTAACCTTCCCAAAAAACAAATATTCTCTGAGGTAATACACTAATTAATATTGATAACATTCGTAACTTTTTTAATTCAATCTTTGAATTTAATTCCCCTAGCCCTTTTTCTTTAATTTTTGTTTTTATTTAGGCCCTTTTGGCCCAGCGAGCTGCAGTACCCAGCAACCCATCTATTTAACCTGAGCCTAATCACAGGACAATTTACAATGACCAATTATCCTATTAGCCGGGATATTTTTGGACTGTGGGAGGAAATCAGAGCACCCGGACGAAACCCGGAGGGGGGGCGGGAAGTATACGAACTCCATTACAGACGGCGCTGGAATTGAACTGGTAACTCCGTTCTCCCTGAGCTGTAAGTGTCCCACTACCGTGGGATTTGAAGTTAAACCTTGCACCACCCACCGAAGCTCCTGGGTTACTTCTCCAGCCCTATAGCCACCATGCTACCAGGCACAATTGGAACTCAAAATGCTGGGATGCCCCAATCCCTTCCTCACCGCCTCTGTAACCTCACCATGAAGTACAGTTCTGGTCACCGAATTATAGGAAAGATGTCAATAAAATTGAGAGAGTACAGAGGAGGTTTACTAAAATGTTGCCTGGGTTTCATCTCCTAAGTTACAGAGAAAGGTTGAACAAGTTAGGTCTTTATTTTTTGGAGCGTAGAAGGTTGAGAAGGGACTTGATAGAGGTATTTAAAATTATGAGGGGGATTGATAGAGTTGACGTGGATAGGCTTTTTCCATTGAGAGTAAGGGAGACTCAAACAAGAGGACATGAGTTGAGAGTTAAAGGGCAAAAGTTTAGGGTTAATATGAGGGGGAACTTCTTTACTCAGAGAGTGGTGGCTGTGTGGAACGAGCTTCCAGCAGAAGTGGATGAGGCAGGTTCGATGTTGTCGTTTAAAGTTAAATTGGATAGATATTTGGACAGGAAGGGAATGGAGGGTTATGGGCTGAGTGCAGGTTGGTGGGACTAGGTGAGGGTAAGAGTTCTGCATGGACTGGAAGGGCCGAGATGGCCTGTTTCCATGCTGTAATTATATGGTTATGGTTATATGGTTAAACTTCTTGCAAGCGGTGACCTTATTCGCAGATCTGTCATGAAGTTATTTGTTGATGTGGCGCCGTCGCATCACTTTCAGCAGTGAACTTTTCGGCTCTTGGTTAGCAAGTCAAATTACCTTCATTATCTCCAAATTGTCTTCCCTGCTCCCAACATGTTGTTATCATGCTGGGAGCTGGCTAAAATTAGACGCTAAACCCCCAGTCACGGAGTTGGGGCTCAGTGGAATGTAAGTAATTGTGACAGATGTAAATCGTGGACTTAGCAAATGCCGCAGCCTTCGAAAGCACAGGAAGATTATACCCCTCACAGTCTAAATCCAGTCAGAGCACAAATTATCTTCAAGGTACAGAGTAATAAAAATTGAAATGAATTATCTTCAATAATCAGCCTTTCCCTTTGATTGCTTTGAGGGTGAGACAACATAAACACATTATCAAAGTCAAAGCAAATTTATTATCAAATTAGGTATACAGTATGTCACCACATTGAGGTATTTTCTCGCAGGCATTTACAGGAAACTAAATAAATACGATAGAATTTATGAAAAATTGTACATGAACAAAGACTTACAAACAACCAGTATGCAAAAGATAAATTGAGTAAATAGCACTACAAATAATAAAAATAAGTAAGTAAATAAATAATACTGAGGACACGAGTTGTACAGTTCTTTTGAAAGTGAGGCGGGTCTGTTAGTCTGCTGTACTTCTATATAAAACAAGCTCTATAAAGTGAATAAGTCACCCATCAACATGGTAGCAAGTGTCATCGATTTGCTCTCGGCAGAAGTTTCAACGTGGCTAATTGTAACTCAAGTGATATGGTAAGTGCAGGGTGTCTAGACTTTACACTGATAAAAGAACAAACTAGAGATCAAAGGGCTGTTTGTCTGAAGTAACCATGAGCACCAATGTACTTATTTTGTGCCATCCTAAAGTGTATATTTAGCCTGGTTAAAATGAACACAGATATTTTCATTCCGGCCACTCTGTTGTCGCAAGAGGGGAACATGATCTGGCGAAACAATCCTGAACGAAAGTGCATCCAACCCATCCGCCGCAAGCGGGGTTTCCCGGTGGCCAAGCATTTTAATTCCCATTCCCATTCCCGTTCCGACATGACGGTCCATGGCCTCCTCTGGTACCAGGATGAGGCCACCTTCACAATGGAGGAGCAACACTGTATACTCTGTCTGGTTGCCCTCCAACCTGATGGCATGAATATTGATTACTCCTTGCGGTAAACAAATTCCCTCTACCCCATTCCTCTATTCCCCACTCTGACCTTTTACTTCTTCACACCTGCCTATTACTTCCCGCCGGGTCCCCTCCTCCTTCCCTTTCTCTTATGGTCCACTCTCCTCCCCTATCAGATTCCTTCCTCTCCAGCCTTTTACCTTTCCTACCCTCCTGGCTTCACCTATCACCTTCCAGCCATCCTCCTAACCGTCCCCCACCTGTTCATTCTGGCTGCTTCCCCCTTCCTTCTCCATCCTGAAGAAGGATCTTGGGCCGAACCTTCAGCTGTTTATTCATTTCCACTGATGCTGACTGACCTGCTGAGTTCTTCCACCATTTTGTGTGCATTGCTCTGGATTTCTAGCATCTACAGATTTTCTCATGTTTAAAATATCCGTTCTAATCCCTCTTATTACATTTTCCTTGCATCCATGTGCTTATCCAAACACCTCTTAAAGTCTCGGATGTGTTTGCCTCTACCACTGTACCAGGCAGCACATTCCTAGCATCCACCAATCTGAGTCAAAACTTATCCCTCACATCTTGCTTGAACCTACCGCCCCTCACCTTCAACGCATGCCCTCTGGTATTAGAAACATACACTCTCTGAAATTTGGCCTGTCCCCTAAAACCCTCACTAATTTTTACAGATACACCGTAGAAAGCATTCTTCTAGGGTGCATCACAATCTGGAATGGAAGCTGTCCTGTCCAAGACCGGAAGAAGCTGCAGGAGATCGTGAACACGGCGCAGCACATCACACAAACCAATCTTCCGTCTGTGGACTCACTTTACACCGCACGCTGTCGGAGCAGTGCTGCCAGGATAATCAAGGACACGACCCACCCAGCCAACACACTTTTCGTCCCTCTTCCCTCCGGGAGAAGGCTCAGGAGCTTGAAGACTCGTATGACCCGATTTGGGAACAGCTTCTTTCCAACTGTGATAAGACTGCTGAACGGATCCTGACCCGGATCTGGGCCGTACCCTCCAAATATCCGGACCTGCCTCTTGGTTTTTTTGCACCACCTTACTTTCCCTTTTCTATTTATGATTTATAATTTAAATTTTTACTATTTACTATTGACTTGTAATCCAGGGAGGGTGAAGCGCAGAATCAAATATTGCTGTGAAGATTGTATGCTCTAGTATCAACTGTTTGGCGACAATAAAGTAAAGTAAAGTAATCTCTGTCTATGGCTCTCATATCTTGTAAACATCTTTCAGATCTCCCCTCAGCCTCTGGCGTCCAGCAAACAAAACACCCCGAGTTTATCCAGCCTCCCATGATAACATATGCCCTCTAAACCAGGCAGCATCCTGGTAAACACGAGAAAATCTGCAGATGCTGGAAATTCAAGCAACACACATCAAAGTTGCTGGTGAATGCAGCAGGCCAGGCAGCATCTCTAGGAAGAGGTACAGTCGACGTTTCAAGCCCAGACCCTTCATCAGGACTAACAGAAAGAAGAGTTAGTAAGAGATTTGAAAGTGAAAGATTTGAAGATCCAAAATCTCCCCCTCCCCTTCCCACTTTCCAATCTCTTACTAGCTCTTCTTTCAGTTAGTCCTGACGAAGGGTCTCGGCCCGAAACATCGACTGTACCTCTTCCTAGAGATGCTGTCTGGCCTGCTGCGTTCACCAGCAACTTTGATGTGTGTTGCTTGAGCATCCTGGTAAACCTCTTCTGTACCCTCTCCAAAGCCTCAACATCCTTCCTGTAGTGGGGCGACCAGAATTGTAGACAGCGCTCCAGATGTGGCCTAACCAGAGTTTTATGAAGAATGCCAGAGTTTTATATAGGCTGCTTGACCTGCCTGACCTCTAGCATTTAGTGTGTGGTGCTCTGGATTTCCACCATCTGTAGACTTCCTCTTTTAAAGTTTTTTTTGGAAACTATCTCACCCTGCTAGATAAGAGGAGGTCCAATATCATCTCTTGACATCTGCGGTGAGACCATTCCACCTACAGCCGCAGCGTCTCAAATTGACAAAAGGCAAGGTGCGAACATCTGCAGCAGCCTGACACAACGCAAACACATCATGATGCAGCTAACCGCCTAGGTGTTTATTAGACCATCGTCAAGCAGGCAGCTCCTCTGTAATGAATCCTTACTGGGAGAGGCACCAAAAGATAAAAAAGATAATTGTGAGTCGGCCCACAGACCTAAAATAAAAGCACGGTCGGTTCTTTTCCGATGCACAGCGACGATTTTTCTTTTCAGGGTAACCTTATCAGTTCCACATCCCCACAAATCCTCCGTCTGTAATTTCCCCTCCATTACTCAGAAGCAAAGAACCTCTTGGCAAATTTATTCATCTATTTCATGACTTTAGCTCGGTTTATGACTCTGCACAATCATTATAACCTCGAGTCCCATTTACATCACTGTCATTACTGGGGATGATGCTGTGCTGTGCTATTCTAAATTAGTACACAAGGTTCACTGCGTTGGAATGCATTGTGTAGTTACACAGACACAGAGGGAGTGGGATACCATTCTGTTTGACTGCTGGAGTGGAATCACATTCTGTCTAAATAACGGCATTATAATTAGCTTCAAGGTAAATGTACAGAACCTTTTCTTTAAAAGTCATGAACGAGGGATGTGGTACTTTTTCAGAGAGGATGACTCAGTGTTTGCAGAAGATACAACTGCCAGTTGTTGCTTTCTTGAAACAAAAAAAACAAACAAGAAAACAATTATAGGGCTTAAGAAGCCAACTATACGGAGTAAAATGCGACAAGAGTGGTTAAAAGCAACAGAATTGGAACTCGAGATGGTACATTACCTCAGCTTCAATGGCAAACACATCCAAAAGGACCACAATCTTGTCGTGGTTCAGAGGCTTGCGTACCTACCTCAATGAGCCGGAGAGCTTTGTTGGCTGGAGTCAGGTGTTGATGCTTTGGCTCTTGGTAGGGTCACCCATGCCAGACAGGTCAAAGGGTAGAGGTCAGACTAAGAGTGGTCCACCAGTCCTCCAGGTTCAGGGCTAGCAAAAAAAACTGTTACGGAAACAGCAACAAAGAATCCTTCTACATCTAAGTGCAACGGTATTCCCGAGTCTCCATTCAGGACTTGCATGACTGACAGTAGTGAAAACTGAGAGGGAGCTATTGACATGATGAAGGAGGCCCTGAACACCACCAGAGATGGAGGATCTTCATTGCTGTACTAAACTCCAGTGGCATAACGGGCAGTAAGTAATGGCAAGCAGGAGTCCTCGATCTTCACTCACCTCAATTCTGAACTGACTCCACAAACTACAGATTCACTTTCAAGAACTCTACAATTCATGTTCTCAGTAATGCTATTTCCTTTTTTTATTTGTACATTTTGTCTTTTTTTGCACATTGGTTGTTTGTCAGTTTTTGTTTATGTATAGTTTTTCATAAATTCTTTTGCATTTCTTTATTTTTCCTGAAAATTCCTGTAAGAACATGAATCTTAAGGCTGTACATGGTGACTTCGAGGTCAGACAACTCAAACACAACAATTAACTGGTAGGCAAACACGAGGAATTCTGCAGATGCTGGAAATTCAAACAACACACATCAAAGTTGCTGGTGAATGCAGCAGGCCAGGCAGCATCTCTAGGAAGAGGTACAGTCGACGTTCCGGGCGGAGACCCTTCGTCAGGACTAACTGAAAGAAGAGCTAGTAAGAGATTTGAAAGTGAAAGATTTGAAGATCCAAAATCTCCCCCTCCCCCTGCCACTTTCCAATCTCTCTGTCCCTCTGACTATACCCCTTGCCCATCCTCTGGGCTTTTTCCCTCCCTTCCCCCTTTTCTTTCTCTCTAGGCCTCCTGTCCCATGATCCTCTCATATTCCTTTTGCCAATCAACTGTCCAGCTCTTGGCTCCATCCCTCCCCCTCCTGTCTTCTCCTATCATTTCAGATCTCCCCCTCCCCCTCCCACTTTTAAATCTCTTACTAGCTCTTTCTTCAGTTAGTCCTGACGAAGGGTCTCGGCCTGAAACGTCCACTGTACCTCTTCCTAGAGATGCTACCTGACCTGCTGCATTCACCAGCAACTTTGATGTGTGTTGCTTTAATTAACTGGTAGGTCAGGGTTTCAAATCTTTGACACAAGAAATTCTGCAGATGCTGGAAGTCCAAAGCAACACACACAAAATGCTGGAGGAACTCAGCAGGTCAGGCAGTAACTATGGAAACAAATAAACAGTCAATGTTTCGGGCCAAGACCCTTCTTCAGGACTGGAAAGGAAGAGGGAAGACAGCAGTATAAAAGGGTAGGAGGATGGGGAAGGAGGATGGCTAGAAGGTGATTGGTGAAGCTGGGAGGGTGGGAAAGGTAAAGGGATGGAGAGGAAGGAATCTGATAGGTGAGGAGAGTGGACCATAGCAGAAAGGGAAGGAGGGGACCCAAGGGGAGATGATAGGCAGTTGAGAAGAGAAATTAGGCCAGAGAGAGGAACAGAAGAGGGAAGAGGGAGGGAATTTTTTTTCCACTGGAAGGAGAAATCAATATCCATGCCATCAGGTTGGAGCTACCCTGATGGAATATAAGGTGTTGCTCCTCCACTCTGAGGGAGGCCTCGTCTTGGCACAAGAGGAGGGCATGGGCCAACATGTCTGAATGGGAATGGGAATCAAAGTTAAAGTGCTAAGGACAGTTTGGGACCCTGAATGAAGGTGAGGGAGGAGATGAATGGGCAGGTTCAACACTTGCTGGGATAAGTACTGGGAGGGAGGTTAGTGGGGAGGGATGAATGGACAAGGGATAACCGCGGGAGCGATCCCCGTGGATCACTCTATTAAAGATATCGTAATACCTCATTCATCAGACTAGCATGAGAGACTTACTATTAGGCTACAACTGGTCTTGGCTCTTAAACCATTCTACACTTTCCCAATGGCTCTGCCTTAGTACTCTGATAACATTCCCTCCTCATAGTCAGAGAGGAGAAATTTTAAGCTTCTCCATAGAGCACACAAGCTAAGCTGGAAGAACCACCCTAGACATTCTTTCTTCTCTCCTGTCCCATCAGGCAGAAGATACCTGAGAAACCACCAGGCTCAAGAACAGATTCTATCCCACTGTTATCAGACTATTAAACGGTTCCTTGGTACAATAAGATGGATTTGAGGTCCACAGTCTACCTCATTATCATCTTACACCCTATTGTCCACCTGCACTGCGCTTTCTCAGGAACTACCCCACAACCATCAGGCTCTTGAATAGAAGGGGTTAACTACACTCACTTACCCCATTGTTGAAATGTTCCCACAAGCAATGATCTCACTTCAAGGACTCTTTGTCTCATTATCTCACGTTCTTGTTATTTATTGCTATTTATTCATACTTGCATTTGCACAGTTTGTTGTCTTCCGCACTCTGGCGATCTTTCAATAGCTATAGTTACTATTCTACAGATTTGTTGAGTATGCCCGCAGGAAAATGAATCTCCGGGTTGTAAGTGGTGACATGTATGTACTTGGATTATAAAATTTACTTCGTACTTTGAAACTGTTACACTTTATTCTGCCTTCTGTTATTGTTTTAAAAACAAGGAATTTGGCAGATGCCAGAAATCCAGAGTAACACAAAAATTGCTGGAGGAACTCAGCAGGTCAGGCAGCATCTATGGAGAGGAATGATGAGCCGATGTTTTGGGTCAAGACCTTTCATCAGGAGGGTTCCCAGATCACCTGTTATTGTCATGAGTTTTACGGGCCTCTGTGGCCTGTGGTAAAGTGCTGAGCTACTAAGATCTTGAGCGCCTGTTTACTAATCGTTATCTCACCTACAATAGTTAGACCCTTGTGCTTTTGTTTTAATCTTGTCAAGTTAGGTGTGACTGGCACGGTTTCCCACGTTCATTGATTTTTTAAAGAGGACTCTCACGTAGTACCTTAGCGGAGTCATTATGCTGGAGAGTGAATTGCCTCACAGCCTCGCTCAGTCACCTCTTCGGAGCTCTTTTGGTATTCCTCAAGTTTCTGTCTCCTCCTGGGAATCCTGCCACTACTCCAGACCTGGGTGGAGTCATGAGCCTGCTGTCCGCAGCTCCTGGGTTGAGTTGGCGTCAGTGATCTCCGTGACAGAGAAAGCCTGCCGCTCCTCCACATCTGGGCCTAGTCCGCCAAAAGCACGTCATAACAGTTTACATTGCACACAATGCTCTGTGTAATGAATTGAACCGTCTGAAAAGTATGCAAGACAGCCTGTATCCTGGTTCATACGACAAAAATAAGCCAATTACAAATCCAATACTTAAAATTTGTCCAACAGTGAGAGGTGCTGCCTTTAGGGTGAAGCATTAAACCCAAGCCCTGGTTATCCTCAAACGTTCATGCAAAAGACTGGTGCAAATCTTGAACAGACCAGAAAACAGTGGGATTCATTTGCTGAAATGCTCGCACAGCTCAACCTCATCAGCTGGATTTCCATGATCCGAGGCAGGAGAAGGGAAGCCCCACCCACAAGTATTCACACAACTCTAAATCAGGAGGATGCTTCTGGAGAAGCAGCACCACACAGACTATTAACACTTTTCAATCACCTTGGTGTAATTACAAGATACTTCTGTATTAATTAGGCAGAGCTGATAAAAGATAGTTGTTAATTGGCTTCATAATGTCAGCATCACAATCAATTGCTTAAAAAATGGTAAAAATTATCACTGACACCAGAGATTCTGCAGAAACTGGGAATCCAGAGTAACACACACAAAAAGCTGGATGTCCTTCCTCGAGTCCTCACTGTGACCTTTTACTTCTTCTCAGCAGCCTATTACTTCCCCCTGGGTCCTCTCCCCCATCCCATTCTCCTGTGGTCCACTCTCCTCTCCTATCAGATACATTCATCTCCAGCCCTTGACCTTTCCCACCAACCTGGCTTCACCTATCACCTTCCAGCCAGCCTCTTTCCCCACTGTCCCCCCATCTTTTTTATTCTGGCGTCTGCCCCCCCCCTTCCTTTTCAGTGCTGATGAAGGGTGTCAGCCTGAAATGTCGACTGTTTATTCATTTCCATTGATGCTGCCCGACCTGCTGAGCTCCTCCTGCATTCTGTTGGACTTCAAGCATCTGCAGACTCTCTCATGTTTATTAATATCATGATATATGTCATGAAATTTGTTGTTTTGTTGCATCAGTACAGTGCAATACATAAAGACAAATTATAAATTACAGTAAGATATATATATATATACTGTATGTGTGTGTGTGTGTGTGTTCATGGGTTCATTGTTTGTTCACAAATCTAATGGTGGAGTGGAAACTGTTCCTAAAACATTGAGTGTGTGTCTTCAGTGGCTCCTCCTTTTTATAGCAATAAGAACAAGATAAATACTGGGTGATTGGGATTCTTAACGATGGATGCTGCTTCTTAAGGCATCGCCTTTTGGAGGTGTCCTTGATTCCGGGAAGGCCTGTACCCATGAGGGAGCTGGCTGAGTCTGCAACTGTAAGGGTTTCTCCTTTCATGTTACTTGCTTGGGCTACTAATGAAATGGCTCCTCTGCAACACTCACAACACGCTGGAGGAGCTCAGCAGGTCGGGCAGCATCCGTGGAAAAGATCGGTCAACGTTTCGGGAACCCTTCGTCAGGACTGTAGAGGGAAGGGGCAGAGGCCCTATAAAGAGGTGGGGGGAGGGTGGGAAGGAGAAGGCTGGTAGGTTCCAGGTGAAAAACCAGTAAGGGGAAAGATAAAAGGGTGGGGGGGGGGGAAGCAGGGAGATGATAGGCAGGAAAGGTGAAGAAGGAATAGGGGAAAGCACAATGGGTAGTAGAAGGAGGCAGAACCATGAGGGAGGTGATAGGCAGCTGGGGGAGGGGGCAGAGTGACATAGGGATAGGGGAAAGGAGGGGGAAGGAATTACCAGAAGTTGGAGAATTCTATGTTCATACCAAGGGGCTGGAGACTACCTAGACGGTATATGAGGTGTTGCTCCTCCAACCTGAGTTTAGCCTCATCATGGCAGTAGAGGAGGTCATGCATGGACATATCTGAATGGGAATGGGAAGCAGAGTTGAAGTGGGTGGCTAATGGGAGATCCTGTCTGTTTTGGCGGACAGAGCGGAGGTGCTCAACGAAGCGGTCCCCCAATCTGCTTCGGGTTTCACCGATGTAGAGGAGTCCGCACCGGGAGCACCGGATGCAAAAGATGACCCCAACAGACTCAAAAGTGGAGTGTTGCCTCACTTGGAAGTACTGTTTGGGGCCCTGAATGGTGGCAAGAGAGGAGGTGTAGGGACAGGTGTAGCACTTGCAAGATGGCTTCTCTGTAGCATATAATGAAATGGCTTCTCTGTAATGTTAACTGATGAGGTAATGTTCTCTGTAGCAGCATGTTTGGGTTATAATTAGTGATAATGGGACTTGTATTCATTTGCTAACCAATTAGATAGATATACTTTATTGATCCCGAGGGAAATTGGATTTTGTTACAGCTGCACCAACCAAGAATAGAGCGTAAATATAGCAATACAAAAACCACAAACAATCAAACAACAATATGCAAACTATGCCAGATGGAAATAAATAGATGTTATTCTTTCTGTCTGTGTGAAAGCTGTTAGTTTGCGCGGGCTTTGGGGAGAAGGCGTGAGGAGGATGAAGACAGAAGACATGGCTTAAGGAGACGGTTGCCGGACCTGCCGGGCCTGGGCTCGGGGCGGGAGCCCAGGGGTCGACGACGAGCGGAGGAGGATCAGCGAAAGGGAATCCGTGAGCTCCAACTTTGTGCACTGGACATGTTTAGGGGATTATTGGCTCCTTTTATTTGTGTTCCTTTTCTTTTCTTTCTCTACTAACCCCATACTTAAATATGAAATCTTGATCATTTAACCACACATTGTGGACTGAATGTTTTTTCGGGGTACCAATGTTACACAGGGGACACAACACGCGGCATCCACCCAAACAAGAGTGCTAAAGTTTGGCCGGGTAGGAGGTGCCACCCCCGAGACCATGTCACTAGATGTAACAAGTCTTACACTACTTTTTCCGATTCTGTGCAGTGGTCCAAACATACTAGATGGTGATGCAACCAGTTAGAACATCTGTAGGAATTTGCAAGGATCTGCAATGACATAACAAATCAACTCAAACTCAAAATAGAGCTGCTGTAGTGCCTTCTTAGCAATTGCATCAATACATTGGGCCCGGGTTAGATCCTCAGCGATGTTGACACCCAGGAACATGGAACTGCTCATCCTTTCCATTACTGATCCCTTGATGAGGACTGGTGTGTGTTTTCTCAAAGTTCAAAGTACATTTATTGTCAGAGTATATATACCATTTAGAACCCTGAGATTCATCTCCTTACAGGCAGCCACAAAATGAAGAAAACCAATAGAACCTCTTAAAAAAAGAAGACCTTTCTTTAGGAAAGAAAAACAAATCAGGCAAACAGTAAAAGTAAGTAAATAACGTTCAGAACTGAAGTTCATGAAAGTGAATCCACAGCCACAAAGCGGGTTATCACTGCAGCCGATCTAGGAGCCCATTGGTTGCAGACCTCATTCTCAGTTCAGCGCAGAGACAAGTAAACTCACAGAACAGCACAGAGATCCCACTCAACTTCCCCTTCCTGAAGTCCACAATCAGTTCCTTGGCCTTACTGCCATTGAGTGTAAGATTGTTATTGCCATTCAACCACCACTTATTCAGCTGATCTAACTCACTCCTGTATGCCTCCTCATTACCATTTGAAGCTAACCAATGAAATAATATTCTTTTCCCTCTGCTCACAACCCACTTTTTATGCAGTTTACTGCATGGAGTTATAGAGCATAGAAGGAATGCAATCTTGTGTTTGGAGACTCCACAAGAGACTGCAGACACTGACAATCTAGGAGCTGGAGGGGTCCCAACCAAAACTTGTCCTGTCCATTTCTCCAGATAGATGCTGCTCAGCCTACTGAGTTCCTCCAATGTCTTTGTGCTCATTGGATAAAGATGTCCAGTTAGTCTCATAAGACCGTATGAGATAGGAGCAGCTTGTTTGTAAGGATGTCCGCTGAACCTGGAGGTTAGGTTGCAATTGAACATTGTTTCTGCCAAGTACTCGCAGTTACATTGGTCTGACTCATTCTTCAGATTGGTTGGCTGTCACGCCCGTCTGCTGGGTCCCATCCAACCGGATAGCTGAGTGATCTCTCCCTGCCATGAGCTTCCAACGCCGCAAACTTGCCGATGCAGCACCCTGGAAGCACCCGACCACAGTCCGGCTCTGAGTCCATCCGAAAACCTCCAGCCTCCGACCAGCCCTCTGACACCGAGCACTGAGCACCATCTCTGCCAAGCGCTTTGACCCCGGCCCCAGCAACAGGCAATAGGCAAAGCTGAGGATTTGGGGCCTTCCCCTCCGGAGATTCTTGATCGCACAGTAGCAGCGGCAGCGAAGCGGGCATTTCAGAAGTTTCTCCAGATGTTCCTCCGTGCTTCTTCACGTCTGTCTCCATCAAATCAGGATTGTGCATGGCCCCTATTTAACAAATACGATATCATTTCGGAGTGGCCGCGCGCGCTGCATCACGCCGCCATCTTCTCCTCCCCTCACTTTGAGAAGCTCCTTTTATTCCTACTCTTGGCCTCCTGCCAATCAGCCAAAGCTCTATCCATGCTAGTGTCTTTCTTGTAATACTATGGGCTCATAACTTGTTAAGCAGCCTGATGTGTGGCACCTTGTCATCCCCTCATGAGGGGCATGAAACTGTTCACAATACTCCAAGTGAGGCCTCACCAGTGCTTTACAAAGCCTCAGCATTACATCCTTGCTTTTATGACCTAATCCTCTCAAAATGAATGATAACATTGCACTTGCCTTCCACACCACTGGCTCAACCTTCCAGTTAACCTATAGGGAATCCTGCACAAGGACTCCCGAATCCCTTTGCATCTCAGATTTTTGAATTTTTTTCCCTTTTTAGAAAATAGTTTATGCTTTTGTTCCTTCTACAAATTTGCCTGACTATAGTCTTCCCAACACTATATTCCATCTGTGACTTCTTTGGCCATTCTCCTAATCTGTCAAAATCTTTTTTCAGCCTCCCTGCTTCCTCAGCATTACCAGCCCCTCCACCTATCTTCGTATCGTCTGCAAACTTGGCCACAAAGTCATTAAAGGAGGAGGGAGGAGAAGATGGTGGCGCAACGTAGCCCACGCGGCCGTACCGAATGATATCGTATGCGCTAACTAGGTACCGTGCACAATCCTGATTTGATGGAGACAGACGTGAAGAAGCACAGAGGAACATCTGGAGTAACTTCTGAAATGCCCGCTTTGCTGCCGCTGCTACTGTGCGATCGAGAATCTCTGGAGGGGAAGGCCCCAAATCCTCGGCTTTGCCTGCTGCCTGTTGCCGGGGCCAGGGTCGAAGCACTCGGCAGGGATGGTGCTCGGTGCTCGGTGTCAGAGAGCTGGTCGGAGGCTCAGAGTTTTCGGACGGATTCAAGAGTCAGACTGTGGTCGGGAGCTTCCAGAATGCTGCATCAGCAAGTTGACGGCGCTGGAGGTTCACCGTCTGCGTGAGATGATGGGACTTTCGAGAGCCTTTGAGACTTTTACCGTGCCCATGGTCCGTTCTTATCAAATTACGTTATTGCTTTGCACTGTTGTAACTATATGTTATAATTATGTGGTTTTTGTCAGTTTTTCGGTTGGTTTGTCTTGTGTTACTGTGATATCATTCTGGAAAAACATTGTATCATTTCTTAATGCATGCATTACTAAATGACAATAAAAGAGGACTGCGTGTCCTCATAATCTAATCTAATCTAATCTAATTAATTCCATCATCCAAATCATTGACATAGAGTGTAACTTAAAAAGAATCGGTCCCAACGCCGACCCCTGTGGAACACCACTAGTCACCGGCAGCCAACCAGAAAAGGCCCCCTTTATTCCTACTCTTTGCCTCCTGCCAATCGGCCAAAGCTCTATCCACGCTAGTATCTTTCCTGTAATGCCATGGGCTCATAACTTGTTAAGCAGCCTCATGTGTGGCATCTTGTCAAATGCCTTCCGAAAATCCAAGTACACAACATTCACCGATTCTCCTTTGCCTATCCTGGCTGTTACTCCCTGAAAGGGTTCCAACAGATTTGTAGGCAAGGCTTTCCCTTAAGAAACCATGCTGACCTTGATCTATTTTACCATGTGTCTCCAGGTACACTAGACTTCACCTTGAACAATTGACTCCATCATCTTCCCAACCACTGAGGTCAGGCTAACTGGCCTGTAATTTCCTTTCTTCTGCCAATGAAATAATATTCATTTTCCTCTGCCCACGTCTCAGTTTTGTGTAATTTACTGTACAGATTCAAATAGTATAATCTTACTTCCCCAAACTGGTCAATTTTTCACTTGGCAAGAGATTTTCTTTAAAAAAAGGAAATTTCACTTTTCCTCTCATTCTGTAAAGTTTTAATATCTGTTTCATTGCTCTTTTAAGGTTGAGCTAAGGATAAATATTAGCTAAGAATAATTCTCTTGCTTTTATATCGTAATCCTCTTGAAGTGAATGCTAATCCTCTCGAAATGAATGCTGAAGGGCCTCGGCCCGAAATGTCGACTGTTTACTCTTTTCCGTAGATGCTACCTGGCCTGCTGAGTTCCACCAGCATTTGTGTGTCTTGCTCGAAATTCCAGCATCTTCAGATTTACTATTGGTAATAATTCTCTTGTTCTTTTCATAATAATGTTGTTGCATCATTCGCAGCCACCCATTTGGAAAGGATGGGGACTCAGTCTAGTGTTTCACCAGAAAGTTCTCACAGTGCTCAAGGCTCTGGAGTGGGACTTGAACCCACAACCTTCTGACACAGAAATGAGAAACACTAAACTGCTGTCAGTGTGACAGCAGCTGGATTCTTCAAAGTTCAATGAAAGTTTATTATCGAAGTACGTATATGTCAAAAGAAAGTTTAAAGTAAAATTTATTTGAGCACATACAACCCTGAGATTCTTTTTCCTGCTGGCACACTTAACAATCTATAGAATAGTAACTGTAAACAGGATCAATGAACAATAAACTGAGCAAATGCAAATCAGTATAAATAAATAACGAGAACATGAAATAACAAGATAAAGAGTCGTTAAAGTGAGATCACTGGTTATGGGAACACCAGGAATGGAATGATTGTAGTTATCCTCTTTTGTTCAAGAGCCTGATGATTGAGAGGTAGTACCTGTTCTTGAACCTGGTGGTGTGAGCCCTGAGGCTCCTGTACTTTCTACCTGATGGTAGCATGTATTATCATGCGATTTATTTTCTCACAGGCATTCACAGCAAAACAAAGAAATACAATAGAATCAATGAAAATCTACACACAAATAAGCTATGACAAACAACCAATGTGCAAAAGAAGACAAATTTTTCAAATGAGAAAAAGTAGATAAATAATATTGAGAATGTGAGTTGTAGAGTCCTTGAAAGTGAGCCCAGGAGTTCTATGTTCCTGATAGATTTGTGGTTGCATGTCCGATGTACCATTTTGATCCCTTTATTTTGAACAGAAAAGCATACTAACAAAAAAAATGAGATGTACCTCACCTTACTAGGTTCTGTGAGAAATTATTAATACAAGAAGAATTGGTTCCTGGGTCGTGCTTTCACATTCGGGACCAATGCAATGCCTGGGAGAACCGACAAAGTGAGATCAGCTGTGGTTGGACAGCTCAGAGACATTTAGCAAAGAAGTGTTAAAAAAGATGCAAAGGTGCTTTACAAGATTCAGAGCACATAAAATGCTGGAGGAACTTAGCAGGGCAGACAGCATCTATGGAGAAGAGTAAACAGGTGACGTTTTGGGCCGAGACCCTTCATCAACAACTGGGAACGGAAAGGGAGAAGTCGGAGTAAGAAGGTGGGGGGAGTACAAGGTGACAGGTGATAAGTGGCAAACACGAGGAATTCTGCAGATGCTGGAAATTCAAGCAACACACATCAAAGTTGCTGGTGAATGCAGCAGGCCAGGCAGCATCTCTAGGAAGAGGTACAGCGGACGTTTCAGGCCGAGACTCAGTCCTGACGAAGGGTCTTGGCCTGAAACGTCGACCGTACCTCTTCCTAGAGATGCTGCCTGGCCTGCTGCATTCACCAGCAACTTTGAGGTGATAAGTGGAGCTGGGTGAGGGGGAAGGGGTGAAGTAAAGAGCTGGGAAGTCAGTTGGTCAAAGAGATAAAGGGCTAGAGAAGGGGGAAGGAGGGGACAGAAATGGAAGAAAGGGAAGGGGAGGAACACCAGAGGTAGGTGATGGGCATACAAGGGGATAGGTGAGAGAGGGAAATAGGAATGGGGAATGGGGAAGGAGAGGTGGAAGCAATCACCGGAAGTTCTATAAATGCTGCCTGGCCTGCTGAGTTCCTCCAGCATGTTATGTGTGTTGCTTTGGATTTCCAGCAACTGCAGATTCTCTCGTTTTTGTTATAAGATTCAAGATTTTTTAATGTAATTTCCAGTAGACCAGTGTAAAGGACAAAATATTTGTTACTCTGGATCTGATGCAGCACAAAAAAAAATAAGATAGAGAAAACAATAATAAAAAACAATAAAAATAAATGCATAAGATAGCTTATATACATTGTTTGTGCTTAAAGTGATGTTCGGCACAGGAGTGTCTGTACATGAGGTGACCCTAACAGGAAATGATAAAGTAGTGATGGTGGGAGGTGTGGAGGGGTGGATTAGTGGGTGGAGGTGTTGACCAGTCTTTACTGCTTGGGGAAAGTAACTTATTTTGAGTCTAGTTGTCCTCTCTGATGGGAATGGGACAGACAGTCCATGAGCAGGGTGAATGAAGCAATGAAAATTTTTGTAAAATATTGACGTCTGACATTGTGCGGAATGACTCGGGCGTGTCATTCATTGCTTCGTGCTTTTTGGTCATTTGAAGCTACTGTAGACAATCTTGCACTCTAAATCAAAGAAAGGGGACTATAAGCAGCCAGCGCTGATTTGACAGAACAGCACACACAAAATGCCGGAGGAAGTCAGCGGGTCAGGCAATTATTTATGTACTTACTTTGATATGATTCTTTATCCTTTACCATTGGTGAACATTGTTTTTGTTGTAAGTTGCACTTTGACCAACACAACACAACAAGTTTCTAATACACAGAAATATATATAGTGATTAAAGCAAATCCTCGAGAAACCTTAACGGAAAAAAAACACTTGGCAATGCATTTACAGAGACAGGTGCATGAAAAGGGCCTGAAGGATCATTGGGGACCTGAGTCACCCCAACCACAATCTATTCCAGCTGCTACCATCCGGGAAACGGTACCGCAGCATAAAAGCCAGGACCAACAGGCTCCGGGACAGCTTCTTCCACCAGGTCATGAGATTGATTAATCCACGCTGATACAATTGTAGTTCTACGCTATACTGGCGGTCCTGTTGTACATACTATTTATTGCAAATTATGATAATTTGCACATTGCACATTCAAACGCAAAGATTTTTACTCCTCGTATGAGAGGGATGTAAGAAATAAAGTCAATTCAATTCAATTCATCTTCAGCTACGTAAGTAAAAGGAGCCATGTTTTGGATTGCAAAGGATGAACTTGATATAGACTGCAGCAAAAGTAGCTAATACCCTGTTGGACGTCATCTCGAATTTGGCTCATATGTCACTAATTAAATTAGACCATAAGACCATAAGGTATAGGAGCAAAATTAGGCCATTTGGAGTCTGCTCCTCCAATTCACCATGGCTGATCCATTTTCCCTCTCAGCCCCAATCTCCTGCCTTCTCCCCGTATCCCTTCAAGCCCTGACTAATCATGAATCTGTCAACCTCTACCTTAAACATACCCAATGACTTAGCCTCCACAGCTGCCTGTGGCAACAAAATCCACAGATTCATCACTCTCTGGCTAAAGAAATTCCTCCTTTAAAGGAATAAAGAGAGACACACGTAACCATTCATTAAAATGGAAACATGACAGAATTTTTTTTCTCTTGCCCCCCTCCCCAGCTATTACACATGCTCCAGTTGACATACTGTGTACTTAAAGAGGAAATACACAGTGCTCTTAAACTGGATAGAATAACACAGCATAACAACAATGGACGGGATAAGACAAAAAGGAACAGATGTCCAAATCACCTCCGACATCAGAAGCAAGAACAACTGCTCTGCAAGAAATTCTTGGCATGGTTTACTGTGACTTTGATGTCCACTCAGCCCACTCTGGAGCTATTACTCTCCTTGTGCTATAACACACTCTACTTATGTTCAAAAGTTCACAGTATATTTAGTATCAAAGTGCCTATACTGCACATCGCCACATACTACCCTGAGTTTCATTTTCTTGCAGGTGTTCATTGTAGTACAAAGAAATACAATAAGATCAATGAGAAACTACACACAAAGACTGACTAGCAACTAATGTGCAAAAAAACAAAAAGGATCAGACAGCCAGATAGATAGATAGACAGACAGATAGGTAAATAATAGACAGATAGATAGATAGATAGACAGACAGACAGACAAGTAGATAGATAGATAGATAGAGACAGACAGATAGACAGACAGATAGATAGATAGATAGACAGACAGATACATAGAGAAAGATAGGTAGATAGATGGATAGATAGATAGACAGACGGATAGACAGAAAGATGGATAGGTAGTTAGACAGAGAGATAGATAAACAGATAGACAGACAGAAAGATAGACACAGATAGATAGATAAATAGGTAGATAGATACATACATAGATAGACAGATAGAAGGATAGATAGATAGTTAGACAGATAGAGATAGACAGATAGATAGATATTTAGATAGATAGATAGACAGAAAGAAAGATAGATAGATAGATAGGTAGTACTGAGAACATGAGTTGTATGGTCCTTGAAAGCGAGGCCATAGTTTTGGAATCAGTTTGGTGTTGAAGCATATAAAGTTATCCACCCTCCTGGTTTAAGAGCCTGATGGTTGAAGGGCAATAACTGGTCCCAAGCATAGTAGTGTGGGTCCTGAGGCTCATGTACCTCCTCTCCGATGGCAGCAGCGAGAAGATGGTGGGGATCCTTGATGATGGATGTTGCTTTCTCGTGGCTGCGCTCCTTGTCTTCTTCTTCTTAAGCCCTTCACACCTCATGGGGCACAGGTCGCCAAGAGTACCTCACCAGAGTCCTCTGACCTGGGCCAGTCTTTCAAGATATAGCCCATTGAAGATTCTTCTACTCCCAGGGATGAGGTCTTTGGAGCTTTTGTTGTCATTTTGATAGCTCTGGGTTTTTACAGGATGGGGTTGCTTACCCCATGCCTAACATTCCTCCTTTCTCAGCCAGGCTTGGGACCATCCATGACAGAGTTAGTGCTCCCTGTAGATGTGTTTAAAGGTAAGGATGATCTGTGTGGACACCTTACATGAGTGAGTGCAGGCAAAATATTATTAAATTCAAACCAGAACCAGACTTGAAAGAAAAATTGGTTACACATAACCTGCTCCAGTAATCAAACACCAGTGTCTCTGAAGAACACAGACTGCCAATTTCACCGCAGGAGACCACTTAAGGAGGTTGCTTTGGAAACAGGCAAGCAATCCCTTCTATTGATACCTGTGCAACAATACTCTGTGAAACAATACAACATCTACTGTTACCTGAAGCCCAGGGAAGCCAGCCATTGAGCAAAGGGCAATTTGATTCTGACCTTTGCAACCAGGCAGTTTCAGACGATGGAGAAATAAATGTTCATGTTAATCAGCATTCCTCAATGTCACTATTTATCACAAAGTACACTTACGGTATCGAGTCACTTTGTGTAATTTCCAAATCACAGTTGAAGTAAGCTTCTGGATGTCCATTAAAAATGGAACTTTCCCTGATTTACAAATGGCCATACATCATCATATTAATATGAGAGATCGATTATTACTTTTTATTTAGTTTGATGAAGTTAAAAAGAATAATATGAATATTA